>NC_137777.1:3094353-3696853 GCF_963455305.1 Plecotus auritus
AAATGCGAGTGTGTGAGTTTCTGGCTCTTGTGGGATGACCCCTCTAACAGCTTAATACCCTCCACTCAGCACCTGGAGGCTTGCCCTGAAGCAGAATCCAATTAGGTCATCCCCCGATTAAACATCCACCCGTCTTCCTTTTCCCTTGGGGAAAAATCCCTTATCCTCCCCGTGCCTTACACCGTCCTCCGTAAGCCCGAGTCTCCTTTCCTCGTCATTTCAGTTTCCACGCAGAAACCTGCTTCTCAAGGCGAGTTTCCTGACAACTCTGGGTGAAGAGTACTCACCGCCTCCACCACGGGACAGAACTCTCTCTTTATTCACAGCGACTGCTCTAATTTTGCAGGACGTTACCACACTTGTACATGTCTCCCATAGTCATTTATCCACGCACGTGCCCCTTGTCTTCTCTCTCTCTGGAAGATAAATTCTGTTGGACAAGAATTTTGTCTGCCATGTGTCCTCAGCAGATGGAAGCGCGCATGGCAGACACTAAAAAGAAAGCTTGTCTTGGTTTCCAGCTGAGTGGGAATTTCTTTTACTTCTTTCGATCAACATTTATGTTCCCAAGTCCATTTGTTGACCTTTATACTCGTTTTAAACCTCTACACACCACAAAATTGCTAGGCAGTGAAGCCACTAGCTTCCCAAATCCCAGATCCTCTTGGGTCTGGACCCCTCTGGTTATTACTATTCCTTCTAACCATCATCACAGTCATCATCATTATCATCACCACCACCACCATCACCACCATCACCACCACCATCATCACCACCACCATCACCACCATCACCATTACCACCACCACCACCACCACCATCACCTCCACCACCACCACCACCACCACCATCATCATCACCATCATCACCACCGCAACCACAACCACCTCCACCACCACCATCATCACCACCATCACCATTACCACCACCACCACCACCACCACCATCACCACCACCATCACCACTGCCACCATCACCACCACCATCACCACCACCATCACCACCACCACCACCACCACCACCATCACCACCATCACCACCACCACCACTTCCACCACCACCACCACAACCACCACCACCACCACCATCACCACCACCACCACCACCACCATCACCTCCACCACCACCACCACCACCTCCACCACCTCCACCACCACCACCACCACCACCATTACCACCATCACTTCCACCACCACCACCTCCACCACCCCCACCATCACCACCATCACCACCATCACCACCACCACTATCACCACCACCACCACCATCACCACCATCATCACCATTAGCACCATCACCACCACCATCATCACCATTACCACCATCACCACCATCATTATCATGAATCTTTATGTCACAGTCAGCAATGCCATTCTATGAAATAGCTGCCTCTCTCAAATACACATCATATGCCAGAGACTCTGCTACTTTCTTATTTAATCTTCATAGTCCGTGCAGGTCGACATCATTTTCTTTTAAATTTTTCTGATGGAGAGAGAGCAGCTCGGACCTCAGAACGTTCAAATGCCTTGTCCCCAATCACACACCTCCCCCGTGGGCAGTGGGCCGCGTGCCCAGGCCTGCATATACCCAAGTGCGGGGCTTTCCCTCGGCAGCGGCTCTCCCACTTATTCCAGGTCTTCTCGCCCATGCACCCTGGCTGGGTCCCCAGGACCCCAGCTCCTCCCCACCCCGTGTATTTAACTCGGTGCATCCACTCTTTCCTTCTGCAAGGACTCTGGCTTGGGATTGATTCTGACTCGTGTACCCTAACCAGGGTAGAGCCCTCAGGAAGCCCGGTCCACTCCATCCCCCATTCCCGGGGGGAAACCCGAGAATATGTTTGTCTAACCCAGCCGTGGGCAGACTACGGCCCGCGGGCCGGATCCGGCTGTTCTATCCAGTTCTCTTGCTCTCCCCTCCGCTCCTTTACTTTGAATTTATATTAGTTCACACAAACACTCCATCCATGCTTTTGTTCCGGCCCTCCGGTCTAGTTTAAGAACCCATGGTGGCCCTCGAGTCAAAAAGTTTGCCCACCCCTGGAACTGGACTGGCGAGATCACCTCATTGAGACAGCCTCACCAGAGGGTGCTCGCTGTCCACAGGTGATCTTTCTGGTCTCAACGCATAAAGAAATGAAGCTCAGATAACCCAAGGTCTTGGGGTGCACACCCCCCGGAGCCAGATACAGGGCTCTGCTGGCCGATTCCCTGGCCAAGATTCCTTAAAGAAACAGAGATCTTCTGGGAATTGTGTGGCGGCTGGTGCCTCCTGCCCTCCTCACGTTGGCCACCTCGGAGCCCCGCGCAGGAAGCGCGCTGCTGCAATTACACTCACAAGAAGCTGAAGATGTGTGCTAAGTCCTTGACGTCTCAAGGAAAAAAAGTTGGAAAAACATGCCTCATATTTTCTGCCCCTTGTCAGACAAATTGGTGTTCTGTTGATCTTGCTTTTGAAATATCTCGCCATTCCAGCCGTTAGAGAGAGAAAGCACTTATTTGTCATCGCTTCCCGATGATGCTTCCGTGTGCCCTGTCAGGGATGATTTCTCAGACATGCTGCAGCCAGGGGGGCCACCATTTGTGTTAATTAGTGTGTGACAGCCGGGACATCTCCGAGGGCCTGCTGGTCCTGGCAGCGTGTCGAGGCAAGCGGGGGTGGGTCTGCGTGCAGCGAGCAGGATGGCACCATTCCTGTCGGAGCTCCTGCCCAAGTGGGCTGTGAGATGCTCAGCCCGGATGCGGGCCAGCGAGCGCTCACGTGGTCAGGCTCCTGTCCCAGGGCCCGCGCAGCCGGTCTCCTCTCTGCCACGCTGGGGTTTACATGTCTGAAGGCACAACGTTTCTTACCGTTACTCTGCAATGAACCCTGACCCCCCACGAGGCTCTTCAGTCTTTATTTATTTCTCTGGGCTGAGTGGGTCTGCAGCTTACTACAGAATTATTCACTATTGTCTGTCCCTGACCACTGAGGACATGGCCTCTCTAAAACAGGAAGGAAAGAAGGCAGGGAGGGAGGGAGGCTGGGAGGGAGGGAGGGAGGGAGGGAGGGAGGGAGGGAGGGAGGGAGGGAAGGAGGGAGGGAGGGAGGGAGGGGAGGAAGGAAAAAGGGAGGGAGGGAGGGGGAGGGAGACAGGGAGGGAGGGAGGGAGGGAAGGAGGGGAGGAAGGAAAAAGGGAGGGAGGGAGGGGGAGGGAGACAGGAAGGGAAGGAGGGAGGCAAGGAGGGAAGGAGGGAGGGAGGGAGGGGAGGAAGGAAAAAGGGAGGGAGGGAGGGGGAGGGAGGCAGGGAGGGAAGGAGGGAGGGAGGGAGGGAAGGAGGGGAGGAAGGAAAAAGGGAGGGAGGGAGGGAGGCAGGGAGGGAAGGAGGGAGGGAGGAAAAAGAAAGGGAGGGAGGGGGAGGGAGGCAGGGAGGGAAGGAGGGAGGGAGGGAGGGAAGGAGGGGAGGAAGGAAAAAAGAAGGGAGGGTGGGGCAGGGGGAGGGAGGGAGGGAGGAAGGAGGAAGGGAGCAGGTTGCGTTCTAAAGTCTCCAAATAAGTGATTGTGAAGTTGTGAAACCGTGTCTATGTTGGTGACATGGTTTAGATATTCGGTAGTTCTCATCAGTGCCAAGGCCTGAGTTCAGTGGGCCGATTGGTGATAACCAGCTGTCAGGTTGGTGGGCGCCCCCAGCTTGTCTCTGCTGTCTGTGCCTCCTCGTGTCCCGCCCCGCCACATGAAGGCCTCTGTTCCCCAGAACTGAACACCTCACCCGGTCCAGGCCCAGGTCACTCGTCCACGCCACCTTCCCGTTTCCCCTGACAGTCGCCTGCACTGCTGTCCAGGGGCACAATCCAGGCACCTTCGTGCCATCCGAGCTTGGCCTCAGAGCTGGCTGCGTGCCTCTGTGCTTTCCTGCAGGGTCTACTCCTAGTCACTCACTCACTCACTCACTCACTCACACACTCACACAACTCCTTATGCAGGTATCCAGTGTTTGAGGCGAGGCCCTTCGCTGTATATATTTTAGGTAATCACTGCAACAGCCTTTGCCATACTTAACGTATCCGTCTTCGCACATGAAAATCTGAAAACTGAGGCTCAGAAAGTGTAGACAGCCAGCGTGTTAAGAACACAGGGTGAGTAAGTTACGTGGGATCATAACCCAGGTCTCCCTGCCCCCGAGTCCCTGTTGTGTGGATATCCCCTGTGTCTGGAGAACGTGGTGCCCTCGTTGCCATGGCGCACGATCAGGTGGTTCTGAACAAGCAGTTGGACTCAGTGTCCTGCCTTTGTCCCTCAGATGAGTCAGGAGCGGAAGCAGCCCTGCCCGCTCCCTGCTGGCGGGAAGGAATGGCTCCCGGCCTGGCTCTCTCACAGGCCGCGTCGGTCGGGTGGATCAAGGAGCCTGGTTCGGGTTTATTGTGAAATCAAGTTCAGGGACCATGGTGATTTGTACCAGTGTGGGGGAAGTAGTCCAGTTATTTAAATATAGCAGCACATGGCGGTGTGAGTGGATTTGATTTCTGAGGCCTCCATATGTCCATCCTGACACTGGCGCTCGGCTTGACCTGTGATTTATTCTGGCCAGTAGGACAGGAGCAAATAGAAGAAAAGGGGGGATTGAAAAACTGCTTGTGTGTCTCTGCTTTCTCACCACCCCAGTATCAGCAGGCCTGGACTAGCCTGCCTGAGGACGTGAGAGAAGTAGAGGAGAATCGAGTCATTCAAGCCAAAGCCATCACAGCTAGCCACCGGCCAATGACCAGCAAACCCAGGAGAAAACAGAGACGGAATAAGCCATACCAGTTCCAAAACATCAAAACTGCTCTGCTGCCCCCTGGGCTTATGAAAAAGAGTCCGTGGTCACTGATTTAAGTTTTGAAGTGGTTTGTTATGCAGCATTAGCTAGCTGCTACACACATGATGAAGGCAGGCAGATAAGGTAAGCATATGTGTTGGTAGGAATCAGATGATTCTTTTCTTTTTTAAAAAAATATATTTTATTGATTTTTTACAGAGAGGAAAGGAGAGGGATAGAGAGTTAGAAACATCGACGAGAGAGAAACATCGATCAGCTGCCTCCTGCACACCTCCTACTGGGGATGTGCCCGCAACCAAGGTACATGCCCTTGACCGGAATCGAACCTGGGACCCTTCAGTCTGCAGGCCGATGCTCTATCCACTGAGCCAAACCCGTTAGGGCGATTGTTTTCTGTTTACTTGTATTTATTTACAGAAGTGGAAAATGAGGTCAGTGACGAGAAGGGTCAGAGAGGAAGTGTAGGGTTGGAGGAGGAGGCTTTCTGAGTGAGAGCAAGTCACATGATACTCATCTGGGGAAGCGGGGAGAAGACAAACAGAGGATCCCGTAGGATAACTGATGCCACGGTCCGACTGGGAAGAGCGCTTACAAATGTGAGGGAGACAGGGCAGTACGCTTCTTCGTTCTGAACTGCAGGAGAGAGGAGAGGAGGAGGCAGAGACGGGGCGCAGGCCTGGCTTGGTTTCCTTTTGACTTAGTAAAAGTATGAGATGGCGTCAGGAATCAGCAAACGTCTTCTGTAGAAGCAGACTCGGTCAGTACTTTAGGCCTTGTGTGCAAGGTGATCTCTGTGGTGACTCCTGAACTCAGCCCTGTAGTGTGAAAGCAGCCACAGACAAAAAGTCAGCAGAAGGGCAGGGCTCTATGTTCCAATAAAACTTTATGTACAAAGCAGATGGCCAGTCCCAGGACTTGGGAGTGGAGAATATCTGGCAGGAAGTGATGGGCCATGTAATAAAATTGAGTCAAGAAGAGATAACTGAGGAGATAAAGAATAAACACTCCTGCACAAAAAAGTTGGTGGGATGTGTGTGTGTGTGTGTGTGTGTGGAAGTGTCAAGCATTTCATCAGCATTATTAAATAATGGCACCTTGGCTTCCTTACGCTCTACATATTTTATTCTTCTAATAACAGATTAAGAAAAAGCTAGTTTCCCTACATCCTATCCAACACTTAATATTTATAGATTTTTTTCTTGTTGTTGTTATTGTTCTTGTTGTTCTTCTCCTTCTTCCCTCTCTCTCTCTCTCTCTCTCTCTCTTTTCTAATTTTGAGGTATCTTGTCATTTCAATCAGCATTTTCTTGGCTCACCGTGTTTCCCTGAATCTCATCACTGCCCTCGTTCACTGACAGTTAGCTCTGCGGAGCAAGTGGGTGTATCCAGAGCAGCCCCCACACCTGCCCATTCGGGGTCTGGGTCTGTTCCAGGCCCCGGCCCAGCCCGGAGCAAGACGAGAGGTTCTTTGAGGCCTGACACCCTTTATTTGATGGAATCTAGAAATAGGTCATGGAGCTCAGATGCATGATTTACTAGGGGAAATCAGTGTCATATTAAACATCACCTGTGTATCACCAGGTAGTAGCATGGGAATGGTGTTTTCAGGATGCATGTTTCTGGGTGTTAGTAAAATATGGAACCCGCAGAGCGTGGGTCTTCCCCATAGAGCGTCTGTTTGCAGAGGGCTGAGGGAGAGCCCCTCGCGCCAGCGGGCCTCGTCCTAGATGCCAGCGAATCCTTTATTTTGTCTCTGCTGCCGACTCCATGTTGTGAGCACTTTTAATAGTTATACTGTTATAAAAATAACTGCTCCTTCTTACATTTTTTAAATAACAGACACGACAGAATATTAAGTGAATTCATTCTGAGTCCCACCGCTCAGCAAGGTGAATGTTTGATTGTCGTGCGGGTGTGTACTCACATGTGTACACACACACACGCGCGCACATACACACACACAGTCAGTGCACATGACCTATGGCAGCTGTTGCTGGGCTCTATGAACAGGGAGCGTCCGGGACACAGTTCTACAACCACATCCTCATTATCTGCAAAACTTGGAGACCCCCGGCTGGACCTCCATCAGCGAGGACAGTTCCCTTCCTGGAGGCCACGCTTCGGAGGACCGTGGCGTGATGAGGAGAGCTCGCGTGGCCCTGGGCAGACCCCGGTTGGACTCCTGCCCTTGGCACTTACCGTCATGTCACAGCAATGAGAGCAGCAAAGGCTGAGAGATGTTGGCATCGGAGGCTGAGAGAAGGCGGCCCGATCAAGAGTCTGGTGACCAGGGGAAGGGACCTGACTCACCCCAGGGTGGGTTTAAAGCCTGACTGGGCTCTGTCAGCTGTGTGCTGCGGCCTCCTTCTATGGATGCGTGGCTAGGGGGCGCTGCTCATTCTGGATTTCTCCTTCCCATCCCTCAGCTGGTTTAGAACTGAGACAGCGGACCGCGGTGTGGCATTTACGGTCCTTCCAACCCCAGCGCTAGACACAATAGACTCAATGACTCCATTTTCAGAGAGAACCAAAGACCCCCATCAAGTCACAGCTCATGATGACAACGAGAGGCAAGCCCCTGTCTGTCCTCTGGGCCCAGCGGCTTAAGGAGTGAGTGAGTGACGGACACGTGGAGTTCCTGGCTTACCGGAGCCCCTGGGTGCCCACCCCGCCAGCACCATCAAGGGCTCAGTGGTTCCAGGACACACAGCCCTCCCCCTCAGCCAGGGGTTTCCAGCCAGGCAGCCGCTCCTCTAGCTCTGGCTCCAGGACGTCGGGGGCCTGGCCTGGAGGCACCGCACCCCTGGCTCCTCCAGCCAAGAGCCAGGACAGCCGCAGGCATCTTCGCCACCTGCTACCAGTAATTCACAGAGCCCCGGAGCCGCAGCCTGTGTGGCCTGTGGTGGAACAGTTTCTTTGTTGGGCGGGAAGCAGCCAGCCTGTGGCACCCTCTGCCCTGCAAGAAATAAGTGTAAGTTAACCCCCAGGGCACACGGCATCAGGTCTCACTGGGACCCTGTCGAGGCCGGGGGGCGGGACTGTCAGAGGTGGAGGAGGGTGATCTTGTGCTGTGGAAACAGCTGTGCCCCCGGCATCTCACAGGCCCCCGCCACGCGGTCGCCGCCAAGATCGGGGCCTCGGGGACCCGTCCTTGGCTTCATCTCCTGACACTGTTTGTTTCTTGTTCTCTTTCCTAGCAGAAGAGATGGGAAACAGGATCCATTTTCTTGTGACGCTAACTTGGTTCTTAGTTAAAATAAAATTCTGCTTCGGCCACAGTAGGAAGTGGGTGTCTGAAGTGTCTGCTGACGTTCTGTAATTCTTCCTGGGAGGACAGAGGGAAGAAGAGATGAGGGCTGTGATGGCAGTGTGCGTCTGCATCATGGAATAAACACAGCGCCGCAGGTGGGGGCCGGCACGCCGCGCCTTCCTCCAGCACGGATTCGCACTGGCAGTGACCTTCCCTCCGTCAGCTCCCAGTGACCCTGAACCTGACAGAGGAGGTGCTGCGGGCACGGTGCCGTGTCTCGGATCTTCTCAAGTTTTTGTTTATTTCCACCATTCTGGATAAAAGTTCCAATCGTCTGTTCTTGAACCATCTTCAGAATACAATGAGTTTTTTTTTTTTTTAATTTGACGTTTTATCTATCTATTTTAAAATCTTTATTGTTTTTTTTAATTTCTTTATTGATGAAGGTATTACATATGTGTCCTTATTCCCCCATTACCCCCCACCTCCCATTCATGCCCCCACCCCCCTGGTGTCTGTGTCCATTGATTAGGCTTACATGCATGCATACAAGTCCTTTGGTAGATCTCTCCCTTACCCCCACCCTCCCCCACCTTCCCTGAGGTTTGACGTTCTGATTGATGTTTCTCTGTCTCTGGATCTATTTTTGTTCATCAGTTTATGTTGTTCATTATATTCCACAAATGAGTGAGATCATGTGATACTTATCTTTCTCTGCCTGGCTTATTTCACTTAGCATAATGCTCTCCATCTCCGTCCATGTTGTTACAAATGGTAAGAACTCCTTCTTCTTTTTTTTTTTTTTTAAATATGGCTTCAGAGTCGCATCACAGACTCATCTTCCCAATACCTCTCTCCCTCATATTCTGCCCTGTTTGGCCTCCCCCGAGCAGGAAATGTGTTTACCGCCAAGTGGTATCTAAACTCTCAGGTGTCTGCTCGCACACCTGGACCGGAACGCCTGCGGGTCCTCAGGCCCTCTCTCCCTCCCCCTCCCCCTCCCCCTCGCCCCCCGCAGGGTGGTCCAGCTGTTTGGACTTCCTGCCCCGGCTTCAGAAGCCACGTGGTGCGTTCTGCCACAGGCTATCAGCCAAGGGTATCCGACGCTGCCTAGGTTCCGAGGAATGCCCGAGATGCCCCCCTTGCGGAAGGCGTGTCACGGAACATGCGGACCTGTATGAAAGCCACCTGCCCCAAGCATGATCTTTGCAGTCCTCCTGGCCGTCCCCTTGCAAAGACAGCTCACCCATCTTACGGAGGAGTGCGGTGCAGAGCAGTTAGCGCCACAGAGCGAGGAGCTGCCAAGTCCAGACTCAAAGCCGGGCTCCCCCCCCTCCCCCGCCCCCGCCCCTGCTTCCCCGTCCTGGGCCACATCCCGCAGCGTCGCTAGCACATGCAGCTGCCAGCACACGTCAGGCCAGTGGTGACTGGTCGTTGGATGTACAGCCCTTTAACGGTTACCCACTGCCTAACACGACCTACATGTCACAAACTCCTCCCCTGGGCCACAGATCCCGCTTTTACTAGTAGATTCCCAGATGCTGGCCTGGATGGACCGTGTGTGTGCTCACTTACTTACGCGAGCACCCCTCCTCGTGGATCCGTGTTAGACTTCCTGTGGCCCCAGCGCGTGGCCAGGTGCGGAGGGACGCAGTGGACACGCCCAGCGCGTCCCCGTCATCAGAGGGTTTGCACTGGAGAAAGGAAGACGGCATTTAAAGGGACAAGGACATCGCGGATGAATGCTTTGCAGCTGTGACAAGCATCGCACAGGGTCATCGTGGGTTCTGACCTCAGTACAATTGCTCTCCCCAAATAGACACTGTGACCAGGAGTTCCCTTATTTCTTAGAAAGGCCGGTCCCCCCTCTGGCCCGATGGAGTCACCTGTGCCGAGTCACCTGTGCCGAGTCACCTTCGCTACCGATACCACATTCCAGCAGCCGAGGCTGCCCAGACCCCGTGGGCATGAAGGCGATGTTGCCGCCTGCGGAGGCCGCTCTGCGGTCATTTCGTCGTTAGGTTGTGGTTACAGTGCGGTAGGCAGTCAATCTCCTGGGTCCGTGCTGACAGCACAATTTCTCACCCTCAGAGCCGAGAGCTCCATTTGGGCAGGGGACTCCTTGTTCTCAGGACCGCCGTGCGCATGGAGGATGTTTAGCGACATCCTCTACACCAGTGGTTCTCAACCTTTCTAACGCCGCGACCCTTTAATACAGTTCCTCATGTGGTGGGGACCCCCAACCATAACATTATTTTCATTGCTACTTCATCACTGTAATTTTGCTACTGTTAATGAATCGTAATGTAAATATCTGTGTTTTCCGATGGTCTTAGGCTCTACAGCAGCGGTTCTCAACCTGTGGGTCGCCTAAGACCATCGGAAAACACAGATATTTACATAACGATGCATAACAGTAGCAAAATGACAGTGATGAAGTAGCAACGAAAATAATGTTATGGCCCTAACTGGTTTGGCTCAGTGGATAGAGCGTCGGCCTGCGGACTGAGGGGTCCCAGGTTCGATTCTGGTCAAGGGCATGTACCTTGGTTGCGGGCACATCCCCAGTAGTGGGTGTGCAGGAGGCAGCTGATTGATGTTTCTCTCTCATCAATGTTTCTAACTCGCTATCCCTCTCCCTTCCTCTCTGTAAAAAATCAATAAAATATATTTAAAAAAAAAAAGAAAATAATGTTATGGTTGGGGGCCACCACCACATGAGGAGCTGTATTAAAGGGTCGCGGCATTGGAAAGGTTGAGAACCACTGCTCTATACGTTCTCGAGGCCAGCAGCTCCATCCTCCCGCTGGGACCCTGAACAGCGTCCCCAGGCACTGCCCGTCATCCCCGGAGCCCTGAACGGTTCGTGGCTGAGAGCTACCAGGTGAGGGGCAAGCAGACACAGAGCAAACCCGAGGCCTCGGGGACTCGCCCTGCAAACACTGACCTAATGGAGATGAGGGACCCCCTTCCTCCCCGAGGGAGGCACAGCCACAGCCGCCCGAGGAGGCCACGCCGCTCGCGCACGTGCGCAGGTTCCGCTGGGATTGCCTTTCCAAGGGAAGCACTTTCCACCCCAGGAAACAGAGGTGTTGAAAATAAGAGTTTCCCTTACGATTCGCTCTTCGGCAGCTCAGCAGCTTCTCCTCTTTATTCTCTCATTTCCTCCCACGTGGTCTGGCGCGCGCTCACCCTCCTGCGTTCTTGCCAGGAGTGTGTTGAATGCATTTAAAGAGGGAAAAGGGCCCCTCAAACCAAAGAATCCAGACCCGATAAGCATCGTTCCCTCCGTGCGTTCACTCAGCGAACAATCACCGCGCACCTACTGTGTGCAGGGCGTATGCTCAGCGCGGAGCCAGCACAGGTTACTTTAAATGTCTCTGTGCTCATGCAGCTCCCACGTGGGAGGGGAGAACACGGGCCAACACGCAATCCCACCGCAGCTGGTCCTGAGCACCATCCCCAACAGAGAGGGCCCACTGGGGTCCAGGGTTCTCATCTCACAGAAGAAAGTTGGGGTGCGAGAAGACAGAAGCACCTTCTCCCAGCGCTGACATTCAGGCTCCACAAAAACTAAAAATAAATGAGGGACGGGTTTCAGCCTCTGCGCCCCAGGCCAGAGGAACTAATCCCAAGCCCAGAGGACCCCGCCTGGGGAGGCCACACTGAGGCAGGTCTCCACATTAGCGCCTCCCCGAGGCCGGGAGAGGACGAGCCCCGGAGGCGGAGAGGCTGCCCCGTGAGAACACCGGCAGGCACCCCCATTCCCGCAGAGGACAATGTCCGCTCCTTGAGCCCACTGGCTGCACCTCTTTCCCTCTTGTCCGGCACCCATCAACTCGCTCTGCCCTCTCACAAGGATCGCCGGCAGCCGCTGAGCGATGGCCTGTCTGCAGAGCCTGGCAGCGCCCCAGCTTCAAAATGAAGTAAAAAGGAGAAAAAGCAACACCCCGAAACAGCCCTGCAGCAACCGGAAGTTAATTGTTGGTTTTCAAAGCATCCTGGAGGCTGAGATTCAAAAGCACCACCGCCTCCCCCGCCTCCCGCCCCCCTTCGAAGGACTACAGCCCTTGGGGCCTCCGATCACCCCCAGAAAGGATGCCGGAGTTCCAAGTGAGCGCTAAGCAAACCTGCCCCTCGGAGCTGCTCACAAGCACCGGCCCTCGGCCTCCACGCTGATGGGCACCTGCGGCTGTGCTCACACAAAGCAGAGCGATTTGGGCCATTTCGGTAAACGATCCCTCCCTCTCCGCGGCGCGGGCACGCAGGTGCTGTTCTCCCAGTAAGTGCATCTAAGGAGCCCGCTGTGACTAAGGTGCCTGGCAGCGCGGACGGGGGGGGGGGGGGGGGGGGGTGCGGACAGGGAGGGGGTGCGGGGGGTGGGGGCTGATGCTGCAGCGGGAGCCGCTGCCGACCTAGCTCTCGTGCAGGCACATGATAAAAGCGGGGTTTCTTCCAATTCCTCTCAACTCTGCCCACCCTTGAGCGCCTGTGTCCCGGGCTGTGTGCGTGGCACATACATCTCCTGAGTCACATCAGGAGAACAGTCCTGAGTGGGGTGATAGTGGGAGAAGTACCAAGGCCCAGCCGCCCCACAGATCCCCGGGAACCTGGATTTCGCCAACGACTTCGGCGGCTTCTGGTCTGAAACACAGAAAGGTTAATTAGGTTCTTGCTACCAAAAGTGTCGGGAGCAACTCGCCTAGGAAAAGACGGGGCCCCGGGGGATGGGAGGCAGAGAGGAGCAGCTGTGTTTTGAGTTGGAGGAGCGCAGTGGGCCGTTCCAGCAGAACAGAGAGCGGAGCGGTGGTGGCCAGGGGCGGGGTGGGGGGATGGGGAGATGTTGGTCAAGGGTGCAAACTTCTAGTGAGCCATGAGTAAGGCCTGGAGCTCGAATATTCGGCCTGGTGGCGATAGTCACCAGTACCCTATTGTATTCTGAAAGGTGCCCGTAAGAGAGCAGATCTTACATGTTCTCACCACAAAAGCATTTGCGATTATGTGAGGTGATGGAGCCGTGTTCATTTCACAATGTGCACTTGAGTGGTACCATCACCCCACGCACCGTGGACTCACACGAGGTTATATCTCACTTGCCGCTCAGTAAAGCTAAGGAAGAGAGGAGGAAGAGAGGGCCGGGTCCAGGGGAAAGAGACGCGTTTGGAAGCGATGTGGGACCAGGGAGCTCGGGACTGCCCTGTGATCAGTACCAAAGAAAAACACATCAACCAGGCTCTCCTCATCCGGGCCCTCCAGTCCTGACTGCTCCTCGCCCTGGTCTCTGCATCCTTCCCCCGCCAGCATCAATACCGTTCTTTGAACCCAACCTCGGGACAGTTTTCTACCCTAAAGCAGTTCCCCCTTTTAGCTGCGTTTCACATCCATCCGCTGTATTTCAGCCGCGACCTCTTCAGTCAACAGCCTGTCCAGGTCCCCCCATCCCGAGGACTCGCTCCTGGACGGAGGTCTTTATGGCCAGGATTCCCAGGTGACCCGTTGTATCCCCATAAGCAAGACTCACAGAACGTTCGGAAGGACACGGCACACGTTGTACAAAATGGGGATGAGCTCTCGACCCAGGGCAGGTGGCGCAGGAGGTACTTGACTTAGGAGAAAAATGACAGCCCTCCACTCTGTTCAGCGGTGCGGGCCCTGCTGCCTCGGATGACCATGCCAATACATCGGAATGACAGAAGAATGTCACAGGAACCTAACAGGTCTAATCTGACCAGGCTGGTTCTCAGTCTCCGGTCTGAGCAGGACCGAAGCAGGAGCAGACCCTGGGGCGGTGGCCCCGAGTCCTGGTCAGGCCCTTTCAGGATCAATGGTCTCCCTCAGTGGTGGTGACACAGCAGCTCTGGCGTCGCACAGAGCTGGGTCCCTGACCCCTTCTAATGCCCATTGGATTTGGGACTCTGAGCGAGTGATTTAAATAACCGACCATGTGCCCTGGCCTGTGTGGCTCAGTGGTTGAGCATTGTCTTGAGCATCAAGAGGTCACTGGTTCAATTCCTGGTCAGGGTACATGCCCAGGTTGTGGGCTCAATCCCAGGGGGCAGCCAATGGATGTTTCTCTCATCGATGTTTCTGTCTCTCACTCCATCTCCCTTTCTCACTCTCTAAAATCAATAAAAAAACATATTTCAAAAATAAAGCAATAAATAAATAGCCTACAATGTGATTTCCTTACCTCTGAAATGGAGAAAAAGAAACACGTCACATTCCTGCAGTGCGAACTTAAAAAGTCTCAGCCGCCACATTGTTCTTCAAATGCCCAGCCCCTTCTTGTCGCCATGATGCTGAAGGAGGAGGTGCCCTGAAAAACTGACAGTCTCTGAATTAGAAAAGTGCAGAGTGACTAGAAAAATTTGCCGCATCCAGACAGCATGGATCAGGGTCTGAGTCAGGGGTGGGCAAACTTTTTGACTCGAGGGCCACAATGGGTTCTTAAACTGGACCGGAGGGCCGGAACAAAAGCATGGATGGAGTGTTTGTGTGAACTAATATAAATTCAAAGTAAAGGAGCGGAGGGGAGAGCAAGAGAACCGGATAGAACAGCCGGATCCGGCCCGCGGGCCGTAGTTTGCCCAAGGCTGGTCTGAGTGGAACTCAGGGTATCTAATATTCGTTTCAATTTTAACATGAGTAATTATAACAGCAGATGTAAATTCAGCACTGCATTTCAAACTCAATCACATAGTTTAATTTTGCGTAAGTGATCCATTGTGTTCAACGTTAAAAGCAGAGAAGGCACCACCGTGAACAACCCCCCTTCCTTGTCACCCCCTCCCCCCAAGAAGTGACCCCTGTGAATGCAGCATCTTATGTAGCTTTCTGGGCTTTCTCTACATAAAAAAGCAAACAAAAGCATATACTCTCATTTTCTTCATTTCACACTGAAGACACCATGTTGCCTAACGTACTTGCTTTCTTTAAAAAAAAAACAACACATATTTTTATTGATTTCAGAGAGGAAGGGAGTGGGAGAGAGAGATAGAAACATCAATGATGAGAGAGAATTATTGATCGGCTGCCTCCTGCACACGGATGGAGCCCATAACCCAGGCATGTGCCCTTGACTGGAATGAACCCAGGACTTTTCAGTCCACAGGCCGACGCTCTATCCACTGAGCCAAACCAGCCAGGGCCTAACGTGCTATCTTAAACTTACCATTTTAGAGAGACTTCCGTTGGACGTTTCCTCATGGTCTTGGAACCCGGTGACGTGGAAGGGTCATGGTCCGTGTGCCAGGCGCCCTCACAATGGGCCTTTGTGTGGCTGCCACCTTGCGTGGCTGCAAACAGCGCTGCAGTGCACACCGCGAGCCTCAGTCACCGTAGGCGGGAACGATCACAGCCTCAATGGGAGCTCCCAGCAGTGGAGTTTCTGGAAGGAAGAGCAAGTCCCTTTGTAGCTGTGACGGGCACCGCCTCGTCTGGGCCTCTGTATTTCTACAAGCAGCACGTGGGAGGGTCTGCTTCCGCACGGTCCTGCCAAGCGTGCATCTACGCCTGCTCCATCTCTGACAACAGATGGGTAACCATAGTGGCTCCGTGGTTTTAACCTCCCGGCACCGTCTTGGGAGGGGTGCTAAGCACTTTCCATGTTTCTTGTCCTTGGCTGTGAACTCTCTGTCCGTATCCTTTGCGTATGGAACCAATAAATGAACTCTCTGTCCGTATCCTTTGCGTATGGAACCAATAAATGAACTCTCTGTTCGTATCCTTTGTGTATGGAACCAATAAATGAACTCTCTGTTCGTATCCTTTGTGTATGGAACCAATAAATGTGACCTTTGCGTATGGAACCAATAAATGAACTCTCTGTCCGTATCCTTTGCGTATGGAACCAATAAATGAACTCTCTATTTGTATCCTTTGTGTATGGAACCAATAAATGTGACCTTTGTGTATGGAACCAATAAATGAACTCTCTGTCCGTATTCTTTGTGTATGGAACCAATAAATGAACTCTCTGTCCGTATCCTTTGCGTATGGAACCAATAAATGAACTCTCTGTCCGTATTCTTTGTGTATGGAACCAATAAATGTGACCTTTGCGTATGGAACCAATAAATGTGACCTTTGTGTATGGAACCAATAAATGAGGTTTTGTGGTCATATTTTGAGTTGTAGATGAAGTATTTGTAAGAGTGGTTCTGTAGAGCATTCAGAGATGACTTCTACTCCCATTTCTTTATCATAATTAGAAAAAAACACACAACAACAACAACAACAACAAAAACCCACACCTGATTACCTGACGGGGAGAGCTCTAGCCTAGGGCGGAAGATCCCTGAAATGCGGACCACCTGAAGCTGAGCCCCGGAAGAGGGCGTTCTGCAGACAGCCATTAAGCCGGTGCTCTGCCCAGTATGATGTGTGGGAAGATTATTCACGTTCCTTAAACCCTGGTAGCCTCGCCAGTCCTGTCGCAGTGCCACCAGCTCATGAGGACTCAACGGAACTTGTTGGTGAACTGGAAGGAGTTCAGTAAAACGTAGGGTGCTGTAGTAGTAACAGTGATTATCAGCTAGTTCAAAATCCCTTAGCCACGTTGGTGAAATCTGAAGCTTTGGTGAAACTATGTAATGGGACGGTTTAGCTGGAGCGACAGCACCTAACCTAGCCCGGCAAGAAGCTCCTCACAGCCTTTCTTCATCCCGCTTGTCTGTGTCATCCGCACGTTGTGTCACCCACATTGCTGAGTTGGATGGCGTAGGGCTACCCAAACCCAGTGGCGTGTATGTGATGAGTAGTACGCACCCTTATTACGTTCACAATTTTAACAAAATCCAACATAAATCTGGCTCCTGGGAATTCGGGAGCCTGGTTGTGAACCTGTGTTTTTGCAACCAGCTGCAGTAGGAATCATGGGTAAAGAGCAGAGTATGAGGTTCAGGTCTTGGCGTCTTGGGGACAGTGTGGAGAGTGGCACTGATTTCCGGTTTCTCAAATGAGCATGTCAGTAGTTGGCGGGTGATTTCCCGCATTTCTGACGCTGCGTCACGGCTGTGGTCCTGCCCTCAAGGCCCCTCTGAGAGTGTCTCAATCCGATGGGATGGGGTTGGGGTGCGGGTCTCAGTGGAGAAGATTTGAACCCAAATAGGCTGCCCACCGACTTGGGATTAGTCATTGGATTTCAAGGACAATCGTTACATACTTTTGCGGAAGTTAGTCATTTTATTACAGCCTTTTTATGCCGTCAGTTTATCCACGTGTCCAGTCCTTTTACTCGTTGATGGTTATCTTACACATCCAAGTGCAGGAATGGATTTGACCTTCAACAGCTAAGACTCTGGGACTCAGATTCAGAGACTAATGTCAACCCTTATCAGTGTGCACAGACCCCGCAGGCGAGCTCTGTTGCTTCCTAGCCGGCTGATAACCCGACGTGCAATGTAAAAGAATGTGACAGGCGACGGGTCACAGCAAAGCCAGTTCCTGAAAGGCAGGACTCTGCCTAAGTCAGCGCATGGAGCAAAAAGTCTTCGCTTGCGTGAACGTGCTGGAGTCTGTGACCTGGGGTTCATGCCATGAGGCCAAGAGGTAGGGTTTGGGGGGGAGGGGACATAGTAGTCACATGGGTGATGGTGACGCAGGATCGCCACGGAGAGCTTAACCTGCCAAGCTTCGCCGTCATTCTCACCCTTACTTCCAAAGGGGGGGGGGGGGGGGCGGGATCTAGCCACGCGAGTCAGGCATGCTGGGGAGTGGTTTGGGGGAACAGCCTCCTGAGGTGTCAGTGTTCAGGGCAAGGGCGGTCCTGCCGTGGGCGCTGCGTTAGGGGGACACGGGGCTGTGAGCTCAGGGCAGGTGCCGGGGGGAGCAGAAGCATCTGCCACGGAAGGCAGGAAGGTGTTTTCATTTTAAGATGAGAAACGCTTGGTCTCCCACACTTCCCTAACTGAGAAGAGTGAAACGCCCTTCCCGGCGCTGGGAGACAGCGGCTACTCAAGCGAATGCCAGCTTTCAGGCCCCTCGGCTCAGCTCTTAGGAAGCGAGCAGAGCGACAGCGTGAACTGGTGTCTCCTCTTCTCCCTCAGGGCATCACCCCCCCCCGCCCCGCTGGGCAGACTTCCTGGTGCCCAGACACACCCTCCTGTGACCCCGCTGTCTCCCTCCCTCCTGTGACCCCGCTGTCTCCCTCCCTCCTGTGACCCCGCTGTCACCCTCCCTCCTGTGACCCCACTGTCACCCTCCCTCCTGTGACCCCGCTGTGGCCCTCCCTCCTGTGACCCCGCTGTCTCCCTCCCTCCTGTGACCCCACTGTCACCCTCCCTCCTGTGACCCCACTGTCACCCTCCCTCCTGTGACCCCACTGTCACCCTCCCTCCTGTGACCCCACTGTCACCCTCCCTCCTGTGACCCCACTGTCGCCCTCCCTCCTGTGACCCTGCTGTCACCCTCCCTCCTGTGACCCCGCTGTGGCCCTCCCTCCTGTGACCCCGCTGTCTCCCTCTGCGAGGTGCACTAGGGATGAGTCCCCTTTGTCTGTCTCTGGGTGGTGCTGTGCAGACCTTGCGGGCAGGGCCCGGAGATGCCTGCTCAGGTCTGACCTACAAAGGGCCGCCGCCGAGGACAGGCCCCCACGAGGGGCGTTTCCTGGGGCCCCCGTGAGTGGCAGCGGGCCTGCCTCCTGGCCCGTGTGTACGTGAGACACGGGGTGGCTCCCACGCAGCTTCCTGTGCTGAGGAGTCATCCGTGCCACCTGGAGACAAAGGCGTGATCTTTGGGAATTGGCTCAACTCGTGGCTCCGTGGTTGGACAGGGTGCCTGGCATGGAGCTTCCAGGACCGGCGCTGCGAGCTCATTTAACTTAATGTCTCGTGTTCCTCCGCTTTGGACCTCAGTAAAGTGCCAACAACTGGAAGGGAATTCTCTTCTAGAACTGTCCAAGGTATGCACCTTGGTCCGCGGGGTCCTGGCAGGAGCTCCTGGTCCCGCCTGTGCTCTGCAGCGGCTCGCTGGACAGAGGCGGCCATGGCATCGCCCTGTTTGCAGTCCGGTTCTGCACGTCGGGCCAGGGCCGTCGGCCAGCTCCTCCCGCGGCCTCTGGCTGACAAGGCGCCTCTGTCCTGGGCGGGCGCCGGAAGGAGGGACTGTGCGGGGTGGGATCTGTCTCATCTGTGCCAGCGTCTCATCTGTGTGGCTAAGGACCCCTTACAAGTTGATGAAAAGAAGGAAAAAATAGAGAAGAAAGGGGCAGATAGGCAGAGATATTAGCCAACATTTCTTGAGTATTTACGTGTCAAGTGTCTCATATTTTATTAAAACTTATTTAATTCTGCCCGGCTGGCGGGGCTCAGGGGCTGAGCATCAACCCATGAACCAGGAGGTCACAGTTCAATTCCCGGTCAGGGCACATGCCCGGGTTCCGGGCTCCATCCCCAAGAGGGGGCGTGCACGAGGCAGCCGATCCGTGATTCTCTCTCATCATTGATGCTTCTGTCCCTCGCTCCCTTCCTCTCTGAAATCAATAGAAACATACTTTAACAAAAACTTATTTCTCACGGTGGACGTTGAGGTGGCTACCGAAGGACAAAGAGCCTGAGGTACAGCGTTGGCATAACTTGCCCCCGTCCGGCACATGTTCCCAGGCGGCGCTCCAACGCGGGCAGAAGAGAGGCTGGGAGGTGAGTGGGCTCAGCGTCCGAGACAGGCCAGCGTGAGGCGGCCCACAGGCCTGTCTGAGCCTCAGTGTCTTTCCGCATGCCCCGGGTTGGGGTGTCAGTGCCTGTGGGGTCCAGAGGAGGAAAGGCGGGTGCTGCTAATCCACCGAGCATGGGGGTGAGCCCCAGGGTTGTGTTCAGCACACAGCTCCGAGTTCTCCGGCGTTGGAGTGTGGGGGGTGCTGGCTTTAGGACAGCCGTGGGCAAACTATGGCCCGCGGGCCGGATCCGGCTGTTTTATCCGGTTCTCTTGCTCTCCCCTCCGCTCCTTTACTTTGAATTTATATTAGTTCACACAAACACTCCATCCATGCTTTTGTTCCGGCCCTCCGGTCCAGTTTAAGAACCCACTGTGGCCCTCGAGTCAAAAAGTTTGCCCACCCCTGCTTAGGATGTTGTTTTTGTGCGGCTGCCCAGGTGAAGTCCCGTTAGGGCTGGTGCCAGGTGGGACTGAAGAGCCAACGATAAATCCCGGCCATCGGAGGAGACGCTAAGCACTGCTTCGGGCGCCTCACCTTGCGGTGCGAGATGAAGAGAAGCGGACTTCCAGCCCTGCTGGCGGCAGTAAATCACAGCCGAGGGCCTCCGACAGGCAGCAGCCGGGACGCTGCCTGTGCCGCTCACATTCTTCATTGGGGCTTGGAAAGGCCGGAGATTGGACAGGGAACCGCCTATGAAATACCCTGAGTGTCAGCTTGATCCCCACTGGGGGGCGTGCGAAGGCAGCCGGTCAATGACTGTCGTCATTGATGTTTCTATCTCCCTCTCCCTCTCCATTCCTCTCTGAAATCAATAATATATTTAAAAAATAAAATAAACGGTCTCACTATGTAAATAGGCATTCACCTGGGGTCACCTAAGGTTAGGCAGACGGAGGTCCGACGAGTGAGTTCCATGAACCTCTGTTGGTGGAAGAAAGCGGGCCCCACCATTCCCAAGTGATTCGATTGCTTTATTTCGTATGTAATTTAGCCCCGAATCCACAGCTATCACCTCACAGGGAAAGGCCTTCAGAGCCCTCATCATATTTACACAGGTGGGTTTCATTTCGTGTGAGACACGTACTCCATCCAGATCTCCTGGACACATTCTAAGAATTAGTGACAACTGTATGTTTAGCCCGGTGGTTATTTCCGTCAAAGTTTACCCCATGTAATTAACCCTTCCATTATTTAATATTTGCACTTTTCACAGAGGGCTGTATTTGAGATTAAACTAACATGATTTTCCAGAATGTGGTGCAGACAGAGCTAATGGATTAGAGGGCTGCGAATAAGGCCTTTTCTTCTGAAATGAGAGAACTAATGTAGAGATCAATGATGATTGTGGTCCAACGGCTCTCTCCAGTAATTAAGCATTAACTTGTAGAAACCGACAGGTGACGCTGAATGTGGACAAGGGGGCCAGGACTTACTTGCAGGCCTGTGGTCAGGTGCCAAGGTTGGCCCACTGTGCTTTTCGCTCTAATTCAGCAGCAGACCTTGGACTTGGGGCCCTGCATGTTGGCAATACCTGTAAACGTTTTCAATGTTTGTACCATTTGACACGATTCTAGTTCTTCAAGTTTGTTGACAGACACACGTTCTAAAAATGCAAGTACAGAAGCTTTACTGTGACCACGTGGATACGAACAAACGCCACACTTAACGGAAGTGTGACCGTGTGGGTTCCCGGTATTTAGGGAATAAGTGAATGTCTTTCTACTTAGGGTAGTTGTCCAAGCCCAACTCTTCATCGGCTCATTGTTCAAACAATACTATTACGTGTCAATTATTAACAGCCTCACCAGCCATTAAAATACTTTTGTAGAAAAATCAATTGCCATCCGCATCTTGCTTTATTTCAACAAACTCGGTTACTCACACATCAGAGGAATTTACTTAAATGGCCTGAGATACTCAACCTACGTCAGGTGAGGGAGCCAGGGTGGCCCCCGGGGAAGCGCCTTCCCAGCGCCCCGCCCCCCGGGTCACAGGATGACCTGGTCCAGGAGTTTCTGAAAAATGCTTTCCTCGTGTCGCTGTGGTTTAATTTATCAAGTGAAGCCAGTCTCTCATTTCTGGAATGTCCTCCCCCAGAATAGTCTGTACGTCTTTCTGCACCCTACCCTCGCCCCTTCATGGCACTGACAAAGCGCTTTGCGAACGACTCTATTTGTTTTTTTGTTTCTGTTTTGCCCGAGCTCCGAGCTCCTTGAGATGAGCAGTTATATTCTTCATTGCGTATTGAGCTCAGCAGACCTCGGGGAGGCACGTGAGGGTTCATCTGGCTCTTCCTAAACGCCTGTCGGAAGCACCCAGAACACACAGCCTGATCTCTCAGAACATTCCGCGCCAGGAAGAGCAGCTCCGCCTCCATCAGCCCGTCACCTGTGCTCCCAGCAGTCCCCTCTCACACGGGGCCAGGGGTACCTGGGGGTATCTCCCAGGTCTGATCCTCGTCTCTCCTAGCTCTGCGATCCTCTTCCTTCTCTGTTTTCCTCTCTTCTCACCCATGTCAGCCTCTGCCTCTCCAGCCACCGGGATATGGAAGGTGGGCATCAGCCCTCGTGGTCTCCCCTCGCTCAGAGCTGCTCCTCCTGGTGGTGGCACCAATAACGCTCCCCTGACGGGTGGAAAACACGCAGGAATCACAGGCCAAGTGCAAGGCCACGGACCTCGTGGGTGACATGTTATCTAAATGCACAAATCTCAGCTGATCAGAAGGCGTGGGCAGGGCATGGCATTGAGCTGGAATCGCGCCAGAAAGTGAGTATGGGTCTGGCCTCCGCCGGCACTGCGGCACATTGACTGCGTCCAGTTAGAAGTGATCATACGCTTTACACTAAGGTGTCCCATCGAGAGGCTGGAATTTGCAAAGGACTCTGGGAATTCTTGCTTGATAATGAATATGTCTAAGGAGAGGGAGTCACTGAGCTTTGTGGAGGGGAGCATTCTACGCTGCAAGGCCGCGCGGGCAGGAAGAACCGCCAGAGGTGGTTAGTACAGATGTCAGAAACCCCGGGATGATGGCAGCAGGCCCAGCCCAATAGGCTGACAGATGCCAATCACAATGATGGCCATTAGAATCTCTGTAATAGCTCGTATTTTATGAGGCACTGCCTATGTTCCAGACATCACGCTAAGCATTTTACAAATAGCGTCTGATTCAATTCTCTTGATCAAAGGTTGGCAAGCAACCGCCCAAGGGCCAGATCCAGAATGTGAGTTTACCCGCCCCTCGCTTTCAGGAGCGCAGATGAGAGAGCTGGTCTACCCGGCATCCTGCCGTCTCCCCAGCCGCCAGCCCTCGCTCGTACCCGCTCGGCCGCTGTCCGCAGGCATAGGATTCTGATGGCAGTGTTTCTTACTGCGTCTATCACAGAGGAAACACTGTTCGGTTTAACCCATTTTCCCCAGAAATAATTCTTACGGGAGTCGGCCACAGGAAGTGAGGAGGTAAGCGTTGTATGTAAACGGAGTCATGGACAGAACTGCCCACTCCAGGGGCTGAGTCAGTAAAACAAGGTCTGCCCTTTGATGAAATGGACGTGTGAAGTGCTCAGTCAGCCCAGGTGCGGGGCAGTGCTTGCGGGAAGGCAGAGCAGAGAGGGAGCATGTAGAAGCGGGCCTTCACCATCGAGCGCAGCAGCAGGGATTCCTGCGGCCCAGGCACCCGCCAGGGACTGAATGATGGGCATGACGAGTGACAGTCTTGGGAGGAGAAGGACCCAGGACAGAAGTCGCCAACTACAGTGGCTGCAGTGAAGCCAAAGCAGCGAAGTCCAAGGAGCGTGGATGTGGTCGGAGTGGAAGAATCGAATGCAGGTGGAGGGGGCAGTGCTTTGAGGTGTCGGATGCCTCGCGATCCTCAGCGGTGGGTAGCGGGAGGGGTTCCAGAGGACAGAGCAGGACAGAGACCCGGCGCTGAGAGCAAGTCCACGGACATTGGAGCACCTGGGGGGAGACCGGTGAGGCAGGAAGCCAGCAAACAAGGCGATGTCTATGGGCAGGGGACAAAGTCAGGGGGGTGAGCAGCGCGAGGCCCTGTAAGGCTGTTGGTAGGGCCTGTGCCGGATGCTTAGCGGCGTGAGTGTCGTCCCATGCACGGAAGGTTCGCTGGTTCAATTCCCTGTCGGGGCACATGCCCAGGTTTCGGGTTTGGTCCCTGTTTGGGTACTAACGGGCAACAACCTGTGCCGTGCCGGCACGGCCAAGGGTGGCCCTGAGTGGGGGCGGCTGAAAGGCTTAGGAAAAACAGACAAGAGAGTGAAAGCTGGGTCTCGGTGGGACGCTGCTTCCTCACAAAGAGACAGCGCCGCCGCCCACAAGCCGTGTCTTTATTTTACAGCAGATGCCACGAGGCAAAGGAAGGGCGTAATCAAGGTGTTTACAACATTCTCTTGGGTTTCCATCCTACTCAACTACATGCACCTGAACTCTATCAAGCCCACATCACTCAGATGTTCGGACCATAGGTTCAAGTTTACAACTCCAGCTGTTGGCTATAATTGTGCTGGGAGGGCCCTGCCCTCCACGCTGGGACTTGCATGTGGCCACGAAAGGACTGTGCGCTCTCATCAGTCCAAGGCTTGAACCTGTCCAAACACTGTAGCGGCGCCCCACAACAACCAATTAATAGTTCTCTCTCACATCAATGTTTCCCACATCAGTGTTTTTCTCTCTCTGTGTGTCTCCCTTTCTCTCTAAAGTCAATAAAAACGTATTTCTTAAAGGATTTGAGGTATTATTCTATAGACCCCGAAGCAGCTGGTGGAGAGAATTCGCAGAGCGTGTGGCATGCCCACATTTGCATTTTGAGGCAATGTCTCCCTACCTGGGGAGAATGGGTGTGGGGCAGCAAAATAAAAATGCAAAAGCCATGCATAGGGGCAACCAGTGACAAGATATGAGCTGAGAAAATCAAACCATCTGGATCTGAGGTAGATATGTTTTTTGTATTTATAAATTTACATTACTATTCCTTTCTATCTATGCTAATAAAAGAGCAATATGCAAATTACCATCACGTCACAACGCCCACCAGCCAATCAGGAGTGAGTATGCAAATTAACCCAACAAATATGTTGGCGGCCCTGCCCCTCAGCCACTCTGGGCCTCTGGGCAGCATGCATGCAGGTGCAGAGCAGCCAGGCAGGGTGGGACGCTTGCTATAAGGGGGAGGATGGGGGGCGAGAGAGGAAGCTACAGGAGCAAAGATGGAAGGCGGTGGCCAGAGCAAAGGCCTGGGTCCCAGGTGCCAAAGGAAAACGGGTGCCGGCAGCCAAGGGAAGGAAGGACTATTGCACGAATCTTCGTGCAATGGACCTCTAGTTATAGTTGTTAAAAAATAATAATTCAAACAGTTCCCAGCCAAACTAAGTGTAAAAAGGAGCCGCATGAGCTGATCCTTTGGTTGGATAAATGCAACCCAGCGCCCAGTCTTGTTGAAGGAAGCTCCTGCCCTGCCCACCTGCCGCTCCGCCTGCCCACCTGCCGCTCCCCCTGCCCACCTGCCGCTCCGCCTGCCCACTTACAGCTCCCCCTGCCCACCTACAGCTCCCCCTGCCCACCTGCAGCTCCGCCTGCCCACCTGCCACTCCCCCTGCCCACCTGCCACTCCCCCTGCCCACCTGCCACTCCCCCTGCCCACCTGCAGCTCCCCCTGCCCACCTGCCGCTCCCCCTGCCCACCTGCAGCTCCGCCTGCCCACTTACAGCTCCCCCTGCCCACCTACAGCTCCCCCTGCCCACCTGCAGCTCCCCCTGCCCACCTACAGCTCCCCCTGCCCACCTGCCGCTCCCCCTGCCAACCTGCCGCTCCCCCTGCCCACCTACAGCTCCCCCTGCCCACCTGCAGCTCCGCCTGCCCACCTACAGCTCCGCCTGCCCACCTGCCGCTCCCCCTGCCCACCTGCCGCTCCCCCTGCCCACCTGCCGCTCCCCCTGCCCACCTACAGCTCCCCCTGCCCACCTGCAGCTCCGCCTGCCCACCTGCAGCTCCCCCTGCCCACCTGCCGCTCCCCCTGCCCACCTGCAGCTCCCCCTGCCCACCTGCAGCTCCGCCTGCCCACCTGCAGCTCCGCCTGCCCACCTGCCGCTCCCCCTGCCCACCTGCAGCTCCCCCTGCCCACCTGCAGCTCCGCCTGCCCACCTGCAGCTCCCCCTGCCCACCTGCAGCTCCGCCTGCCCACCTGCCGCTCCCCCTGCCCACCTACAGCTCCCCCTGCCCACCTGCAGCTCCCCCTGCCCACCTACAGCTCCCCCTGCCCACCTGCCGCTCCCCCTGCCCACCTGCAGCTCCGCCTGCCCACCTGCAGCTCCGCCTGCCCACCTGCCGCTCCCCCTGCCCACCTGCCGCTCCCCCTGCCCACCTGCCGCTCCCCCTGCCCACCTGCAGCTCCCCCTGCCCACCTACAGCTCCCCCTGCCCACCTGCCGCTCCCCCTGCCCACCTGCAGCTCCGCCTGCCCACCTGCAGCTCCGCCTGCCCACCTGCCGCTCCCCCTGCCCACCTGCCGCTCCCCCTGCCCACCTGCCGCTCCCCCTGCCCACCTGCAGCTCCCCCTGCCCACCTACAGCTCCCCCTGCCCACCTACAGCTCCCCCTGCCCACCTGCAGCTCCGCCTGCCCACCTGCCGTTCCCCCTGCCCACCTGCCGCTCCCCCTGCCCACCTGCCACTCCCCCTGCCCACCTACAGCTCCCCCTGCCCACCTGCAGCTCCGCCTGCCCACCTGCCGCTCCCCCTGCCCACCTGCCGCTCCCCCTGCCCACCTGCCGCTCCCCCTGCCCACCTGCAGCTCCCCCTGCCCACCTGCAGCTCCGCCTGCCCACCTGCCGCTCCCCCTGCCCACCTGCCGCTCCCCCTGCCCACCTACAGCTCCCCCTGCCCACCTGCAGCTCCGCCTGCCCACCTGCCGCTCCCCCTGCCCACCTGCCGCTCCCCCTGCCCACCTGCCGCTCCCCCTGCCCACCTACAGCTCCCCCTGCCCACCTGCAGCTCCCCCTGCCCACCTGCAGCTCCGCCTGCCCACCTGCCGCTCCCCCTGCCCACCTGCAGCTCCCCCTGCCCACCTGCAGCTCCGCCTGCCCACCTGCAGCTCCCCCTGCCCACCTGCCGCTCCGCCTGCCCACCTGTGCTGCCGAGGCTGCCGTCCTGCCGCTCCGCCTGCCCACCTGCCGCTCCGCCTGCCCACCTGTGCTGCGGAGGCTGCAGTCCTGCCCTGGGCAGCCCTCTCCTCCAGATTGTAGCAGGGAACAGCTTTGCCATTGATTAAATGCCTCAGCTCACCTGCAGCCGTGAATCAATTTCACCAGCTGTTTATCGCTTTATTTACTACAAAGGAAGCAAGGTAATCCCTGTAAACTCAATAGCTCTAAATTAAGTGCGTGTTCAGGAGCAGCCTGGGGAGAATTACTGCTCCCTGACTCTGGGGACAGAGAAGAAGAATGAGCACCGGACCTGTGACAGGCTCCGACTTGCTCTTCCGTGTCCGGGAGGGTCGCGTCCAAGGGCACTTGCTCGACCTGGTCTCTGTTAATGAGGTCTGTCCACGCAGAGTCCAGGGACAGCTCTCCTCGTTCCGAATCAGCCTCGCCTGCCGTGCGTCCATGTCCCTCACAGCCTTGCCTCCCCTCCCTCCCCCGTCTGCCTCCAGGGCCTTCCATCCCCTGGCCTGCGTAGGGTGGGTCTCCTTTAGCGATGGGAAATCTTCTCCACGTCCCTCCTGTCATTCACGGTTCTGGTCACCTTGAAACTGTTTATATTCACTTGATGACCTGACACGCAGCCCAGATCCACTGGGCAACCCCTGAACGCAGGGCAGCAGGTCCTGTTCCCTGCCGGGAGTGGCGCTGGGAGCTTTTACGCCCCTGGATTTTCTTTCATCTGCAGGACAACCTGGCAGCACACACAAATGCCTTAGTTTCAAGCTGAGGAGGCCCAGCAGCAGGGGACGAAGTAGCTTGCCTAACGTAACAAAATCGGCTCGTGGGCCTCGCTGGGCTTCCTCCCAGGTCCCGATGCGCGTCCTCTGGCCCCAGTGCGCCTTCACGGGCTGGGCGGCTGGCTGAGGGTCCGATCACTGCTTACAGGCTCCACCCGGAGGCCCTGCCTGCAAGACCTCTTCACACCCCCCCCTCCCCACAAGCCATCCTTTTCCCATTTCCTATCACTTCAAGATCCCACCATCGCCCTAACCGGTTTGGCTCAGTGGATAGAGCGTCGGCCTGCGGACTCAAGGGTCCCAGGTTCGATTCCGGTCAAGGGCATGTACCTTGGTTGCGGGCACATCCCCAGGAGGGGGCGTGCAGGAGGCAGCTGATCGATGTTTCTCTCTCATCGATGTTTCTAACTCTCTATCCCTCTCCCTTCCTCTCTGTAAAACATCAATAAAATATATTAAAAAAAAAAAAAAGAAAAAGATCCCACCATCTCTGCTGTGCGGTCTAGACGTCACCCCCCACAGGGCACTACCCGAACAAGCCTGCCTTTACTTGCATCTCCGGAAACCTGCCGGAAACCTGCCTCCTGACGCCCACCCCCTGCCCTGGGAAGGTCAGCCACCTGTTCTGGCCCTGCCCCGCCCCCACCCGCACCTGTGCTGTCCCTCCCTGGACTCACCTCCAGGTCCCCGGGGCAGCAGCTCAGAATGTGCGCTCAGTCCCTGCGTTAGCGCACTCCCTCCATTAAAGCAGGAAGATGACTGACTGGTCCTCAGATGCCCCGGGAGACAGGCCTGGCACACTCAAGGCAAGGAGACAGGTCTTCCAGCGAAGAAGCTGAGTCATTACAGAATGGTTAGCCTCCCACAGCCCCGCCCAGTCCTGCCCCAGTGTCCTGACGCCCGGCAAAACAGCAACGGGGTGACTGATCCCCGGTCCCGGGGTCCCTCCTTCCTCTCCCCTGTGCCCCCGCGGTCCTGGCAGGCTGAGCGGGAGCAGGCGGTCTGTCACACGCACCCTCTGCTTCCTCCCGAGTCTGATCAGCGCAGACACGGTCACACGTGACTCCGTGCTCTTGCTGCTTGACACCCTTCCACCCACCCCCCAACCCCCCACCCAGGCTAAAAATGCGCGTGTCCCTCTTCCTCCTGGGAATGGGCAGGATCCTCGCAGCCTGAGGCTGGGTCATCCCAGTGCACGGATGTCCCCACGCCCTGCCATCGGCACTAACTCAGAGGAGCTGGGAGCCCAGGAGAACCCAAAGGCCCGGCCCTTTCCCAGACCCTGGAGCCCAGGTGCGTGGACCGAGGGATGATCCTGCACTCGGTTTATAAACCTCAGAAGACCGCCCTGGGACCTCTTGATCCGGGCACGACATCGGGAGGAGTGATGTCTTGTCAAAAGGAGTTTCTGACTGTCTGTCCCTGGAAATGCTTTTGCTGCTCACGCCTCCGGACGCTTCTGCAAGCACAAGTCTCAGGCTGAGCAGGTGGGGGAGGCCCGCTGCTTACCACGTAATCGTGAGGATTGAGGACTACGGGGTCGGCTAGGCCAGGCTCAGCGCCAAGTCCTGCCAGGGGTCCTCAAACTACGGCCCACGGGCCACATGCGGCCCGCCGAGGACATTGATCCGGCCCGCCGGGTGCCACTGCCTGTTTTGCTTAGCAGCCGACTCGTCCCGGGCCCACAGTGTGCATAGGAATTTGTTCATAGTTTTTTTTTAAGCTATAGTCTGGCCCTCCAACGGTCTGAGGGACAGTGAACGGGCCCCCTCTTTAAAAAGTTTGAGGACCCCTGCGTCTAAGCACTTCACTTGACAAGTTCTTGAACCTCTTGGAAGCTCAGTTTTCCTCATCTGTAAAATGGACACAGCATCTTCCCCCTCGAGCTCTTAGCGAAGCTCCTCTCATGAGTGAGACCTCAATGAATAAAAAGACTCAGGGCCTGGGGTTTGGCGAGGGCTCCGCAGCAGCTAGTTCCTCCTCCTGGCCCCTCGGGGATCCCCGTGATGGAGAAGAGAGTGGCTTCCAAAAAGCACCTCTGGGCAGCTTAGCAATAGGAAGCAGGAGCCACACACATTGCTGCTCTTCAACCCGGTAATAACCCCGTGGGACGGAATCTCCCCTAAGGAACAGGCCCCCCAAAGAGTCACTGCCATGTGCTGGAGGTGTGGCTGATGAGTACAAGCTTTCGGGAGGAACAGATGCCCAACAGAGAGAGAAGTTCATCAGAACTACGAGCATCTCTCTGGGGTGTTAGGTAGGCGTGTGAGTTCCCACAGTGAGGGGGGTGGTGCAGGCATGTCAGGTTACACAGGCATGTCAGGTTACACAGGCCTGTCAGGTTACACAGGCATGTCAGGTTACACAGGCATGTCAGGTTACACAGGCCTAGAACCTACAAGGATAAAAATCTTCCCTTCGGGATGACAGAATGGAGGCTGACTTGAGGTCTTTATTCTCTTTTCCTTCTGCTTTCACACTGTCTTTACCACTGAGCAGGGGAAGCAAAATGAGCGCCTTTGGCTCCTCCGGTTTGACCTGGGCGTTAGCTCTCCCGGGAGAAGATGGGGCCTGAGTGGCAGCTAATGACAGCGATCACCCATCCCTCTGGCAGCGGCGTAATGACAGCTTCTGAGACAAACGCCCTCTCTGCACGGGGCCCAGCGGTCCTCTGCGGGTAACGTCCTCCCTCCCTCTGCTCTCTGTCTCCTCGGCCACTCTTGTCACCCGAGCGATGGTCCTGAAATGTGTCAGATCACTTCACTCTGCAGCCACCAACACCGGCTGGCGTCCCGGTCTCCTGCTCAGGGTCTAGACCAGCCGGGCAAACTACGGCCCGCGGGCCGGATCCAGCCCGTTCGGCTGTTCTATCCGGCCCGCGGAGCCGAAAGAGCGGAGGGTTCTCTTGCTCTCCCCTCCGCTCCTTCACCAGCAGCAGTGTTAACATGGCAACGTCGGAAACACGGCCGCAGCTCCTTCTTCTGAGTGGGCGGATTTATATCCCCCATTCAGTAGAAGGAACAACCTCTCAATCTTCCAGAGGCTCCTTGTAATGCCCGCGGACGCGTCCCCCAACATCACCCTGGGAATGCGGAGACACGTTATCGTGGTGATGTAGGGAGACACGCCCCTGGAGAGCACAGTATCAGAGCATTAGCTAAAAAGGAGACCAACAACACTGTTCCCACTGAAGTTGATGTTTTAAAGACCAAAAACCTTTCAACCCAGTCTACATTGCCATCTACATCTACGTCCCGGGCATAATTTGGAAGTTGCACTAAAGAAAATGTTTAATTTACTGTTTACACATTTTGTTTTTTTCTATTTGTTTTAGTTTTAAATTATTTTATTATATTTAAGTTTAATTTGAAAAGCTTTTGTACCTTTCCTTTGTTAGGCAACTTTATTTTGCCTTTGCCATCTTCAATATAAGGTATGTTATTGTGCTATGATTCCTCCATTTTTTGAAGTTTCAAATTATAATAGTTACTGTTTACATTCTTCTTGTTAAAATGTTTGAAATGAATAAAACTATTGAAATAAAAAAAAAAGACCGTACCCTTTTATGTAATGATGTTTACTTTGAATTTATATTAGTTCACACAAACACTCCATCCATGCTTTTGTTCCGGCCCTCCGGTCCAGTTTAAGAACCCATTGTGGCCCTCGAGTCAAAAAGTTTGCCCACCCCTGGTCTAGACTCTAGATGCTCTAAGGTGGCGCTCCGCCCAGCATCCAGCTCTCTCCAGTCCTCACGCGCTGCGCACTCACCTCGAGCCTCTGTCCACACAGTCCCTTTTGTCCAGAACTCTCTGCCTCGGATCCCTCCTCAAGTCACATCTTCCCTGGGTCCTCAGCCACCCTCCTTACCCCAACACAGATGCACACCCAGGGGCAGGGGCACACGCACGTCCCTCCTACATGCTCCTCCTACCACTTGTCTTGGCACCTACTGTGCACGTGGCAGTGACCTGGGCAATGGGGTAATAGTTTCTGAAACATGGAAGCAATTTGGCTTTGGGGTATTTTCTTGAAATTATTTCCTACCTATGGAGCCAGAGATTCCTGCATCTTTGAGGGAATTTAGGATTGTGAACGTGACCAGCAGAAAATGATCATGACCGTGGGCATCCAGGCTGGGTGCCAACACCTCCCCAGAAAAGGCGTCCTGGGACCGAGCTCAGCAGGGGAGCAGGGGGGCCCAGATTGTGGATGAGACTGTCCAAGTGTGCGGCACTGGACTAGCTTTCTGGTGCTGCCATAACACACCGCCATAAATTGAGTGCTTGAAACAATACCTACTTACAATTTCACGGTTCTTCTCATCAGAGGTCTGGAGATGGGCGTCCAGCAGAGTCCTCTACTCAGTCTCACAAGGTCAAAACCAGGGTGTCAGCATGGCTGTCTCCCTTCCTAGAGGCTCTGGTGATCAGCAGACTTCCTACCTCATTCCAGTCCTTGGCTAAATTCAGTTCCTTGTGGATGTAGGACTGACATTTCCATTTCTTTGCCCCTGGAGGCTGCCCACATGCCTCATCTTGCTTTTCATGCAGCCCCTCCGCCACTGTGGGTCGAGTCCTTCGCACGCTTTGAATCTCTCTGACCCCAGCTGGAGAAAGTTCTCTGCTTTTAAGGGCTCATTTCACTAAATTGAGTGTGCCCAAATAATCCAAGAGAATCTGATTGTAAGGCCCATAACCTTAATTACAATGGCCACGTAATGTGACATATTCTTAGGATCTGGGATTACAGCATAGAGATATTTGGGGGAAATTTTTCAAGTCCCCTAGATGCAGGGCAAGTTTCTGTGGGTTTAGGAATGACTGGGCCAAGAGTTTAGAATTTGTGATGCTACCTATATAGATTGACTTACTGTATTGTGGCTTAATGATATTTTAGTGTCACATCACAAGTCCAGTGACTGCGGACAAGCGGGTCTCCCCGGCCAGGCTGTGCGATTGGTTCCAGAAGCAGGTAGAAACCCTCCTTTATTCCGGTTGCCTCGTTGCCAGGATAGTGTCAGGCTTGCCAGGGTGAGCAATAAAACACGTGATCAACATACTGAAGAACGAACAGAAGTACATAAACAGATAAGTGGACTCAACCACTCCTCATGATTTCAGACAGTCACCAAGTGTTAGAGAGAGGGGGGCCGTCTGGTCCAGTGATTCTCAACTTCAAAATCTCCAATGCGCCCCGAGAGAAACAGGACAGGACATTCAAGTCAAACGTCGTCGTCACTGAAGGTCTCTGCTTGAGATGCTCCCTACAATGTAAACGCTGGCCCCGAGCCACAGCCGGAACAAGGCTGTTTTAGTTATTCAGACACACGACCGAGATGTCACTGTTAGCTGCTCGTAAATCTTCATCGAAACAAAACGATGAAATTTAAAATTCTCCTGGAATATTCCGCGACTCCAGGGATGTGTTCCCAAATCCCACTTGGCTAGTCCCGCCCCCCTGGTCTACAGAGAAGCAGACCCCACTGGTGAATGGCCCTCCCGATGTCCCATAGGTGTTCAGTGGCAGAGCAAATTCTAGAAGGCAGGCATTAGGACTCCGAGAACTGGTTCTTCTGCAATAAACTGAGTGACCTGAGTCATTCTCCCACGAGTTGGGTGATGGAGTGTTGTCTGTGGGGTCCAGGTAAGCAGTGCAAATGCTCTGTTTGCAGAGTAAATTAAATGGACAAACACAGCCTCATTACCACTCAGGTGGGCTGGCCCAGCTCCTGACCCTGGCATGGTCACTGGCAAACCCAGACATGGGAGAGAGGGGCCGAGTGCCCCTCCCGGCCAGGGGCACGGGTTTCAGCCGCAGGAACAGCAGAATCTCAGCTCCCCGAGGCCCCGTGGGTTTTCTGCGCTTGTGAGGGAAACATGAAGAGCAAGCGAAATTAGGCCATTCTCTTATACCCGGTGCACTTAGCATCATTACGCGGATGAGGGCGGGGGGGGAGGGAGGGCTCCAGTCTCCACTCCTAGTGCATTTTCAGGGTTTGAATGATGCACAATGACATGGATTTAGGCTCAGGAAAAAACAAAATCCGGCGCAGGGATTCATGGGGCACATGTTTCGCTGTTGATAGAAAAAGCAGAGAATTTGATCCCCAGGTCTCAGTAAGAATAAGGCCGGCAATGGGGGCAAATGGAAAATCCCAGCATGCTTTTTCTTCTGCGTCTCTGCACAGCCCGCCCGTGGCTGAAGCAGGGGGTCGGTGACCGAAGTCAGCATATATTTTTGCTTCGTGTGTAAGAATAGCAGCTGTTTGCAACCACACGATATTAAGTAGGAGGGGGAGTCCCGCCCGCTCACCCCTTCTTCTGGACTTGCGGTTTTCAGGGGCTGTGCACGGACTCCCTGCCTCCCCTCCTTCGCTGGACCCTGTCAGGCTGTGCCCTGGTGGCCAGGACTGTGGGGTCCCAGACCAGCTCTCATACGAGGGCCGAGACCTCAGAGAGGACGGGCCCTGCAGGTCGGTGGGTGGCAGGTGTGATGAGCCAGGGGACTTAACCTGTGAGGCTTCTCTTGGGTGACCACAGGGCAGGTAGGTCTCCGCACGCCCGCCAGAATCTCCCAAGTGTATGTAGAGGGTTTCATGGTTTGTGTTTTTTGTTAATCCTCACCTGAGGATATTTTTCCATTGATTTTTAGAAAGAGTGGAAGAGAGAGGGAAAGACAGGGAGAAACATCGGTGTGAGAGAAATACATTGATGGGTTGCCTCCTGCATGCGCCCTGACCAGGACCCAGGGAGGAGCCTGCAACTAAGGTACATGCCCTTGACCCAAATGGAGCCCAGGACCCTTCCGTCCACAGGCCGATGCTCTATCCACTGAGCAACACCGACGAGGGCTATCTAGAGGTTTTAGTGGCCTCAGTCATGTCCACTGTCCAGAGGGTCTCAGCCCCACATTCCTCTCCCGAGGCTGCATCTTAGAGAGCAGCTCTGGCTATGGGAACGTGGGGAGGGGGAGGAGCCTCAGGGTGCCTGGGCCCAGCTTGAGGGTCACCTGGTGGTCAGGTCCTGTGGATGCCCCCCCAACACTTCCCCAGGTACCCCACTTCTGAGTGTCTCCCTCTTCCTCTCTCCTGCTGCTGCTTCCCCTTGGCCGAGTCCAATCTAAAACAGGAGGCAAGCAAGGGAGGTAGACCAGCCATCTGGGGCGAAAGCAGACAGGGGGGTGGGAGGGGCTGAAGGGGCCCATCCAGCACGCAGCCCCTTCAGAGGTGCTCCCACCAGCCCCTCCTGACGTCCAGGAAGTAAGGAATCATGGGAGCCACCGAGTTACCAGCCGGTGCAGGGTCCTCTGAGTCCTTCAGACACCAGTGCACGACCCGGGTCGTGTCTTTGCACAGCCCTGCCTCTCACGGTGCATCCAGGTCAGCACGCCCTTCAGGGGCCCGTGGCTTTATTCTCTCTCATTCTCTCCTCCAAAAACTGCAAGTGAAGCAGCACTGACAGAAAGAGGTCCCCGTGCCTCATATCTGCATTCAGAATCTGTGCTTTGGGACCAGATCGCAAATCAAACCATGTCAGAGCACGTTCCCGATGATTAGCCTAATGCAGCCCCTGACCCAAGGAAGGCTGAAGGAGCTGCGTGTGACCCCTGCCTGTCACTCAGGGGCACGTGACCCTGGGCAAGTCACTTCCCTCTCCCCATCTGATTCCCTCATCTTCTCACAGAAATCAGCAGTGACTCTTCCTATGCTGTTATGGATTGTCTATAAGGAAATAGATAGAAATGCACTTTAGAAATTGCAGAGGAGATATGAGGACTTATTGATTGTTGATGGACAATTGAACTTCTTGTAACTGAATAGCAGATTCTGAGAAGTCTCAAATTTATGTACCAGATTTGATGGGGGAGGAGGGGGAAGACATTACAAATATTACCTTGCAACAATTCTTGAAAAAGTTGAAGTAAGCACCATTGCCTCAGTTGAGGAATGATAATATTGCATTCACACATCTGCCTTTTCACAGTGCTGGACCATTTTTGCGTGGTTCTCTGAACAACTCGGAGAGGCAGGCAGATCACATGATTTTTTCCACTTGATGGAAGAGAAAATGCACGGGAAACACTGTTAACAGAACTCAGAATGTGGTGGAGATGCTTGAGGTCCTAAATAAACCCACCCTGTGACGCCATCCAGAAGGACTGGCGTGAAAAGGGACCTACTCTAGACGTTACCACCACCGCTGTACCCTGATCTGCAGGTTCCACCAAAGCCACGCCCACCGACCAGATATGAGATTTTTAATGAAGTTGTGTGTAGACACGTGTAGCGCGGTTCCTGGCATGTGCAGGGGGAGACCCTCGGTGCCTCTGAGTCTGAACTCTTACTTTCACCTGAGGATCCTGGGATCTTTCCCAGACACCTTGACGGAGCCTCCTGGACCCTGGTCCGCATTTTCCCTTGTACTTATTTCCAAAGAGGTTTCTAGCTTGGTGTCCTCTTCGCGGAGGGATGCGTGCCATGCTCTCGTTAGCAGGGATGGTCTTCATGTAGTCAGAATTGTTCTAAAAGCACCAACGCTAAAGCTACTCTACATCTGGGAGTTACTGTGGTGGCAAGCATTGCGCTAAATGATAAATAACCTTTATCCCATTTAACTTACGAAAACCTGATGTGTGTGTTATCATTCCTGTGTATGTGACAAATAATCTCAGTGACATGAAGTGAACCCATTCAGTCCCTCGCCCCGCGACCCCCTGTGTGAGCTCAGTGCTGTCCAGTGAGCGAGCCCGGCCCCATGCAGCTCATGGCCCAGCAGTCTGTCTCCCGCCCATGACACTGGTGAATGGCAGGTCTGGGGCTGAGCCCAAGTTCTCTCTGGACCCAAACCCTGAGCCTCCAAACACTGTGCCCTGCGGCCAGTTCTCCTGAGTGACAGACAGCAGGACGAGACACCCCTTCCCGTGGAGGCCCACACAGATCCAGCCAGGAAGGAGGAAGGAAATGCAGGAGAGGCATTGATGGAGTCAGAAGTGGTTACTTTCCCAAACACTCTCCCATATCTGTTGTGTGAAGAGAATTTATTTTTATTGACCTACTCCCAGGGTGAGGGGAGAGCCAGCTTTTATTTGATGTTTGTTGATTGCTTATACCCCTCTCCCCTCCCCACCACCCCTCAGTCACCAGGAGACAGCTGATGTTGCTGAAAGAGCATCCTCCTGGGTCCTAACAGCTCTGATGAGGATGCGGATGCTGGTGAAGATGCAGATGATGACACTGATGAAGACAATGAGGAAGGTGATGATGAGGAAGGTGTAGGTGAGGAAGGTGGTGATGAGGAAGGTATAGATGAGGAAGGTGTAGATGAGGAAGCTGGTGATGAGGAAGGTGGTGATGAGGAAGGTGGTGATGAGGAAGGTGATGATGAGGAAGGTGGTGAAGCAGAAGGTGGTGGTGAAGCAGAAGGTGGTGGTGAAGCAGAAGGTGGTGAAGAGGAAGGTGGTGAAGAGGAAGGTGGTGATGAGGAAGGTGGTGAAGAGGAAGGTGGTGAAGAGGAAGGTGGTGATGAGGAAGGTGGTGATGAGGAAGGTGGTGATGAGGAAGGTGGTGAAGCAGAAGGTGGTGATGAGGAAGGTGGTGATGAGGAAGGTGGTGATGAGGAAGGTGGTGATGAGGAAGGTGGTGATGAGGAAGGTGGTGAAGAGGAAGGTGGTGAAGAGGAAGGTGGTGATGAGGAAGGTGGTGAAGAGGAAGGTGGTGATGAGGAAGGTGGTGAAGAGGAAGGTGGTGATGAGGAAGGTGGTGATGAGGAAGGTGGTGATGAGGAAGGTGGTGAAGAGGAAGGTGGTGATGAGGAAGGTGGTGAAGAGGAAGGTGGTGAAGAGGAAGGTGGTGATGAGGAAGGTGGTGATGAGGAAGGTGGTGATGAGGAAGGTGGTGAAGAGGAAGGTGGTGAAGAGGAAGGTGGTGAAGAGGAAGGTGGTGATGAGGAAGGTGGTGAAGAGGAAGGTGGTGATGAGGAAGGTGGTGAAGAGGAAGGTGGTGATGAGGAAGGTGGTGATGAGGAAGGTGGTGAAGCAGAAGGTGGTGAAGAGGAAGGTGGTGAAGAGGAAGGTGGTGAAGAGGAAGGTGGTGAAGCAGAAGGTGGTGAAGAGGAAGGTGGTGATGAGGAAGGTGGTGAAGCGGAAGGTGGTGAAGAGGAAGGTGGTGATGAGGAAGGTGGTGAAGAGGAAGGTGGTGATGAGGAAGGTGGTGAAGAGGAAGGTGGTGAAGAGGAAGGTGGTGATGAGGAAGGTGGTGATGAGGAAGGTGGTGATGAGGAAGGTGGTGAAGCAGAAGGTGGTGAAGAGGAAGGTGGTGATGAGGAAGGTGGTGATGAGGAAGGTGGTGATGAGGAAGGTGGTGATGAGGAAGGTGGTGATGAGGAAGGTGGTGATGAGGAAGGTGGTGATGAGGAAGGTGGTGATGAGGAAGGTGATGATGAGGAAGGTGATGATGGTGGTGATGAAAGTGATGATGAGGAAGGTGGTGATGAGGAAGGTGATGATGGTGGTGATGAAAGTGATGATGAGGAAGGTGATGCTGGTGATGATGGTGATGATGAGGAAGGTGATGATGATATCCATGCTGCTGCCATTTATGTCCCTCATCAAATGCGACTCCTCAGAGACACTTCTCCCACCTCCTCCCCAGGTGTGTACTCTATCCTTCCTGTCCGACTTATTTATTAGAGGTTGTCCTCCCTACTTGTCTTTGTGCATGTTTTGTTTATGATGTGTCTTCTGCTGGGATACAGCCACATGGGGTCAAGGGCTCCCTGTGTCGATGACCGTACAGCAACCCCATCCCCAGTGAGGTCACCTTCAGGTCACCTGCCTCTTCCTCGGGGGCACAGTCCAGCCGTAGCAGATGGGAGGCGGACAGCGTGGTGGGACTACAGGCTAACAAGGGGCGAGTGCAGAGCAAGGAGGACAAGACGCGGACAGCTGTAGGTGGTTACCCGGAAGGACCGCTGGAATGACATGGCCGAGGGTGGGGGTGGGGGGGAACCAGGGCCAGGCCCCAAAGGATACGATCCACTATGGAATCCTGGGCAAGGAGAAAGGGACACACTTAGGGCGCTCATTCTGGTCGAGGGTTCGCTCAGCAGATGCGAAGGTGGAAACCACCATTTCTAAGGAACGTAGTCATTTCAGGGGTGGGAGGCAGCCATGTCCGAATCTGCATCACTCCAGAGGTGCCCCGCGTTGGAGAAAGTTCCGGCACGTGAACAGGGCAGGTCAGAGCGCCACTTAAGCAGCACCCCCATCGATCACTTGGATGGAAATCTGGCGACCCAGATGCTGGGGTCTGTCCTTAACTCCCACCTGCGGCGTCTGCATTAGGAGAGCTTGGAACCCATGGAAATGCTCTCCCCAGACGGGCCACGCAGAGCAGATGTTTGCAAATCACGCAGCCTGTCGGTGATGAATTGGTTTTTAATGGCGTTCCCTGTACTCGCTATAAATCATTAAGCGTCCAGCAGACTGTCTCCCGTCTCACAGACTCCATGTGCTCTTCCTCAGAGGCGAGCCCCAGTGCCTCCCCAGTGCTCAGTGACAGCCCTTCCTGCCTCTCCCTCTCCCTGAGCTCTGCCCACCGCCCCATCCTCCTTCTCACCTGTCTCCTTCCCCCTCCAGCCCCCCTCACCCCATCCTCCTGGCCTCTCCCTCCTCCCCTCACACCCTCCCCGCAGCTCTGTCTCCTTATCGCTCTGCTCCCCCCACTTTTCCCGACTTCTCTTTTTACATCCCCATTTTTCCTCTGCATTAAAAATAAAAGCTTATGATAAGCTGAGGGAGAGCCCCATGCTGACACAGTGTGATTCTTAACACCAGCAATAAATTCACGGTCAGCTCTGCCTGGACGTGCAGGAACTTAGAGTTGGTGTGTGTGTGCCGGGGGGGGGGGGGGGGGGGGGGGGGAGGGTAGGGGGGAGAGAGAAAGATGGGAGCCTGAAAAGGGAAAACTCCCGGCCATTGAAAGCCTGCCCAGTAGCACCCGGATGGGAGACGGTGCCCATGGCCGGGGGAGCAAGGCCGTGGCCTCGTGCTGGGGGGAACCCACAGAAAGGCTCTCAGCCACGGCTGTGCCGCCTGCCAACCAGGTGGGTGGAGGAGATCTCAGGCAATCCGGGGTCTAAGACCACGTCAGTAAAAGATCACAGCAAGAGGACTTTTTCAAGAAACCATCTTCTTGTCTCACGTTAGCGTCTACGTGGGTGTTCGGAGAGAGGAAAATGTAAGACAAGATGTGCCACATTCAATTAACGTTAAACACAGCCGGTGTTGAGTGCGGTTGCGTGTGCTCATGCGAGGCCCTGGGTTCAAAGCAGGCTGTGTACTCAGCACTGTGCTGGCCCCCACCCCCCCCCCAAGCCTGGGAACCAAGGGGGCTGCACTTGGCACTGGCAGGTGAGCCTCCCTGAACCCAAGGCCATTGCTACGGGCTCAGGTCCCAGACGGAGGAAGACCTGGCCTTCTGACTCCTCCTGATGAAGGCTTGTGTGCCCCCCCGCCCCCACGGCTTTGTCCCCCGCCTGTGGGACCACTCTCCCCGGCACCTCAGTGCCAGGCTGGGCGCTGCTGTGCCACCGGGATGCCCACTCCTCTCTCAGCTGTATCTTTGCTCTTTCTCCCCAGTCAGGACTCTCCTCCTCAGCTCGTGCTCCGGTGTCCCCTGTCCTAAAGGAAAGCAGCCTTAGCCGCCGACCCCCTCCCCACCCCCCCACCAAAACCCGCTCCCTTGCATCAGCTCCTCCCCAGCAGGGAGGTGGCCAATAGGAGTCACTGGACTGTGGGAGGTGGCCAATAGGAGTCACTGGACTGTGGGAGGTGGCCAATAGGAGTCACTGGACTGTGGGAGGTGGCCAATAGGAGTCACTGGACTGTGGTGAGGGTCAGTTAGATGATATGCTGTCAAGTTCAGCTCTGTATTTAATAAGCAAATAGTAGGTCCCCACTGACAGTTTTCTTCCACCCCAGTGCCCCGGGGCCTGTTCTCTGGGGCTTTAAAACGGAACTAGGGGCCTGGCCAGGGTGGCTCCGTCGGTCAAGCATCATCCTGTGCCCTGAAAGGTTGTTGGTTCCATTCCCATGAGGGCCCATGCCCAGATTTGGGGTTTAATTCCCCATAAGGGTGCGTGCAGGAGGCAACCAACCAATGTTTCTCTCTCACATGGATGTTTTCCCCTCTCTCTCTCCCTCTCCTTTCCTCTCTCTAAAACCGATGTAAAAACCGTGATAAATTAAAAACAAAACTGAACTAGGGATCCATACATTCAATCAAGTGTTGGTTCAGTCATTGCATATCAAACCACACACTGTTAGCAGCCGATGGAGCGGGCAGAGGGTCCGTGCCGTAGGATGGAAGAGCCGCCGAGGAAGCGGAGTGTGGGGGACAGACATGTGACCCGCACAGAAGAGAAGCAGGCGCTTCAGTGCATCCAAGTCTGCTCGCCCCCCCTTTCCCGACCAGAGCAGACGCTTCTCCTCCCAGCATCCCCGCCCAGCTCGTCACCATTTGGATAAGGTCTTGGCACTTGTTGGTCATTGACCGTGTCCTAGGGATTGTGTGCCCACACCAACCCCGCGAGGTGGCAACCCGATCCTTTCCACTTCACAAAGAAAACTGGAGAAACCAAGAGCTAAGGTTCTCGCCTGACACCCAGCTGAGCACGTACGAGCTGCCACTTCCTGAGGTGCCAGACTCCCCGGGGTTTGACCCTGCTACCTAGATATTTTCATGTGATTCAGATGATTTAAACGGAGACGTATGTACCTACATGTGTATGCACACACACACACATGCATGCCTCTACATATGTTGTTTAGGATAAAGCCTGGCACGGCACCAGGAAGCACTGCTCCCCGAGTATTTCCTGTCCTCCCTCCTTCAGGCACAGGAGAGAACCACACTTCCCTGAACCCCGCATTAGGGGTGATCACGTGACTGGCTTTGGCCAATGAAGTGCGTGGCATTGACACGGAAGCTTTTATAGCGGTGCCTCCTTCATTGTTCTTGCTTCCCTTGCACCCGCACGACCAGAGAGTCCAGACAGTGGCTGCCCCGTCTGCCTGGGGGGAGAGGTGCCACCGGGAATCGGAATCCCCAAGAACCCACTGGACGAGAAGTGGGTGAGAAGTAGCCCCGGGCTGGCGGAAGCTCCAAGATGTTGGGGCTCTTTGCTTCTGCGCCAGAGCCCAGCCTGTCCTGGCTGACGCTGCTGCTGCTGCTGCTGCTGCTGGTACACGCCGTCCCCACCAGCACCTGTGAGGAGAGAGCAGAAGTGCCAGGGCACGCCTGGTGCTCACACGTAGGAGGTTCCCCATGCAAACCGAGGGGTGGGGTTCAGACTCCCTTCACCCACATTCCATTCAGAGACCCCAAGTGGCCCAGGCCCAGCCCCTGAGGAGGAGGAAGCAGTGGGGTGCAGGCAAGGCCCGGACTGTAACGCACTCATTCGTTTCGAAGTGACACTGAGCTCACAGCGCTGTCAGATGCTGAGGCCCCCCCCCTGCCCGACTCCTCAGCAGACAGGCCTGGCTGTCGTTTTTGGTTTATTTCTCTGGGGAATTAACTGCTTGGATTCCTTTGAAGTTTAATTAAATTGTCACATAACACATAAAATAGCAAATAAAGCAGCCTTTCCCTTTGTCCCCGTGTTAATCTTATGTCATCAAATTGTTCGGCTTGTTAGCCGCCGGACTGGGCTGCCCGGGTACCAGGGAAGGCGGGGTGCGCCCGACCCCGTCAGCCGGCCCGCCGCGCTCCTGTTAACTCCCCGTCCCTGGGGCCGCGTCCGCTCCTGTTCTCACAGGCTCCTGGCCATTTGAGTTTTATGCGGTGCAGCGTCCGGCGGCAGAAGGAAATGCTTCAAGTTCCGCTCAGAGAGACAGTGGCAGCAAGCTGCAGTGTTTGTGGGGGGAACTCGCCCACCGCCGGCTCTAAGGCTGTGTCGACGGAGACCGGAGGCGGGGGTGGCCACGGTGAACGGCGGCCAGGATGTGAACACCCACCTCCGGGGCCTGGTATAGACATCCCATTAAGAGTTCGCAACCCAGCCGAAACCGGTTTGGCTCAGTGGATAGAGCGTCGGCCTGCGGACTGAAGGGTCCCGGGTTCGATTCCGGTCAAGGGCATGTACCTTGGTTGCGGGCACATCCCCAGTGGGAGGTGTGCAGGAGGCAGCTGATCAATGTTTCTCTCTCATCGATGTTTCTAGGTCTCTATCCCACTCCCTTCCTCTCTATAAAAAATCAATAAAATATATTTAAAAAAAAAAAAAAAGAAAAAGAGTTCGCAACCACCACCTGCCTGCCCAACCGGCCCAGGGCCTGCTGTGTAAATAAAGCTTTATTGAAACACAGCCATGCACATGAGCTCACGTGCCGTCTGCAGTTGCCTCCACACCGCAGCGGCAGACAGGAGCGGCTCTGCTACCGGACCCTCCTCCACGGAAACAGAAAGCGAGAGCTGAGATCCGACAGGCTGATCTCATCCCCTGGTTCTGCCCCTGCTCAGCCTGGCCAGGCGCTCCTCCTCTCTGGCCCTCAGCGTCTTTACCTAAACAATTGCAACAATCGCAACAGTCTTATGTTGACTAGGACCACGATGACAGGAGAGCAGGACAGGACAGCAGGGCCGCACACCACTTAGCACGTGACAGGTAGTTGATGGACGTGAGCCTTCCCAGCATGGGGTCCTACCTCCTGGCCCCAGGAGGGCCGTGGGCTTCCGAAAGCCAGAGCTCCCCGCTTCTTCTCTTCATGAGGTTCCAGGCAGGAGCCACGTGTCCGAGGCACCACGGTGGCTGCCTGCGGGGGACAGTGCATTTGCAGAATGGCATCTGCCCGGCACGGGACTGGCGTCTCTGGCACCCAGGTCCCCTCCCCCCCCCCATGCCCGCCACATCTCGGAGACCTGGCGTCATTCCTCACAACCGTCTCGCCAGGGGTTCTTCCACGTGTGGCTTCCGCCTCGGCTCTCCCTCTGCCAGAGACAAGCGAGAACAGGGAACCACTGCCCTCTCCACGTGCAGACCAGCAGCCTGGGTCGAGTCTGCAGCCTGGCCCGGTGAACTCCCCTGACTCTGAGGATCAAGTCTCCGAATAAAGCGTCATCGCCAGCCTTCTGTGTGCAATATTCTTTCCCATTGAATCCCGGAACACATCTCCATAAGTCTGAACATTAACATGCAAATGAATGGAGATGAGGCCCAAATGGGGCTAAATATAGGGCTGTAAGGAAAACTGACTTGTATATGTGAGCATATAAACGCTCTCTACAAAAAAGCATCTCGTTATTGTTCTCTAGCTCCATGAAGCCCGCCCCGAGGACACCGCCCACCACCCGGGAGACCTACCCGCCCGTGGGCAGGCCTGCTGGCTCCCTCAGCGCAGGGCCTGACACAGTCCAATTGGCGGGTCCCTATGGCCAGAACACAGACAGTGCTCCGGAAGCCTGGCGGCATGAAGGCAGGAAGGACGCCTTGAATCCGTCTGTCAAGAGTGAGCTAAACACTTCAAGCCCTTCACTGCCCTCTTTCATACATAAGGGAACTAAGGCCCTGGCCATGCTGGTGTGGCTCAGTTGGTTGAGCGTCGTCCCATGCTCTGAGAGGTCACTGGTTCGATTACCAGTCAGCTCACATGCCCAGGTTGCAGGTTCGATCCCCAGTTTGGGGCATGCAGGAAGCAGCCGATCCACATTGTGCTCTTCACATCAATGTTTCTCTCTCTCCCTCTCTCTCTCTTCCTTTCTCTTTCCCCCCACCTCTCTTTCTCTCTTCCCCCTTCTCCCCTGCCTTCCACTCTCCCTCTAAAAATCAATGAAAAAAATATCCTCACTCAGGTGAGGATAAAAAAAAAAAAAAAAAAAAAAAAAAAAACTAAGAAAGAGGGAAAAAGAAAGATCTCCAGCCATTAAGTAAGGGTGTGTTAGCTTCCTCTAACCAACACACCCAAACGGAACTCTTCCTTCTACCTTCCCACACGCTCACCTTCCTGGCCCTCCTGTGCTCAACAGGAGCTGTGAGCGACAGGCCGTCTCCCCACGGCGCAGGCCAGCCGAGTCCCACTTGGCCCTGCCAGTGCGAGACCCCCTTCCCTCCCGCCTCCACCCTCCCCACGCTCTCCTCGGGGCCCCCTCCGTCTCCCCTTCCTCTGATGTGGGGGGTACCCAATCCTCTGTTCGCGATGTCTTTATAAAATGGGTACCCGACGGCGTGGCTCAGGGGTTGAGCGTCGACCTATGAATATGAACCAGGAGGTTGCGGTTCGATTCCCGGTCAGGGCACAGGCCTGGGCTGCAGGCTCAATCCTCGGTGTGGGGCGTGCAGGAGGCAGCCCATCAATGATTCTCTCTCATCATCGATGTGTCTCTCTCTCCCTCTTTCTCTATGAAATCAATAAAAATATATTTATAAAATAAATTGTTTTAAAAGTGGGCAAATCTTTTGATGCTCCCTATCACTCCCCAAATGTGAGATAAGCATCTCTGCTGCCTCTCGTGTTCCTTTCTCGATCCTGGGGTGCTGGCCTCGTGCCAGGAGCCATGTCCACTAGAGCAGTGGTCAGCAAACTCATTAGTCAACAGAGCCAAAATCAGCAGTACAACGATGGAAATTCCTTTGGAGAGCCAAATTTTTTAAACTTAAACTTCTTCTAACGCCACTTCTTCAAAATAGACTCGCCCAGGCCGTGGTATTTTGTGGAAGAGCCACACTCAAGGGGCCAAAGAGCTGCATGTGGCTCGCGAGCCGCAGTTTGCCGACCACGGCACTAGAGGGTGGGGCAAGTGGAGCCTGGTCCCCAGGAGTCTAGACCTCCGAGTGCGGAGCTGAAGAAGCCACAGGTCAGCAGAGCACAAGCGGGGCCACCGCAGGGAAGGAGGCACCTGGAGGGTGGAGGCAGAGGGGGGCCCTCTAACCTGCTCTGGGCAGGGCGTGGCAAAGCCACCTTCCCGGCCTCCAGGATGAGGCCTAAGCCAGCCCCTGTGTTCCCAGCACCCCACTCTGCTCGTCTTCACCCCTCTGCCCAGGTCCCGTGCCCTCTCCCCTCCCCTCCCCCCCTCCCCTCCTCCCCGGACAGGCCCTGCCTTGCTGGGCACTTTCCCGACACGCGGCCACCGGGAAAGATTCCCTCCCGGGATTGCTGGCCGCGGGCAGCCTCGCTCTCCCCAGCTCTCATCTCATTTCCCGTCCCGCTATATATAGTCAGATGGGTCCCCAGCCACGCGGTGGGCGCCACGCAGCAGAGTCCGTGCCCACTCATCGCCGCGGCTCCCCCCGCCAGTGCGTCTCGGAGCAATCCATATGCGGCTGCTAAGCGGAGTCCTGTTCATAGTCGGTCCCTGCGTGACGTCGCGCTGAGGCTCCTGCCCAGGGTGCAGCGCGGAGGGGCCGGTGCAGTGCGTGCTCCTGTCTCGTGACCTCAGACTCCGCTCCTGTCCCTGGTCCCTGCACTGCCTCTGCTCCCCACCCTCAGCCCTTGCCGGCCCCACCCTGCACCCTGGAATGGGGCCATGGAGACTCTGCTCCAGGCTCCCTCCCTCCCTTCGCCTGTCACTGTCCGCGCGCTAATGGTCTGATGGTCGCTTGCTCTTGCAGTCACAGCCAATCTTGGTGAGGCCTCGCTGGCCTCCCTCATTTCACAGCGCAACCCCTCCTCGGGCCACGCTTTCTACGAAAAGTCTCACCAGAAATGGACTTGCCCGTTTCTCTTGAGCGGCACCCCCAGGATCGGCCCGTCTCGCTCCTATGGGCCACGCAGGTTCCCTGCTTCTAATGTGGACTCGCTGTGCACACACCCTCAGCCAGGCCAGGCTGGGTCCCAGCTCTGCTCCCCGCCTCCTGCTCCGCCCTAACTCCTGCCCCCGTCCCCTCCCCAGCCTGGCTGCCATTGTGAATGAACTGTCTGCAGACACTTGGAAGGTAAAGGGCACATTTCCTGCTCTGCCCCAGGCTGGCCCTCCGGCGAGCTCTTTCCTACACTCTGAGGAAACCCATAACGTGGGCGCCTGTGTGCTCCCCGGGAGGGAGGAGAGCTGTGGGCCCCCCACCTCCATCTCCCCACCATCTCCTGTGCCTCTGGCCCAGCCTGGGCCTGTGCTGGTGTCTGCTGTGAACTGAGCGGCTCTCTGCTGGGCTCCTGCCAGTGGGCGCTCACCTCCTGCAGCCTGCAGGGCAGGGAAGGAGTGAGCACAGGAAAGCAGAAAGTGGGGTCTTCTGGAAGAGGCCCCCTGGGTCTTCCTTCGGAGGCTAAAGCCCACTGAGGTGTGACCTAGAGAGTGGGCTCACTCCCACGCCTTCCGTGTGTCGATGGGGCTCCCACTGGCTGAGCCAGTGACTGCCACTGGACCTGTGCAGGCAGCTCCCTGGGCAGCAAGTGCGTCAGAGCGCAGACCTGGGGCCGGTGGACAGTGTCCTGGGCGCTGTCCTCAACCGAGGCCTGGAGAGCGTGACCGTCCCCCGAAGACTGAGGAAGGAGGAGGTGCTCGGATCCAGCGTGACCGGATGCAGCGGGCAGAAGGCACCTCGCGGCGATCAGGTGCACGCGTGGTCATCAGTTGTCCTGGCCTGCGTCTGGCAGCCCCCAGGGAACAAAGCGTGTCCTACTCATCCTCCATCACCAGCCCCAGCACCAAGCCTGGAATGTCCCGTGAGCTCAGTGACTTGTAGGTGAAGGGAAGATGAGACATGGCACGCCCTTGAGTGAGTCACATGACCTTTCAGGTCTAGTTCGGGGCCTTTTGGAATGAGCATTTGGGCTGGATGGCCTCTAAGCTCCTTGGGGACACTGGCCGTCCTTGTGACTCTGAGAACATCCCGTTCCTCCTTGTCAGGGGACTTGGGAAATGCCCTTGTGTTATTCAGGCTGGTGCTCCGGTTGGCCCGCAAAGACCAACAGGAACAGAGCCTCTGGGCACAGGAACAAGTGAGCGCAGATCCGGCCCCGCCGTGACCTCCCGGCTGAATGGCTCATTCACGGCTGCGGCTCCCATCTGCGCCGCCGGGGCCTCCACAGCCAGCTTCCCAACCATTCACAGAGCACAGCTGCCACGGCCCGTGAACGCCGGGCTTTCTCAAGAAGCCAAGCGTGTTACGTGGGAAAAAGATGTCTGGGTCGATGTCATCCGATGCTTTGTTGGCTCACAAAGTGTCTCCTGTGCGCACACCTGGCCGGGAGGGAAGGGCGGGTACGGGACCCCGGGGGGAAGCATCCATGGAGCACCTGCCCTGGTCGCATGTCATCCCTGCAGGAGCCCCGGCCCGAGGCCAGGGGAGGCTCCCGGCAGCAAGCCATGTCCCCGTCTGTGTCCCTGAAGGAGGGCAAAGGCCAGCCTTCCTGATCCCGCTCAGCACCGCCTCTGCAAGGGTTTGCTGAGCAGTTACTAGGGCCCATCTCAGCTGCTGGGCCAGTTTCAGGGTGTGAGCGTGCCTGCTGGACTCACACAGCGCCGAGACCCTGCGCCTGCTGCAGGCGGCCAGCATGGCCTATGCCCATGCCGACATGGTCCTCATAATGCTATTGCTCTTATTTTACTTTTACTTAATAGTAACTTAATAGTAACGATAATGGGCTCATATTTCGGCAGAGTGCTCTGGGCCTGGCCCTGTTCTTAGACCGTCACCTAGACCGACTGCTTTGCATCTTGTAATACCCGTCTGCTCCAGGGAGTAACATTGCCCATTTCACCAACGAGGAAACTGAGGCGCAGGGAAGCGAGGGCCCTGGGCTAACGTCCGCTAGGCGGGAATCTGGGGAGCGGAGACACTCCACAGTTTGATTCCAGAGTCCACACACTTTGCCTTCTCATTCAGTCGCCTTGCAGGGACTGTGGGGCCAGACTTCGTTAGTATTTTGCAGGCGAGGAAACAAAGGCTCGGGGGCAGAGGCATCTTGCTGGTCAACAGTGCGCTGTCGCAGGGGTTCCCCAGGGGCCTGTGACTGCCGAGCCGGGGTCTTTCCCAGGCCTGGCGTCTGAGAACATGTGTCCATTTCACGTCCCTGCGCCCTTGTGGGGACTAAACAAGATGAGGGGCAGGGAGCACAGAGTAAAGAGTTTCCAGCTCCTGTTGGTTTCTTTTCGTTGTTTTGTTTCTCTCTCAACGCCTGAAACCCCTTTAGGAAGTGCTGCAGCCAGGACTCAGATGCGGCTTTTCCAACTCAGTCCTATTGCTACTCAGATGGATATATGGATGGATGGAGGATGGATAGATAGATGATGGACGGATGGATGGATGGATAGATGGGTAGGTAGGTAGATAGATAGATGATGGACAGATGGATGGATAGATGGATGGGTAGGTAGGTAGATAGATAGATGATAGATGGATGGATGGATAGATGGATGGGTAGGTAGGTAGATGATAGATGGATGGATGGATGGATAGATGGATGGGTAGGTAGGTAGATAGATGATAGATGGATGGATGGATGGATGGATGGATGGATAGATGGATGGGTAGGTAGGTAGATAGATAGATGATAGATGGATGGATAGATGGATAGATAGATAGATAGATAGATAGATATAGCTAACTATTGTTCAGACCCTGCCAACTGCTCTAAGCTTTATGGAATGAGCTCATTAGCTTCTATACATGATGAAATCTGGGGTGGGGGGAGGAGAACTCTGGAAGGCTTGACCACATTACTTTTAGGAGTAATGAAAACCTGAGCAAAAGTGATAAGGAAAGTGTGTGCATGGAAGTTCTAATAGCAGAGGGGTGTTGCCATGAGACCAGGGCCTGAGCCTGCTTGGGTTGCCATATTACAGTACCCAGGCCAGCGGCTAACGCGCGGACTTTTCTCTCCTCTCACTTCCGGGGGGAGGAGGGGATGTCTCAGGTCAGGGCCAGCGTGGGGAAGCTCTCTGCCAGCTTGCAGGGGGCCGCCTTCTGTGTGCTCACGGCGCAGGTGAGGAGAGAGGGAGAAAGCTCTGTGGTGTCTCTTCTTAAAAGGGCGCTGGTCCCATCAAGAGAGCCTCGCCCTCATGACCTCACCTAAACCCAATTATCTCCCAAATGCCATTCCGTGGCAGGGAGGGCTTCAACATGTAAATGTGGGGGAAGCAGAACTCAGTCACGCAATTAGCAAAGCTCCAGAAAGAGGCTCCAGAGGCCGGGGACCAGGAGCGAGGACCCTGTGTGACAGGGACAGTGACTCATGATGGACAAGTATATTGGTACTTGTAAGCCACGGAAGCTTACTTTTGTGTGTGTGTATAATATAAATTATATATTGATTTCAGAGAGGAAGGGAGAGGGAGAGAGAGATGGAAACATCAACTATGAGAGAGAATCATTGATTGGCCTGGCCTGCACGCCCCCTATGAGGATCGAGCCCACAACCCGGGCACGTGCCCTTGACCGGAATCAAACTCTGGACCCTTCAGTCCGCAGCCCGACGCTCTATCCGCTGAGCCAAACCAGCTAGGGTCGGAAGCTTCCATTTGTTACTGCAGCACGTCCTAGAGCCCATCCTGACTGGAATGCCACCCTACTGCCTAGCATCTACCCCAGACGAGCTTGTTCCCTGACTGAATGGAACATTCGCCCTCCCTCCGGCCAGACAGATTTGAAAGAGGGAGAAGAGGAGACTGAGTCAGGCATGCTGATTCTTTTCCCAGATCCTCTGATTCCTGAGTTACTTCTGCTTCAGTCTTGGGTTGTTTATAGACTATTTTCCCTCTCGGGGAGAGGAGTGAGAATTCCCTTCTTACTTTGGTAACCTGTTGAGTGGCGAGTAAAATGAGCCTGTTTTCACACAGGTCGGGCAGTGCGAGGCATCCGTGTAAGCACAGGAACGGTGGACGGTTGTAAGAGCCACACAAACGCTGTCATTGTAGCATTCCAATGCGGACCTCGGAGTTCAGGGGCGTTCTAAACCCCCCCTCCCCGGCCTTAGCACTGACTCCCCGTGCTCTACCATGCAGCTCAGTCTAAGGAATGGCCCTCGGTCCCATTCAGAGTGTGTTCTCACGTAGCCTTCTGCTCGGCCAGTTCAGGACAGATCTTGACCTCAAGTAGCTTCTCAGGAAGTAGCTGCTCCTATGCCTTCGCAGCGTGAGGTGCTTCTCAGAGACAGATCCCGAGTCCCAGGGGATACCGACTCGGGGCGCTGGGTCCCGGCCCTGTCCTCCTGCGCTATCAGGCATCCCCGACAGTCTCGAGTCTCCTCTTGCTCCCTCCTGGCCAGGGACCCACGAGCTTCGCTGTGGCAGCCGCTCCTCCCACTCCTTCCTTAGGGAGGCCTTGCCTGGCTCCTTGCAGTGTGGGCTGCCCTCCTCCTGCGGGCACAGGTGACAGCCCCGTCCAGGCAGCGTGCTGGATTTTCTTAGACCCAGACTGAAACACGGGCAGGTCAGGAAGGAGCTGACACACCTTGGGCCCAACCCTCTAACTTCCCACATGGACACCTACGAGACTGCGGGAGTTCGTGGGGTTTGGTCACGTCTCTGGCAGCATTGCCCTGCACATCGGTGATTAATTACAGTGCTGCATACCTCAGAAACGCCCTCAATTATGGAGATAGAAGTAAATGTGTAAATTCTCCTCAGCATCTCAGCATCTCAGCATCTCAGCTGGTGACGATTTCCCTGGTGCCAGGTCATGGAGTAGAGCAGAAAGAGGCTTCCATAATCTTGTCACCCCGTTCCTTTGGGCAAGTCAGCTCTCTAGCGGCGCTCTCTCTCTTTCTCTCTCTCTCTCTATTTCTCTCTCTCCCCCCTCCTTCTCCCTCCTCTCCCCATTGATTCTATTGATTCTGTTTCTTTGGAGAACCCAGACTAATACAACACTTCAATTAAGGAGGTAATGGTGTAGCCATCGCCAACCGATACCCTCCCCAACCAATACCCTCCCCTCCCCCATCCCTATCACCTGTGTCAAACTTGAGATCCTCATTTCTTCTCCTCGGATTATTTTATCTGCCATTAATGGTCTCCCTGCTTCCTTTCCCGCCCTCTTCTAACCCATCTTCCTTGTTGTTATAAAATTCATTTGTCTAGAACAGTGGTTAGCAACTGGTGTGCCATAAAAATGTTTAAAACATGTAATACCTGACTATTTAGTCAGGGGAACTGGCCTCTTTTCCTTTAGATTGTCAACTTAAAAATATGACAACAGCCAGCACAGCAATAGCCATCTGGTGTGAATGCCCTGTCTTGACCATCTATATACTGGCATATAAAAGTCTAAGCGACCGTCCAACCGTCCATCTGGTAGCTATGACACGCACTGACCACCAGGGTGCAGACGCTCAACACAGGAGCTGCCAAGCTGCAGTGACTTGGTAGCAGCGGTTCTCAGGTGACACACCCCGGAACCAGAGAGGAGGGAGCCCAATTCCAGGGTGCATCACCCGAGAACTGCCCTCTCGCAATCCGAGACCCCTTCGGGGGATGTAAGAGCCTGTTTTGGCTGATCCCTGCAGGCCAGGCCAAGGGACTCCACCTGCCGGAGGGACCCTGCTTACTCTGTAGACGCCCTTCAAGCCGCAGCACCGCCCCCAGGTGTGGCTGGCTGGGGAGGGACCTCGGGAGGTTGGCTCCAGGGAGTGTCTGGCCCACCTTGCCCAGTATTGCCCGGCTGGCCACCTTCTGTTTCCTTTCAACGTGCACGAATCTGTGCATCGGGGCACTAGTAAATGTATAATAGAGGCATATAACAGTTGCATCTTATTGGTCACATTACATAATAAGATTGCATCTTATTGGTGAATGCTTGGTATCAGAAATCCTTACATACAATTATAGGCACCTGATTTTTCAAAAATTCACTTTCAAGCAGTTAGGGTAGGTAATTATTGTTTTTTGTAAATCCATCAAAATTATACCTTTTTTTTTTTTTGTCAAATCGGCAAAAAATATATTTTTCGGTGTGCCACAACATTTTAGTTATTACTTTGTGTGTCTTGATATGAAAAAGGTTGGAAATTGCTGATCTAGAAGAGCATCCACCTAACTTGTTCTCCTTCTGAAAATTCCTGAATAGTAACAGCACAGCCACACTGGGTTCAAAACACAATCCTGCATGTTCTTCACATTCGACTTGTGAAATCCTCCCAACAGCCCTGTGACATGGACGCCGTCACTAACTAGTTTCTTTTGCAGATGAGGGAATCAAGAGCCGAGTGGTTCAGCCCACCCAGCAGTGGAAGCAGGGTACGCTGGTGGTGCAGGGCCTGAGGCAATGTCTGCACCTCTTCACGACAGCACATCCCCCACCCCCTTGTCACTAGGAAAAGGCCATGGTCTTCATCACACAGGCACTCACACTGTGGGTTAGGGCTGCCACACTGTTCATATGAGCTGGGTGTGCATATACGAGCTGGGTGTGCATATAGGAGTTGGGTGTGCATATAGAAGTTGGGTGTGCATATAGGAGTTGGGTGTGCATATAGGAGCTGGGTGTGCACATTGGAGCTGGGTGTGCACATAGGAGTTGGGTGTGCATATAGGAGCTGGGTGTGCACATTGGAGCTGGGTGTGCACATAGGAGCTGGGTGTGCATAAAGGAGCTGGATGTGCATATAGGAGCTGGGTGTGCATATAGGAGCTAGGTGTGCATATACAAGCTGGGTGTGCATATATGAGCTGGATGTGCATGTAGGAGCTGGATGTGCATATAGGAGCTGGGAGTGCATATAGGAGCTGGGTGTGCATATAGGAGCTGGGTGTGCATATAGGAGCTGGGAGTGCACATAGGAGCTGGGTGTGCACATAGGAGCTGGGTGTGCATATAGGAGCTGGGTGTGCATATACGAGCTGGGTGTGCATATATGAGCTGGATGTGCATGTAGGAGCTGGATGTGCATATAGGAGCTGGGTGTGCACATAGGAGCTGGGTGTGCATATACGAGCTGGGTGTGCATATACGAGCTGGGTGTGCATATAGGAGCTGGGTGTGCACATAGGAACTGGGTGTGCACATAGGAGCTGGGTGTGCATATACTAGCTGTGTGTGCATATACAAGCTGGGTGTGCATATACAAGCTGGGTGTGTATATAGGAGCTGGGTGTGCATATAGGAGTGGGTGTACATATACGAGCTGGGTGTATACATAGGAGCTGGGTGTGCACATAGGAGCTGGGTGTGCACATAGGAGCTGGGTGTACATATAGGAGCTGGTGTGCACATAGGAGCTGGGTGTGCACATTGGAGCTGGGTGTGCAGATAGGAGCTGGGTGTGCATATACGAGCTAGGTGTGCATATACGAGCTGGGTGTGCATATACGAGCTTGAGCAAACAAGTTGTTGGCATCTCTTGATGGCAGCTCCTCGTCACCATAGCTGGTTGGATGAGACGATCTCGGGGTAAAATTCTCTAAGGGGGCCCGAGTTAAAAAGAGGATAATTGGTGTGTCTTTGAAGGTGAAGAATTTGGGTTAAAAACTTAAAAGACTCTGTATTTTCTCAACTGGAGGGACGCTAGCTAGTTGACAACCTGATTTCCATCTCTACAGCCCTTTACAGTGTATATATGTGTACACACACGGGTCCTACAATACCTCATAAGATACAGGTCATCGTTTTCCCTTTACAGGTTAGGAAAGTCGAGTATAAAATTCGTTTTTCTAGATATCTCAGTAGTGGCAGCATCTGGATCAGAAGCCACATGCTCTGACAGCGGCCTTGGTGTTCTCGCGCCTGCAGCACCTGCTGCTGACCCCCTGCCCGCTCCCCTTGTCACTGTCCCATCTCATGACACTCACCCGGCTGCTGCCCTTCCCTGGGGTCTCCTGTCACATATGGCCATGCTCAGACCCCCCCAGCGGAGATTCAGGCCACCTCTCCCATCCACCTCTGTGATCATGCCCACAGAGGGAAAGGGGCAGGCGTGGTGTTGAGCCTGTCACCACCATAAGAACAGGAAACCACAATTCGCGAGGGCCTGGCTGGAAAACATTCCATTTCTCAGGCACCGTAGCCCAGCTGTCCAATGGAGGCACTTTATATCACCAGGAACCTGGGCTGTTTCAAACCTGTGACTGTAAGGTAAACAGCTTCAGCCGAGTGGCTCGTTAGCCAGCCAGAGCCTTTGAAGCTGCCCAGCTGCTCGCTCACCAGGAACCACTCAGGAGGACACGGCGATGGGTCCCGACCGGGGACATGGATTTAACGGTGTCACCTTTTTTTCCAGGGCAGCTCTGCGCGGTCCAAGCAGGAAGCAGAGGTCCCCTGGCCCAGCCTGGGAATCAATCAAAGACAGCAGCCGGGCCTCGGCCTCCATGGAGATGCTTCAAAGCAGGGACCCTTCCTGGGTCGCCGGCAGGTTAGAAGTGGCCAGTGACCGTCTGAAGTCCCCAGGGAGGGCCAGGCCTGGGTGCAGCTGAACTGGTGGTCTGAAATGGGTGCACAGCAGGAGACTGGCCTGCCAACACCTTGTGTGAGGACTGAGGGCAGGAAGGAGTCCATTGGTGAGCTGGTGCATTTGCCTAAGTTACTCCCTAGAGCAGTGGTTCTCAACCTTCTAATGCCGCGACCCTTTAATACAGTTCCTCATGTTGTGGTGACCCCCAACCATAAAAGTATTTTCGTTGCTGCTTCATAACTGTAATTTTGCTACTGTTATGGGGGTCACCACCACATGAGGAACCGTATTAAAGGGTCGCAGCATTAGAAAGGTTGAGAACCACTGCCCTAGAGGGAAGGCTGATTACACACGGATCCGTTGGAAACGCTTTCACTCACTCATGTAGTCATCACTTTCCAAATTCTTACTGAGAGGCCATTCTGGGAATTTAAAATCTATCACTGAGCAAAAGTGACGGAGATCCTTGTCCTCCTGCAGGTCATGTTCTGGTGGCGGAAGACAGACAAAGATAACTAATCGAAGAAGTGAATAAGTTATATCCCATGTTACCATAGAGACGAAGCCCCAGGATTCAGAAGCAAAGACGGATCAAAGGTGTGGCAGGTGTGGCTATGGAAGGTAAGAATTCAGAGGGCGACCAGATGGACCGACCGGCGCAGGGAGCTGAGGGGGTGACAGGGGCCAGAGGGGGATTTGTTTGTGTTGATGCCACTCAGAGCCTGACCACCCACTCTCTCACTCACCCCCTTCATCTTCTCTGCCCGCCGACTGGGTAAGAGCCGCTCTGCCAGGCACACACGTGGGTAAGGGATGGCCGGCCTCGAAGCACTCGCAACCCACAGAACTGGTTTTCAATATTCATGACGTCATCTGGGCAAGATGTTAAATTCCAAGCCCCCATCCAAGTACTAACCGATATATGTAATACCTTTATCAATAAAGAAAAAGAAAACAAAATCCAGCCCCCAGGCCTCACTCTCGAAGGCCTTGTACCATTGTTATTTCCAAGGTTTCCACCGGCTCTCCCGAGAGGGGTTTGACAGCATAACTCGTCCATTACAAATCGAAAGAGCCGAGTTAGACAGATGCATGTGCATGTCATTTAATGCAAACTGGAGGGGCGTCCGCTTCCTGCAGGAGGCCGTGGTCTACTTAAAGTTAAGGAGGAGCTGGCCAAGCAGGAGTGGAGGTGGGTGTGGGGGGGGGGGGGCGCCCAGAAGGTAGAGCAGGAGCGAAGGCACACACAGGGCGGGTTGACGGGGGATCAGTAGCATGGGGTGCCGTTGGAAGCCAAAGGGGTTCGTGAGTCAGGGAGAGTCAGGCCAGGCAACGTCTGATTGGACAAAGCAACCAGCTCGTGGACCTGTTGGTTCTCCATCCAACAGGCCCTCCTTTCTCCTGGAAGAAGAGAACAGACAAGACTTCCATGTGGACTTGGCTGACATTTGGCCTTGGCCCTCACTTCCTCTGTCCCAGCCCAGTGCCCACTCGCCCTCAGTAAGAGCCCCTCGGAGCTCTGGGCTGCTCCTAGAGCAGAATGGCCAGGCCACACATTCTTGTGGTTCCAGTCCCTCCACATGCAGTGGCTTGGGAGATCTGAGTTTTATCTTCTGTTTCCAGGAATTAGCAAATGTTCTAGAAAGCAGAGCGAGCCACGGACTACACAGGCGGGCGGGCTGAGTGGGGTACGGGGTGCAGACAACTCGCTCCCGGCTGAGTGTCCCACAGGCAATGCCTGGGCCGGTGTCAGCCAGTAAGCTCCAGTCATCAGTAACAAGGAAGCAGATCGGTGGGGCCTTGGCCTCCACGCTGTTCTGCCTCCGGGTGCTGGGGACGGGACTCCCGCCAAGCCCAGGAGCGGGGATACTGTCCCCAGTGATGCTTTGGACACCTCTCTGCCTTCCATTGGACACGGTGCCTTTAAATCATCTCAGTCAAGTACACCAAACAAAGGCAACCACAGAATGCCAGGCAGCAAAACCCGTGTACGTCAAGGATCGCCTTCCTCCTCGCTGCTGTCGGAAAGCTCGTCGCGCCCGCATTCACTGAGCGCGATTTCACACACCGCGCTGTCTGGCTTGTAATTAAAGCTCTCGTGTCCCCCCATCTGAAGTCAAGTGTGGGGGGAAAAAAAACTGTGCAAATTGTTCTCAAAATGGCATTCTTTCTAAATTAGTTGTGAAATGTATATCGCAACCTGCTCCCCATTAATGGAGTGTGTATTTTGAATGTGTGTTACTCTAACTTAATTAGCTATTTGCTAGTCCCCCCCAAAAAGGTAGTCAGGAAAGCAGGGGATGGAAAGTGTGCACTGCTGTGTTCAATGACTGCTCAGTGATCGCATCGGAGCCTTCATGCCAAGCAGCTCCGGCAGCTCCAAAGTCCAAGGTGCTGGCTCGCCTCTGCTGGGGACCCACCCAATGGACAGTCTCCGGGACTTCTTTTTTTTTTTTCTTTTTTTAATATATCTTTATTGATTTCAGAGAAGGGAGAGAGATAGAAACATCCATGATGAGAGAGAATCATTGACCAGCCGCCTCCTGCACACCCCACACTGGGGATCGAGCCCACAGCCCAGCATGTGCCCCAACCAGGGATCAAACCGTGACCTCCTGGTTCAGAGGTCATGCCGGCCAAGATCTCCTGGGTTTCTTGTAAGGGGAACAGGTGGTGAGATTGTGACCTTCGTCTTAGGTGCTGTACAAAGCTGAGAGGGAGCAAGACAAAGACGGGAGTTAAAACAAGAGGCATCCACTGACACACGGTCCTCCTGAAATGAGTGTCTAGCCAGCCGTGGGCAAACTACAGCCCGCGGGCTGGATCCGGCTGTTCTATCCGGTTCTCTTGCTCTCCCCTCTGCTCCTTTACTTTGAATTTATATTAGTTCACACAAACACTCCATCCATGCTTTTGTTCCGGCCCTCCGGTCCAGTTTAAGAACCCATTGTGGCCCTCGAGTCAAAAAGTTTGCCCACCCCTGGTCTAGACTCATTGGTAAAATGCAAATCTGTTTCCCTCCCACAAGGAGGTATGGGGATGAGCGACACAGGCACGGTCGCTTCTTAGACGTGGCAGGGTCTCAGTCCCTTCAGTCCTGCCGCTCCGTCACCCTCAGCACACGGCGGCGACCTCAGAGTCCAAGCGGGCTGCACCAGGACCAGCCCTCACATCTCCCTCTGCAGCAAGGCGCAGGGACATGTCCCCTGAATCACACATGACACTTGCGCTTACATGCCATTGGCCAGAGCGTGGTCCCTTAGGTACACTGGGCTTCGTGGGAGGACAGGAAATGGCATTCCATTCAGGGCAAGCATCCAGTCAGCTAAGTTTTTCTGGCTGACGATGTTAATAAAGCAAGAATCAAAAATATTTGGAGTAGAAAATCACTTTCTGTGGGGGACAGGGAACGGGGTGCGAGGACTTAGCCTGAGGGAAGGCTCGCGCTTGGGACTGGAGGACAGCCAGCTGAGCACTCGCTGGGGACAGAAAGCCTTGGGCTTCTAGAACCCATCCCTCTGCTCGGATGTTATGGAGCCCTGCAACCTCATCCTCCCCTCTCCTCCCTCACCCCTCCCCTCCCCCCCCATTGAAAAGAGGCACAAAAGGCAATTGCAGAGCCATGGGGGAGACTCGGCTCCTTCCCCACACTCACTGGTGGAAGCTTCCCTTGTCCCACGAGGAAGAGCTCAGACCCTTCCATGGTTTAGGAGGAATTCGCATGCACACTCACTGGATCTGACTAAGAGACATGCCTGGCACAGCTGTTTGTGCACCTTCACATGAGACTGACAGGCCTGTGGGCAGGAGAGAAAAGAGGAGGCGCCAGCGAAACAGCAGGCGTTTGCCAGGAGAGAAGAGCCAGCTGCCAGAACCAGCCTCTTGGTCCACCCAGAGGTCACTGCCCGCTCGTCCCGCTGTTCACAGAAGGGCCATCCTTTCGCTCTTACAGACTCATCAGTAAATGCATGTTCTCCAGAGAGGAAAGAAAGCAACAACCAAAAGCCATCATACGTGCCGGAGAACTAGAAGTGGAACATCACGAGCAAGGAGAGAGGTGGAGACAGAGATCAAGGAAGTCCAACATACATCTAACCGTTCACAGAACAGACAATGAGATAACCGCCAGGTTCCTAAAGCGGTGTCCCTCCTATGAACACTGCTCCGCTGTCGCCTGGGAAGCGATAAACACTCCCTGCCCTGAGGGGACTCGGACGAGAAGTGATGCAGCATCGAGGAACCCTCTGGCTCCAGCTGACTACTCATCCCAGCAGCATCAATACACAGAGATTCTAGTTTCATCCTGAAAAACAAACAGCTTGCGGACCTTCTGCCAAAACAAACAGGGATAAGTGCAGATTCGTTCCAGGAAGAGCGAGGGGACCATCGGCAGACTTCTCGTCTGCAGCTACAGATGCCAGGAAACGATGAGATGCTGTCTCCAACGTCCTGAGGGAAAGAGCTGTGGACTCAGAATTCTAGAGGCAGGGCAATCGCCACTCCAAACTGGGATGTTTATAGATCACGTCTCCTGGGTTCCTACTCGGAAATGCAGCCTCTAAAATGCATCCCGGGATGAGGAGATGGAGGGGTCGAAGGCAAGAGGGAAGGGCGGTAGGTACGGGTGAGCAATGCGGGTCTGAACAATGGTTTGGCATGGGGCCACCTCACTGTAGGGGGATGAACTCCCCATTTGTCGTTGATCTCAGGAAAGCTTCTGAACCTGGCTGGGACTGTTGACTTGGCAATGTTTGCTTGCTGGCTTGTCTGTTTTCCAGGTAGCAACCCCCTTTGAAAAGCCAGTGCCCATGTCAGATATAGTACATTTAAATAAGCAGTAATGGAAGAATTAAAATTTTGAGGATGATCACTTAGATTCATTTAAAAACAAGGTGGAACCTATACACAGTTGATTGTATTATGTGGGAGCATAAAAGTTTTGATTCACTTCAGACTTCATAAGAAGGTTTAATTCAATTGAAGAAAGCCATGCAATAATTGTTATATAAGAAAAGAAAATAGATTTAAACAAAACTCAATCTTTCTGGAATAAGGTAGAAAAAGAGAGAAACAATGCAATAGAAAAATAAGTATAAAATGCAAAATAAGGCATATAAATAAGTCCAAATAGTGGCCTACTCACAATAAATATTGGATTCTCAGATTTGATTTAAAGATAGGTTGTTTACCCTAATTCATACCTAAGACAGAATTTCTTGTTTCAACAGATATTTATTATCCATCTGCAAGCCACTGTGGATACACAGATGAATGCCTTATCTCTATGGAATTCGCAGTATTTTAGTCCAGTGCAGTGGTTGTAAACAAACAAGCAAATACATAACATCGACTGTAAGTATGTCTGTAGTGGGTTGCATAGTGTCCCCACAGATTCACCCGAACCTCTGGGTGTGACCTTATTTGGAAATGGGGTCTTTGCAGATGCCAGGAGTTAAGTTAACGTGGGGTTTGAATCAGGATGGGCCCTCAATCCCAGGACTGGTGTCCTTCTACGAAGAGCAGATCTCCCAAAGAGACACGCACACAGAGAGGCGGCCACGTGAGATGGAGGCAGAAACAAGTGATGGGTCAACAAGCTGAGGAACAGCGAGGATCGCCAGCAACCCCTGAAGCAAGGACAGAGCAAGGAGGGTTCCCTTTGGAGCCTGCAGAGTGAGTGTGACCCCGAGGACACCCTGATTTCAGATTCCCAGCCTCCAGACTGTGAGCGAATGCAGGTTGTTTCAGCCACTTCAGACAGAGATGTGAGTAAACATGACTCAGGCCACACAGCTTGTAAACCAGAAGTTGTGAAAACTACATGTAATAACACAGATAAAGAGCTTAGGAAATGCCTGGCTCTGGAGAGCGGCTGCAGTGTTTGGACAGGTTCAAGCCTCAGACTAATGAGCTATAGTTGTAAGCTTGACCTTATGGTCTGAACCTGTGTTCCCACGTGGCTGAGTGATATGGGCTCTGGGAGGTGCGGCAAGTAAACAAAGCTTGATCAGGTGCATGTAATTGAGTAGATTCGAAACCCGGGAGAACATTGTAAACATCTTGCCTCATGGGATTTGGCTATAAAATAAAGACTTGGCTTGCAGGCCACGGCACTGTCTCTCTAATTAGAGGGCAGCATCCTACCTAGCCCCAGCTTTATTCTGTTGTCTGTCTTTTATAATCCTTCAACCCTTCCCCCCCCACCCTTGTCAGGTTCACCCATGGCCGTGCTGGTGTGGCACACCTGGCATGTAGCATGTGCAATAATATTTGCATATTGACTTACCATGTACAGGGTAAGTGTGGCAGTCTGTAACGTGTGTATGATGTGTGTGGTCACGTCGGATAAAAATCAAGTTTTAAAGTAACATCAGAGAAAAAAATTACGGAAGGAAAAGCCAGGAAGTGTTCATGAGGAGTATGAGGTTTGATGAGGAAGGAAGAATTCATTTAATTGTATGTCCTTCGGAAAGTTTACATGTTTTAGCACGTGCAGGCATACTTTTATTAATAAGCAGAGCTCACATGTTCCTTATTCACTTTAGATTAAGATCAGTATATGGATATGAGTCTTCGCTCTAATGCCCTCAGTGGGAAAAGCCGTGAATTATAACTCAGCCGGGGGAAGCTGTGACCTGGGAGAGAAGGTGACACAGTGGTTAACCGTAAAGCAATTAACCATCAGCTCTCTCCACTCCTGAGAACCCCCACCATCCAGAGCGCAGGCAGGCAGGGATCCCGTCTCCCGGGTTCCGTCTCCAGACCATTCCCTGTAAACAATGCGTGGACCGCTGACCTTTCAACCCAGCAGTCCTCTTGCCCTGTAGCATCCAGTTGGCGCAGAGGCCCACTCAGCGTACAGGGGTCCCAGGGCACGTCTGCTCTGCAGGCTCCTGGAACCCTCCTGTGTACGTGGAGATTTGGGGAACGACTTTCCCGTTTCGCCTCAGGTATGCATGCGACGACCATATAGCTGCCGTGGGTAGAACTGCGCATATTTAAGGTGAACGATTGGATGTGTTCGGACACAGGCACGTGACCGCGATGCCATCAGCATGACCCTTATCGTGACGTCGCTCCTGCAGCTCGGAGGGCAGGGCTGTGCAGTTGGAAATGTAAGAGGCTAAGAGCGTAGATTCACACCGAGTGCTCTCACCACACACACACACACACACACACACACACACACACACACACACACACACGAATGACATGAGGAAACTCTGGGGGATGGCGGTGTCGGGAAGCTCCTATTGACTAAGAGATCCTGACGCTGAGCATTTCTCTAGCCTGAGGTTAAGTCCTGTTCTTGCTCTCAGTTTCATTAATATGAAATGGAAGAGGCTTGGGGAATGGTGAGACAGTCAAGGTCACAGTGGAAGCCAGACCCAAACCCAGTCCGCTGGCTTCCAGAGGCCGTCCCCCACACCCCATGCCGCCACCAAGAGTGCAAGCCGGTCCCGCCCTGAGCTATAACCGTTTGTTGAGTCATCGAGTCCCCTCACGTCTGTGAAAAACGTGTTCGTGTCCTCACGACCCCTAAAGCACCCACTTTCCCCCACTCCTCAAACGTTGGCCCGTTCCCCGTAAAGCAGGCCTGAGCCACTGCCCTTTCAGCCCGCCCCTCATCTGTGGGCCCGGAGGCGCCTGCGGACCGTCTCCTGCATCCCCGAGGGGCTCCCGGGGTGTACGCTCTGTGCTTGGAGTTGAAATGGTGAAGGATGCTCATTCTGAATGAGCCCGCAGCACCTGTGTCTCCCTCCCGCCTCGCGCCTGCCTAGTCTGAAGCCTGGCCAGTCCTCCTCTGTCCCCACACAGCAGCTCCCAGCCTGGCTCCGGCCCAAACTGCATCAGGTTTCCCTTCAGCCGGAGCTTCTTGCTCCTTCTCTGCCGTGAGAGCGATTCCATCCCCGAGGCAGGGCGCTTGGGGGCCTTGCCAATGAAACTTTAATAGGTGTTATTATGCTCCCCGTCATTATCATTACTATTATTAATAATGTGCTTTTTGGCAGGCTTGGAAACCGTTTCCGCGGTGACATTGGGCTCCCAGGATAATGGATCTGCTGATGGGCAGCGTGTGGACGTGATGCCTGCCGCTCTCATCCCAGAGACGGCGCTCCTGACCTGGGGGGCCCGCGGGCGCTGGGCGCGGCGAGTCCCGGCTGCGTGAGTGGTGCGACCCAACCTCCCTGGGCAAGCAGGATGCCAGACTCCACCACAGTCACCGATGGGAACAAGGAACCCACGCAAGTACGCATTCATTCATTCATTCACTCATTCATTCAACAAAAGGTTGCTGCTCACGTGCGGACCATTCATTTTATTTTTTTTAGCCCAGCCATGGCGGCTCCGTGGTTGAGCGCCCACCTAGGAACCAGGGGTGGAGGGGTTCGATGGTTAGATTCCCGGTCAGGGCACACGCCCAGGTTGCGGGCTCGATCCCCAGGGTGGGGCATGCAGGGGGCAGCCGATCCATGATTCTCTCTCATCATCGATGTTTCTATCCCTCTCTCCCTCTCCCTTTCTCTCTGAAGTCAATAAAAATATAGAAAAAACAAGAAAAATAAATAAATAAAATTGGGGCCAGTTGCTCAGTGGTTAGAGCGACAGCCCTCCGGCAACCCCACCGACAGTTCAGTTTGGGCCTCGGTACAGCATGTGGACCAGGGAGCACACGCTGTGGTCGGAGGATTCCCAGGTGGTGGAGGGGATCGAGGAGTCCCAGGTGGTGGAGGGAATCGAGGAGTCCCAGGTGGTGGAGGGAATCGAGGAGTCCCAGGTGGTGGAGGGGATCGAGGAGTCCCAGGTGGTGGAGGGGATCGAGGAGTCCCAGGTGGTGGAGGGAATTGAGGAGTCCCAGGTGGTGGAGGGGATCGAGGAGTCCCAGGTGGTGGAGGGGATCGAGGAGTCCCAGGTGGTGGAGGGAATCAAGGAGTCCCAGGTGGTGGAGGGGATGGAGGAGTCCCAGGTGGTGGAGGGGATGGAGGAGTCCTAGGTGGTGGAGGGGTTTGAGGAGTTCCAGGTGGTGGAGGGACCCGGGAGTCCCAGGTGGTGGAGGGGACCCGGGACACCTGCAGAGGACCTGGCCAAGCAGGAGGGGAGTTCGGTGCTGGAAACCCTCCCTGGCCGGCAGGAAGCAGCCCCGCCTTCCTCGCCTCCCAGGCTGGTGGTGAGGAAGGAGGGAGCCGGGAATGACCTGCTGGCAGGACGCTTCCCAGCCAGGCCAGGCCGTGCCAGCTGAGCACATCTCCCTCTCGTGAGTTTCAACCCCAGGTCACCTTATCGCTGTGCCTTCTAGAAGCTTCATTTGTTTTCCTGTTTTTACCAAACACCACGTGCCTGGCCCAGAACAGCTTGCCTCCCCAACCCTGAGGGCAGGAGCAAAGCGAGTCTGAGCGATCCCTGCTGAGCTGCGGGAGAAACCCATCCACCACGCAAACAGCCCAGGGCCCGGGCCCTGACCCAGTGGTTAGAGCTCCCCGGAGGGAAAGCAGCGGGTGGGGGGCCTCCTCTGAGCGTGGAGCCTAACTGAGGGAGAATGGATTCTCCTAAACATGGCGGGGATGTTTCTGACAGACTCCCTGCTCAGTGCTTCGGCAGTTAAACTCGGGACTCTTCCCTCCCACGCTCCTGGCACGCAGGGCCCTCCGACGGCATGCTGACCGCCCCCCTGGCTGCGCGCAGACTCCTCCGGCCTTCCTCCTAGAGGCTCTTCTCAGACCCTGAAACACGCAGAGAACAGCACACGCATCTCCATCGAAGCCCCTTCCTGGGTAGCGTCCGAGTTTGCGGGGTTATCCGTGGAGGGAAGGACGGATGAGAGGCGCGGTGGGCGGTGGGCGGTGGGCGGTGGGCGGTGGGCGGGAAGTGGAGGTGCCTGCCTAGGAGTCAGGGAAAAATAATTCATTTGTTCCAGGAGCAGGCGGTTGTGCTTCTGAGAGGCCCTACGCTTTGCTTTCCTCCCGGGCGCCTGGGAGTCTCCGCTGTTCTGTGGGGAGACGACGGACTGGCCCCGGATCAGCAAAGACCGGGGCTTCCTGGCAAGAAATGAACCAAAAACGCCAGGAAGCAGAGGAGCGGGCCCGGGAAAGAGCGGGAGAAAGTGCTGCCCCGGCAGAGAGAAACCATTTGCTAAAAAGGGCATTTGGCTACATTGCCTCCCAGTTCTGTTCCCTCTGGGCCTTTCTGATCACAAGCACAAAGCATCGTGGAGAGAGACTAGCGATGGGACTGTGTTGCCCTGAGATCCTTACAGGGGTTGCCAGGGAGGGGGTCATTCCACAAGTAACGGGGCGCGTTCTATGGGACAAAGCTGGGAAGGCGGCCACACACAGGTGTGGAGAGGTTCGTGGCCTCCTGCACGTACATCCCAGCCCTCGAAATAGGTTAATAGTTAAAACAACGCGGGACTGTGATTCAGGTCGGGAACAGAGTAAACACGATGACGTGAGAGAGAGGAGTCGAGTGGGAAGTGACGTGGCCCGAGGGACCTTCTGATTCTCACGGCCTGCGGGCAGCACCGCAGTCGCCCCCGATCACCAGGACCACTCACACGTGACATCCACGTTTCTAAAAGGGTGCAGAACGCAGTGGCTGCGTGCTGGCCTGGACCACCGCCTGCCTCCCCTGCGTGTGAATTACTTGACCTTGAGCAAGCCCCTTCACTGCTTTGTTATCACTGTTATCCTCCATCAAATCGCATGATCAACTTTCCAATACGGTTGGGATAAAGAGTACCTGAGCCCTGGCCGGTCTGGCTCCGTGAACAGAGCATCGGCCTACAGACTGAAGGGTCCTGGGTTCGATTCCGGTCAAGGGTACGTACTTCAGTTGCAGGCTTGATCCCCAGCCCTGGTCGGGGCGCACGCGGGAGGCAACCAATCGATGCGTCTTTGTCACGTCGATGTTTCTCTCTGTCTCTCCCCATCCCTTCCACTCCCTAAAAATCAATGGGAAAATATCCTTGGGTGAGGATTAAGGGAACAAAAAGAGAGGAAGTGAAATAACGCAAGTGAATGGCTCGACAGGCGTGTGCACGGCTGCTAATGGTGCTCTTGTTACCTGTGACAGGTTTCCACTCCTGTATCTGATCTCGTCCTCCTGTAGCAACAGACCCAGGGTGGACGCCAGAGGCAAAGGTATGGCCTGTCCTGGCTCCTTTTGTGGACACCGTGATGCACTTCCATTGTTCGGTCGGCCAGCCGTGCGACCGTGAGCTGTTCCCCAGGAGCCCAGGGGCCAGTGGGATGCTGGGAAATGCTCTGTGATAAACATGTCCCTCCCGGTCCACACTGGGCGGGTGGCAGCTGTGTCCAAGAGCATGTCCTCCTCCCGGGGGAGGTGGGAGCACGGGAGGGAAGCCAGGTCACCCTGCTTCCCGTGGGTGGCCCCGGCTTGAACTGGCCCCTGTCCACGTCAGAGGCCCAGACACATCGCAGACCCCGCCCGGCAGGGATTGGGCTGTGGGCCAGAGCCTGCCCCCTGCTGGATGGGAGTGCAGGGCCTCGAGGCACAGGGTCAGGGAAGGTGAACGGTCAGAAACCGTGATGCAGTCCACCGCATCCTGACATCCTCTTCACCCCGAATTCCGTCAAGAATCATTCCCCAAATTGGGCAAATCATTTTACCTGGAAACTCCATTTCATAGACAATGAAGGGAAGGCCCACAGAGGCATCACCGGACCCCACGCCTGGGAGAAAGTGCCGGCTCCTGGGGTGGGCAGGCCTGGCCTCAGCAGGGGTCCTCAAACTTTTTAAACGGGGCCAGTTCCCTGTCCCTCAGACCGTGGGAGGGCCGGACTATAGTTTAAAAAAAAAAACTGTGAACCAATTCCTATGCGCACTGCGGGCCCGGGACGCGTCAGCTGCTAAGCAGGACAGGCAGCGGCTCCCGGCGGGCCGGATACATGTCCTCGGCGGGCCGCATGTGGCCCGCGGGCCATAGTTTGAGGACCCCTGCAGAGGGATGAGGTGGTTGGGAGTCGTCCCCCGAGGTCCCCGAGCCCATCCGTGTCAGGCAACTCACGATCTGAATCACAGAACAGCTTTGCCACGGGAGTCCTGTCCCTCCCACTTCACCAAGGGCAAGGAAACCAAACGCATGGAAAATATTTGAAATCTACTCGACCTTTTTAAACAATGAGAAATAGTGCTCCAATTATATTTACTCGTTTCTATCATCTGTGCCTTAAATGTATAGAAGGAGATACATAGTCAGCACTTAGAAATGACATGAAACCGGGGGGATATGCCCCCCGGGGTGGGGGGGGCATGGAATGCAGGGGGAGGCAGTGAAAATGCTTTTTCCACCAGCGGAACACTGTGCAGGCGGTTAATGATGACTTGATTTTGCTGATTGCAATTAGAGCCCTTTGGGGGGGGGGGGGCGGGGAGAGCATGTGGGAATCCCAATCTAGGTGAGGAGGCCCGTCTCCAAGAAAAAGTCTGAGGGAAAACAAGAACTGGCGACCCTCACACCATGACGGTAAGGGGGCGGCGCGCTGTGGAAGCTCCTGGGGGAGAAAGCCACTCTCAGTCAGCATCCTTCAATCAACACAGCCGCCCCATTGCACAGACGGGAAAACTGAGACCCGGAAAGCCACATACTGGTAAACCACGATCCCGGCCATGTGGGCTCCATGCTCATTTCTTTGTAGCACAAATACACTGTATGGGGTTCTCTGCGCCAAGCAGTTCACTGTCTCCAGGACAAAGAGGTAAATGAGCCGGAAGTCCCTGCACTCAAGCTGATGGCCTAAAGGAGCAGGTAGATAGGACCTATACCTATATAGTGCATGTCTACACAGTGTATTTTACATAACACACTTACTATTAACATATATCAATGCTCTTTCTCTAATGTATACACAGGGTGGACAAAGGCATGTTCACAGCTGTGAGTACACGAAACCCTTATTATTATCTAATTGTTGTATCACTTTCCGTAGGAACAACTGTAAACCCGTGTTTGCCCACCCCATGTGCGTGTGTATATATATTAAGGCAGGGAAGTCATATGTGTGTAAATCCTATATAATAATCGAGGAATATGCTAATTATCTGTCATGCCGTGAGGCATAATGACCGACTGGGTAATGACCATATCACGGATCTCCAGGAGGGTGGGGCAGCGAGCTAAGAGGGGGAGGCAGGGGAGCTACAGGAGGGCGGGGCAGTGGGCGGAGAGCTACAGGAGGGTGGCAGTGACCTACTGGCATATGGATTCGTGTGCAAGGCTACTAGAATATATACATCGTAAGTCAGGGAGGTCGTGTGTATGTGTATATATATAATTTAAGACAGGGAAGTCGTGTGTGTGTAAATATACACTGAGTGGCCAGATGATTATGATCTCTGAACACATAATAATCTAGCCACTCAGTGTATATCCTATATAATAAAAGGTTAATATGCAAATTATCCCCTCGACCAGGAGTTTGACCAGCAGGCAGGCCGGCCAACCGCCCAGCCCATGTCCCCTCCCCCTGGCCAGGCTGCCCGGACCCCACCCAGACCCCACCTGTGCACGAATTCATGCACCGGGCCTCTAATACACACACACACACACACACACACACACACACACATATACACTGAGTGGCCAGATTATTATGCATTCAGAGATCATAATAATCTGGCCACTCAGTGTGTGTGTGTGTGTGTGTGTGTGTGTGTGTATATATAGTATATTTATACACATATATATATATGATAAGGCAGGGAAGTTGTGTGTGTGTGTATGTGTGTGTGTGTGTATGTAGTACATATATACACATATATATATGATAAGGCAGGGAAGTTTGTGTGTGTGTGTGTGTGTGTAGTACATATATACACATATATATATGATAAGGCAGGGAAGTTGTTAGTGTGTGTGTGTGTGTGTGTGTGTGTGTAGTACATATACACACACATATATATGATAAGGCAGGGAAGTTGTGTGTGTGTGTGTGTGTATATATGTAGTATATATATATACACACATATATATGATAAGGCAGGGAAGTTTGTGTGTGTGTGTGTGTGTGTGTGTAGTACATATATACACATATATATATGATAAGGCAGGGAAGTTGTTAGTGTGTGTGTGTGTGTGTGTGTGTAGTACATATACACACACATATATATGATAAGGCAGGGAAGTTGTGTGTGTGTGTGTGTATATATGTAGTATATATATATACACACATATATATGATAAGGCAGGGAAGTCGTGTACCCCAGCCATGCCATGTGTGGGTACGCTAGGCCCGTGTGTCTCCGCCTAGGTGGGCCCACATCAGGCGTATCCGCCACAAAAAACATGTTCCTAGCAGCATTGTTCGTGGTAGCTCCCCCTAAAAAACTGCCCCAACCTCCATGAGCCAAAAATAGGTCAATAAATTGCAGCCTGTTCACCGGCGAAGGGAGTGAGGCAAGGAGCGCATGTGGCACAGGGCGGACCGCACACTGGGGCGGAAGCACCGGCTCAGCGCCCTGCACAGCGGCCTCTTAGGGAGGGGGCGGCCGTCCGTGGCCCTGAGAGGGCAGGACAAGGTCACCCAGAGGGAGAGCACTGGGGGCCGGGCTGCCTGAGCGGGCGGTCCCGGGGCAAAGGGGCTTCGGCTGGAATGTGTGCAGCTGGGCCCGCCCGTGTGCTGCCGTGTGAGCTCCGAGCTGCGCGGGGTTGTTCTCAAAGGCAGTGCAGTTAGTGGCGGCCCGTCCGCCCCGGCCCTTCGGCGTCTCCTGATTTGGTTTTGGGCCGAGCCAGAGCCTGGACGGCTGGGCTGTCACAGGCCACGGCACCCCGAGTCGGCACTTATTCCCCTCAGGAATCAGCAGGCTGGCAAACGAGGGTACCGCTCACGGAAGGCGCGCGTGTCTGCGTTCCGGCCCTGGTGGTGCCCACTCCCGAGCACAACGCCCGACACACACGGGTCTTCAGATGCCGCTCCAGGGAGAGCCCCTCCGCCCTGCACCCCGCCATCGGCGTGAGTCTGCGGTGAATGAGGACGAGGCAAGCTTTCACGGGCCTGGTACCGGAGGGCCGCCAATGCCGGCTCTGTTCTCCATATTCGACCTTAAAAACGTTTTGTAGTTCGTCAAGGTTATAATTTTCCGCCAGTCAGCTGCAGGGGCGGCTAATTACGGGGTGTTTAATGGCCTTTGTTCCTTACAGGAGCCTGATTAAATGGACCGTGTAATTTTTTACCAAATCAAGCAATTCGCCCAATTTTCCCACGTGCTTAATAAGCCAGGCCCGAGCCATCAGCCCGCCGGCCGCGGGATGGATGCAGCGCAGGCGGGAGGGGTCTCGGACCTGCTCTGCCGTCCTGCCTCCCTCCACGGCTCCCTCCAGGCTGTCCCTCCCCAGGAACATCCCTCTCCTCCCCTCGCCTGTTCGCACCTGACTCATTCCGGACCATCAGCCTGAAACTTTCTTTTTTTCTTACATATGTTTTTATTGCTTTCAGAGAGGAAGGGAGAGGGAGAGACAGAAACATCAATGATAAGAGAGAATCACTGATCGATGCCTCCTGTACACCCCACACTGGGGATCGAGCCTGCCACCCAGGCATGCGCCCCGACCAGGAATTGAACCGGGACCTCCTGGTTCCTAGGTCGATGCTCAACCCCTGAGCCACACCGGCCGGGCTCTGCTGGCTTTTCTCCCAGTGACATCAGATGAGCCTGCCCTTCTCCAGGCCCCGTGACCCCTCCTGCCCTTCCTGTCTGACTGTGTTCCCACACCCCAGCTGCTCGGCTCCCTTCCATCCACATTGGTGCCTCTGATGCTCCCAGTGAAACGGCGGCCAGCATGAGTTCCGAAGTCACGTTAATGTCTCCTCGGCCTAAGAGCGCCACGCAGTCCTAAGGACGCAGAAGGGCTCAGAGTGAGAAAGAGCAGGGCAACTAGTTCATAAGGACGGGCCGATGCCCTCGTCCCGCCCCGGAGTGGCTGCGGGGCCTCGGGCAGTTCACGACCAGGTTTCACCTCCAAGCCTGAGGTCCTTCCCCTGCAAAAGAAACCATGTGTGACGACATGTTTTATGTATGTCACGTGTACATGTAGGTCATATCTCCTTTGTGTGATTCTAATGGGAATTAAGAAAACACAGTGGCGCTCACACTTTAGTTTGCCTAAGAATTACGGGCGTCCTTGCTGAAAATAAAAAGTCCCGGGCCACTCGTGTTCCCCCCAGAAATTCTAAGATGCCCAGGAACCTGAGTGAGAGCAAGCATCTCTCACCCCACACAAGATGCTTGCGCAGATGCCTCTGCCTTTGAGAAACACTGAGATACAAAATAATAATAATACCGACAACAATAACATCCATTATCGTTATTGTTATTATAAAGCCAAATGGCATTGATGTTTAAAGTGACCTAAATTAGGCCGTGCTTGTGGCCGGCTTCCTGGAAGCGATGCCAAAGTTGTCGCAAGGAGGAGCAGCCGTGAGTCAGGGGCATTTACTGAGCACCTACTATGCGCCAAGCCCTGGGTTTGCAAGAAGAGCTGAACACGTGAGCCCAAAGCAGTTAGAAAAGGGCAGGCGTGGGACCTGCGTGGCAGATGCAAGGAGTGCAGCCATGGGGGGCTGGGACTTCAGAGGCGAGGGAGGACCAGGGGGAACACGCCTGGACCAGATCCTGAGGCCTGACAGCAACCTGTGCCTTAAGGGAGCTCAGCCCCCGTGGACACTGGACTCAGGGTCACACCCCTAGGGACGACAACACTGTGGAGGAAGCCAGGTGGCCCGGCCCCCGATCCAGGGCTCACACCGCAGCACAAGAGGCCTTCCTCGGCCCCTTCTTCCTATCCCGGCAAATAACGGGAATTTATTATTATTATTACTAAAGGCCCAGTGCACAAAATTTGTGCATGGGGGGGGGGTGTCTCTCAGCCCATCCTGCACCCTCTCCAATCTGGGACCCCTCAAGGGATGTCCAACTGCCCATTTAGGCCCAATCCCGGTAGGATCGGGCCTAAACGGGCAGTCGGACATCCCTCTCACAATCCAGGACTGCTGGCTCCCAACTGCTCGCTTGCCTGCCTTCCTGATTGCCCCTAACCGCTTCTGCCTGCCAGCCTGATCACCCCTTAACCACTCCCCTGCCAGCCTGATGGATGCTTAACTGCTCCCCTGCCAGCCTGTTTGCCCCTAACTGCCCTCCCCTGCAGGCCTGGGTCCCCCCAACTGCCTTTCCCTGCAGGCCTGTTTGCCCCCAACTTCCCTCCTCTGCTGGCCTGGTCACCCCTAACTGCCCTCCCCTGCAGGCTTGATCGCCCCCAACTGCCCTCCCTTGCAGGCCTGGTCCCTCCTAACTACCCTCTCCTGCTGGCCATCTTGTGTCCACATGAGGGCAGCCATCTTTGATGACATGGGGGCAGCCATCTTGTGTGTTGGAGTGATGTCAATTTGCATATTACTCTTTCATTAGATAGGATTATTATTATTATTATTATTGATTATGAGCACTCACTCTGTGCCAGGTGCTGTTCTAAGTACTTTCTATGTTTTTATTTCTTGCAACAACCCAATGAAGGAGATATTACAACACCCCCATTTCACAGATGCGTCTCTGAGGCACAGAGGTGAGCTGGCTCCATCAGGGGCTCCGTCCATGAGGAGCAGGGCTGGGCAGAACCAATCCAACTTCGTATTCGCTGACAGGAGTTCCGTCCATCGGATCGGTGGCCATTGTGTCGTAAACCAGTCTGCAGCATTTAAACTGTAGACGAATTCTCTAAATGCACAGGGAAAACTATCACATTTCCCACCTCCCTTGAGAGCTGGGAGTACATTTTCAGTTTAAAATCTAATGAAGCTGAAGATGTTCCTCAGACTGTTTCACGCAGGAACGCCTCTCCTCCTCCCAGCACCCTGTCAGGGCAGCAATGTCATTATCCCCCTCCCACAGGTCAGGAGGGGAGGCCGGGGGGCCCGGGGACCGCTCAGGACCACATGGCTGGTGGGAGTGGCCACGCGGACTCCGCGCCGGCAGCCAGGCCCCCGAGGCAGGGCCCACGCCTGCTGCCACTGTCCCCGCGTCTCCTTGCTCCATGACCTCTTTCTTCCTGGCCTGACGCCTCACCAGGGCTTCGCCGCCCGCAGAGTAACACGTCCACAGGCACCACGGGGAAGTGGGCGTGTGAAACAGTGTCCATCCCACCAGCCTGGTCCCCAGAGGACCAGCGGGCGAGCCCTCCCTGCTGGCCGCCCGTTCAGGAGTGAGACTGTGGCGCTGTTGTCACTGCAGCACCACCCGCCTGTCCTGACCGTGCAGGGCCGTGAGGCGGGGAAGGCATCGAACTCCAGACCAGAGGATGCTGGTCAGAGGAGGCGCTGATGGAATCGAGTGCCAACACTGTCCTTGGATTGAACTCCCGCTCTCCGAGCCCACGCTCAGCTGATCGCCAGGAGGCTGGGACCCTCTAGGGCCCCACACCCTCGTTCCCAGGCCCGGGGCACTCTGGGATGTGATTGGTGGTGTGGTGAGGTCTGGGGAGCAGGGTCGGTCATCGAGGACGGGGCTGTGGTATCGGAACCAGGCGGGTCTCTACCTGCAGGGCAGCTTGTCTGTGCTCCCGGCCGCGCCAGGAGGGGAGCAGCCAGCCTACCTGCGCACCTGCACATGCTCAGTGCCTAGAGCAGCCGTGGGCAAACTATGGCCCGCGGGCCAGATCCAGCCCGGTCGGCTGTTCTATCCGGCCCGCGGAGCAGAAAGAGCAGAGGGTTCTCTTGCTCTCCCCTCCGCTCCTTCACCAGCAGCAGTGTTAACATGGCAACGTCGGGAAACACGGCCGCAGCTCCTTCTTCTGAGTGGGCGGATTTATATCCCCCCCATTCAGTAGAAGGAACAACCTCTCCATCTTCCAGAGGCTCCTTGTAATGCCCGCGGACGCGCCCCCCGACATCACCCTGGGAATGCGTAGACACGTTATCGTGGTGATGTAGGGAGACACGCCCCTGGAGAGCACAGTATCAGAGCATTAGCTAAAAAGGAGACCAACAACACTGTTCCCACTGAAGTGGATGTTTTAAAGACCAAAAACCTTTCAACCCAGTCTACATTGCCATCTACATCTACGTCCCGGGCATAATTTGGAAGTTGCACTAAAGAAAATGTTTAATTTACTGTTTACACATTTTGTTCTTTTCTATTTGTTTTAGTTTTAACTTATTTTATGATATTTAAGTTTAATTTGAAAGGCTTTTGTACCTTTCCTTTGTTAGGCAATTTTATTTTGCCTTTGCCATCTTCAATAGAAGGTATGTTATTGTGCTATGATTCCTCCATTTTTTGAAGTTTCAAATGATAATAATTAGGGTTTACATTCTTGTTAAAATGTTTGAAATGAATAAAACTATTGAAATAAAAAAAAAAGACCGTACCCTTTTATGTAATGATGTTTACTTTGAATTTATATTAGTTCACACAAACACTCCATCCATGCTTTTGTTCCGGCCCTCCGGTCCAGTTTAAGAACCCATTGTGGCCCTCAGTCAAAAGTTTGCCCACCCCTGGCCTAGAGCATGGCCGTGGGGGTGGGGCGTCCACTAATCTGGCAGTTTATGAGCCCAAGGCCCAGCCGTGCTTGGGGGACAGACCCCGCAGAGGCACCCAGCTGTGATCCCTCTAGCACTGTGCCAGGCAGGGTGACTTTGGAAGAAAGGAGAGGGTGGCTGTGAGCAAGGTACCATCTCCTGGAATGAGGCCAGGTGCCCTGGGCCTGGGCGCGGGGCCGGATGACTGGCTGGTGGGATGTAGGCCAGGCCCAGAAGGAGAGCTGCAGCCAGGGTCCACAGCGGCCTGCCCTGCGGGGAAGTGACGGATGAGGCTGTCACCTGCCTCTAAGGTCCCGGGAGGAGGGGGAAAGTCCTTCTCAAAGTCAGATGATGGGGAGTAAGTCCAGGCCCAGCCCAGTGGGAGATGGGGCTGGGGGGGGGCGGGGCTCCCGGGGGGGGCGGGGGCGCAATCTACTCAGGTTCTCAACAAACTGAGAAGTTGCATAAAGAGCAAGGCGGGTGGAGGTCAAAATACCTCCTGGGGGTGAGGCCAGGTGAGCCTGTAAATGAACCTCGGGAGGAGGCCGGCCTGTGTCCGACCCTCAGGGCAGCGTCATACCTCCGGCAGGGACAGGCCCTGGGAGCCCTTCCAAGAGAGAGATGGAGGGAGCGGAGGGGAGGGGAGGGGAGGGTCTGGGTGCCCCAGGTGAGACCCAGCATTTTGCAGGCCACAGAGCTGCTAGCGGGAGAGGAAGGGATTGGCTCAGGACCATCCGAGTCGGGTGTTGAGCCCAGTAGCTGTGCGTCTCCATCTTCACTGCTCACCGCCTTCCTTCGCGGGAACACAGGTACCCACAGCCCAGTGCACCCAGACGCACGGGGCTGAGGGGCTGAGGGGCTGAGGGGCTGAGGGGCTGAGGGGCTGAGGGGCTGAGGGGCTGTGCACAGCTGCAGGCCATCACCAGCATGACCCCACGTGCCCGGGACACAGGCGTCTCAGCCTCCTCGCGCTCCTCACGCTAAAGCAGGGACCCTCACCACGTCAGAACCCCGTCGGTCTCTGAGCCACGGCAGGAACAGGCTCAGGAGGAGAGGGAGTGAGGCAAGCACCTGAGAGATGAAGAGAACATGTCTGCAAGTGGAGGGTGTGCAAGTGGGGGTGATGGTTGTGGCTGTAATCATAGCCCCTGCGGCTCTGGGTCCGGCGGGCGGCTCTGGGTCCGGCGTGTGCCTCGCCCTGACCCTGGTGGCCACGTCCAGGTTCAGGGTCCCAGCCCCTTTCCCTCGTTTCCCTTTCTGCTTGGTGACCAGCATGGCTCCGGCTTCAGGCTCAGGCGGGGCTCCGGGGAGACCTCCTCCGTGCGCTGCGGGGAAGGCCCCAGGCCGAGGACAGGAGGAAGATGGGTGAGGATGGGTGAGGACCAGCCTTCAGCCCAGCCTGTGCAGGAAACATGTTCCAATACTTCCCACCGGGGAGCGTTTCCATTTTAAGTCAATAGATTCCCTCAAGGAAGGGAAGCAGCAGAGCATACAGACAGCTCACAAATGAAACATTTTGTTCCAGAAAGTTCCCCCAAACTTGGTGGTGACGGAGCAGGAAGCAAAGAAAGGGGGTTTCCAGGCTGTGTTGCTCCCGTGAAGGGAAGAATCTACACTGGGCGCTTCCCGGGCCCAGCCCTTGTGCCTGAAGATGCCGTGGATCCTGCCAGCCCGTGGCTGTCCACCTACTGTGTGCAGAGCACTGGGGGGAGGGGACGATGGGAGACAGGATGGAGGGAGGTGGTCATCGTAACTGTGAGGTCAGCAGCCTGGGTGTCTGGCAGAAGAAACCAACCCATCGTGAGTATTGTGAAGACCCATGAGAGGCAACGTCCAGGCCCGGAGCTAACCCCTGACCCGGCAAGCCCGCCCCCCCCCCAACTTCCTGTGGAAAGAGACGGCCACCCCAAGTAGAATGACCATTTCAGCGACCTGTCAGGCTCTGGAAACAGTAAACCAGCGGCTCTGATTGAGGGGCTGAGCCCAGGGGAGAGGAGAGGAGGGGCAGGGTGTGATTTGAGCCGAGCTCAGAATCATTGAAACTGTTCAACCGTCAATGGGAAGACGCGTCCAGCCCCAGGAGGGAGGGCAGCTGCAGGCTGAGGGGGGCTGGGCGTGGCGTGAGGATGAACCTCAGGGAGGCCCTGGACTGGCACAGCGTGAGCAGGGAGCCCCCACAGCGGGGGGCGTCAAGGAGGTGGGCCGTGCGCCCCTCTGGACCCCATCCTTGAGATGAGCCTGCCTGGATCGCCCTGACTCCGGGATCGGACAGAGGTGAGACTTCAGATAGAGGAGGGTGCCCAGGCCGGAGCCCCCAGGAAGTCAGGCCCGAGGAGGCGTCCCAGGCCCGGGTTCCCGCCTTCCCCGCCTGCTGCGCGCTGGGGCCACAGGGCACTTGAAGAACACGGTGTACCTCTGCCGCGACTGTGGGGTGTGGTCAAGGTTGGGGACCTGCACAGGTGACGCAGAGGAGGGAAGGGGTCGGGGGAGACAGATCACAGTCGCAGGGAAGCTCTTGTCCTCAAGCTTCTGCTTCCGACACGGGCCAGACGTTCCCCACGAAGCCATCGGCGACGGAGAATGGCTTCCTGATGCCTGGACTCAGCGAGACAGCTCCCCGCCCTCGCACCTGGAGGAGAGCAGGCCTGGGGGGCTCCCCTGCTGGGATGGGACCTCCTCGCTCCTTCCGGCTGCTTAGCTCACGTCCTGCAAAGCCACTGCGAGCGACTGTCAACGCTGGCCCTCCGGCCCCTCCGTGCGCCCATCTCAGACACCAGGGTCCAGAGCTGTAGAGCTGACTCTCCCCGGAGCCTCACACGGGAGGCTGCGGCTCCGTCCCCGCCCTTCTCTGCTGCACACACAGCTCCATCTCCCCCGCAGCCTCCCCTTCCTCCCGGGTGAATGGTGCACATGCCCGCCTTCCTCCGTGTGCTGTGGACACTTGAGAGCAGCCACGCCCTCCGGCTCTCGGTCCTCTGCTGGTCTCCGAACGCCTTCCCATGAGGAGCCATGACATCTCTCCATGAAACCCCCGGCTGCGTGCCCTCATGAACCTGCGGCCTCAGGGATGCACGCCGCCTCCGAGACCGGTCCAGAGCCTCAGTGAACACGGGGGAGCCGAGCTCAGGGATGCTGGAGTGTTGGATGAACCACAGGGAGGCCATGGGGTGACACGGTGAGCAGGAGACATCCGAGCAGCTGAAGTCAGCGGGTGATGAGGTGCAGGGATGGTCATCGCCAGCCGCCTTCCCGCCGGCCGTGCCACGCACAGTCACACCTTTCCCGGCGGGTTCGTTCCTGCCCTCCCCACCTGACCAGGCTCTTCTCGTTGTCCCCACTCCATAAGCAAGAAAATTGGGGATCAGAGAAGTTCATCAGCTTGTTTAACGGATGATAAGGGGGGCGGGAGCCAAGACCCTCTAACCCAGGGGTCAGCAAACTGCGGCTGGCGAGCCACATGCGGCTCTTTGGCCCCTTGGGTGTGGCTCTTCCACAAAATGCCACGTGCAGGCACGCATGTACAATGCGATCGAAACTTCGTGGCCCATGCGCAGAAGTCGGTTTTCAGCCTGGGCGAGTCTATTTTGAAGAAGTGGCGTTAGAAGAAGTTTAAGTTGAAAAAATGTGGCTCTCAAAAGAAATGTCAATCCTTGTACTGTTGATATTTGGCTCTGTTGACTATTGAGTTTGCCGACCACTGCGCTAACCCACCCAGTCTTCACAGGCTCCCTGTACTCTGACTGTGACCCCTAGCGATGCTCACTGTTCTCACGTGACGCCGTTATTCTTCAGGCCAATCACCTCCCTTAATGGCCCAACCAGGTGCTCTGGTTGCCACAGATCCCGTTAACCTCCCATCGCACAGCCGTCCCAGGAGATTTCAGGGAAGCACCTGGACTTGAAAACAAGCACAAAAACAAAAACATCGGTCATAGACACAGAGCAGAAAAGCGGTTGTTGGGGCAGCGGGGGGGAGGAGGGAGACGTTGGTGAAAGGGTACAGACTGTGGGCCACAAGGGGGATGGGTCTGTGACAGCACCCCGTGATAGGAGATCAATGTGTGAGGTGGCGGAGGTGAGCCTTAGCCGGCCGGGGGACCCTGTCACGTTACACTTTAAATATCTTGCAATGGCGTGGTCAGTTACACCTCCGTAAAGCTGGGGTGGGCCAAGAGGACAAGCAAACCTTGGAGGGGAGCATCAGGCGACACAATGAGGTCAGCTGTTTGCAGCCCACGTCTCCCCTGGGGTCAGCCCCTCCTGCAGCCTGGCCCGCCTCAGGCAGGCTCTTAACCCGGCTGCAGCCGAGCAGCCCTGGCCCTCAGCACCATCTGTTCCTCTTCGGGTTCCTGTCTCCTGCAGGTGGAGGCTGTATTTGCATATCAGATTTTGCATTTTTTTTAGAAAAAGCACAATGCAAGTCGATGATGTGTTTGGGAGATTTGTTTTCATCAGGCCAGTGTTGAGAAAACCAACCTGACTCCTTTTTGTTTTTAATATATATTTTTATTGATTTCAGAGAGGAAGAAAGAGAGAAGGAGGGAGAGGAAGAGAGAAACATCAATGGGAGAGAATCATTGATCTGCTGCCTCCTGCAAGCCCCACACTGGGGATGGAGCTCACAACCCGTGACTGTGCCCTGACCAGGAATCGAACCCTGACCTCCTAGTTCATAGGTCAATGCTCAACCACTGAGCCACGCTGGCCAGGCACCAACCTGCTCCCTTGCCCCTTGAACTCACGGGTCAGGCAGATGACGGTATAGTGAGGTGTTCTCCTTAAGGGCGCAGCCAGCACGTCCGCCCCTGGTCACCGGCCGTGATGTGTGCGTTGTGCCAGAGCTGTTCTTGGCATAGTGGACTCTGGTGCGCTGACCGGCGGGGGCTCCTTTGCCGGATGCACCTGGACTGGGTCTGCGCAGCTGTTCGCCTCGAGGGCTTACAGCCACAGAGACCACCCTCTGGCAGTGCGGGCAGTCGGAGCCTGAAGTGGAGGTGCTAGCAGGGGGGACGCCGGCGGGCCCCGCGCAGGCCTGCTCAGCCTCAGAGCTGTGTCCCTGGGGCCCAGGTCACTCTTCGTGCGGGAGCGTCCCGTGCACTGCAGGGTGGTGAGCAGCACCCTCCACTCAGGAGCCCGAGGCGGCCCCCCCCATGGTGGTGAGAACCAGAAATATGTCAGGCATCGCCAAGCAGTGCCGGGAACCAAGCGGCCCCGGTGTGAAGGGCCGCTGTAGGTTCCTGGGGGGCATGCAGGGCGGCTGCGCTGCTGACCACATACATGTCCATGGAACAGAGTCCTGGGGGCCCCAGGCCGTGCAGAGCGGTGCAGGGGGGGCGGGAAGGGAGAGGGAAGTCATGATGTCCTGAGGGTCCCGGAGAGCCTGGAGGGGACTCGGGGAGGGGGAGGGGCGGAGACAGACTGCTTAGAACTCACTCGGAAATCTGCTCCTTTACCAAGCCAGCGCCCTGATAGGAAAACCCTCAGAGTCGGGCCTCATCCAGCCTCTTGGCCTGTAAACCCAGCAGCTTTCCTGCAGGAATGCAGAGGGGCCCCACTGAGCAGCTGAGGCGTCCCCGGGGAAGCTCGGGGGTGAGGCTGGCACCGTGGGCATCCGCAGACAGGCGAGCGAGCAGAACGGAGCCTGCCCGGTCAGAACGCAGGCCCTGTCCCAGCAGGTCTCCTGTCCCTTCCCTGCGCCGCCCAGGCCACTGCATAAACCCAGCTCCTGCAGGCCCTGTCCCAGCAGAACTCCTGTCCCTTCCCTGCACCGCCCAGGCAGCTGCTTAACCCAGCTCCTGCAGGCCCTGTCCCAGCAGGTCTCCTGTCCCTTCCCTGCGCCGCCCAGGCCACTGCTTAACCCCAGCTCCTGCAGGCCCTGTCCCAGGAGGTCTCCTGTCCCTTCCCTGCGCAGCCCAGGCCTCTGCGTAAACCCAGCTCCTGCGTTAACTCCGCAGAGCTGATACCTCAGCCTCCCTCTCCGTCACCCGGTGCTGAGTGCACAGTCTCTTTAGCAGAGTTTGCCGATTGACTGCTCCTGACAGACAACACAGGTCTCAACATTTACACGGAGCTGTCTGTCAAAAAGCAAAGGAAAGAATGCCCTACTTTAGGCTGTCTCTGTGCGTAAAGCACTGGAGAGAGGAGAAGTCTCCTCGGCGAACAGCAGTTACGCCTGGAGGCAGGTCTTGCTGGCGAGGTTGCTAAGCAACTGCCTGGCGTGTCGGGGGAGACGAGGTGGAAAGGCTCCAGGGCCTGGGCACCCAGGACATGCAGAGCCCCACTCAGGACACGCTCCCCGCTCCCTGCCCGCGGCAGCTAGGACCCCTCGAGGCTGATGGCGGGGTGAGGTTCCTCTCTGTGGCCTCGAAGCCAATAGGAGAGACCTCATAGCCAGGGCACAGCCTGGCACACAGCACCGCCCCTGGCGTTCAGTCTGCCACCTCCTGTGCAGCCAGCGAACTCAGACGTGGGAGTCCGAACACTCGGTGTCTTCATCCACATGCGTGTTTCCGCTGTAGCACGTCACACCGAGAGCGAGCCTGTACTCGCCTCACGTACCGCCGCCACCATGTCACACGGAAACGGTCTGCATCTTGTCCGATGTGCCCAGTGGGACTGTGAGGTCCACGCTCAAGGCCACATCTCCCTCATCCATCTGCTCAGTGGCCAGGACATGGCCGGAAAGCAGCAGGCCCTCATTACATGTTTCATTTGACCTTGGGCATCGAGGCCTCTCAGAGTGCCCAGGACCAGCATCCGTGCCCAGCTCTGCCCACACCTCTGCCCTCCTCACCGATTGCCCTTGTCCTCAACCACCCTCCCAACCCCACTCCACCTTCACCAAGTCAGCACTCATCTCCCGGTTTCCTGAATGAGCCATGACCTCTGAACCATGGTGCCCGCTCCCTGGTGGACTCTTGGTTAACTCCTACTCATGCTCTAAAACCCAACTCAAGCGTGAAGGCCTGTATGAGTTTACTTAGCATCTCATCTACAGGTGGAGAGGATGGCGATAGGGAATAGAGGGAACAGGGACACTCCCAACACCTAGTCTGAGATAGATAGATAGATAGATAGATAGATAGATAGATAGATAATGGATGGATAGATAGATGATAGATGGATAGATAATAAATAGATGATAGATAGATAGATAGATAGATAGATAGATAGATAATGAATGGATAGATAGATAGATAGATAGTTGATGGGTAGATAGATGATAGATGGATAGATGATAGGATCATAGATTGATAGATGGGTGGATGGATGGATAGATAGATAGATGATTGATGGGTGGATAGATGGATAGATGATAGACAGATGGGTAATAGATAATTGATGGGTGGATGGATGGATAGATAGAAGATAGATGGGTGGATGGATGGATAGATAGATGATTGATGGGTGGATGGATGGATGGATGGATGGATAGAGCGAGAGGGAGAGAGAGCCATCCTTTTGTGACCTGTGCTAGTCCAGGCCGTGGGGCATTATCGGGATGTGGCCTGCTGCAGATCACACAGAATAGCTGGTAGGCAAATCTGAGATAAAACCCCGTTCTCTCTGATCCCAAATGCCCTGCACATCTCTCCCGGTCATAACTTGCCTATGGCATGGCGTGTAAGGCATGCCTTCATCAAGGCAAGCATGTAGTCGCCATGTATCAGTGGCTCTGGACTGGCTGCCGTGGAGGGTGCTGAAACACTGCTCATCCGCTCACAAGGTCAGGCACACAGGCACGCACTCAATGAAAAGCACAGGCTCGTCCCTGAGGGTCCAGGACGCACCGCCCTGCCCTTCGGGTGCTCAGGTGGACGTTGACCCAGCACTGGGCTGGTTTGCTCACCTGTGCGGTGGCCTTGTGGTCGCACCTGAGCAATCAGCCCCTCGTGGGCTCTCCGGGGCTCACCCCCCAGCCCTCCAGCCGCCGCTGTTTGGGGTTTGGGCCACAGAAGGGGCTCATATCTTCCCTTTGTAGAAGTGAGCTCCTCGTGGTTGCTTCATCTGATTTACTGCAGCTCAGTTCCAGCCGCGGAGAGGAAAGGAGGCCTGTGAAGACCCACTGTGCGCCTTGCCCTGTGCACCCTCCACTGTGGGCACTTAGCCCTGGGACAGCTCTGAGGCAGGGACCGTCCCTCCTGGCCTCCCCCATGGGAACGCCCAGCTCAGAGGCCATGGGCAGCCTCCCACCGCCAGGACCCACGTTCCTGCCATAGAGCACGGCCTCAAACAGCCTCGGAAGCGGCTTAGAATCCCATCGACTCAGACCAGGAGAAAGGGGGTGTCCGTGGAAGAAAAACGGGGCGAAGGCATGGAGGTGCGCGGCATTAGGGAACGCGGAACGCCTGGCGTGGCCAAAGCAGAGCGCGAACATGGACAGACTCACGGAAAATGCGGCTGGAGGGTGCTGCTCAGACATGAGCCCCCCCTCCCCCCTCCCAGCCCTCTGCACACCGCCCAGCCTCCTGGCCCCTCCCCCTCCCCCCATGAACACCCAGCACCTGCATGTCAGGGTCTCCCCACAGCCAGCCCACCTCCATGGGGGCCAGGAGACGCTCAAACACTGCCTCCTGCCCACCCGCCGTGCTGGCTGCTACGCTTATCTCACTGCCTAATCTTTTACAGACCCACCGCCCCCCGTGTGCACGCCCCGGGACACATCATTTTGGATGCCTCGCTGTGAACCAGCTCCTAGAGGAGGCTTGCGCCCGACAGGGCGAACCCCGGGCTCTAACAAGTGAGCCACCGGGTCAGTGAGGGCGCCAAACCAGCCACCTCTCATCTCCATGTGACACGCAGACACGGTCAGCAGCGTGTGACGGCCAGAGGGAGGGGTGCAGGAGCTGGGTGAAGGTGGGTTCTAGGGGGAGTGGGGGCATCTGTACTAGTGTCACCAATAAAAGTAAACAAGTAAGTGACAACAGCTAGGAGTCTTTGGAGCAGGCCACCTTATTACTTGAGTCAGGACTTAGGACTTAGGACTCCGGTACCCCCTAGGGACATACAGGACAGGGTGGCCAGTAAAGTTCTATTGAGCCCACGGTGACCTGCAGTGCATGTCTGGGTCCGGGGCCCACTGCAGGTGAGGGCAGGCCTGGCTGGGCTTGGGGGTGGAGGCCCCACCGCTGCGGCTGCTAATTGGGCTCTTCTTAATCACAGCCCTCCTTCGCGTGCCCTGTGTAGAGGAGCGGGAAGGGAGGCGGTGAGGGCTTATTTTTAACAGCTGTGCTTTCTGGGGGAAGGGCGGCCCCGTGTACAGCCACACGCGGGACGGGAGCCAGGGAGATGGCCCGGTGATGAAGTGCACATAAGAGACCGGCCCCTGGAGCCTGCGAGGGCTCTGCGCAGCCAGGGCGGGTGGGGCCCTCCGTCCCGTCCTTCATCCTCTAAATGGTAATTAGCGGGAGATAATGTGCCTCGCAGCCCATTCGCCTCTGATTATCTGCTTGACGAAGGTAATTGTGCGGTTTCTTTTTGTTGTTTGCTCTCTCTTCGGCCTGCTTCCCGGAGCCCTCCTGGTGCGCGAGGGGTCTGGGGACGCGCTTTGTCTGGAAGTAACCATGGAAATACATAATTAGACGTTACTCGTGGTGGAACGACCCGGGCGGCGGGAGGTCCCCGCGGAGCGCGCTTTTAATGATGCCAGGACTCTCTCGGAACATCAGGCGCCATTACCTTCCCACAGATGCAGGAGGTGCATCTCGGGGGACCGCGGTCAGGCCGTGGGAGTCTGTGTCCTGGCCCTCGCTCTGCCCTTCCTGTGATGGCTGACTTATCTGGATCGGGAAGGGCCCAGGTGAGGTCGATGAGCTCTTGGATCCTGTTTGGCTCTTCACTGCCTCATTGTAGAGACAGGTGCCGGTCCGGGGTCCTCTCGCCGTTAGAAGGGTCACGTGCACCGTGGCCTGTTTTGTTCAAATGTACACGCCTGTCTCGTGTGTCATGGTGCACGAGAAGACTAAGCAGCGCATGTGCCCTGACCGTGGACACAGAGACCGGTGACCCCTGATGGCGTGGCTGCTAGCATTCGGTTTTCTCCTCCGGATGGAAATCTGCACAGAAGGACCCCTCTAACAGATGGTGATGACGGAGCTCCCCAAGACGTGGAGGGAGAGGAGGAGGCGGAGCAGGAGGACACAGTGTGCGCGCTGCAGACCTGGCCAGTGCATGGACGGCAGGGGAAGCCTAGCGCCGTGGTCAGCAAACCGCGGCTCGCGAGCCACATGTGGCTCTTTGGCCCCTGGAGTGTGGCTCTTCCACAAAATATCATGGCCTGGGCGAGTCTACTTTGAAGAAGTGGCGTTAGAAGAAGTTTAAGTTTAAAAAATTTGGCTCTCCAAAGAAATTTCAATCATTGTAACTGTTGATATTTGGCTCTGTTGACTAATGGGTTTGCCGACCACTGACCTAGTGCCAGGAAACGTGTCTGTGGGAATAAGACCACGGTTGGCTCCTTCACGGTGAATCCCAGTCCCGAGCAAGGCACGGCGCCTCTGTGACCTGAGCATGACCCACAGCCCAGCTTCCCGCCTCAGCCCCTCACACCGGCCCCCACCGCCTCCTCCCCGGTTCTGTTTCGCTCTCATGGAACTTGTGGGCGTTTCTAGGGTTCTCTGTGCTTTTCATCACCTCTGACCTTGTCTGTGCCCGTCCTTCCATCCAGGATGCCTGAGCTTTCACGTCCTCTCTGCAGCAGATTCTGTGCGCAAGGTGGTGCCAGCGACCGGGCCCACGTGGCGTTCCTGCGGTAGGACGACTCCCACTGCCACCTTGGTTTGCAGGGTGATGTCATCATTTACTAGTAAAAACAATAGAAGGAACGCAGCACGCTGCCCTCTTCCAGTGAGACGCAGACGATGTACGAAGAGGAGGCCCTGTCTCCCCGGATGAGGTGTGAAGAGGGGGCCCTCTCTCCCCAGATGAGGTGTGAAGAGGAGGGAGGCCCTCTCTCCCCGGATGAGGTGTGAAGAGGAGGCCCTGTCTCCCCGGATGAGGTGTGAAGAGGAGGCCCTGTCTCCCCGGATGAGGTGTGAAGAGGAGGGAGGCCCTGTCTCCCCGGATGAGGTGTGAAGAGGGGGCCCTCTCTCCCCAGATGAGGTGTGAAGAGGAGGGAGGCCCTCTCTCCCCGGATGAGGTGTGAAGAGGGGGCCCTCTCTCCCCGGATGAGGTGTGAAGAGGAGGGAGGCCCTCTCTCCCCGGATGAGGTGTGAAGAGGGGGCCCTCTCTCCCCGGATGAGGTGTGAAGAGGAGGGAGGCCCTCTCTCCCCGGATGAGGTGTGAAGAGGGGGCCCTCTCTCCCTGGATGAGGTGTGAAGAGGGGGCCCTCTCTCCCCGGATGAGGTGTGAAGAGGAGGGAGGCCCTCTCTCCCCGGATGAGGTGTGAAGAGGAGGGAGGCCCTCTCTCCCCCCGGATGAGGTGTGAAGAGGAGGGAGGCCCTCTCTCTCCGGATGAGGTGTGAAGAGGAGGCCCTGTCTCCCCGGATGAGGTGTGAAGAGGAGGGAGGCCCTGTCTCCCCGGATGAGGTGTGAAGAGGGGGCCCTCTCTCCCCAGATGAGGTGTGAAGAGGAGGGAGGCCCTCTCTCCCCGGATGAGGTGTGAAGAGGGGGCCCTCTCCCCCCGGATGAGGTGTGAAGAGGAGGGAGGCCCTCTCTCCCCGGATGAGGTGTGAAGAGGAGGGAGGCCCTCTCTCCCCCCGGATGAGGTGTGAAGAGGAGGGAGGCCCTCTCTCTCCGGATGAGGTGTGAAGAGGAGGCCCTGTCTCCCCGGATGAGGTGTGAAGAGGGGGCCCTCTCCCCCCGGATGAGGTGTGAAGAGGAGGGAGGCCCTCTCTCCCCGGATGAGGTGTGAAGAGGGGGCCCTCTCTCCCCGGATGAGGTGTGAAGAGGAGGGAGGCCCTCTCTCCCCGGATGAGGTGTGAAGAGGGGGCCCTCTCTCCCCGGATGAGGTGTGAAGAGGAGGGAGGCCCTCTCTCCCCCCGGATGAGGTGTGAAGAGGAGGGAGGCCCTCTCTCTCCGGATGAGGTGTGAAGAGGAGGCCCTGTCTCCCCGGATGAGGTGTGAAGAGGGGGCCCTCTCTCCCCGGATGAGGTGTGAAGAGGAGGGAGGCCCTCTCTCCCCCCGGATGAGGTGTGAAGAGGAGGGAGGCCCTCTCTCCCCGGATGAGGTGTGAAGAGGAGGCCCTCTCTCCCCAGATGAGGTGTGAAGAGGAGGGAGGCCCTCTCTCCCCGGATGAGGTGTGAAGAGGGGGCCCTCTCCCCCCGGATGAGGTGTGAAGAGGAGGGAGGCCCTCTCTCCCCGGATGAGGTGTGAAGAGGAGGCCCTCTCTCCCCAGATGAGGTGTGAAGAGGAGGGAGGCCCTCTCTCCCCCCGGATGAGGTGTGAAGAGGAGGGAGGCCCTCTCTCCCCGGATGAGGTGTGAAGAGGAGGCCCTCTCTCCCCAGATGAGGTGTGAAGAGGAGGGAGGCCCTCTCTCCCCGGATGAGGTGTGAAGAGGGGGCCCTCTCCCCCCGGATGAGGTGTGAAGAGGAGGCCCTGTCTCCCCGGATGAGGTGTGAAGAGGAGGGAGGCCCTGTCTCCCCCGGATGAGGTGTGAAGAGGAGGGAGGCCCTCTCTCCCCGGATGAGATGTGAAGAGGAGGGAGGCCCTCTCCCCGGATGAGGTGTGAAGAGGAGGGAGGCCCTCTCCCCCCGGATGAGGTGTAAAGAGGAGGCCGTGCACCTGGGCCTCTGGAGGGCCATATGGAAGCGCTTGCCTTGTGAACCCCACGCCATTGGCATGGAAACAACATATGTCTACAGTCCTGATCAGCAACAGGAGGCCGGTACCCAGCAGCCAGAGAGGTGGTTCCGAGCCAACACCTCACCCTTACGGTGCAGGGATGGAAATGCTCAGGAGACCAGAACCACGCACAGGGTGGGACGGAGATGGCCCTCAGCCTGCCATGTGGTTCCCCAGCCATGCACGCTTCCTCCCGACGGGGTGCCATTCCCCTCCGGCCGGGCTTCTTGCGGCTCCCCAGGCCCACCCACCGATCTTCTGTTTTCTCCTCAGGTCTCCGCTCTTTAGTCACTCTTTCCAGCAGGTTCTCACAGACTTTTACAAATATATACATATATTTTAATTGATCTCAGAGAGCCAGGGAGAAGGAGGGAGAGAGACAGAAACACCAATGATGAGAGAGAATCACTGATCGGCTGCCTCCTGCACACCCCACCGGGGGATGGAGCCGGCAACCCGGCATGTGCCCTGACCGGGAAATGAACCGGGACCTCCTGGTTCCTAGGTCGACGCTCAACCCCTGAGCCACGCCGGCCGGGCTCTCCCAGACTTTTAAGACCAAATGTTCCCCGCACGTCCGAAGGCCTCCCCCTGCACCGGGAACCTGGGTCTGCCCACCCCCGGCCAGAGGTGTTGGCTGGTGCCAGGTTGGACTGCACCTGAAGGGCGGTCTGAGGACGCCGGGTGTTGCTCTGCAGGCAGTGGGGGCCTAGCAGAGGTTCGCAAGGCACAGCAGGGTGAACCGTCCATCGCATTGGCACCAACGTGTACGAGAAGGGGCAGGGGCCAGGCTGGGCAAAGGGCGCCTGCCCCAGGTGAGAGTCGCCAGCACTGGTGAGCTCCGTTTCTAAACTTAATAAACCACAAAAACTCTGACTTGCAGCAGACACCTTAAAATCACCACAGAGCCCCCCAAAACGCCCAGAGGGGCACCCAGCGGTCTCCACATCCTGCCCAGTCCCAGCAGGACCCCGAGCCCCTGAGAGCGCGCGGCACACCCTGGGCTGATCAGAACGCATCAGGGAAACCGGATTTCATCCGCGGACACCATTTTTCTTTGGTGCAAAGTGACTTTCGCTCCTAACAGCAACAGCAAGCACCCCAGAAAAGGAAAGGAGAGGAGAGCCTCCATATCAAAGCCGTATTGGGTTCTTTCATTTACAAAAAATCAGCCAGGCCTGTCTGTTAAAAATGGAACGTCCGAGGGCCTGAGCTTATGTCGCACCAAGAACCCACCATCCCGCTGAGTTCAAGGAGGCTCCTCATTAGAAGCAAAGCCGGAGAGGCCGGAAAAGGGCGACAGGCCGAACCCCAAACCCAGCTCTCCAAACCGCGCTCCCTGGCCCTCTCCCGCGAGCCACGGAGTTTGGAGTTGAAATATCAGCATCAAAGGCCGGAGAAGCCAGGCCGTGTTGCCAGCAGCCTTCTGCGCCCCTGCTGTGTCCACGTGCTGCCCCTGCGGGATGCGGGGGACGGGGCGGGGGGGCAGCCAGAACCAAGCACCACATGCCCCTTGCCTTTCAGATTGCAGCCCACGCTAAGCCACGCATGTTGGTCACGTGTGACAGAACGCCAGGACCTGCCAGCAGGTTGCAATAAAGACACTTGATTGGCTCCTGCCCCCCCACGAGCGACCACCGCAGGCCGAGTTGCGTGCAGGGCCCGGCAACGACAGAGGCGTTGCATCTTCCCGCCCCGCGCTCATCGCTGGCTCGTCTGCTCACGGCTGTGTTTGTTGTTACGGTCCAGCTTTCTCCACGTGGCGGGCAAAGCAGCGGCGCCAGCCCCAGGCCTCTGTGCTTGCGACCCCAGATTTGGCGGAAAAAGACGGCTCCTTATGGATCACCAGCTGCCAGGGGCCAGGGAAGGGCTCTCACCGGCTGACCCTCACCAGGAAGTGTGAGGCATCGCAGGGAAGGGGACAGGGGTACCCTGAACCGGGGGACACGGAGGAGACTTTGTCCCCGCATCCCTCACACACGCCTACAAGCCAGCAGGTCAACATATCCCACGTCCCCCAAGTGGAATAGTCTGAGGATAACATGTGAGGCGTTTCATTACGTAAAATTGGCTAGATCACAATGACATTGTCCTGCTGCGGAGGGACAGCACACATTGTTCACCAGTGAGACATGATCTGTGGCCCGGGCTGGTGTGCCTCAGTGGTAGAGCGTCGGCCTGCAAACTGAAGGGTCCCAGGTTCAGTTCCAGTCAAGGGCACGTGCATGGGTTGCAGGCTCCATCCCCAGTAGGGGGTGTGCAGGGGGCAACCGATCAATGATTTCTCTCATCATGGATGGTTTTAGGAAAGCTAGACAGTTCTTTAGTTCTCAGAGGGTTTTATCGGGTAGTTCAGGTTTCCATTACCTAAGAGAGCATATGGTGTGCGTTCAGTCCTTGAACCTCTGTGATGTTTTAACCCGCCCTGTTCTCACGCCTCCTTCTCACCCCCACGGAGCCTGGGAGCCGCTCAGGGCCGAGGAAGCAGCAGCCGGCGGGCACCGGGCCAAGGAAGCAGCAGCCGGCGGGCACCGGGCCGAGGAAGCAGCAGCCGGCGGGCACCGGGCCGAGGAAGCAGCAGCCGGCGGGCACCGGGCCGAGGAAGCAGCAGCCGGCGGGCACCGGGCCGAGGAAGCAGCAGCCGGCGGGCACCGGGCCGAGGAAGCAGCAGCCGGCGGGCACAGGGCCGAGGAAGCAGCAGCCGGCAGGCACCGGGCTGCTCGGCTCTGAGGAGTCGTCCCCATCACATGGCAGCTCCCGGGAAAGCCCCTCCAGGCTGGTCATTGTCGGATGCGACTCAGAGAAATGTCCCCCCGAGGCTGTCAGTCCAAAACTATCAGTAGCCCGGCGGTGTGGTTCAGTGGTTGAGCATCGACCCATGAACCAGGAGGCCACAGATCAATTCCCAGTCGGGGCACATGCCCGGGTTTCGGGCTCCATCCCCAGTGCGGGGCGTGCAGGAGGCAGCCGATCCATGATTCTCTCTCATCATGGATGTTTCTCTCTCTCCCTTCCTCTCTGAAATCAATAAAAAAAATATTTTAAAAAAAAATCTGAGTTTCTTTTATTAACGTGCGCACACACGCACACACACACATGCACACACGCACGCACGTGCACACACACACACAACACAAGCAGCGCCTTTCATGCGGAACCAGGCCACCGCTGGCTGGCCGGAAGTTCCCGCCGTGGCCCGCAGAGCGCTGTGCGGCGGGGCGAGCTGAAAGGCCCTCTCTCGGGAGCAGGGCAGCGAACACCGGGCGGATTTCACCCACTGGCGGCAGCGGTGGCTGCTGTGTTGAGCGGCCGACCTGGGGCCACTGGGCTCCCGCAGCTGCGCTGGGCGTCCCGGAGGCACGTTTCTGGGGGAGGCACTTAGAACACAGCTCCGTGGGCCCAAAGGCGGGAAGGGCGGCTGGGCCCAGCTAAGCACACGCAGCTCTCCGGCCGGCCGGTTCCTCACCGTGGCCTCCACAGGCGGGACCACCTGGAGGGCCTTCGGGGGGACCGGGTGGGGGGGCCCTCCTCTGTGCCCTTCAGTCCGGGCCCTGGGCTGCCCCCCTCCGGCCCCCCGTGTTCTTCCTCTACCTGGGGAGGCACCTTCAGGTCAGGCCCAGGCTGTGCTCTCACGGCGCAGTGGGCACCCCGGCATTTTCAGGGTTTCCTCCTGTGAGAACACCTCCTGGCTCTCCCCGCAGGCTCCCTGCCAGCTCTCAGTTCCCGCTGCTGCTCAGCCCTGAGGACACCCAGCCCCTCCCTGCGCCCACAGAGGTGGGCCTCCCGCCTCCACGGGTGGAAGGAGGGCCCACGGGGTGCCAGGCTCCGTGCGAAGGTTTTCACGCCTTTGGGCCAGTCACTGAACCCCTGGAGATGCCACTGGAGCTGCCGTTCTGCGCAGACGAGCCAGTGGCCTCCAGACGCTACCTGTCCCCGGCATCCCGCACCGCTCCGCCGCTCCCTCCCGCGGGGAGCCAGGCGCTGTTTCCACTGTGGGTGACGCCCACCGGGGGCCCCTTTCTGGGATGGAGGAGATGGCAGAGAGACAAGCGGGCCCATGAGTCACCCCCCTAAGCAGTGACACCCCCAGAGTGCAGCCTGCCCCCCTTCTCCCGGCTGAGGCTCTCTGGGATCCAACTGGGCTCTAGGGAGGAACAGAGAGGAACCCCCCCCCCCGACCCCCAGGTTTGGCTCTATCTGAAAATAAATGACGGGTTTTCTAAGGGGAGGAAGGCGAGAGCTTCCCAACCATCTGAAATGCGCGGCCCTGATCCGATCTGCGCGCGCTGACCGTCTGCCGCAGCCTCGATGGTGCGGTCCAGGCAAAGCGCCTGCTGGTCTCTGTTCCGAAAAGGTGGGCGCCGGGCCCTGCCTGCCGGCTGGGGAGAGCTCTGTGCCTTAATGGCCCCGCATTGATTGACGCCATCGACCTCTTGGTTTCAAATAACTGACATGGTTTCCAGTGGACCCAGATAATGAAGACGTCTCAAATGGCAACTAATAATTTGCGGGTGCCGTGTGGGCAGCCACGCTGGGGCAGGAAAGGGAGGCTCACCCTGTGGGCGTCTGGTCTTGCTAATGGAGTCTCAGAAACACCACTCGCCTCCTGACGGGCCTCCCGAAGCCCCAGCGGCCTCAGGGGGTTATCCCACTGACTGGAAACCACCCTCCTGCTAGGCATTAGGAGTGTGGCCAGTGAGTGGCTCAAATTCGCCCCCGCGCCCCTCCCCCGTCGCTCACAAGGGCCAGCCCTGGGAACCCTCAGGGCCATTGTCAGAGGTCATTTGCCCAATCCCCTCTCTCCCCAAACCCATTCCTCCCCCAGGGAACAGGGTGACCGTCCTTGCGCTTTGGTTGGTCTGCTCCCGCACCACCGTGTCCAGAATGAACCAAAGTCCTTACACCTTGACTTGGGGCTTGGCCGCGTGCCTTTCTTTAACCAATGGGATGCTAGTGAGTGAGCCCTGAGTGGAAGCTTGGAACGGGCTGGCCCAGCTGCCTTCCTCTGGAACTGAGCACGCCCTGGGTCGCTGCTGCTCCAGGAGGGAGAGCCACGTGGCGCAGGCGGGGCCCCTCTGCCACCAAACGTGCAGAGCCCAGGGGTTAAACAGTCCCGTCCCCCCAGGGTCAGCGCCCTTCCTCTGGAGTCCCCTGAGCTAGCTCCTTGGAGGCCCAGTTCCTGGCTGAGCTGACTTCAGCCAGAAGTTGAGTATCTTCTCAATACATTCAGATGACCCGGTCCTTTAAAGGGATCACGACCTCAGACAACCCAGGAGGCTGTGCGCGCTCGCTGCGAGAGGACCCTGTCTTCTCACGAATCACCACACCCACTGTGAGCGAAACGGGGGTTTTGTCATCACTTGCGTCTAAATGTCAGGTTAATTTCTATTGCTTTTGCTTTTTCTCCCCTCGTGTTTCCCTTTCGTCTCCCACAATCTTTAATTGCATTTCCTTTCATCTCCTTAACAATAAGTTTAGATGATAAAAGGAGGAATGCTTCATACACAGCCCTTTCAGGAACCGGTGATGTATTATTTGTTTTATTTGAAACATTCCAAAACATCCTTTCAATTACAGTTGACATGATGTCTTGCCGCTTTACCCACTTCTTAAAAATAGGTTTTTATTGGTTTCAATGATGAGAGAGAAACATGGAGCGGCTGCCTCCTGCACGCCCCCTCCTGGGGATCGAGCCTGCAACCCGGGCATGTGCCCTGACCCGGAATCGGACCGTGACCTCCAGGGTCATGTTCATGGATGGACTCTCAACCACTGAGCCACGCCTGCTGGGCTTTATCAACTCTTCTGAATGCATTTCTTTTACGTTTTCATTGTGCTCAGGTTTCTCTTCTGACCTCCAACAACGTATGTCAGCACCCTTTAAATATCTCCGTGCCCAGTGCAAGGCTGGGTGGCTTTCTAACGGCCAGACCACTCATCACCTCCCAACCTTTAAGGAGAGAGCTGGCATGCGCATGTAAAACAACGTATCTGCAACGCACGCCTGGGAAGAAAGCGGTCAATGTCAGACGCGCCTCGCTGTCAAGGACTCAGCTTGGCGGAGGCAGCGTTTCCTTCAACAGGATGAAGGGAACAAGACGCTCACAGCACGTGAGGGGCCGCGGTTCAACGTTTCCAAAGAGCGTGCGAGGCCTTGGTTCTCCGGAAAGAGCGATGTTTTCACATGACTGACTATGAATGACACTCAAGGACACGCTGCGATAGTCCACACCCCGTTTCACTTTGTTCAGTCACAGTCACAGATAGTGGTCAGTCGGCAAAAAAAAAAAAAAAAAAACGTAAACATTTCTCATGGGGTTGTCTGCTCCGAGGAGCCCTCGCCATCAGGAAGCAGGTCTGTGAGCCCACAGCGGGGCAAGTTCAATTCCACGTTCAGGCCACCCGTCCAAATGCAGCCAGTCTCACTTCTGAGCTGTGTTGTAGCCCATCAGCCCTCTCCCTCTCTTCCTGGGCTTTCTGTGGGAAGCTCTGCTTGGGTCTCTCTGCCCCACAACCCCTGGCACGTGCCCTTGACCGGAATCGAACCCTTTGGTCCGCAAGCTGATGCTCTATCCACTGAGCCAAGCCAGCGAGGGCTCTTTCAGATTCTTCATTGACAATCCCCATCCCATTTCCCCATCTGAAAACCATACATCATAAAACCAGCAAAGCAGGGCCTCTTCCTGGCGCTACTGACACTTCAAACCGCGGAGGTCACCGAGGGAGCCTTCTGTCTGCCGCCGCCAAAGTCCCGCGCTTCGAGCACCAAAAGGAAATTAAACCGACCAGAGTAATCCACTGAGCATCTGTGAGAGGCGACGTGGTTCTCCAAGAGCGAGAACTAATAATGACAGCCATGATCGCTCTCATTGTCGCTGGGAACGCCCACCGTGCCCCGGGAACTTTCTGTAGTTCTCGCCCCTAAATCCTGAACCGGCCCTGAGAGCCGGGTGCTAGTTCCCGTGTTTCTGTCCACGAGCCGTGTGCTGAGGGGCGAGCATCTCCTCCGTGGCTGTGCAGGGAGCAGGGAGCCCGGCGTGAAACCAGCCCCGCGTGTCTCCCACTGCAGCCCCTGGGCTCGGCGCCGATTGCCCAGGCGGACGCCCACGCTCCAAACTGGGAAGCGCCCCCCGCCCCCGTCCCCAGCTGGACCTGCACCCCCCACCCCCTGCGCTCCCACGGGGCCCTGGAAGGTTTGATAAAGCCCTCCATCCGGTTCTCAGAACCAGACCTTATGGCAGGTTCTGCCCAGAACGGAGTCGGTGTCCAAGGGCATTTCCTGGCCCCGTTGGATGCCAAGAGGGCTATTGCCACGGAGCAGCCGTCGGCAGCCCCGGCCTCGTCCGTGTCATGAGTACTTATTGAGCGCCTGCTGCATGCCTGCGAGCCCTCAGCCCTGGAGAGGGACGGTGTGGCTGATACGCTACTGAGAGGGAGGGGGCCCAGGCTGAGGCAGCCTCTTCCTCCCCGCCTCCCCCAGGGGCCCCGCCCAGTGCTTCTGGGACAGCCTGTCCCGAGATGGGAAGATGGAGGTGTGTGTGCGGGGGGGGCGGGGGGGGGGCCACAAGTGCTGGGGCACAAGCTGCCCCCTTCCTCTCCCTGCCTGTTGCCAGCGAGCCTGCCTCCCAGGGAGAAAGGCCATCAAGGTGCCTCCTGCTGGGCCCAGGCCCCTGGCAGCTGGGGTGTCACATGACCCGACTCCAGCCAATAAGAGTGAAGGGCAAACACGGGGAGCGGCTCCTGCGAGAGGCCTCCCTGGTCGGAAGATGCAGGTGCATGGGGGGAGTGGGGGGGTGGGAAGCCCAGCCCTCTCCTCCCATCTCGGTTTCCATCTGGTTGTGGCAGGAGCTCGCCACCCGGTGCCGGGCCGGTGGAGGGGACTTGGCACAGAGGAGATAGCCGTGGGCAAACTACAGCCCGCGGGCCGGATCCGGCTGTTCTATCCGGTTCTCTTGCTCTCCCCTCCGCTCCTTTACTTTGAATTTATATTAGTTCACACAAACACTCCATCCATGCTTTTGTTCCGGCCCTCCGGTCCAGTTTAAGAACCCATTGTGGCCCTCGAGTCAAAAAGTTTGCCCACCCCTGCAGGAGACCACGTAGGAAGACAGCGAGAGGCGGGCCCTGGCGACACCGTGAGGGCCTCTCCTGGCCTGTAAAAGCAGAGCGGAGGCTGCCAGGATGGATGGCAGGGCAGCCCCGCCTCCGAGGCCTCAGGGCAAGAATGGAAATCGGCCAAGGAAGCCGCGTGGTCGCTGTGCAGGAGGAAGCACCGGGTGTGGCGGCGTGGAGGCCGTGTCTGTCCGTCTGTCCTCAGCACACGGTGCGAGGCTGCCCCAGCACCGCCCGGCCACCCGTCCTCTGCCCTGAGGTGTTTTAGTAAGTGCCCACAGCCAGGCCGCCTGCGGCTCCGAAAACAGATCCCACTCTGGTCCTGTCTCCCCTGCCCCCTGGGATTCCAAGGAAGAATAATAAACCGTACAAACAGCAGGCGCCAGCCTCCGCAGCCCCGTACCAGGACTGAGTCGCCACCCGCCACCCGCCACCCGCCACCGGCCACCCGCCAGGTCAGGAGGAAATGAGGACGGAAGGGAGCCTGGGAATGAGCTGAGACGGGCGAGCGCTGGGTGTGAAGGGCTCCCTTGATGCATTTTTACATGAGAACATCACACACCGCCCCGAGAGGCCGGGTTCCATCCGCAGAAGTAACTGGGGTTCAGGGTCCGGCGGGAGGTGGCAATGCCACCACTCCTGGGCCCTCCGAGGCCCGTGGGTTTCCTAGCGCCTCCTCCAGAGGAACACAGGCCCGACCTGCCCCTTCCAGGCGAAAGGTGGCCGTGAACTCTCCACGGAAGGGCCCGGAAACAGCTCCTTCCCAGGAGTTCGGAGTTCCCTGAGGCCTGACCTTCCCCTGACCTTGCCCTTCAGACCCACTGCCTGTTCCTGGACCCGCCCACTCACTTCTGCCTTCCTTCATGCACACCCCCAGCACGGATTGAGTGCCTCTGTGTACCCGGCTCTGGAGCAAGTAATGACACACAGAGGAGATCAGACCGTCCCAGCTTTCAGAGTGGCTGAGCCGCGGGGAAGCTGACGTACAGGAGAGAACCTGAGGACACAGCCCACGTGAGGGAAATTTACCAGACGATGGCCCTGCTGGTCCCAAAGGGTCAAGGTCGTCGGAGTCGGGAGAGACCAGATCTGGGTTCCCTGCGCCCAGGCCTCTTGCCACACCTTGGGCGGCCCTTCCTTCCCCGCTGAGGCCCTGACAGCTGGACCGCGGTTCCCTTCGCATCCCATCCACCTCCCGGAGCCACGGAGACACCGACGTTAAGGTTGCTGTGGGTCACCTCATCCCCAACGGTGCAAGGTTACCAGGGCAACCAGAGGAATTACAGTGATCAGCAAGGAGACTAATTACTGGGCTGGCGGTGTCGCTAATTGCCAAGTGATTGAAATTTGCAGAGAGCTGGGACTACGGAGCCGGCTAATGGCTCTTCTTGACAAGGCGTGGGGAGAGGCACCCCTACCCGTCACTGCCGCTCACCATCCGGGGGGGAAGGAGAAAGAGTCTGTGTCCTGTGACATACATGTCTCCTGTCCCCACCCCGCAGGGAGCGCGGCCAGCAGACAGGCCCCGGCGCCGTGCTGGGCACAGAGGTCGCACTCGGGTGCTGAGCTGGGACAAGGGCCGGCCCTGCTTCCGGGATGACCCAGCAATTAGCAGCTGGCACTGAACTCTGCCCCAAGCGTGGCGGGGGCACAGCCTGAGGCTCCTGTGGCTCCTCCACATGGCCCCTCCACGTGGCCCCTCCACGTGGCTCCTCCATGTGGCCCCTCCACGTGGCCCCTCCACGTGGCCCCTCCCATCCTTCAGCCAATTGCCTGGACTTTCTTGGATCAACACAACTGGATTCTGAGAGGGAGCCTTCCAAGCAGAGGAGTTTCAACACACACACACACACACACACACACACACACACACACACACATTTAATGCCTTTGCCTGCATCATGCTTGCTCACGTGACTATGGCCAAACGCAGAGTCAACATGGTGGGGAGGCGGGTTCACTATGCACCTGTCTGCCACACCGGTCCGCCTGCACACAGACGGGCAGGTGCCCGCCCCAGGGCCTGGCCCCGGCTTTACGCTGGAGGAGCCGGGTGGAGGAGGTGTGGTCCTGAGCTGAGCGAGGCTCCGTCTCGGTACTGAGGCCTGGACCGCCTGCACCGGGAACAACTGCGAACGCTGGCACGTTTTGTAATGTTTTAATGCCAAGCACGGAAGGACATTAGAAAATTCTCAGGGGGAAAGGGAGCCAGCAGGGATGGAGTCGCTCTCACCTGGGACACCAGCTGGGCCCTCTGAGTCGAGCTTACCTGCTGGTGCCCACACTGTGTAGGTGGTAAATGCAGGGTCGCCAGCAGTGGGGAGTCAGACAGAGATTCTAAATGGAGCCGAAACGCAAGCACGAGGAGAGGGGCTGTCCACCTGTGCCGGGTGTGCGGCCTGTACCCGGTGTGCGGCCTTTACCGGGTGTAAGGCCTTTACCGGGTGTGCGGCCTTTACTGGGTGTGCGGCCTTTACCGGGTGTGCAGCCTGTGCCGGGGGTGCAGCCTTTACCAGGTGTGCAGCCTGTGCCGGGGGTGCAGCCTGTGCCGGGGGTGCGGCCTTTACCGGGGGTGCGGCCTTTACCGGGTGTGCAGCCTGTGCCGGGGGTGCAGCCTGTGCCGGGGGTGCGGCCTTTACCGGGGGTGCGGCCTTTACCGGGGGTGCGGCCTGTACCCGGTGTAAGGCCTTTACCGGGTGTAAGGCCTTTACCGGGGGTGCAGCCTGTGCCGGGGGTGCAGCCTTTACCGGGTGTGCGGCCTTTACCGGGGGTGCAGCCTGTGCCAGGTGTGCAGCCTGTGCTGGGGTGCAGCCTGTTCTGGGGGTTCAGCCTGGACCAGGCTTGTCTTGGCCACACCCAGCCACCAGAATCTTCAGTTCGTACCTACATACGGAGGCTTAAACCGTGTTCGAATATGTCCACTGACCAGTTGGTCTCCAGAGCATCGTACTCTCCAGGCTGCAGCCTCCCATGGCTCCCGCTGTGGGGAGGTGGCAGAGCAAATGTTCGAAGCACAGGAGGAGGGGAGCCTCTGAGTGCCTGGGTCCAGCTCTCCGGCGACCATGTGTTCCCAGCCCTCCAACCAGGTGAGAACGCCAGCATGCCAACGTACAAGGCGGCTCTCGCACGTGGCTCCACCTAACGATGATGATGGTAAAGCCCTGTTTCTCACCATTCCGACCTGAGCAATAAACCAACAAGGGGAATTCTCTCCATTTATTACCAACACTGGAGGCCCGGTGCCCAAAATTCATGCACAGGGGGGTGGGGGGTGTCCCCTCAGCCCAGCCTGCACCCTCTCCAATTTGAGACCCCAATCCTGGCCTAAACCAGCAGTCAAACATCCCTCTCACAATCCTGGATCGCTGGCTCCTAATCACTCACCTGCCTGCCTGCCTGGTTACCCCTTACTACCCCTCCCTGCCAGCCTAATTGCCCCCAACTGCTCCCCCCCGTGCTGGCCTGGTCACCCCCAACTGCCCCCCCCCCCCCGCCAGCCTGGTCATCCCTCACAGCCCCCCTGCCAGCCTGGTTGCCCCACGCAGCCTGCTATTCAGTTGCTTGGTCGTCCCTCACTACCCCCCTGCCGGCCTGATCGTAGGCATCCATTTTGTGAGGGCGTGAGGGTCAATTTGCATATTAGCTCTTTATTATATAGGATCTCCTCCCCCCTCGCCCCACCCCTCCCTGTCCAAGGCTCCAATCAAAAATCGTCCTTGTTTTTCGGTGTGTTTTTCTCCATTTGTAACTTTTATAAGTAAAAGCACACGCATCTACAGAAACCTGGTTTAACGCTGACTCAGCTCTGAGTTCCTCACGTCCTGCAAGTGGCAACTCGCTTGGAGGTTGAAATTGAAAAGTGAGTTTGGAAATTCAAGCCAAAGCTCAGCACAGGAAAGGAAGTCCATGCCTGAGTGTGCCGCTGTGTCTGCTGCTGTTCCCTTTTGCTGACAGTTACTGACAGCCAGCTCTGGAGGGCTTCTCCCTGCCCCCCCGCCCCCGCCGTCAATTTAACGATGAGGTATGGAAACCACTGCTGACATAAGCAAGTGGGACTCCACGGTGGCCACGGTTCCAAAGTAAATTTCCAGCCCAGATGAGCCACTGACAAGTTCTCCAGGACAGCTCTTCCCCCACAGCCTGAATTCCCAAGGCCAACGCTGAGGCCTGAGCGATCCTCTAACTCTAAGCAGGGCGCCCCGTGATGGAACCTTCCAGGAAGCTGGGAGGCCTCTCTCTGAGGTCCCCCTGGAGCAAGGAGCCCCTGAGGCCACCAAGCCTTAGAATCACTGGGCCTCAGATAGGGAGGGCCTCTGAGTCAGCTGGTCCAGTGGTTTTCCCAATGGGTTCCCACAGCTGTGTGTGCCTGGGCTGAGCACCAGAGGGCGCCCCTGGTGAGCGCCAGAACGTGGCCTTGCCCAGCACAGCCCCATCGCACCAGGTGTGTTATGGGTAAGATTTCACTTGAGGAAAGGGCTGTGAAACCACTGGCCATGTGCCAAGGGCCACGGGAGGCAGGCATCCCTTCCCTGGCGAGAGGAAGCATCCCTCACCCACCGGTCGGGGCTGAGGGAAGACCCCATCTTGCTCCTCCCGGATCAGAGCCAACTGAGCTCTCAGAAGTCAGCTGAGTGGAGATCAAGGCGACGTCTTCCGTTGCTTGTAGCGGAGGCTGCTGGTGGTCATGCAACATTCTTTAAACAAAAAAGAATAGATTTTTATTGATTTTAGAGAGAGAGGAAGGGAGCGGGAAACATCCATTGGTTGCCTCCTGCACGCCCCCTACTGGGGATCAAGCAAGGCCACACCCGGGCATGTGCCCTGACCTGGAATGGAACCTGCGACCTCTTGGTGCCTGGGACGGGAGGACGCTCCATCCAGTGAGCCACAGGGCCAGGGGTCATGCGCTATTCTTTCTCTCCCCCCTCCTGGTTTCCTGCAGGCTGTGCACGTGTGCAAAGACGGCCTTGTTCGTCTCCCTGGCAGCCAGCACCCATCACGTCGCTGAGCACTGGCCAAGAATTCTGGTAGAAACCAAAACGCCCTGTCAGACTTCCAAGCAGCCTGGGCGAGGAGGCGTTGACTTCGCTGGGATGGACACCCTTCTGTCCTGCCTTCTGCCTCCTGCTGCCACACGGGACGCGGAGGCAATGGCTGGCACTGTGGCAGCCCTCTCAGCTCCTGCCGAGGAAAGCCCGCGGGGAGGGTGGGGGAGAGGAGCCCCGCTGAGGCACAGTCCCAGGGGTCCGCTATCGGCCGATGTGTAGACATCTGATAGGGGAGAGAGAGACAGAGTAAGTCACAGTTCCTGGCGTTCGCTCTGGCTGCCGGCGGCGTCCTCGGCACGCTGAGTTGGGAAGTCTCCTTTGGGGAGGCTGATGCTGTGGGGTGAGGTATGCCGGGATCCACACGGGACAAGCGCCATCTCCCTGGAAAGGGCCCGAGGATGCTACAAAACAAATGCAGACCGAGACTGGGAGTTTTTGATGAAACGGCGGACATCCAGTTCAACTTGAGGTTCCGGTGAACAGGGAATCTTTAAAAGTAGAATATGTCCCCCAAGTCACAGAGGACATACTTGCACCGGAAGGGGGAAGGGTGGTGTGTGGCCTCTCTGAGATTCAGAGGGAAAGGGGCCTCCTCAACTCTTATTCGCTAAACCTGGCAGCCCTGGCCCAGGGCCCCAAATATGCAGTGAGATGGCGCAGGCCGGCTTTGGGGAAGGAGGCGAGGTGAAGGAAAACGCGAGGCAGCCCATCTGCGACTTCCATGAGCGATGCTCCCCTCTCTCCCTGCCCGGGGTCCTCTGGGAGGGCTTGAGCGCCCCTCACCCCCTGAGTCTCCCCTGGGGACTCCAGTGCACACCAACCCCAGAGTGGACAATCGCCCCCAGTCGCTCCTCCTCAGTGGCCTCTGTACCCCAGTTTTGCCTCCCCGAGACCAGCTGGGACATGGGGCTGAACCAATCAGAATCTTCATCTTTCTGGCTACAGCCATTGGTTGGGGCCTGGCCTCACGTGACCCCAGTACATCCAATCAGCGTGGATCTGGGAGCTTTTGCTGCGCCAGGAGGGGGATCTCCCCTGGGAGGACCCTGCACATTCCGCGGTCCAGGGGCAGCCGGGCCAGGCCCTGGTGCGTGAGGAGCGAGCCCTGCCCAGGGACTCCCTGCCAGCCCTGCCGGAGTCAGAGCGTCCCCTCTGTCCGGGAGCCGGCTTGTTCCGGTGTCTCCCACGCGAGAGACAAAAGGCTGTGATACCACGCTCGGTGGCCGGCCCTGAGCTAAGCCGCGTGCGAAGCGCGGGGCACGTGGCTGCCTCACAGCGTTTACTCTCTCCACACTCTGAGATGCTCACAGCTGTCAAGCCGGTGAGGGATAAGATAATAATAATAATAATGATGATGATAATAATAATAATGAGGAGGAGGAGGAGGAGGAGGAGGAGGAGGAGGAGGAGGAGGAGGAGGGAAGAAGAAGGAAGAAGAAGAAGAAGAAGAAGAAGAAGAAGAAGAAGAAGAAGAAGAAGAAGAAGAAGAAGAAGAAGAAGGGAAGAAGAAGAGGAAGAAGAGGAAGAGGAAGAAGAGGAAGAAGAAGGAGAAGGAGGAGGAGGAGAAGGAGGAGAAGAAAAGAAGGAAGAAGAAGAAGAAGAGGAAGAGGAAGAAGAGGAAGAGGAAGAGGAAGAAGAGAAAGAGGAAGAAGAGGAAGAAGAAGGAGAAGGAGGAGGAGGAGAAGGAGGAGAAGGAGAAGAAGAAGAAGAAGAAGAAGAAGAAGAAGAAGAAGAAGAAGAAGAAGAAGAAGAAAAGGAGGAGGAGGAGGAGGAGAAGGAGAAGAGGAAGAGGAAGAAGAGGAAGATGGAGAAGGAGGAGGAGAAGGAGGAGAAGAAAAGAAGGAAGAAGAAGAAGAAGAGGAAGGAGAAGAAGAGGAAGAGGAAGAAGAGAAAAAGGAAGAAGAGGAGGAGGAGAAGAAGGAGAAGGAGGAGAAGGAGAAGGAGGAGAAGAAGGAGAAGAGAAGAAGAAGAAGAAGAGGAAGAGGAAGAAGAGGAAGAAGGAGGAGAAGGAGGAGAAGAAAAGAAGAAGAGGAAGAAGAGGAAGAGGAAGAAGAGAAAGAGGAAGAAGAAGAGGAGGATGAGAAGAAGGAGAAGGAGAAGGAGAAGAAGGAGAAGAAGGAGGAGAAGAAGAAGGAAGAAGAAGAAGAGGAAGAGGAAGAAGAAGGAGAAGGAGGAGGAGGAGGAGAAGAAAAGAAGGAAGAAGAAGAGGAAGAGGAAGAAGAGGAAAAGGAGGAAGAGGAAGAAGAGGAGGAGGAGAAGAAGAAGGAGAAGGAGGAGAAGAAGGAGAAGAAAGAGAAGAAGGAGAGGAAGAAGGAAGAAGAGGAAGAAGAGGAGGAGGAGAAGAAGGAGAAGGAGGAGAAGAAGGAGGAGAAGGAGGAGAAGAAGGAGAAGAAAAGAAGAAGAGGAAGAAGAGGAAGAGGAAGAAGAGAAAGAGGAAGAAGAAGAGGAGGATGAGAAGAAGGAGAAGGAGAAGGAGAAGAAGGAGGAGAAGAAGAAGGAAGAAGAAGAAGAGGAAGAGGAAGAAGAAGGAGAAGGAGGAGGAGGAGGAGAAGAAAAGAAGGAAGAAGAAGAGGAAGAGGAAGAAGAGGAAAAGGAGGAAGAGGAAGAAGAGGAGGAGGAGAAGAAGAAGGAGAAGGAGGAGAAAAAGGAGAAGAAAGAGAAGAAGGAGAGGAAGAAGGAAGAAGAGGAAGAGGAAGAAGAAGAAGAGGAAGAAGAGGAGGAGGAGAAGAAGGAGAAGGAGGAGAAGAAGGAGGAGAAGGAGGAGAAGGAGGAGGAGAAGGAGAAGAAAAGAAGAAGAGGAAGAAGAGGAAGAGGAAGAAGAGAAAGAGGAAGAAGAAGAGGAGGAGGAGGAGGAGGAGAAGGAGAAGAAGGAGAAGAAGGAGAGGAAGAAGAAACACACAATAATAAAAGCAGCTAATGTTTATTGGAGCAGGCCGAGCATCAGGTCCAAGGATAAGACGTTGGCTCCCCTGTCAGATCCCCACACCAGCCATGAGTGAGGGGCCCTTTAGGTCCCGCTTCACAGAAGAGGAGACCTTGCTGACATGACCCGTCATGGCGACATGGAGAGACCCAAGGTGACGCTGGGGCGCGGCCCTGGGCAGTCTGTTCCCAGGCCTGCACCCTCCATCGTGAGCGAGCCGTGTCCTTGTTTTGGGCACCAGGGCAGCTCAAGCAGCAGCAGCCCGCAGACACTGCTCCCCAACCCAAGGGAGGGTTGGCCTGGGCTGTCCTTCATTCCTTCCATGGCCAACAGGCACCAACCTGCAAGATCAAACGCAGGTGTTGCCTCTTCCAGGAAGGCTTCCTGGTTCCCACCCTCCTGCCTTCTGCCCCTGACACTCCCCGTGCCCCTGCCGCCAGGCTGCTGGGGAGCCCCTGTGTCCTCCCCAGAAGATGTAACTTGTGGACACTGAGTCCTGCAGTTACCCCCAGTCCCTCTGAGCCTTGGCTGCTGGGATGCTCAGGGGCCCATTTCAGGCTTCCAATCTCACCTTCCTCTGGTCGCATCTCAATTCCTCAGCCCCACTTGCTTCTTCCCCCCACTTCCTCCTCTTTTCCTTTTATCCTACTGGGTAGCATGCACGCACTGCAGGAACCACCCCCAAATCCTTTTACGGGGAGTGAGACAAAGCACAAAAATACGTAAATAGAAATGATAAAACTCTACCAACGTCTACGAACCCAATTACATAGCTAACAGCAGCCATCCATTTCCCCTGCGAGGCAATGAGACCGTGTGCCTGCCCCTCACGGTATGTAACATGTTGTTGGTGTTTAAAGGAAACGAAGAATAAATAAATCCCCCTGGCGTCTCCCTACCACCCCACCCACTCCTGCTGCGCTTTCTCTTAAGTAACCGCGGAAACCCGTCAGGAAGTGGGCAATGAGGTTGCTCACTCGCCTGCCGCCTCCCAGCGCATTGCAGAGCAGGGGATGGAAGGCAGGCGGGCCTCACTCCAAGCTCGGCCTCTTTGGATCACATTGAAGGGCCCGAAGTGGTCTCAGGTGTGTGGGTCCGTTTCCGATGGCCGCCGTAATGAATGCCACCCACTTAGTGGCTTCACACAGCCCTGATTTATCACCTGGAGGTGCTCTGGGCAGACGTGCAGGGCGAGGCTCCCTGAGCTCACGTCGAGGTGGGGCAGGGGGGGTGTTCCTCTGAGGCTCCAGGGAGGACCCCTCTCCGGCACTGTCCAGCTTCTAGAAAAGGCCGCGTTCCTTGGCTCACGTGGCCCCTTCCTCCGTCTTCGAAGAGCATCCCTGGCCCTGTCCTCACACCCGCTTCCTCCGACCTTGACCTTCTTACAAGGCCTGCAGTGACCAGGGCGGGTTCACCTGGAGGGTGCGGGGTAGCCTCCCCCTGCAGGCCCCGAGTCACAGGTGCAGAGCCGCTGTGCCGTGCGGGGAACACGCTCACAGGTTCTGGAGATGGGGGCGTGGACATATTCAGGGGACATGATTCCATGACAGCCAGTGCTCCTCCCCCTCCCCTCACCCCCACCTCCCCGCAAGCAGACCCCAAGAGAAGGCCTCGGGGACACAGGCAGCCGGTCCTCCCACAGTGTCTCTCCTGCCGCGTCATTTGCAGGTGGGAGGCCGCAGGCACGACCCCCGCCTGATCCGCGAGCAGGGAGGACGGTCCCTTACGCAGAACCGCAGGCGACCTGTGAGGACGCACCTCCGTGTATTCGGAGGCGACGGAAACAGGTTGGCGTCCCGTGGAAGAGCTCTGGACGGGCAGCCGTCCTCAGGGATGCGCACACCCTGGGTTACTTTATTAGGAGACAACGAGAGAAGATGGGTTTGCTTTCCCTTTCACAGGCTTCCCAAAGGAAAAGGCACACCACATTACAAACATTTCACAGAACACCAAATTGGGCCAAAAAAAAAAAAAAAATTAAGATGGTTTTCAAATTCCCAAGTGAATTCAGTGACTGAGGAGGCACGCTGGTGAGCGGGTCCTGCCGAGCGGTCCCCGGTGAGACGGCTCCGGGAAGAGGGAGGGAATGCCCGTGGCACATTGGCACGGACACGCAGCTCGGCGGGATGGACACGCAGCTTGGCGGCACGCACACGCAGCTCGGCGGGACGGACACGCAGCTCGGCGGGACGGACACGCAGCTCGGCGGGATGGACACGCAGCTCGGCGGGAGGGACACGAAGCTCGGCGGGACGGACACGCAGCTCGGCGGGATGGACACGCAGCTCGGCGGGAGGGACACGAAGCTCGGCGGGACGGACACGCAGCTCGGCGGGACAGACACGCAGCTGGGTGGGACGGCGGCACGGACACGCAGCTCGGCGGGATGGACACGCAGCTCGGCGGGACAGCGGGACGCAGGCAGAGGCGGCGGCCAGCAGAAGTTGACCAGCAACAAGGACTGTTATGGGAAACGATGCAAAAGCTAGGAGTTGACATCAAGGACATAAAATACGGCAGGTGAGGGGCGAAAACCTGGAATGATGGTGACCGGGACGGCACCTGGAATGACATGCCCGGGTCGGATTTGAGAACGTTTTACATGGGACTCCAAGACGAAGACACGAAACGAGACCCGATGGACACACACGGGCTCCGTCCTCCCGTCCCCGTCATCTGGTAGGAGATTCAACTCTCAGATTTATTTTAAAATTACAATTTAAAAACACCGAACAATGCGTGTTGATGTGCCGGAGACAATCAGACGGTTACTTCAGAGCCTGCGTGGCCAGGAGAACAGCCCCATCCCCGTGGCCGGCGGCCAGCACTCCGTCTCCACGGCCATCGAAGCCACAGGGGGCCGGTCACCCTGAGAGAGGAGCAGTCTCCGCGCCGGGTGCCGACCACCCACAGAGCGGGCGCGAGATGCCCGACCTCGGGGTCCCACCAGAACCGCGGCCTCGGGTCGGCTTCCGCTAGAGGAGGGCGGGCGGGATTCCCATGTTAAGACGCTCTCCCGCCTTTCTCCACGGCGGCACAATCAAGCACAAAGGGATGTGTTATGTTTTACATGGGACGATGGACTTCTTCCTTCCTACCCGGGAGACACTGACCAACATAAACTGATGTTATCGGCACTAACAAAACAAGCCTTATTATTGGTATTCGTCACATATGCCCTAGAAAGTGGCTGAGATGGAGGTTAGACTTTTATCTACTCTTTTTCTTTAAACCATCAGGGTTAAGTCCTGGGACCCACTTCTGTATGCAGGGACCACAGACACAGTCTAATTCCGGGATCAGCCCAGGGAGCGAGACTGACTGAATTGTCGCGCTATGACCACGAGTGACATTTCTTCTATTTTTTTCATCTCTGCTAACTGTCCCACATGTAATGGATATCTGTAGTCAACTTGGAGGACTCGGCGTCATGTCCTGTCCCTTTCCAGGTCACACGTCACTCCGGCAACAGGGTCTCACTCATTCCCACAGCATCCACGCGGGACAGGCCTCATGCTCACAGCGCTGCCCCAGAGGGAGACCCGTGCAGGGGGCGGAGCCCACACCCAAACACTTTAACAAGATCCAAAATGTCGGGCCTCGGGAGTGTTTCTGACGCTTGGGAAACAAGCCTCTCTGAAAAGTGAGGCCTCATGAATGCCACCTCCCTCCCCAGACACCCAGGTTTTAAAAAATTTATAATATTCCTATAAAAGTAATTGTTTTGCAAATTTCAGAAAGGAAAATCCCCCCCCCCCATACACACACACAATCATACTTCCACAAGCCTGAGGTAATGACTGTAAAAACTTCCCATGGTACCTGGCAATTTCTTGCCTACGAAGATATAGAGGACACACGGTCAGTTTTTAAAAAATAAAATTGGGGTCACATCACACAGGTCTCTCTCACTTAATAATTTGGAAAACTTTTGCATGTTATTGACTAGGCTAGTTATATATTTTTTTAAATATATTTTTATTGACTTCAGAGAGAGGAAGGGAGAGGGAGGGAGAGATAGAAACATCCATGATGAGAAAGAATCATAGATCGGCTGCCTCCTGCACGCTCCACACTGGGGATCGAGCCCGCAACCTGGGCATGTGCCCTGACCGGGAATCGAACCGTGACCTCCTGTTCATGGTCGAGGCGCAGTCACTGAGCCACGCCGGCCGGGCGAGGCTGTTACGTTTCTGTGGGAGAAAGTAATTGAGTGCTTCAACACTGTGCTGGGCACAGAAACAAAGATGAGCTGGTCTGACTTGTTCACACTCAGAAGCTGCATTTCTGCCTGGACCAGTCCACCTGTTGCAAGCGCCGGCGCCGGTAAGAGGCCCCAGCGAGGGCACCTCCCGTGCGACTAGGTGAGCGTGAAGTTGCCTTCCTCTTCCGGACACATCACAGTCGAGGGCACAGAAGATGCTCACCTGCTCTGCGCCGGGGCCCCAGCCGTTCCTTCGACTTCACAACACAGTCCGTGTCTCCTGACAAAAAAAAACACCTTTTCAGTCAGAGAGAAGGAGAGCCCTCAAGAAATTAAAAAAAAAAAAAAATTAAACGTTTCATAAGCTACAATTTTAAAGACAACTTATGCCAAAAGATTAAAGAGTAACTTTATGCAATATTTGTCAGTGTTAAGTATTACAAACAACTAGTTATGAGGTTTTACATTTGTTTAATAGGGGTAATTGGCCCCAATTACACTGGCTAAGCTACGGCTTTTTAGATGACTAAGACGAATTCAACTTTTTAAAATGAGTATTTAGGTGAGCTGGAAACCCTGGTGGGGTTTCTAGGGAAACTCCCTTCGTCGTAAGCTCCCTGGTTTTAGTCTTTCTATTAACAATAACTTAAGTGAGATTAAAACCTTATTTGATTTATTTACCTTTGGCAATGGTTACACACATCCTTGGCCTTGGCGAGGGCGACCTCATTTAGTCAGTGTCTTTAAAAGCGTGGGCTTTATGGCTTCCGGCACGGGGCGAGGAGCGCATTAAGGCACCAAAATTCCCATAAAAAATCCAAAGTGGCACTAGCGAGAAAACGCTCGACAAGGTGAAAACGGATCACATCCTTCTCCCGAAACTCAGTCGTTCGTTTAAAACCAGCTTAGTTTAAGCAAGCTTTGGCCCGGACACCCCTGGGCTCTCCTTAACAGCATTTAGGTCTACGGTGGTGAGTGGCCCTAGGATGGTGCGGTTAGTTTTATACCGTTTTTAAAAGAAGCTGTGCGATGTTTAGTGTGACCCTTTTATGACGAGCGTCGTTAAGTGAGTTCTCTCCCTGTTTACAACTATTTATGAAGGCCTTTTTAAGGTAAAAAAAAAAAAAAAAAGCATGAAACTGTTAGCTCACACACACAGGAAAATTTCTTTCAAAAGTTTATTTAGTATCAAGCAAGAGGAAAGTTTGCTTAACACTGCAGAACATTTCAAGACTGGAGTTACAAAAAGAATACCACAGTATTTGCACTTGCAATTGGCGTCCCTTCTTACGCAAGAGGGTAAGAAAACTGGCATATGGCTGAAAGATAAAGTAACTAAACTCTACGGAAACCTTTAAGGTGAGGCGTATGTTAAAGGATGGATTAACATGTTTAGTAAACCTATTTTTTTGTTGAACACTAGTTAATCAAAGGTGTGTTTGTTTGTTTTTTCCTTTGGATGACCTATTTTTTTTTTATTTTCATATACAGATTGGAAATAACAAAATTTTACATGGATTTTTTTTTATTTTTTTTTTCTCTTTCTTCCCAGGTTGATGTTTCCACAAAGTAGTTTTAAGTTCCATCCATTCCGATTTTTAAGCATTTTGATTTATTTAAAAAGGGGATTGTTCATAGAAAAAAATTACTTTGAACAGTTTACAGGACGGGTGGAGATGGGCTATTTCACAACATCAGAAAGTCAGTACAATCAGTAGCGGCCGTACGGCTGGTCTCGGTAGACGCCCTTCGCTGTCCGCGCCGAGGCAGCCTTGTGTCTTGAGTTAGTCCACTCCTCTTGCCCTGAAACCAGGAGACGAATCACAGTTAGCCGGGCGCCGGGTCCGCGGGCCTCGTTCGGCAGCATCGAACTCGGCCCCGCGCCTACCGCGGTGTCACCTTGGAGCTACGTCGCCCTGACCCGCCCAGGGAATTCACGGAGGAGAAAACGACAAGCACCCCGCAAGGTGGTCATCTCCTCGCCGAAACCCACCCGCACGGGAGGAGATGTGGTTTCTGTATCCCACGTGGCCACCGCCTCGGCAGGAACCTTCCTGTGAGCCGCTCTCCGAGCTCCAGGAGCCAGCGAGGGGCCTCTTGCTACCCATGGAGGCGCGTATGGATGGGGAAGGGTGGCTGAGGTTTCTTCCGACAAAACACGGGAGAAACATCTGTGAAGGCAGGCTCAGCCGGCGTGGCTCAGGGGCTGAGCGTCCACCTAGGAACCGGCCAGGTCACATGCCCGGGTTGGGGGCTCGATCCCCAGGAGGGGGCGTGCAGGAGGCAGCCAATCAATGATTCTCTCTCATCATGGATGCTTCTCTCTCTCTCTTCTTCTCTCTGAAATCAATAAAAACGTATTTTTTTAAAAACCAGAAAAATTAAAGGAAGAGTTGTGAAGGCAGAAGGAACACTGGAGAGGAACACGGGAAGGGGCGGAGGGGGGGGCAGGGGGAGAAACGCCGCATTGCCCTTTGTGGGTCCTCTCGCAGGAGGGCGAGAGCCGTGCTGGGGGCGGATCTAACCTCGGCCACACTTCCCGACTACGAGGTAAGGCATGGCATACACCACGTTTAACTCAAGTGACACTAACCCACGCGGGACAGCGCCCTAATGACCAGGGCACCCCATCGTCCTTCTGCCTGAAGTTAAACACGGCTCAGCCTCCGGGCCTCCGAGACCCCGTGTCTCTGACAGCAAGCCGTGCGCCCCTGTACCCCAGCACTCCCAAGCCCCCTGGCCCGGAGACCAATCTGAAAAGCGGCCAAGACAAAGGCTTGGCACAAACACGCCACCAGTGTCCCTCCTGCCAGCCAACTGGCATCAACCTAACCGCACGGCGTTCGGCAGAGCAGCGTGCTCTCTTCAGCGGCTGCTCCGAATAATGAAATAAACAAGGGACATCCCAGGTGCAGCCGTCGTGGCTGGATGGGCGATGGGAGGAAGGCACTTCCAGAGGAAACTCCTGGAAAGGGCCTTGCAGGGCGTCACCGACGTCAGCACATCCGTCACCCAGAACCCGACCCAAGCCGGGTGCCGGGCGCAGCCCTGACAGCAGCCTCGGTCCTCCGAGCCCCATGCCCTGCGGCGAAGGAGCTCCTGCCCATCATTACGCCGCCACCGCCAATTCTTTCAATTAAACCGGTCGTCCTTCTGCCTACGGAGGCTCGGGGCCTGGGTTCCCCCGGGGCCGGCGTGAGCACCCACCTTCACCCCGGCTCAGGGTCCTGTGGCTCCTGTGGGTGGCTCCTCTGTGAGGTGCTCAGAGCCCTGGGGCTTGGGGATGGATGAAGCTATCAGGATGGGGGTGGAGGAGTCTACCCCAGGGCTGTCCTCCCAAATGGCCTCATGTCCCTTTCCCATCAAGAAGCCGAGACACTCCAAAAACACCTCCGATCAGGGGCTGGGCGGCCAGCTGGCCGATGAGGGGGGACACCAACCCTGGGCATCACCCAGACAGAACCCCAGGGGGAATCCCACTTCCCGCCGTCCTCCGCGAGGCTTCCTCCTCGCTCCATTCCACATCCTCCAGGAGCTGCGGAGCACAGACAGGCAGGGCGGGCGGCGACGAGGCGGCCGGGCACCGTCCTCATGTCTGAAGGCCCCTGAGGCCTCTGTCCCGCGGCGCGCACTCACCGTAGGAATCGTACGTCTCGTCGCTGAGCCCGTGTCCATAGTCGTAGTAATCAGCGCCGCTGCGGGGGGAGACAGAACGGAGGGAGAGGTGAGCGCGGGAGGGCCCGGCGGTGGGTGTAAATCACACCCGGTGGAGCACTGTGCACGTAGAGACAGCCTCCAGGACAGGCTGACGACAGGAACCCCCTAACACGGAGGCCTCCGGCTTCGGGGTGCCCAAAGGCCCCCGATCTGAATACGTGACAAACGTGCCGACACCTTCGCCCCAGCTGGAAGGTCTCCTGCGGACAAAGCAAGGACTTCCCTTCCTCTGCGCGCCTCGCCCGCCGGACGACTCAGCTGTGTGAGCTGCAGGGACGGCCTCCATCCCACAGGCACCACACGACCAATGCTTCTTAGAAACACAGCACTTTGCCCGGCCGGTGTGGCTCAGTGGTTATGCGTCGACCCATGAACCAAGAGGTCGGGGGTTCGATTCCCGGTCGGGGCACATGCCCGGGCCGCAGGCTGGATCCCCAGGGTGGGGCGTGCAGGAGGCAGCTGATGAATGATTCTCTCTCATCATTGACATTTCCATCCTCTCTCCCTCTCCCTTCCTCTCTGAAATCAATTTTTAAAAAACATTAAAAAAAGAGAGATTCAGCATAAAGTCAAGAGAACCACAGCCTTGTCAGAGGCCAGAAGTCCCATCTTGATGGCCCTGAGACAGATGCAACCCTGGCTTCCTGGGAGACTGATCTTTCTTGACAAATAAGATGACAGCAACCCCTGCCAAAACCGGTTTGGCTCAGTGGATAGAGCGTCAGCCTGCGGACTGAAGGGTCCCGGGTTCGATTCCGGTCAGGGGCATTTAACTTGGTTGCGGGCACATCCCCGGTGGGAGGTGTGCAGGAGGCAGCTGATCGATGTTTCTCTCTCATCGATGTTTCTGACTATCTATCCTTCTTCCTTCCTCTCTGTAAAAAATCAATAAAATATATTTAAAAAAAAAAAAAAAAAAAAAAAGATGAGAGCAACCGCTTCATCAAACTCAAAATGACGCCCTTCCCTGGGACAGGCCCCAGGGCTCGGCGGGGAGCTGCGAGCCGGCGGTCCCTGTCCTCGGCAGGACCCGCACCGCCTTTGGAGTCTCCTTTACCGAAGGAGTGAGCAGTAATGGCACCTGATGGGGTGGGAATCGCGCTCCCACACAGCTCAGCCCAAGGCCGCGGTGCAGACGGCTCTCCCCTGAGCGGGAGGATAGAGGGGGCGTCACGTGGCCCAGCCGCGGTTTGCTGATAAGACAATCTTTGTCCTGACAAGGGAAAACTTTCAACTGACGTTTTCCATCATCTCACCCGGTTTCTGATTATTTGCTGCGAGACTGTCATCATGCCACGAGCTGGGAGCAGCTGCGCCCCTCACGCCTGTCAGCCCGTCTGGACAGCTTCCCCCGCGTTCCATTCCGGGGGCCTCGGGGGTCTATTAACCAAGGACGTGTCCTATTTCCCAAGGATACGCTGAAGACCCAGCCGTGGCAAAGACAGTGAAAAACACCACCATCTCCTCCCTGAGGTTCACAGCTTTCAGTGCTGATTCGAGGCAAGGAAACGCAGCCGGCCGCATACGCCTCAACTCCATCGCGAGGTCAAGGTCAAGGGCGCCCCTCCCTCCACAGGTGAAGAGTGGACTCCTGGCCACGTGAGGCCACGTCTCCTGTCCTTCTCCACGTTCCCCCATGCCCGGGGTCCGAGGAAGTCTACACGTTCAGCATAATTCCTACCTCCCCCAGGGGTCCCGAGTTCCCCATCAGAGTCAGGAAACAGGCCCAGAACTGGGAGGAAACCCAGGGCTACGGAGCAAACGGTGTCCCCGGGACTGTCCACGTCTCCCTGGGCCTCCTCCCTCCCTCCACAGGGTTCAAAGCACGGGCAAAGGCCCCGATGGCCCGTCTCTGTGAACGGGGCTCGGAAGGACTCCTGGCTTGTATCCATGTGTCCCTCTTCCCCCTTCCCCACCCCACCCCCCGCCCCGCGGCCTCTTTAAGCAGGGGTCCTCAAACTACGGCCCGTAGGCCGCATGGGTCCCTCCGAGGACATGGATCCGGCCCACCAGGTGCCACTAACTGTCCTGCTGAGCAGCCGACTCGTCCCGGGCCCGCAGTGCGCATAGGAATTTGTTCATAGTTTTTTTTTTAAACTATAGTCCGGCCCTCCGACGGTCTGAGGGACAGTGAACTGGCCCCCTGTTTAAAAAGTCTGAGGACCCCTGTAAGCCTCTGCACAGTCCCTGGCGCTGATCTCCGCAGGCCGCCTGAAAGGCTGAGGGTCACCTGGCAAGTGAGTGCGGACGGAGCCTGTGCCCGACACCTGCCTGCCCCCGCCTGCGCCCCGCCTCCCCTGCAGCTGTAGCTGAGGCTGCCGCGCATCCTCGTGGAGCAAGCACAGCGCCTGTGGCTAACGCGCTGCGTCTCCTCCCTGTTCCGGCCGCATCCGTCTGGGCGCCTGGGGTGCCCTTTGCCTGTGAACGACGTCGTCTCAATTTTTTCTTCTTTGTAGAGTCTCTCCTCCTGTCACTCTCTCTGCTGTCCCAGCTGGGACGCATGCCCTGGGCGTCGGCCTCCTGCCTCCCTGCTCCTGGCACCGGTGGCCCAGGTCCTCGGCAGCGGGGAGCAGCCGCCTCTGCCTCACTCGCGGGTGAATGCCCACCTCCTCGCCAGGCTGGCCTCCCAGTCCCCTTACCCACTGAGGATGACCCTCCCTGTGCCACCGCCACCTCCTCTCCTCCCAGCTCTGCCCTCTCCAAGGCCAGCTCTCCCGTCTGCTTCCTAATTCTTCGGACATTTTGGGCATGTGCTCCTCTTTGCACGTGGGAGTCCCGTTTTCCTGTCTGGGGACGAAAGCCCTGTTTGGAGTCGCTGCGTCTGGTGCGTGTGGACAGGGACAGCGTGTACTAGTGGGTGGCGTAGGAAGTAACGTGTCCTGAGTGTCCCCCCGCAGGTGGAACTGTGAGGCTTGGCTTTGCACCGTTACCCTCTAACCGGTGACCAGACACTGCTGCGCGCCGGTGGGTCCGAGGCTGCAGGAAGAGCACCAGCCTCAGCGGGCCCGGCTCACAGCCGTCGGTCAGGGGCTGTCTCCCTGCCCCCTCTCCTGGACGGGACAGAGCCCCTCTCCCCAGCGGGCTTTTGCTCCATTTTGTTTTTTCGTAGATTTGCTTTCATTTGCTTCCTCTTCCTCAGGAATCTTTCCTAACCTTCTTCTGACACGTCACGGAATTTTTAAAAATATGTTTTTATTGATTTGAGAGAGAGAGAAAGGAAGGGAGAGGGGGAAAGAGCTAGAAGCAGCCAGGAGAGAGGAACATCATGGATCGGCTGCCTCCTGCACGCCCCACACTGGGGATCGAGCCCGCAACCCGGGCATGTGCCCTGACCGGGAATTGAACTAGCAACCTCTATGGCTCATGGGTCAACGCTCAGCCACTGAGCCACGCCCGTGGGGCCCTGTGGGGGTGGGTGGAGCAGACGTCTGTCCCATCCTCTCAACCCGTCTCCCTCTCTCATGTTAAGTCCTTTCTAGCTTACAATGCCTTTAGAGACTCTCGTCACCTCAAGTCCCCAGACTGTTTCCTTTTCCAGGTAAGACAAGGAGGTCAGAAGATCGAACCATGTCTACCCCAGACCCGTCTCTCCAGGGCTCAGTCCGATAGCGGCATTCCAAAACCAAGAGGGGAAAGAGAGACTACTGTGGACCCAGGACCGGAACCCGGCCCTGCTCCATGAAGGGCGGGGATCCCCGCGCTTGGCTGCGACGGCAGGGACAGCTCTTTGGGGCGGGAGGGGCTGCACATCCTCCAGAAGCTACACCCGCCTTTTCTGTGCCGTGCGCATTTCTCATAAAAAGGCTGACATTTTTCTTGATTATTCTGGCCCGTTCCTTCCAGGAACAGCTTATCTGTAATCATTATGATAACAATGAATATTCTAGCAAACGGCTAATAAATTCTTACTACATGACAGGAGAAATGGAGGGCCTGACCCCCCCTCACCCAGACAACAGCTCCAGCCCGGCTTTCAACTCGGGAGCCTTTAATCCTCACAGGACCGTTAATTTTTATAGATAAAGCGGAGTGAATGAAAAGCACCATTTAAAACGCCACGCCGGGGCCACCCCCGCGGCCCCATTAGCATCGACGGCTGGAGGACGGCGCTCCTGCAGGGAGCTGGCTGCAACTCCCAGCGGCTGTCCACCGCCTCACGCACCGCCCCGCACCCCGTGGCTCTTCCTGGGCGTTTAGTAACACTTCCCAGGGCAACCAGAAGAGGAAGCCTCAGACTCGGGCAGGGCAAGCTGGGTGGAGGAGGCGGGGTTAGAGCCCCAGCCCAGGGCTGTGTGGCCCAGGTCCAGCCTCGCGCCAACCAGGGGCCGTTCCCCCAGCTGAGCTAGACGTTCGTCTTTTTTGCGGTGCAGACACGGGCACCGGACGTGGCGGGGAACGGCCAGAGCTTCAGCACGAACCAAGGCAGAGGTGGAAATGCACTAGCGGGCGTGTGGCTGCTGGTTTGGGGAGGTAGTTGCGTTGTTAAATGTCCTTGATCGAGCGGTGAAAGCGATGCATGTTACTGAATCTCAGCGCTCCAGCAACCCCTTTTATTATCCTGGGCGATGAAGTTCGAGCCCTCTGGCCGTCCCAGGGAGGCCGGGGCGGGGCCCAGCATGCAAGGCCCCCGACATCTGTTACAGGAGAGCAGGGTGGCCGCGAACGGGGGCTCTTCAGCCTTAGCTCCTGGGTGGTGGTGTCTCCACAAGGAAGGAAGCGAGCGTCACTGGGAGAAGAACAACAGACCACGTGCTTCCAACGTCCAGGCAGGAGCCAGACCAGGGGAGGGCAAACTTTTTGACTCGAGGGCCACAATGGGTTCTTAAACTGGACCGGAGGGCCGGAACAAAAGCATGGATGGAGTGTTTGTGTGAACGAATATAAATTCAAAGTAAAGGAGCGGAGGGGAGAGCAAGAGAACCGGATAGAACAGCCGGATCCGGCCCGCGGGCCGTAGTTTGCCCACGGCTGAGCCAGACGGTGTGAACACCACTATCTGTCGCGGGGAACTAGCGAGTCGGCACCTGACGGCCTCTCTGCTGAGACTGGCGGGGCTGGTATCAAATCCGACTTTTTCAGATGACGCGGCGCAGCATGGGACTCGGCGAACCAGAGCTTCTCGAAGGACCCGGAGTGATGCGACCAACTCCACCGTGGCGGGGAAGGCAGACCACGGTCCCCCGAGCTCTCCGAGTACGGCGAGCCTGCGGACAGGGTTTCCGGTCCACGGCTCACCTTGGGGCACGGCCGCCTGCCACGTCTGGGGGCAGCATCAAGGAACAGCCACCCTCATGTGGACGGCGAGCAAAATGCTCTTCCCTTCCCAACTGCACACATGTCTGTCATCCAACTTCTTCAGCCAACACGGCAGGCCCCGCCGGACGGAACACAGAAGCTGATGGGAGAAACCAGCCAGCTTCTCTTAAGCCAGACCATCAAGAGGTTTGCAAAAATATAGGAGAGATGTATGTAATTTTATTACTTTTACGGAAATAGTGATTTTCCACGAAAATAAATTCCGTTAACGTGCAATGGGTTGATGATTGTTATATATTTCGTGATTAATAAATAGTTTTAAACATTTCTGATTGAAGTCTGAATATGGTGAATGGTAACAGATAGCAACCATATCCACGGAAGGACTTTGTGGCCCTCGCTAATTCTGGGGGGTAAAGGGGTGACATGGGATCAGGTAACAAAGAGAAGGAAGCCAGTCAAGAGACAGTGACTGCTCGGCATGGCCAGAATGCCATGGCGTCAGGAGGAAGTCCAGCTGCCCTGACTTCCAAGCGTAGCTTCTCTCCACACCATGGATCCAGTGTAACCACTAATCCCGACGTATTCGGAATGACGGGAAATATGTCTGTGTACTTTCTCAAAAAACCCAGGTAATTCAGGGAGACCAGACGAGATGGCTGTAAGAGATCCCACAGTCCAAAGAAAACGCCCCAGAACGTTCCGGGGTGTGGGGAACGTCCTCTGGGTACCTGGGTGCGTACCCAAGCAAACATTCACTGAACTGCTAGGTGTACCGGTTAATAATGTCGGATTTTGTAATCAAAGAAAACACGATCATTTCAAGAGTAACATCAAAAGGGCTTTATTCAAAGGAATGTCCATCGCTAGCTACACATTTCCCCATCTGTCAGGTAATTTGTGGATACCGTCCCAATAGAACTTTTCTTGTTTTGAGGCAGGCCATTCAGAGACCCAATTTTCCACTTCGTGTACGTTTTGAAGTGCTGCTCAGAAAGTGCGTGTGCCATCGATCAGAACAAGTGGTCATCTGAAGGAGCAAGGTCTGGTGAATACAGCGGTGGGTTAATACTTCCCAGGCAAGATCTTTTAACGTGTCTTTAACTGGTTTTGAAGTGTGTGATGGTGCGTCATCATGAAGCAAAATTACTTTGCCGTGTCTTCTGGCCCATTCTGGTCGTTTTACAATCAAAGCGTGGTTCAAATTGATTATTTGTTGTTGGTAGTGATCAGTATTAACGGTTTCACCTGGTTTTAGGAGCACATAATACACCACACCTTCCTGATTCCACCAAATGCAGAGCATTGTCTTCTTTCCGAAGCGATTTGGCCTTGCAGTTGTTGTTGATGGTTGACCTGGATCACCCCATGATTTTGTGCGTTTGGGATTCTCCAAATAAATCCACTTTTCATCGCCAGTCACCATTCGATGCAAAAAAGACTTTCTTTCGTGCCATTGAAGCAACATTTTACCGATGACTTTTCGGTTTTCCATTTGTCTTTCGTTCAGTTGATGTGGCACCCGTTTTCCTTCCTTTAAAATCTTTCCCATTGCTTGTAAACGATCGGAAATGGTTTGCTGAGCAAAACGTTGCTTAAAAGGTTGCAGATGGGTCCTGGCCAGTATGGATCAGGTGGCTGGGGCGTCAGCCCAGACATCAGAAAGTGGCGGGTTCGATTCCCGGTCAGGGCACATGCCCAGGTTGCAGGTGTGTGCAGAAAGCAGCTCATCAATGTTTCTCTCTCTCTCTCTCTTTCTCTCTCTCTCTCTCTCTCCACCCCCCTCCTCTAAAATCAATTTTAAAGAAAGTTGCAGAAGGTCCTACATAATTTTTAAGAACTGTGGAATTTTGATGAGATTCTAAGAAAAAGGGAAAAGCACAAAGAAGAGTTTTGTGGCCAAGAGCCGCCCGTTCGCTGTCCCTGTCTCTCCCCCTAACACACCTGCCTCCCCGGCAGGGCCTCAGCGGCCCGGGGGTTTCACAGCCGCGCACGGGGCGGGGCTGAGCGTCCCTGCAGAGCTAAGTGTATTTTCCTTACACGGCCGTACGGCCATTTTTAAGCAGGTTTCTCATCTCACCGTAATCAGTTTGAAAGACAGTAGAGAATTAATAGTTAAGAATCGGGCTTTGGAGTCAAACAAACGTATTATCAGAATCTAGGCTCCCGCACTTACTGTGTGTAAGCTTAGGCTAAGTTAATTCAATTTCCTGTAAAACACTTTTAAACATAAACCTCGTATAAGGTTGTTGTGCGATTTAAATAAGATAACGTGCTACGTTATTAAGCTCTTATTCAAGGATGGCTGTCATCCATCTTATGAAAGCGAAATTCCTTCTAAATAAGCAGGATTTTGCCCAGAATGCGTGCTTGGTGTTACAGATAGAACCCACTGTGCTTCCCTTCCGTGGGCGTGCTCCGCAATGCCATCCTTTCGTTTAATTTCCAGGAAGCTAAGTCCTGTTTTGTCCGCTCACCCCATCAGTTAAGCGCGAGGTTCCCTGAGGCGTGCCCTTGGCGTGCTCAAGGTCACACCGCAAGCGGCAGAGCTGGATTCAAAGGCAACGGGAGACCTGCCTTTCAACTCGGGCTTCAGGACGGCTCCTGGGGCGGCCGCTCCAACAGCAAGTTCCTTCCTCAGAAGCACGAACACGTGGAGTAAGGTTTCTCATGAAGAAATCCAGGGAACGGATCCCTTTTTGTAACATTTTTCTGGCAAAAGATGATGTTTAAAAAGGTACCGCCATGTGCCCACCACCCGGAGTCAAGTCATCTTCCTCCACTCAGTCCTCCTCCCCGGCGTCCCAGGAGCGGCTCCGGCTGTGCACCCCGGGCTGGGGCGCCTCCCCGTCGTTCCCAATTCGCCAGTGCCGCCTCAGACGCTCAGCCCCGGCGCTGCGGGCAGGACCACGGCACGCTATGGCGACTCCTGGCAGCCCGCACCGCGCCAGGCGGCACTGCCCACAGTCCAGACTCACTCCCGCGGCTCGACCACAGCCTGGGAGACGGCCACCGAGCCCCCGGCCCCTCTCACCGACGGGACCCGGAGCGCAGGTCACAGGACCCGGCGCGGCTGCCCTGGGAGCAAGGGCAGAGCAGGGACCGCTTGGCTCGCTCCGTCCTCGCAGCCGCGTCCACTCGGCCTCCCCGAGGCCGGCTTCCTCGGGGCCAAGCCCGGCCAGCGGACCTGCAGGCGGCTCCCACCCGCCACTGCCTCGTCTGCCCGGGACCTGCCGGAACCGCCGTCTCCTCCTCCATCCACACGGCAGACCAGACGCGCCTGTGCAGTAAGCGCGCACTCACCGTAGACACCGGGTCACAGGGGACAGACGGTGCCAGCGCGGCGATGGACGCCGGCCAGTTCCCTTCACGGGGACAAGCCCCCGGGAAACGCAGCCTCACCCTGACTCACTGCAGCTTCTCGGGCCGAGAGGCCGGGCGGTGAGGGCTGATGGGACCCTGGGAATCGCGGCGGGCACCCCCACGTCAGTGTAAACCATCGCTCACAGAACCCACGCTCTCCGCGCCCCGGGGTTCCAGAGTCTGCACACCCCCGAGGGCTCCTATCCCACAGACGGGGTCTAAGTGGCACGTGCAATTGTATTCAGTGCTTTCTGGTTTGGATGCTATGCACTAGGCAGCCGTGGGCAAACTACGGCCCGCGGGCCGGATCGGCTGTTCTCTCCGGTTCTCTTGCTCTCCCCTCCGCTCCTTGACTTTGAATTTATATTAGTTCACACAAACACTCCATCCATGCTTTTGTTCCGGCCCTCCGGTCCAGTTTAAGAACCCATGGTGGCCCTCGGGTCAAAAAGTTTGCCCACCCCTGCGCTAACGTCTTCCTCGGAGAACAGAAGCGACCACGAAGGTCGTGATCACCAGTTCCACGGAGGGCGGGCCTGCCCAGAGCCGGGTCCACGCGCGGCTGCGGCACTTCCTCCCCATGGGCCTCAGCCTCTGTGCCTCAGTTTGCTCATCTGTGAAACGGGTAGGAATGGCCGCCCGCCTCCCAGGGCCGTGGCACCCAGGGCAGGAGACCTCACTCACCGTTTGCTGAACTCCTGCTGCGTAACGGACACCTGCTGCCTCCCACAGCCCCGCCTCACAACTCGCACCTTAAACCGTCACTGTCAGGTGGAGACGAGGAGAATCCAGCAGGGAGGTAACTTGGCCCGAACCCTGCAGCCACAGGAAGCGAGGGAGCCGGGGCTCCTTTCCATCCTCACCCAAGGAGTGAGCATATGTTCTTCTCCCACTGACTCTGAGAGAGAGCGGAAGTGAGTGGGATGGGGGAAAGGAGAGAGACACACCGACATGAGAGAGACTCACCGGTGGGTTGTCCCCTGCTCTCGCCCCCACTGGGGCCGGGAAAGAACCTGCCACTGGGAATGGAACCCCGGCCCCTTAGGTCTGAGAGCGGATGCTCTAACCACTGAGCCACACGCCCTGGGCAGGGAGCTGGGGTTCCAGTTCAGGCTGGTGGGACGGAACGTGACTGCCATTTCAACCCCTTCGATCACGCCTCCTAGTGGGAGTCATACAAATGGTAGATGGCTTTTTTTTTCCCCACTAAAAAGAATGTAGGATCTGTTAAAAAAAAACTCTTCTAAAACCAACAGGAATGCATTTTAGGAATGTAGGAAACGGGGGTAAGTAAAGGGGGCTCGGGGAGCAGAGCTTGACCTAACATCCGAGAGTAAAGACTGGAAACTGGGGTGGGGTGGCCGCTGTGCTCCCTCTCCCGCCGCCGCCACAGAAGCGACTTTCCCATGACGGAGCCCTTCCCGGGCATGTTCCCACGCGGGGCTGTCCCTGCGAGGGATGGTGGGCGTGGCCATCTCCGTCCTCACAGCCACCGAGCAGGTGGCCGCCCTCGGGCCCGTGATGGCACACCGCCCGGTGGACGCTGTTCGCACGCGGCCGTTATCCTGCAATCCCTCGCGATAAATCTCGCGTGTGCCCAAGAACCGCACCTGATGTATGACGGCCCATGTGCCCGAGTCCAGCCACGTGTCCCCACACACCTGCGGGGACCGGCATGAAGGTGCCACATGGTGAGGCGGGAGGTCTGGGGTTCTCCACGGTCACGGGGTGAGACTGCTGTGAGTCGCTGTTTTCCCGCTGAGCGAAAGGACGCGGATCTTGAGGAGAACTGGGCAGGAGGCCCACTTACGTGTCAGCTCGTGACTGCGGGTAAGCTCCCCTTCTCTGAGCATCCGTGTCCTGCTCATCAAGTGGGAGCCTGACAGCCTGGCCGGTGTGGCTCGGTGGATAGAGCACTGGACCTGGGACTGAAGGGTCCCGGGTTTGACTTTAGTCAGGGGCCAGTCTGGGGTGTATGTGGGACGCAACCAATGGATGTGTCTCTCTCACGTCGATGTTTCTCTCCCTGTCTCTCCCGCTCCCTCCCACTCCCTAAAACATCAACGGGGAAAGAGCCTCGGGTGAGGGTGAGGACTAACAACCACCAAGAGTGGCTGGCAACCTTGGGGATTAAATGAAAGGACGGGCACAGCAGACTCGCACACAGTAGGTCTTTTATTTTTTCCAAGCTTACTAACGGAATGAAACTTTAAAAAAACGTGTTCCTCCTTTGCTAGCTGAAGTCTGAGGACTTTCCCGGTGACGCTGTGAGAGGCCCTGCGTTCTTTTCAGTCGAGCGGAGGGTCGAGCTTAGCGGGAGGGCTCTGTGATGGAGGGCGGGGCCCAGTCCTGGTTCCCAGTCCCCGCATCAAACTGGCTCCCAGCAGCCGACCCCGTACCTAGGGGACCGGATGTGAGCCCAGCGAGGGCCAGGCGTCAGTCTCGGTGGGGGGGGGGGGGGCCACCTCCCGGCCTCCGCCCCCCGGCTCGCCACCTTCCTGCTGCCGACTCCAAGACGCTCTCCCTGCTGACTGCATGTCAACGTGAATCTATCGCCGCTGAGTTACAGCAACGACAGTCCCCACAGCAAGTGCTCCGCGGGCTCCTCACACGTCTCCAATCACTTTAAAACCGAGTCGCCGACGTGTCAAGGCCTGCCGGGCCCCCCCTGAGACCGTGTTACGAAACACTGGGACACGCGTGCCCGCTGAGACACCCGGCGGCGGCGAAGAGAACGGGCTGAAGCCAACAGAGCCGTGATGGGCCACGCGGGCACCGAGCCCCCCTCTCTGAACCTGTTTTCCCAAGAGGAAAAGGGGGATAAGGTCCCACTTTTCAGGTTGAAATTTAGACCAGAGGGGACGTGTGCCCTGCGCGTACACCCCTCTCACATACATTTACCCTAACGCAGTGGTCGGCAAACCGCGGCTCGCGAGCCACATGCGGCTCTTTGGCCCCTTGAGTGTGGCTCTTCCACAAAATACCACGGCCTGGGCGAGTCTATTTTGAAGAAGTGGCGAAGAAGTTTAAGTTTAAAAAATTTGGCTCTCCAAAGAAATGTCAATCGCTGTACTGTTGATATTTGGCTCTGTGGACTAATGAGTTTGCCGACCACTGGTCTAATGCACCCGCACGCAGCGCGGAGGGCCAGGCCGCGGACGGCCGCTCACAGCAGCGCTCCCACACGCAGCGCTTCGGCCGCGGCCCGGTCCCTCCTTTGTCCTGTTCGGGTGGCGGCTTCGCTCTTTCGCCATCGCCCCCTTCCTTCCTCTTATTTCCTGCGGGGTCCCTGATGGAGCGTTAAGGCATGTACAGGGTTACGTGTACGCTGGGTGGGGGTCTCCGCTTGCGATCAATGGAGGCATAGCCCTGGGTTGGAAGGAAGCGTGTGGTGACAGCTCGCCGCTTAGATTGGCCGAGAGCTTCCTTCCCAGTCCCGGTGCGGAAAGCGGCCAAACCCCCAAAGGACCAGGCCAGGTAAGAGGGTGCCGGACGAAACGTTCCCAGGCCTGGTTACAGACGCGCAATCCAGGCCCAGCTTAATCTCTTTTAAAAAATGTTTTCTAATTGATTTTAGAGAGGAAGGGAGAGGGGGAGAGAGAGAGAGAAACATAGATCTGAGAGCGAAACATTGACTGGTGGCCTCCTGCACGCATCCTGCTGGGGCTGAGCCCAAAACGCGAGCATGTGCCCTGACTGGGAATCCAACCAGCGACCTACGGGTGCAGGAGAGGACGCCACCAGCTGAGCCACACGGGCCAGGGCAAACCGTTACCGCCTTTTAACGTCCGGAACAGCCAACCCTGAAACAACGCCGCCGCGTCTTCCAAAAGATGGTTTTCCTGCGTGCAGATGGTGTATCTTACACAACAGGTGACGGTTTCCAAAGTGAAAATCCCCATTATTTTCAGAGCCAGACAGATCCGCTCTCGGAAGATATCCCCGGACGTGCCTTGCGAAAGCTGCCAACAGCAGCGACAGCACGCTGGAGCCCAGGCACGCCCGGCCTGTCGCTCTCCGTGGCGCCGGCATTGAGCGCCCTGAGCACCGTGGCTCGGCGGCTTCCGTCCCGCCTGGAGGGCCAAGGGGCTCTGGTTGCGTCTGTCACAAAAGCGAGCCGGTGGTTTCACACGGAGACCCGTTTCCTCCTGGAGAACGGCGTCTAGAGGCAGACAGCAGCCTCGCTCCGGCGCCTTTCAGCTGTGACTCTGGAGACAGCTGCTCAGCCCCGCAGTCCTCAGCTCCCCAACAAGGGCAGCCAGAGAGGAGGGCCACGATGGGAACACCGATAATCCACAAGAGGACGCAGACAGCCGGGCGCTGGACTTGCCAGGTTCTCCGAGATGGGCAGCTATTACTTCTAATTCCCTTTCTTCAGTCATTTGAAGTGTTTTCATGAAAATCACAGCAATTTTGGAGGACGAAACTGAAGTATGCGCTTGAAAGTACGGTCAAACCCCGCAGCGCGGGGGGAAATTAGCTGGTCGGCGTCTCCCCGTCCAGACACCAACGCCCCTACCACACACTCACCAAGGTCCTTTCATGTGGGTGTGGGGTGTGTGTGGGGGGAGAGGGCAGGGGGGTAGTCAGCATGTGTGTGAAACCCTTTTATTCCACTTTCTTTATGATCACTAGAGGAATCCAATGTCTCCTCGGAAAACTGACACTCTTCAGAAGCACAGACCAAAATGCCGTGATTTTTAAAAAATGAAAATTGTACGTAAGGGTAAACACGATTGGATTCACAGACAGCGTGGCGTGATTTTTGTATATAAGTGGAAACATAAAGACTTGACGTACAGAGAGCCAAGTTCACCGACAGGCCTCCTCCCTCAGGTACCTTTTCCGAGTGACGAGAGCCCCTGAACCCCACTCTCGGAGCCCGTGGCCAGCCTTCAGCACAGCGCTGCACCAACCAGAGCCATCACGCTGTAAACGGTGACTGTCATCAGGGCTACAAATAAGACAGCAGATGAAAATGAATTCCACTCGGCTTAGATGAAACGAATGCCTTTCCAAAGGGTTTGCTGGAGAAGAAACGATGATTTCTGTGAAGGCCTGGGTCCCTTCGGCTCGGGTCAGTGAGGGCGAAGGTCGTTTCTCGCCTGCTCGTCCCCACGCAGAGATGACCCCCACCTGCCTCGCAGGGACTGTGGCCTTGCCTGTCTCATTCAACCTTCAGGCCGCCCTCGAACACAGAACTAAGTCACACCGCCCACGAGCTGGGGCATGCAGAGGCGGAGCCACTGCCCAAGGTCTGCAGACTCCCCACCTCTATGGCACGGGTCCACAGTTTTTTTTTTTTTTTTTTTTTTAATACATTTTATTGATTTTTTACAGCGAGGAAGGGAGAGGGATAGAGAGTTAGAAACATCGATGAGAGAGAAACATCGATCAGCTGCCTCCTGCACACCCCCTACTGGGGATGTGCCCGCAACCAAGGTACATGCCCATGACCGGAATCGAACCCGGGACCCTTGAGTCCGCAGGCTGACGCTCTATCCACTGAGCCAAACCGGTTAGGGCGACAGCTTTTGTTTTTTGTTTTGTTTTGTTTTGTTTTTGTTTTTGTTTTTTTTGATACAAGTAAAAGTTCATTTAGACACAGAGGTGGGAAAAGTGAGCCGTGGAAAAGTGAGCCAATTGGTTGCGTGGGCTTAGGACCCAGGTTACAGTGGCAGAAGAAGGGCCTCTGGAGCTCGGGAGAGAGAAAGCAAGTCTAGCATAGGCCTGGGGGGAGGGGGAAGGGAAGGAAAGGCACAGGTGTGCTCCAGAGAGAGCCTCCGCCCCGCCACGTGTGTCTGTGCATCGGAAAGAAGGCTGCGGTTGAGCTGGTGACTGTCACTGTGCATGTGTGACATGTGTCCTCTAACCTTAACAAGTTATAGCGCATAGACAGAACAACACATCAGAACAGAACATTTGAAAGGCTGAGTAGGAGGCGATGTTCCCTAATTCTTTCTGCGTCTAGGGAGCTGACCTACTGACCCGAGGGCTCGATCGTATACTCTGTGTTCCCTTTCTTCACCAATACAGCCCCACACTCTTCATCACGTTGCTGGGCCTTCAATGAGATATGTGAGCTCTTAGCCAGAAGACACCGGTGCCAGCCAGCACGGAGAGTGCTGACAACCTCAAGGACACAGGCACCAGGCTTCCAATAAATTTTAATTTTTAAAATTAATATATTTCTATTGATGTCAGAGAGGAAGGGAGAGGGAGAGAGAGAGAAACATCCATGATGAGAGAGAATCACCGATGGGCTGCCTCCTGCACACCCCGCACTGGGGCTCGAGCCTGCAACCCGGGCATGTGTCCCAACAGGGAATGGAACCGTGACCTCCTGGTTCATAGGTCGACGCTCCACCACTGAGCCACACCGGCCGGGTGAGGCTTCCCCTCAAAAAAGGGACCAGCTGACACAGTCTGAAGGCTATTAAACTATTACAAATGATAGAAGGAAATAACTGGGCATGAGCGAAAAGGAAATACACTTTTAAATCACTGTCCACCTCGGTATCAGAATGAACAAGTAAGACCTTGCCTGGTAACCCGTCTGAGTCCAAACGTGAATTTACGCTCCATCCAAGTGACCACGTGGTCCCTAGTGTTAGTGCTTCACACGCCAATGTTTTCTTCTGTGTTTGTCTACCTTTGTTCTCCACTTAGCATTTCAAACATAAAGCAAGGGGTTTCTAGGCATTTAGGAAAACATTCTGAACAGAATAAACACTGATTTCAAATATCAATGAACAACCAGGTACACCATCAGAGGAGGAAATTGTAAAGCGTCTTTATTTTTGCCTCCAACAACATGTATTTCTGAATAAATACTTCTTTAGAAAACGAGATGGGAACCCACTCATTATCACCAGGAACCCGAGATTCTTAGAGACCGGAAGGCGTCCGCTGCGGATGGAAATGTTCCGTGAACACAAACAGAACCTCGTGCTCTCTCCCCAGGCACCGACAGTGCAGGGTGCGGACATGTTTCTCACGTGACTTGGGACTTGAATAACCAGACTCCACCGACACCGTTCCTCCCCAGAATACACTAAGCGGCTAAATTCTCAGAGTGAATAACATTTCTATTTTTATCTCCCAAGCCACATTGCCTTTTTTTAAAAAAAAAAAAAAAATTTTTTTAATTGATTTCAGAGAGGAAGGGAGAGGGAGATAGAAACATCAATGATGAGAGAGAATCATCCATCGGCTGCCTCCTGCATGCCCCACACTGGGGACTGAGCCCCCAACCCGGGCATGTGCCCTGACCGGGAATCCAACTGTGACCTCCTGGTTCATAGGTCAATGCTCAACCCCTGAGCCACGCCCACCGGGCCCCAACCACATTGCTTTAAAGCTACAGCACGTTGCAGAGGAGGTACTAGTAGACATGCTGGCTGGTCATCCACATCGTTTCCCCAGAGCAGACACGGCGGGGGGCGGGGGGGAGGGCGGAGCCGGGTTGGTTACGGGTCCCAGAGACCAGCTCTTACCTTTGGGCCGGGGTGCTATAGCTGTTATCGTAGGAATCGTAGTTCTGCTCGTCATACGCAGTGCCATAGCCATCATCATAGTCCTGGAACAGAATGGGAGGAGGACAGAGACGGTCAGAGGGTGTCTGGGAAGAGCAGGCATTCTGCTTGCACTGCGTCTTCATTCATGCAGCCGGCACTTAGCAATCTGTCTACGCAGGCGTTCTCAAACTGCAGCCCGCGGGCCACATGCGGCCCGCCAAGGACATGGATCCGGCCCGCCGGGTGCCGCTGCCTGTCCTGCTTAGCAGCCGACTCGTCCCGGGCCCGCAGTGCGCATGGGAATTTGTTCATAGTTTTTTTTTTAAACTACAGTCCGGCCCTCCAACGGTCTGAGGGACAGTGAACTGGCCCCCTGTTTAAAAAGTTTGAGGGCCCCTGATTAGAGTGTAAAGGGGAACGTAACAGGGGCATCAATGGAAATGATGTGGGAAAGCCTCCAAAAGCAAAACGCAAAACAGGGAGAAACGGGCAAAAATGGTCAGCACCCACATTTTCCCAGCCATGGGAATTCACCAAGGCCTGCAGAGATCTGGGGAGCATTAACTTCTTTTTTTTTTTTTTTTTAAGGCTCAATCTTGGGTATGAACAGTGAGCTCTGTCATATTTTAACTCCTCCTCTTCCCACCCCTCACTCCCAGCTCTGTGGGGACCTTAACATCCAACAGCCACAATCACTATGGAAACCAGGAGGCGGAGGCCAGTGGAGGGGGCACAGCATGGGGGAGCTGTGTCGAGGCCCCGTTCTCAGAGGGATGTCTTTACGTGACATGACCTGAAGCTCATCCCACGAAAATACCCTTCCCTCCGGGGTGTTGGAAGGAAATCCTCGGAGGCCATTGTTTAAGGTTCCTGCTGCCTGTGGCGGTGGGGAAAAACTAGAGCCAACAACAGGCGGCCAGGAAACAGTCGGGAACAGGTGTCCACGTGGGCGCGGAGGAGCTCTGATCCGTTTCTGGGAGTCTAGACGACTGTGTGCTTGCAGCGACAGGTACGTGCCCAGGAGACCCGAGCGGGCCCTGAGCTTTCTCCGGGGGCTGACCCGCAGGTTCAGTTAGTTGTAAGCTGGCTGGGTGGGTGTGGGAGACACGCTCCCACAGGCGCCCAGAGGCAGGGGGAGGGAGAGAGAAAGAAACATCAATGGTGAGAGGGAATCATGGATCGGCCGCCTCCTGCACGCCCCCTGCTGGGGATCGAGCCGCAACGTGGGCATGTGCCCTGACCGGGAATGGAACCGTGACCTCCTGGTTCATGGGTCGATGTTCAACCTCTGAGCCCCACTGGCTGGGCTCCCAGAAGTCTTGATGATAGAGCTTAGTTTCAAAAGCCCCACAGAACCAGTCTCCCGCCGCCGCGGAGCCCGCAGTGGGCCAGACGCATGCTGCCTCTGTCACTGCACAGAAACGAGGGGGGCGGCCCCCCCTGCCCTAGGGACGGGGCCCCGTCCTGCCTCCTCTTCCACGCAGTCGCGGCAGTGCCCGGAGCCCAGGTGGACGGGCCGTGAATGGCCACCAGGTTGTGGGGCCCACGGCCTCCAGGGCCAAAGCCTGCCCAGCCCCAGCCCGGCCGGCATGGCTCAGGGGCTGAGCGTCAACCTAGGAACCAGGAGGTCACGGTTCGATTCCCGGTCAGGGCACAGGCCCAGGTTGCGGGCTTGATCCCCAGTGTGGGGCGTGCAGGAGGTAGCCAATCCATGATTCTCTCTCATCATTGATGCTTCTGTCTCTCTCCCTCTCCCTTCCTCTCTCTGAAATCAATAAAAGCATATTTTTTTTAAAAAAGAGGCATGCAGTAGTATCTGATAAATGAATAAGTGAATTAAAAAACAAGTTGCAGGAAAGACAGCAACAGCTTCTTCGAATGAATGCAGATCAAGGGGACGCTGTGCAATGAACGGCAGTGTTTGGGAAGAGGGTCCATCCCGATAAGCCCTCCCCCGAACGCCTCTGCCACACACTGCCCGCCATTCTCACGTCCCCTGCCCCAGCAGGAAATACCCCTTTATTTCTACTTCTGGGTTCTATTTCTGAACATCAGAGCAACATCATTAAAAATAGTGGACGAACGCGGACAAGAAAGAAAAGTAGATTAATATGCGTCCCTGACTCGTTAACAAAGACTTGCTCATTTTTTTTTTTTTCATCAAGCTGCACCTCTGGGCTGTTATCTTCGATGAGAAAGGTATCTAAATGCTATTTCCCCAACAGGGCGACCCGGGCACGGGGTGGGTCGGTGCCGGGGCGTCAGCAAGGGACGCCTGTTCCACCACCTGCCATTGCCGACCCACAAACCCGGACCCACACACGCCGGACAGCGGGCAAGCCGGGCTTTGAAAAGAAGAGCTTTTCCCGGATAAAGGAAACAGCATGACGTTTAGTTCTATTTCTGTCACATAGCATTTCAGCTGGGAAAAAACATTTCAAACAGACAGGAGAAGGGACAAAAGACGGTGATTTTAAAAACAAGGGTTCAGCTCTGAGTCCTTTTGAAAAAGACAATTACCCTACGAAAACCTCACCTTAATTAGGGTGATGTCTGGTCATTTCAAAACGTACCAAGTTTTCATGGATAATGCAGTGTGCGCAGCTTACTTAGAGCTGGTTCCACAGAGGGTGCTTGGAGTTTGTGAAACAAACAGATTAGCTCCTTAGGCTCGGAGAAATTCATTTTTCCTGGGGCTGTGAGTAACAATGTCCTCGTTGAGTATCACCAATGACCGTGAACACATCACATCATGTAACTACGTTATTTTATAATTAAAGACAAAAATCACATTACTCACCATTCTAAGTAAGAATGTTTCCCACCAGCGTGTAAATAAAACACCATTTGACAATCACATCACATGGGTGTGAGAAGTATGTTATTGGTACTGGAGACTCAACAACTTCGGAGTCCGACGCCCACGTTCAGGCTCCAGTTCACATTAAGCAAAACGAAACCAACCACCCAAATGTCTGAGGAAGCTGGCCGGCACCGTTCTTGCCAGGAAAGGCCGTTTCGTTCTACTTGAATGTCTGTTTCTAGTCTGTTTCCCGGGACTAGACACGCTCCGGCCATCAGGCCAGAGAACCACCGAGCCACGCAGGCGTTTGTCTTCACGGGACACGGTACAGCCTTACACCTGCCTGCACGGCAGCGTCTGCGCTTCCACAACCACGGATGCCCGCGCTAACCACTGCGCCTCTTGGAGAAAGAAACACCGACCGGGAGCCGCTGAGATCCGACCCACGCGGAGCACGGCTGTCAAAGGCACTGACGGCCACTATTCACGGAACACCCTCTCCTCTCGCAGCTCCCGTCTCACACAGATGTGTCTGGATGGGACTAGGTGTTCAAAAAATTCAATTCAGGAAAATAAACGAACAAAGAAGCGAGCCCAGGGATCCCACAGCCAGGGAAGGGGAGAGTGTGAACAGAAAGTTAAAGAAGACGGAACAGAACCAGCACTCCCACAAAGATGGGGGAGGGGCACGTGGCCCGCATCACAGACACCATGCTGAAGGTGTTGGGGTCGGTGTGTGCGTTTCCCGGGACTGGGCCCTGCTGAGTGCCGACGGTGTGTCAGATACCGTCCTGGACGCTGCGGGGGGCGTACTGCAGACGAGGCAAACACAGCGTCCCTGCGGGCTGACATTCCAGTGGGGACACGGGCCAGGCGGGCAAAACCAAGCATCGCAGATATAACCATGCTCCGTGGCACAGCCAGGGTGGCCAGGAGAGAGACTGCGAACGAATGGGAAGAGCGGAGGGGTGGGTTGTGCAGATTATTTTGGGGGGGGAGGAGTATTTCAGGCAGAACGAGAGCAAGTACAAATGCCCTGAGGCAGAGAGGTCCAAGTGGAGTGAGCCGGGGGGAGAAGGGGTGGGTGGGGACACAGGTCACCTGGGGCAGCCGTGGGCAAACGACAGCCCGCGGGCCAGATCCGGCTGTTCTATCCGGTTCTCTTGCTCTCCCCTCCGCTCCTTTACTTCGAATTTATATGAGTTCACACAAACTCTCCATCCATGCTTCTGTTCCGGCCCTCCGGTCCAGTTTAAGAACCCATGGTGGCCCTCGAGTCAAAAAGTTTGCCCATCCCTGGCCTGGGGCCTTTGAACTTCAAGGGAACGGGCGCCCCCTGGGGCCTTTGTGCTGCGGGATTTCTGTGTCGTCCAGGTTTGCGCTTTCGACCTCCCGGGGCGCCTGCTGGGCAGCAGCAGGTGGTGCCAAATATTTCTCCAACGTGGCTGTACCAACTGACACGCGCCCCGCGACAGGGGAGGGCGCCTACTGACCCACCCCCACTGCAGCGAACGCGGGAGACGGTCCTTTTCACCTCCATCATCCTGGTGCGTGCGACTGGTACTAGATACCACGCTTTCCATCCCTTAGGATCAGGGACACAGGGAGCAAGTGTCTGCCCCGAACGACAGAGCTACCTAGTAAGCTGAGGAATTCGACTTCTGAGCCAACCACAAAAACACTGATGTATGTATCACTCCTTATGTGCCAGGCGCTGTTTCACACACTTCCACGTGCTGGCCTAGCTAAGCTTCCTAACACCCGCATGCGGTAAGCACCAACGTTCCCACTGAGACACCAGAAGCGGAGGCGAAGGGCGGCGAAGCCCCTCGCCGGAGGCCGCGCAGCAGTGACAGGCACAGCACGGCGTGAAGCGGTCCGTCTGGCGCCTGCCTGTGCCTCGGATGTCGTGATACCCTGCTTGTCCCAATCACCCGAGGGTCAGCCTGCGCTGTGAGGGACCCCCAGGATGCGGGCCCTTCGCGGACGGACCTGGGTGGCCAGCTGGCCTGGCGTTCGCATCGCCCGCCCTGACCACCGCCTCGGCCCCGCAACATCTTCCAAGGCCCCCGGCGCTGCTCTGTGCCTCACGTCATGCCACCACCGGCAAAGTGACCCGATCAGAGCGGGAGGATGGAGGTGAGCGTAGCGACGAGGCACCGGCGAAGCTCCCTGGTTGCGCCGGCACCACCGACACCCTCCACGCGCCCGCGCCCGTCCATCCCAGCGGTGTCCTCCTGGAAAGCCTGCGCTCCGCCTGCCCGAGCCGCTAGTCCGGCTCCCGCCTGGCTTCCATGTCGTCTCCTCTAGGAAGTCGGTTCCCCGTTCCACCCAGGGCTTAGTCCTCCCTCTCTGCCTTCCCTCAATATTCTGTACGCAGGCCAACTGCGGGTGCTGATACCCTGAGTAGGGTATAAAACTGTAATTGTCTTTTGTTTCTGCATCAAGAAATCATACATCGATTCCTTATTGCACATGCTGGACGCTGTGGACCAGGGGTCCTCAAACTTTTTAAACAGGGGGCCAGTTCACTGTCCCTCAGACCATTGGAGGGCCGGACTATAGTTTAAAAAAAAACTATGAACAAATTCCTATGCGCACTGCGGGCCCGGGACGAGTCGGCTGCTAAGCAGGACAGGCAGCAGCACCCGGCGGGCCGGATAAATGTCCTTGGCGGGCCGCATGTGGCCGTAGTTTGAGGACACCTGCTGTGGACAAAGAGGCATGACCGCTGTCATCCATCATGTGACTAGAATGGGCACAAGAAGACAAAAAGGCGTGATCGCTCGGCTGCACGGCAAGCACCTGCCCCGGACGCGCACACACGGAGTCGGACAATAGAGAAGGACCGTCCAAGAGACGCCGGAGGCCGCGGACGGGTTCCAGGACAGGACGCGGCTGCCTCGCTTCCTCGACGGGACCCACTTGAAGGCAAAGACGGCGTTCTACGATGCTGACCAAATGCTCCCGAAAACGGTAAAGCGAAGAGTCGGGTTCTTGAGGAAAACCCAGGGGCTCTGGGCTTCCCCTGGGGGGTGTTACACACCCATCACAGCAGCTTAAGCGCAGCCATGGCCACGGGGCCACCTGGGGAGAGACCAGCCCGACCAGGAAGGCAGAGTTCCCCTGTCTCGGTGACACCCATCGCACAGCTCGCCCTTCCTTCCTAAACCACTTTTTGGGGTTGTTTTGTTTAAAGTCAGGAGGAAAACAATAAACTCCTCCATATTCATAAATTTAAATCCGAAATGATTTCCTCAAGTCTTGGGTTTCTAAAATAGGTCAATCTTTCAAGCATTTAGAGAAGACATCGACTTGTGAAGCTCCTGACAGACATTTCGAGTAAATTGCCTACGACTCTGATTCTTGCTTCTGGTAAAATGGATGTTAAAAAAAAAAAAAATTACAGAACCTTCCTCTTTTTGTCAGAAATAAAAAGGTGTCCCTAGGCCTTTCAATTCACATTTAAAAATGCATTTTCATAAATAACCTTTTCACAATCTGTACTCTGTTTTAATGTGTCACCGTGGAAAACAAGGTAATTGAAGCAGCTTAGAGATTAGTGAACTGTCAAAAAACGAAGCCAGCAGTCACTGCTCTGGGAGATGCTGCCCTCGCCACAGCCTCCCCCGCGCTAAATCCCCGAACTTGTCAGGGAATTAAAACTTCAGGGGAGCTCGCCAAAGAACGGGGAGCATCACTTCACACAATCTTCCCACAGAATCCAGTTAAAGAATTGCATGTGCCCGGCTGGCGTGGCTCAGTGGCTGAGCGCCAACTTGTGAACCAAGAGTCACAGTTCGGTTCCCGGTCAGGGCACAGGCCCCGTTTGAGGGCTCGATCCCCAGTGTGGGGCGTGCAGGAGGCAGCTGATCAATGATTCTCTCTCATCACTGATGTCTCTCCCTCTCTGAAATCAATGATAAATATATATATTTTAAAAGAACTGCATGTACATTTAATACACACACACACACACACACACACACACACTTCAATACTCAATTTTCACTCCTTTTCAAGTTTAACTGATTGGAAATAATGGGTGAAGCCAGACTAAGTTTGGAACAAAGAAAAGTTATCCTAATGGGCCACAGAACTGTTTTTATGGGGAGACATAAAAGACAAAGTTATGGTACAAAACGGGCAACCGTCGATGAACTGAGGGTGCAACTGAACAAGCGGATTCTCGATGTTCGCGATTCCACTGCTCGCGGATCCGCAGTGCCTGGGCCAGACGGTCAGCAGTTTGAAGACAGGCGTTGATAAAGAAATTATTCCCATCTGGAGATTATTTTAAATTGTGATAATAAACTGTGTTAATAAACACTGATTTTATAATCATGCAAAGTGCCTATACACTGCATATGTGGTTTTCCCTGAAGACCTTCCCTGATATTCCCTGTCATCGAAATTTCCAAAGAGTTTATTCTTATGCCAGAGGAGGAGACGGGGGCCCCTGTCCTGCCATGTCACCGAGCAGGGGCCGCGTGTGGCAGCAAGCAGCGCCTTCCTTACAAGTGTCACCCTTCACAACTTCCCGGAGCCACGTGGAACACAACAGGCAGCTGCTTTCCGCTCCCACGCCAAACCGACTCTTTGACGTTTTAACCTGGGTTCAGTTAACGGGGGGGAATCGTCCTCCCCAGCCACATCTTCATTAATACAACCAGAGAGAGCGTGAGGGAGACGGGGTGGAAGCGACAGACACCAGCCCCCTGAGATGACTCCCACACCTGCCTCTCAGCAAGGTCCTGCTGGTGCGAGAGCTGGAGGCGTGGTTGCTATTGTGAGTTTGGTGAGAACAGGAGCCAACAGGAGCCAGGACCGAGGCCACGCCCTTCCAGGGGCCGGGGGAGGGTGAATCTGCGGACAGGAGGTTATCTGTGGACTGTAATCCACTGAGCTCCCAGTTCGCACTTGCTGCTGAGTAGAAAGAGGTAAAAGCCATCCATCCATCCATCCATCCATCCATCCATTCATCCTTCCTTCCTTCCTTTCTTCCTTCCTTCCAGGTGCCCCCTCAAAAAATAAATAAAAAGCTATCCATGCCTGTCCTCCCAGAGGTCACAACAGTCCAGGGCGGAGGGAGACATGGAATGACCGTGGGAATGCTGGGGTCAGCTACTCTGAACTTCCTAGTGAAAGCGCACCGAAGTGGACATGACATGCAGGAGGCGTCGGTGCAGAGAAAGCAGCGTGAGCAAAGGTCCGGAAGCCTGGGGGCCAACAGCGTTTCGCAGCATTTTCGTATAATCCTTCGTCTTTCTTTGAGGTCAGTTGTTACTTCTCCACGCTCATTTCTGCTTTTAGTTATTTGAGTCCTCTCTCTCTCTTTCCTTGATGAGCCTGGTTAAAGGTATGTCAATCTTGTGTATTTTTTCAAAGAACTGGTTTCAGTGATTTTTTGCATTTTTTTTTTAGACTCTATTTCGCTTGTTTCTGCTCTGAACTTTATCATTTCCTTCCTTCTACTCACTTTTGCTTTGTTTGTTGTTCTCTTTCAAGTGTAAAGTTAGGTTCTTTGAGATTCTTCCTGTCTCTCCAGGCAGGCGTCTGCTGCTCAGAATTTCCCTCTTAGGACCCTCTCACTGTGTCCCATAGCGTTTGGGCCTCATTTCCACTGTCAAGGTATCTTTGGAGTTCTTCCTTGCTCTCACTGTGACCCCAGTCATTGTTTATAACACTTATAACATGTTACGACTTTGTGTGTTTTTTTCAGTTTCCTTCTTGTGATTGATTTAAAATTTCACAGCAGTATGGTCCGAGGAGATGCTTGGTATGATTTCAGTCCTCTTACATTTACTGAGACCTGTGTCCTAACGTGGGCTCTCCTAGAAAATGCTCCGTGTGCACTCGAAAAGAGTGTCTATTCTGTGCTTTTGGGGGGGAATGTTCTAAAGATGTCAATTAAATCCATCTGATCGAGTGTGTCATGTAAGGCCACTGTTTCCTTGTTGATTTTCTGTTTGGAAGACCTGTCCATCGATGTCATGGTGTTAAATCCCCCTATTATGACTGTGTCCCTGTCCATCTCTCCCTCTATGTTCTTTATTTTAAAAAATATATATTTTATTGATTTTTACAGAGAGGAAGGAAGAGGGATAGAGAGTTAGAAACATCAATCAGAGAGAATCATTGATCGGATGCCCCCTGCACACCCCCTAAAGGGGATGTGCCCGCAACCAAGGTACATGCCCTTGACCGGAATCAAACCTGGGACCCTTCAGTCTGCAGGCTGATGCTCTATCCCAGCCGTGGACAAACTACAGCCCGCAGGCCGGATCCGGCTGTTCTATCCGGTTCTCTTGCTCTCCCCTCCGCTCCTTTACTTTGAATTTATATTAGTTCACACAAACACTCCATCCATGCTTCTGTTCCGGCCCTCCGGTCCAGTTTAAGAACCCATGGTGGCCCTCGAGTCAAAAAGTTTGCCCACCCCTGCTCTATCCACTGAGCCAAACCAGTCAGGGCTCCCTTTATGTTCTATGTTCACTGACGTGTTATTTACTATAGCCAAGATTTGGAAGCAGCCCAAGTGCCCATCAGCAGAGGAGTGGATAAAAGAATTGTGGTACATTCACACAATGGAGTACTATTCGGCCATAAAAAAGAAAAAAAAAGGAAATTTACCCTTTGTGACAACATGGATGGACCTGGAGAATATTATGTTAAGTGAAGTAAGCCCGTCACAGACAGACAAATACCACACGCTTTCACTCCTATGTGAAATATAATGAACAAAACAGACTGAGAGACAAGATGGAAACAGACTCCTGGAGAGAGAACAGACTGACGGAGGGGCGCGGGGTTGCAGGGCTGGGAGAACAGGTGAAGGGCTTAAGGAAAAGAACTCAGAGACACAGACAGCAGAATGGTCATTACCAGAGGGGAAGGGAAGGGAGGTGAGAGGAGGCAGAAGGGTAAAGGGGGGATAAATAGTGATGGAAGGGGTCACGACTTCGGGTAGTGAACACATAACATACAGACGGTGTATTACAGAACTGTCCACCTGAAACCTATATAGTTTCATTAACCAATGCCACCCCAATACTTTCCATTAAAAGGAAATAAAGAGCAAAACATGAATACCAATGGGGTCTTGCATTTCAGCCCCGTCGCTGCCTCCCTCTCTGACGACAGTCACACACTCTTCCTTTAATAGTTCCGATTACTGATGGGAAACATCGGTCCACTACTAGTGTCCTTCCTTTACGGTAAACGAGGGAGTGACAGCACGGACCTCAGGGGTCTGTGTTCTTGTGAAAGAATTCCTCTCCCCGCCCCACAGCCAGTTTTCGGGGTCCTATTTTCTTCTTCGTCTGCGCAGCAAGTCTAGGAACCCTATCAGAGAGTTACTGAATGGGGAACGAGAAAAACTGATTTGCATGAATTTAAAAAACGGTGAATTTCTGTTTTCTTCTCTGAGAAGATGGTCGGCTAAGAATCCATACTCGGCAGTGGAGGGTAAGAGGAAAGACTTCAGTGTGAAGATAGCTTGGCGCGTGCAGGCGGTTATTTTTAAATGACTGGGTTATGAGGAGGGGCCCCGAGGGGGGATGTGAAAGGATGGTACGTGAGCATCCTATAAAAGCGTGGCGACGCACGTCTTGAACCTAGTCTTGGTCTCCAAACCCACCACCCAAAGTCATCGTCAACAGCTGGGACGTCAGCTAGCACCAGGCACTCGTTCAGCGCTCAATAAACACTGCTCGCACACCCAGGGGGAACAGGCAGGGGAGGGGGGACCTGGCTGGTACACGTGCATCGGGCCAATCAGCTCATCAGAGCTGCTGTGCGATGCGTCACTTACGTAATCGCCGTACGTGTCCTGCGTTGGGGGTGGCGGTGGAGGTCTGTACCCGGTTGGGGGGACTCCTCTTGCTCTGGGGGTGAGAAGGCCTCGTCCCCGACTCACAAGCCCTCGGGTGGAAAGGACTCCCCTGGATGCTGACGCCCCTCGTGGGGCCACAACGCCAACGGGCCGGGCTGTGGTGCCTCCCCTCCCCCTGCAAGCAAGAGGGACAGGTTAGCAGAGTCTGTCATGTTCTCCCAACATCCCACTGCCCCACTGATACCTCAGGGGAGTCCAGAGTCCCGTAAAAGAAAGAAGGAGCAATATGCAAAGTAGCAAGTGAAGCGAGAGAAGAGGGGGGCGTCCACCAGAAAGAGGTCTTCTGGGCAGCGCACCCCGCACCGGTGAATGGGGAGCACCAGAGACTCTCAATTTCGCTGAGAACCCAAAACTGCCCTAATCAATAAATCAAGTATTTTTTAAAAAACACACACAACAGCCGAAACCGGTTTGGCTCAGTGGATAGAGCGTCGGCCTGCGGACTGAAGGGTCCCGGGTTCGATTCCGGTCAAGGGCATGTACCTTGGTTGCGGGCACATCCCCAGTGGGGAGTGTGCAGGAGGCAGCTGATCGATGTTTCTCTCTCATCGATGTTTCTAGCTCTCTATCCCTCTCCCTTCCTCTCTGTAAAATATCAATAAAATATATTTAAAAAACACACACACACACACACACACACACAACAGCATTTACTGAGGCAACAAAAGAAGTGAAATGAAATGTTTTGGCATACAGCTAAGAAAATATGTACAGAAACCATGTAAAAAAAAAAATCACAAACAAAAAACTCTGATGAGAGAAATGAAAGGAGAAATAGTCCAAGCTCATGGTTTTATGAGTCAAAAAATTAAAATTTAAAAGCTATCAAGACTACATTATAACATTTCCAAAAGCCTCCTAATATTTAAATCAAAAAAGGGGGGGGGGATAGTAGAAGAATATCATGTAAGGAAAAATATCCTGTAAGTAAATTACATCTAGAAAATTTTTACTTTAGAAAATTAACTTTCATTTGTAATGCTAACAGCAAGACACCCATGAGAAACACACATGGTGTCAAAACAAGACAAAGGAAAATCATTTGGGCAAAAAATGAAAAAGGATCCCAAGTCAAATTTATAGAAAAGATTCCTTTATTAACTTTTGGTCGAGAATATGTTTGTATATTTTCAGAAAACAACTCCAAGACCATGTGGGTTCCTGCAACAGAGAGGAATTGACAGGACTGCTCCAGCCATGAAGACAGAAGAGAAACAGTCCAGAGAAGGAAGACGCTGACGACGCCTTGCCATACTAGCAGTCAGCAGCTGTGCGTCACGGCAGGTTGCCCAGGACCAAACCAGAGAGGGTCGGACCTGCATTACCACCATTTGTCCACCATCCAGAACTGAAATATCATCGCTGACATGTACACATAAGGAACTGTTTGACATTGAAATTGGGACTCAAAAGAACTGTTGGCCCAGAAAGAAACTCACTAAAGGCTGATTCATTTGCCTCTCAGCATAACCATTATTGCTTGTCTCATTTTCGGTGCTTATAAGTGTATTTCTAGTATCACATGATCTCACTCATCTGGGGGAAATAATGAACATTAACTGATGAACAAAAACAGACCCGGAGACAGGGAAGCATCGATCAGACTGTCAAACCTCAGAGGGAAGGTAGGGGAGGGCGTGGGTAAGGGGGAGAGATCAACCAAAGGACTTGTACACATGCATATAAGCCTAACCAGTGGTCACAGACAACAGGGGGGTGGGGGCATGCGTGGGGAGGGGTTTGGGATGGGAATGGGGGGATGAAGACACATATATGATACCTTAATCAATAAAGAAATTTTTTAAAAAAATAGTGCTAAGTTGCCAATTCTTCCCGACTTGGTGTATGGACTCAATGCAATCCCCATCCAAATCCCAGCAAGCTATTTTGTAGATGGACCAACATATTCTAAAGGACACCAGGAAAGATTAAAAAAAAAAAAAAAACAGAGGAGACAATACATTGCTGAAGAAGGAAAATGTTGGGGGACTCATACTGCCCGACTGCGGGACTCACTTAAAAGCTACAGCAATCCAGAGAGCGAGGACTGAAGACAGGACTACACACTCAGATCGATGGGCGAAAACCGAGGGCCCAGAAATAGATCCACAGGGAGTCAAGGGATCACTGACAAAGGGGCAAAGGCAGAGGACCACTTTTCACCAATGCCCCTCACTCTGGGCTGCACGGAAAGACACCGCGATTTCCAGCGTGCCTGCCGCGTTCCTCCTCTACCTCTGGCGCACGCCTAGGAAAGTCTCCAATGCGGTTAGAAGGAAAACGCGGTTCCCACTTACAGTGCGTCTAACCCAGGGGTGGGCAAACTTTTTGACTCGAGGGCCACCATGGGTTCTTAAACTGGACCGGAGGGCCGGAACAAAAGCATGGATGGAGTGTTTGTGTGAACTCATATAAATTCAAAGTAAAGGAGCGGAGGGGAGAGCAAGAGAACCCTCCGCTCTTTCGGCTCCGCGGGCCGGATAGAACAGCTGAACGGGCCGGATCCGGCCCGCGGGCCGTAGTTTGCCCACGGCTGCACTAGACTTTTCCTCCTCCCTGGGAGTGTTCTTCTGAGAGTAAAGCTTAATCATTCCGAGACTCTCTTCCTGCCAGAGGCCGACGGGAAGGAAGGCGCGGCCGTAGCTCCCGCCCTCAGCAGCGCTTGCAACAGTCACGGCCGATGAAGACCGAGACTTCCAAACAGGTGCCCTTGGCCCTGGCCCGTGTGGCTCAGTGGAATGAGCGTCGGCCTGTGGACGGAAGGGTCCCGGGTTCGATTCCAGTCAAGGGCACATGCCTGGGTGGTGGGTTCGATCCCCGGGGGGGACGTGTAGGTTGGAGCTCCCCCCGAAGCACCTGTGGCGATCAGTGGGGCTCCAGGGAAGGTTCCTTGGGGGTTCACCTGCATCCTCATCCCCGGGACCTCGTCTCCAGGCAGATACTCACTCAGCAGACCTGGGGGGCTGGGGGAGTTTGGGGGGGACTCTTTCCAACCACCTCTCAAGTGCTGCTGCTGCTGCTGGTGGTGGTGGTGTGGATCTGGAGGTTACGGACCGGTTGTGAAACCTGTTGGTTATCTCACGTCTTTATTGTGATCTGCCCAATCTTCTATGTAATTTTTTTTTAAAAAATGACTCAGCAACTGGTTACACTGTGCAGAGTATGAGAGCGAGCCAAGGTGTCCTAGCCGGTGTGGCTCAGTGGATAGCGCGTCGGCCTGCAGACTGAGGAGTCCCGGGTTCCCGGGTTGTAGGCTCGACCCCCCTAGTGTGGGCCGTGCAGGAGGCAGCCGATCCATGATTCTCTCTCATCATTAATGCTTCTCTCTCTCTCTCCCTCTTCCTTCCTCTCAGAAACCAATAAAAGTATTTTTAAAAAAGAGAGAGAGCTCCAAGGTGATTCGCTCTGTCTCCAACGAGTTACACAGGGTGATGAGTGACACTGCGGACAGGAGAGACAGCGCGTGAGGAAGCCGAGCTCTTCGAAAGCACAGGGAGCGGTTCACCCTCCTCCCCCGGCGCCGTGCCTGCCCCCCGAGAGCCGAGTCCTCCCTCTGAGACTGCCACTGTCTTCCCATTCCGGTGGTTGGCACCTTTTCCCTTTGTTTCTTTATTCAAGAAAATAGCAGGGAAGATCTTTATCACTTCCAATGGGGACTCCGAGACTCCCGGCACCCGTCTCCCTCTCTCCTAACCACGACACTGATGGCAGAGCAGCTCGGGGAGGCGTGGAGGTCCTTTAAGGCCCGATGGCGAGGGACTGACCCAGCATCAGCGTGGAAAATTCAACGCCGAGTATGGGGTCCTTTCGCGTGATCAGAAAAGGAATCAGTCCGGTTTGGACTGGAACGGGACATTTAAAAAATGAATCCAGTTTCATCTTAAAAGATCTTCACGACGGTGAATTCCAACTGGACGAGCAGTACACCCAGGTCCGGGAGGGAGGACGGCAGGCGCGGTGACAGGACACGCTCAGCGGCCGGGAGAGCTGCCTGGCTCTGAGTAAGGGACACACTGGGACGGCTGCGCGCACCGTATTCTGAGGACAGAAGAGGCAAGCCCGTGAGCTAGCGACTGCCTACCTGGCTATCGTGGGGGTCGGGGCCCCTCTGGTGCGCGAGGCGGCTTTCCCTCGGGCCCCGGGGGCGTCCGCACTGTCGGAGCCGCCGTTCAGGTAGGTGAGCTCCTGCAGCTGCGCCTGGCGGATCTCGTCGTTGTAGTCCTGGGGAGACGGGCCGCGTCACCACCGCCAAGAGGCAGGAGTAGTCAGAACACCACGCACACGGGTTTTAAAGATGTTTTCATGGATGTCAGAGAGGAAGGGAGAGGGAGAGAGAGAGAAACACCAATGATGAGAGAGAATCCTGGATCGGCTGCCCCCTGCACGCCCCCCACTGGGGATGGAGCCCGCAACCCGGGCCTGTGCCCTGATCGGGAATCGAACCGTGACCTCCTGGTTCATAGGTGGAAGCTCAACCACTGAGCCACCCTGGCCGGGCAGCAAACAATTTTTTTTTAACAGAAAAAAAGGGTCAGGAAAATAGTTGACTTCATAAAACAAGATTTGAGTCTGTTAAAATGAAAATGTATCAATAAATTTTAAAAAGCGAAAAAGCACGGTATTGTTCCCCAAGGTAAAATTTTCTACCATCAGCCATCACTCTTCCCCCTCAGGCATGAATTCCAGGTGGAACATTTATAATGAAATTAAAATCGCACGTGACAGATCCATGGGCAAGGCTACCCCGACTCAGCTCCACCGGCCGCCGCTGAGCACCTGGGACGCGCCCGCCGCGGAGCAGGAGGCAGACGGGGCCAGCCGGGACCTGCACGCTCTCTGGAACGTTTCTGCCTGTCTCCTGTCTCATGTTTCTGTCCACCCGCCACCTGAGGAACCTTGGGAGTCACCCCTGACTCCCCGCTTTCCTAACTCCGCGGCTCCGTCAACCCCCGGCAAGAACAATGTGCACCGAGTAGAGAAAAGCGTGACTCAGCTCACAGTCAAAGGGAAGTTCAGACGTGCGTGACGGACAGGAGTGGCTCCTAACTCAGCTGGAGGAGGAAGAGGGGTTTCTATAAGCGTCACCCAAGGGTGAGTGTCAACTGATGGCCTGAGAGGGGGCACCACCATGTTCCCGATGGGGGGGAGGGGAGCGTGTTTTAAGACCAACGGACCGGCGTGTTGAGCTCCCTGCGAGCGGCAGGCGAGCTGAGGAGCAGGGCGCGGGGGTCACTGTGCGCACGGACGCTTCCTCTCACATGTTCGCGGCCCTGGGACCCCAGGAGACTCGCTGGGATCCACCAGTAGCGCGGCCTCTCACAACCAAACTATAAATACGTTTCCTGCCCTGTGACTAAAAGCGTGTGGGGATTAATAAGCTATTTGTAAAGCACATTCCAAATATAACGTGCCGCATGCATGCTAAATGCTTGCAAGTGTGAGGCGGGGTGACACGGTGTCATCCGGGCTAAAAATAGGTCCCCGGTCAAAGTGGACGCAGGCCCTAAGCCGCCCACGGAGGGCACTGGGGGTCTGTGTCCGAGGACAACGCGCGCCCAGGGCGGTTCCAGGCTCACACAAGGGTGAGGACTCGCGTCCTGCCACTGGGACCAGGGGCTGTGCTCTCCGACGTCCTTACTCATGTGACCTCAGCAGCGCGATTTCATCTCTGATGATCTGTGGCCTCACAAGGAAAGGGGGGATGATGACCGGTCATTCGTGGGGACGGGGTGAGGTCTCCTTGCCATGACACAGGCGAGGCTCTGGGGTAGACCAAGGGCCCGGCAAGCACCAATGGCTGCTAAGTCACCAAGCAGCTGAGTAAGGGAAGGCCCGGCCGGTGCGGCTCCAGGGTTGAGCATCGACCTATGAACCAGGAGGTCACGGTTCGATTCCCGGTCAGGGTACATGCCGGGTTGCCTAGTGGATCCCCCGTGTGGGGTGTGCAGGAGGCAACTGATGTGATCGGTGGGTTTCTTTCATCATGGAAGTTTCTCTCTCTCCCTCTCCCTTCCTCTTTGAAATCAATAAAAATATATACTGAGTGGCCAGATGATGAGGATCTCTGAATGCATAATAATCTGGCCACTCAGTGTATATCCTATATAATAAAAGGCTAATATGCAAATTGTCCCCTCGACCAGGAGTTTGACCAGCAGGCAGGCCGGCCAACAGCCCATGTCCCCTCCCCCTGGCCAGGCTGGCCGGACCCCACCGATGCACGAATTCATGCACCGGGCCTATATTATATATATACATACATATATATATATATATATATATACACACACACACACATACATATATATATACACACACACACACATACACACACACACACGCACACACACACATATACACACACACACACACACACTGAGTGGCCAGATTATTATGCGTTCAGAGATCCTCATCCTCTGGCCACTCCGTGTACATTATTAAAAAAAAAAAAAAAACAAGGGAAGGAAGAACTGGACGTGCACTAACAGGAATGAGGAACTTCTTGATCTCCTCCAGGGCGTGGCCCATGCGGGCATAGGCTTCGGCGGGCGGGGCGAACACCTCGATGAGGACGTGGAGGTCGTCGTTGAGGTGGAAGTACTTGGCCTCCCCACTTTTCCTCAGCTCTTCTTCCTGCGGAGACACAAGGCACGTGGGGGCTGTGCCGACAGGAGGGAAGGGGGAGAGGAGAAAATCTACCCCGAGCTCCTGGCACGCGGCTGTCACAGAGGATCCGCCCCGGGCAAACACCACCTAAGGAAGAGCTCACGGTGTAAACGGGTCCTGCCATTCCGAGCCCAGGCCTTTTAGGAAAACGCGGAGGCATCCAGCTGGCACTCAGTCTCCGCTCCTGTCTAGGGGCCTGGGAGCCCTGCCCCTGCCCCCTGCCCCACGCTGGGCTCCCCGCCTCCTCGGGCCCCCGCCAGGCTCCTCACAGACCGCCTTTGTGGTTCTCGAACGGGCTCCAGAGCCCAGCACTGGTCACGCTGAGCGCCCGCAGTGCCCTGACCAAGTCCTGAGCAATCTCCAAAGTACCGATGTGCCCTGTTCGCTGCTCGCCCCTTTCCTGACTTCTCTCGCCGCAGGTGACCGCAGGGACCACACACCACGACGGTCTCTCTTGGCGCTACAACCTCCTTGTTCAGAAAAGTGCTTGGCACAGAGCAGACGCTCAACGCATCCTTACTGGATGAGTGACTAATTGTCTATTCATGTCTATGTCCATTGGCTGATGCGGGTGTCATTCAAAAAGCATTTCCACAGGCCAGGCACTACACCAGGGGTGGGCAAACTTTTTGACTTGAGGACCACAAAGGGTTCTTAAACTGGACCGGAGGGCCGGAACAAAAGCATGGATGGAGTGTTTGTGTGAACGAATATAAATTCAAAGTAAAGGAGCGGAGGGGAGAGCAAGAGAACCCTCCGCTCTTTCGGCTCCGCGGGCTGGATAGAACAGCCGTACGGGCCGGATCCGGCCCGCGGGCCGTAGTTTGCCCACGGCTGCACTACACCCTCCCTGAGGATACAACGGTGAACAAGATAAACGGCGGGCTTCATTAGCTGACTGTACGTAATCGGGACGCACATTTTCTAATTGATTGGTTGTGGTTTACACAATGAAATTTAGGGGGAAATTAGGAGGGAAAACAATTCATTAAAGGGACCAGTGATTTCGCTGCATCATCTTTATCTTTTTTTCTTAAGTTTTTTTTTATTGATTTTAGAGAAGGAGGAAGGGAGAGGGAGAGAGAGAGAAAGAAAAACATCGATGTGAGAGTAACGCATCACTGGCTGCCTCCTGCATGTCCCCCTACTGGGGATCAAGCCCACAACCTGGGCCGGGAATCAAACAGGTGACCTCTCTCCTGCTACCAGGACAGATGAGTCTGGGAAACAAAGCATCAATCAAGACAGGAATGCTTAGCGTGTCCTTAGGCTAACCTGGCCGTGACTGAGAATTACTTCAAACACCGACTGGAAATTCACATTAAGGCTCCACCCTAAACAGGTTGGGGCCTGGGGGATCTCTACTGTTAAGCAGTGTCCCAGGGGCGTCTGAGGCATAGCCATGTTTTCATCAAGTAATAGACTGACCCTCCCTGAGCAAGCAGGCCATACACTCGGATGCTCTGAATCGCACTTCTCTTACATTTAAAAGCAAAATTTTGTTTATCTCCCATCATGTGTCCAAGGATAACATGGAGGAATGCACGCGAAATGTCACAGCATGTCTGAGCCACAGTGGCTGTTCAATACACTAATGGTGGCTATTTTCATATGAAAGCTGTTATTTAGACGGACTCTCGGGCGAGGAGGCTGGACTTTGTCTAAGTGACTTCCCTATCTGACACAGCCATTGTCCCACCCTTCACGGTGAGTGGTCACTAAACACAGATTTGGTTCTTAGTAACATCAACCTTTCAGCAATGACAGAGCGACAGAGTGATGGGGGAGAACCACGCACATGGCAGAACATCTGAAACGTGAACGTTCTTTTCAGAACTTGTGTATTTCGGAAAGTGATTAGGAAAAATAACAGTAATTTTTGCTTATTGGAAAAGAAAGCACGCTGCCTGTCAGAATGGCTCCCCTCGATAAATCAACAAGCAAAACGCCGCGAGGATGTGGAGGAAGGAACTCCGTGAACCGCTGCTGGGATGCCGACTGGTGCGGCCGCTGTGGGATGCAGTACGGAGTTTCCTCAAAAGTTAAGGATGGAACTGCCTTTTGACCCAGCGATTCTGGGGATTTACCCAAAGAGACCCAAAACAGTAATTCAAAAGGATATATGCACCCCTGTGTTCATTGCAATGTTATTTACAATATCCAAAGTTTGGAAGGGCCCCTCAGTAGGTGAGTGGATGGAAGAGCGGTGGCACATTCACACAATGGAATGCTATTGGGCCATAAGAAGGAGGACATCTTACCTTTTGCAACAGCATGGATGGGCCTGGATAGAGTTGTGCTAAGGGAAATAAGCCAGTCAGAGGAAGACAAGTACCACATGATTTCACTTACATGTGCAATCTGATGAACAAAATAAACTAACAAACAGAATAGAAACAGACTCATGGATACAGGCAGCATGGATACACACTGCTGTCCGAGGGGAGGGGGTACAGGGCTGGGTGAAAGGGGTGAAGGGATTAAGCAAAACAAAAAGTAAAAGACAAAAAAACTCTCAGACACAGACAACAGTGTGGTGATTGCCAGAGAGAAGGGGCGAAGTGGGAGAGGGTATAGGTACATGGGGATGGAAGAAGACTTGACTTGGGGTGGCGAACACACAACACAATACACAGATGATGTGTTGTAGAACTGGACCCCTGAAACCTAAATAATTTTATTGACCAACGTCACTCCAATAAATTCAGTGAAAGAAATCAATCCATCTTGAAATTCTAAAAATAAAAAAGGAGGCAGTTCACATGAATACATCCAAGTAGAATAACGATGTGCAAGCCATTATTAAAACTTTTTAAGTCAATAGTATTAACTTGACAAAATACATAGGGTGCCCAGGGAGTGCAAAAGGGCAAATAAAAGTATCTACGTTATAAAGTCAATGACATGGAACACAGGCCAGGGACAAGACCCCGAGGAGCGTGTCTGAAGTGCCAACAGCAACTGTGAGAGGACAGACAACTCCTTGCTCTTCGTGACAATGTCAGTGTCCCTGTGCCTTCTGCAAGGTGACACACCGTTTCTAGAATCAAAACCATAGGGGCCCGGCCGGCGGGGCTCAGTGGCTGAGCCTCGATCTATGAACCAGGAGGTCACGGTTCAATTCCCTGTCAAGGCTCATGCCCGGGTTGCGGGCTCAATCCCCAGTGTGGGGCATGCAGGAGGCAGCCCATCAATGACTCTTTCTCATCACTGATGTCTCTATCTCTCCCTTCCTCCGAAATTAATAAAAAAACATAGGTACTACAATATTATTTTATAAGTGAATATAAAGGTCACAGATGCACGTTTCAGACACTGAACTGGCCAGTGTAACTCAATTTTCCAAACAGTCTCGTGGACATCACCCTCCATAACATTTTCCTGTAACTCCATTTGAGATTCCAGTTGGCTTTTATATAATACTAGAGGCCCAGTGCACAGATTCGTGCACTGGTGGGGTCCCTTGGCATGGCCTGTGGGGATGGGGCCGAAACCAGCAGTCCAACACCACCTGCCACTCCTGCCTGCCTGTGCCTGCTCACTGCCGCTCCGCTGAGGACTCCGGGGCTGCGGCAGCCAGCTGTGAGCCCTGCGTCTGGCGCCCGTCGATCAGCTGAGCGGTGCTCCTGCTGTGGGAGCGCACTGACCACCAGGGGGCAGCTCCTGCATTGAGCGTCCGTCCCCTGGTGGTCAGTGTGTGTCATAGCGACCAGGTGTTTGGTTGTTCAGTCATTCGGTGGTTCAGTCGCTTAGGCTTTTGTATGCATAGATGTAGGAATACAATGGATGATCTAAAGGTGCATTACAAGCAGCCACATGTCTACAATGAGTCTTACCTTTGCCTTGTCTCTCATGGAGCCTTTGCCAAGGATGGACATTTTGGTCAAGGTCTCTTCTTGTAAACGCTTCAGAGAATTGCCACGTGGACCCAGAAGCTTCCCCACAAAGTTGAACTAGGAAAAACACAGAAACCAAACTTGTAGCACCCGTATCTGAAGGTAACTTCTCACTCCCAACGCTAAGAAACACGGTGGTATGCTCCACGTCATCGATTAATCACATGAGTCACACTGGTTCTACACACCACAGGTAACACGGCTAAACACGGTAAAATAAAATAACAATTGATATGTTTCTCTATACCAATCATGCCCGTGATGGCTGTATTTCACAACCTGTAAATGCAGTCAATTTCCTTGATAACAGGCACACACATTCAACACCCACCATGGACAGCGCCAGGGTTAGGACACAGGCGAGGGAAAATGCCACTACATGCTACATGTCCTGCAAGGTCCCTCGACTGGTCATAGCATCTGGGTTCTTCGACCTGGTTAGCACTCAGCCTTGGCCAGTCAACCAACGGAGGCCGACTTCATAGCATCTGGCGGCTGACAAAAGCTTTGCCATAAATCCACCGATCTCTTCGACAACTAGCTATGGGGATGTGGACAACTTACGCAGGCTGGATGTTTAGGGTTGTTTATTTAACAAGCAGAGAAGTGAGTTACTGAAGGCCCTGGACTCTGAGGCGAGGCTGCCCGGGTTTCAAAGCCCGGCTTTGCCATTTGGCAGCTGAGGAACCCTGGGCCAGTCACCCAACCTCTGCACACCTGCTGTTCAATGGGACTGTCCTGAGGACTCAGCTGGTCCATATAAATAGACGCGAGGCCCGATGCATGAAATTCATGCAAGGAGCTCAGCCCCCACAGCCGCAGCGGCTACCTCTGCCTCGGCCCCTGCCACCACAGCTTTGTCCGGAAGGTTGTCTGGAAGGTCGTCCTGTTTAATTACCATATTACACTCTTTTTATTATAGATTATTTAGAAAAAATGCTTGGCGCAACATAGACAATAAGTATGTCTTGAGTGAAAGAATTATTAGAAATGTCACACAATGCTTGGAGCCTCACTACAATGAAGGTAAACCACGAATACTTCTCACTCCCGCACGGAAAGGCAGCCTTCCTTACTACCCAGAGCGCACCTGTCCTCTTAGGCACGCTTGTTGGTGACAATCTCATGCTCTGATGTCAGCCACCATACTGGGGCCGTGCCACGGCCGCACTGCTGCTGTTTTTAAGAGAAAATTGTTCCTCCATTTGCCTTGCTATGATAATTGAAGTCATTTCCCTGAAATACCCACTTTAAGGAAAATCAAAGTACTTTTTCCTTGCCCGCTTTTCATTTTATGGGTCTCCAACAAGACTCAAGTATCTATTTTTAACCTTTACATGCAACTTCTTTTTATTTTTAAATGTTATGTAAATCACTTTTTAAACTATATCAGTAACACAGCGTTGAAAATATCAGACAAAGCTACAAGGTTGGGGGGATCCGTCTCTCGACCCGCCCACCCCTACCTGCTCCTCATGCCCGATTTCTTGGCTTTTACCTTCTTGGAATTTCTATTATTTGGATTCCAGAGCCCTGGGTTGGATCTCTAAGTTTCCTCTTTTCCCCTCTTTCTCTTTCATCTTCTCTCTAGTTTTGGGGAGACATAATTACACTGAACTGCCACACCTATTCTTCTTTCATTTCCACAATCAGACGTTCAACGACTGACAGCCTTTTCTATGTGTGCTCTCTTCATGTCCTTTATACAATGTCTATGGAAGCAAACGAGGTTCCCATCTTTCTGAGAATCTGAATGGCCATGGCCTTCGCCCGTCCCAGTGTGTGACCCGGCTTCTTTCTCAGCACAGATAGCCCTCGGCAGAGCGGCCCTCCTCTGCCCCGTCCTCAGCACGCAGCCCGCGGCTCTGAAATGCTGCCTGAAGCTTCCTCTCATGGCACCTGACAACCCCGTGCTGTGGAAGCCCAGGTTTCCATCAGAACCTACTCCAGCCGGGCTGGCGTGGCTGGGTGGTTGGGCGTCAACCTATGAACCAGGAGGTCACAGTTCGATTCCCAGTCAGGGCACATGCCCGGTTGCAGGCTCGATCCCCAATGTGGGGCGTGCAGGAGGCAGCTGATCAATGATTCTCTCTCATCATTGATGTTTCTCTCTCTCTCCCTGTTCTCTCTGAAATCAATAATAATAATAATAATAATAATGATGATGATGTTTTAAAAAGCCTACTCCAATTTCAGTACCAACACTTCTTTCCTCCCGGGCCAGGCATCGGCCTGAAGAGGAATGAATAAAAATCACCCACCAGCCCGGCTGGTGTTGCTCAATGGTTGAGCATGGACCTATGAACCAGGTGGTCACGGTTCGATTCCCGGTCTCCTAAGAGGAGGTATCACCTTGGTTGCCAGGATTCCAAGAACCCATCAGTAAGCACAGATACCCCTTTATTTATGCATAGAGTAACTCCCCCATCTTCAGCGTGGCACCTCGCTCTGGCCCTCGGTGGCATCTCTCCGGGTCTCCTCCGGTTCGGCCTCTTCGGGCAGCCTCGCGTCTGGTGCTGCGTTAAGACGGGCAGACGCCGGGCCATCAGCACGAAGAGCCTCCGGAAACCTCACTTCTCATACAACCGCCCCCCACGTCTCCTCCGTTCCACCCGTGAGCCCCCTTCACAGGAACTGCGTCTCCAGCCCCGAGTCTCCGCGAGGTCTTCCCACGCTGACGAGCTGTGTCTGGCCGATGCTCTCGCCCCACCAGCTCAGGGCTCCGGGGCTGTCTCCTTCAGCATCCCCATCGTTACCACCTCCCTCGCCGCCGCCGGATCTGCCTGGCGGCCTTTGCCTCTTGCTGTTGTCTCACACGCACCTTCTTATCGTCACCGATTGGTGCCTTTTAACCCGTTCAGAGCCATGTTAGCGGGTTTCTAGGATGGTGTGAAATTAAACTGATGCGGCCAGGCAGCCGTATTGACATCGCGTTAACCATCACATATCCCGATTAATAGCTAGGAGGAGACACCACCATCTCATTTCACTCTGAGAAGACGGAGGTCCACGGAGTGATATGGTTTTTCAAGGTCACTTGAGGAAACATAAAAACACAGGGATCCATGTAAGAAGCAGGAGCCCTGGACATGGTTCTAGATCCCTGAAGGAGTCCCTCTCTCCGCTTAGCTTCCACGAGTCTTTGTTCACAGAAAGTACATGAAGCGGCACTCTGACCATCAGAAGGCCTGCTGTTCCCGGCTGTGCTCGACCACGAGTGTGTATCAGTTCAACCTCCTCCGCAGGTTAACCTTCGCGAGGCTCTCCCCTCCTCCTCCTCCACCACACGGGGGTCACACTACCTCCTGCGGGTGCCCGTCGCGTGAACTAAACACAAAAGTGAATAAAAATCACCCACCCGCCGGGCCAGCGTGGCTCAGGGGTTGAGCGTCCACCTAGGAACCAGGAGGTCACAGTTCGATTCCCGGTCAGGGCACAAGCCCGGGTTGCGGGCTCCATCCCCAGTGCGGGGCGTGCAGGAGGCAGCCGATCCACGATTCTCTCTCATCACTGATGTTTCTGTCTCTCTCTCCCTCTCCCTCCCTCTCTGACATCGATAAAAATATATTAAAAACGAAGAAGGAAAGATCAAGTGCCGCGCACTGGGGCAGCGCGAATTTCAGCCGAGCCCTGAGCCCGGAGCGACAGAGATGTGGAAGCAGTCCTCAGACCTGCCGATGGCCTCCTCGGAAGGACTACTCTTCCGAGGTGACGCCTGCGATAGCCCCGTTGACCCACGACCACGCCAGACACAGGCTCCCTGCTCTGCTCCCCAAAAGCCGGCTGGCCTGGCGGTCCCCACCGCCGGCCGGAAGCGCTCCTCACCCGCCTCGATCAGACACTAGTCAGGGTTCCCCTTCAGGCAGGGGTGTTGTTTCATTTGGTAACTGGATGTGCAATCAGACAGCAAGAACGTACTACATTTTTAAAAGGTTTTAAAACATTGATCTCCAGAGAGAGCGGAAGGGAGAGGGAGAGAGAGAGAGAAAGAAACATCCACGGGAGAGCAAAACGTTGATCGGCTGCCTCCTGCACGTCCCCTACTGGGGACTGAGCCTGCAACCCGGGCATGTGCCCTGAGCGGGAATCGAACCGGCAACCTTTCGGTGCATGGGACGACGCCCAACCAACTGAGCCAGTTTAATACATTTAAACTTTCATTTTTATTAATGACTAGAGGCCAGGTTCGTGCACCGGTGGGTTCCCTCAGCCTGGCCTGCGGGGATCGGGCCGAAACCGGCTCTCCGACATCCCCCGTGGGGTCCCGGATTATGAGAGGGCGCAGGCCAGGCCAAGGGACCCCACGGGTGCATGATTGGATCGGGGCCGGGGAGGAACTGCGGGAGGGCTTCAGGGCGTGTCCAGCCGGTCTCGTCCAGTCCCAATCGGCTGGAACCCAGCAGCAAGCTAACCTACTGGTCAAAGCATCTGCCCCCTGGTGGTCAGTACGCATCATAGCGACTGGTCGAACGGTCAAACGAACGAATGGTCGGACACTTAGCATATTAGGCTTTTATTATGTAGGATTTCATTGTGTGCGTCGATGTGTACAGGTGAAAGTGTCCCCATACCCACGACCACTGACTTTTCTTCAGGTGCTACTTATTCTATTACAAATATACATTACATTATAGGTGTTACAGCTGCAAATAAAAAGTTTTTTCCGATGAAGACGGTGAATCAGCATACAGTAAGACAGCTGAGTTTCACTGCATACCGTGCACCGTCCAATTACTAGGTCCTTTGTGGGTGAGGCCTGGTGTCCTGAACCCGCCCTAATGGATCTTTGTGACCTGACCCTGCTCCTGGGGGAACCATTAGTCATGCTGTCATTTCATAAACAACGAAGCCTCCGGAACATGTCACTGTCTCCATTCAAATGTGTCCCCTCATGGGCTGCTCCCCGGAAGGCTGATTAGTCTGACGGAGGGCGGCCTGGCTGACCTCTCACTCAGCCCTGGAACGAACTCGTGGCCTCTGCCACCGCGTGCCAAGCACGGGGTTCTGCCAGGGCGCCCCAGCCCAGCACAGGGCGCGGCCGCCCACGCAGCGCCTCGAGCCAGGGGCCCCACAGCTGTCCTGGGGGGCAGCGGCCAGGCCTTCCGGAGTGACTGCCCCACCACCTGGCAGAGCAGGCACGTAACTCAATATTCAGTGAGTTCATTACGGGTTGACAGTCTGCATGTGGGTCCCTGATAACCTTCTGTCTGTCTGATTTCAATGCTGAAAGACTCCGATTCTGTAGCTGCACCCTAACGAGGGCTCGTTAGAAAAAGACAGCGGAGCAAAGCCACTAGTCCCTTAATTACGTGTTTTTTTCCTCCTCATTTCCCTCGAGTTTTGTGCAGCCAGCACAGACACCCTGGGCGGGCAGCTCTGGGCGAGCCCGCCGCAGCGTCTGAAATACAACCTGCGATCGAGGTGGGGTCACCGTCTTCGTGTTCGGGCCACTGCACCTGTTTTCCACACGGATGTGCGTTGCCTGTCTCACCAGGGCCAAGTGCACACAGGAACAGACCGCGTGCCAGGCCAGTGCCTGCTCCGCAGGGTCCCACGGGCCCTCCTGCTCCCCTCCGGGCACCTCCTGCTTTCTCCTGGGACACTTCCCAGACTGGACTTCAGCCCATTTCCCTCCGTGTTGGATTCCCGGGAAGAGGGGATGTGCTTCGCGCCAGTCTGAAACCTCCACGTCTCACTGCGGTCCCCATTCTCAACGCACTGCCGCGCAGGGTCACGGGCAAAATACACAGCCGCGCTGAGGCAGCCGCAGCAGACGAGTAAACGCACGGGGTCCCGCCCGCCCGTTGCTGCTGCATTGTGAGGAAGCCAGGACCCTGCCGACGCTACCACAATGGAAACCGCTCTCTGGCACGAGAGGCCAAGAATGGCAAAACGTTAAGCCCGCTGCCTACCCCGGCGCCCGTGCGGGAGCCCTGCGGGCCCCGGTCCTGGGTTCAAGGGCGGCTGGCGGGAGCCCCTGCTCCCAGGGCAGCCTCAGGGCCTGCAGTGATGGGCTACTTCCCATGGGGTCTGCTGTGCAGCAGCATCCTGTCCTATCCTCTCTGAGTGGGGGTTGGGGGGTTGGGGGGTTGGGGCCTTGGAGGCTCCGCCTACTGTCCTGTTAGACTGAAAACTGTTTTAAAAGTATGTCTGTTGGAATTTAGGTAAGGCCCATTTATGCTGAAATCGGAGGGCATTTGTTGTAAACAGACACAGCGCAGTCCCTCCTGCTCACCGGGACAGAAATGCCCCCACATGTCATCACGGGTCTCCCCTGATGATCACATGCTTGTTTATGGTCCTTTCACAGCCCTTATTTTTCTTGAAATGCACTTTATGATTTCACAGACCAGATCAAATCCTGGGATAAATCTCAGACTTGCGAAAAGTAATTCCCTCTGCTCCATTATGGCCCCTTTTTACTCTCATTCTCTGCACCCCCAACCCGCAGCCAACACAGGCATATCCCCCCCAACCTAAACCCCAGCCTGCAGCCAACACAGGCATATCCCCCCCAACCTAAACCCCAGCCTGCAGCCAACACAGGCATATCCCCCCAACCTAAACCCCAGCCTGCAGCCAACACAGGCATATCCCCCCCAACCTAAACCCCAGCCTGCAGCCAACACAGGCATATCCCCCCCAACCTAAACCCCAGCCTGCAGCCAACACAGGCATATCCCCCCCAACCTAAACCCCAGCCTGCAGCCAACACAGGCATATCCCCCCCAACCTAAACCCCAGCCTGCAGCCAACACAGGCATATCTCCCCAACCTAAACCCCAGCCTGCAGCCAACACAGGCATATGCCGCCTCCTTTCCACACAGCCCCACTGGCCCAGGATCAGAAAACCAGGGACTGAGCAGTGGCACGTTATACTAGTATATATATAAATGTAAATATAAATATAAATATAAATATAAATATATCCTAGAGGCCCAGTGCACGAAATTCGTGCACAGGTAGGGTCCCTAGGCCTGGCCAGGGATCAGGGCCAATCTGCAGGGTAACTGGATGCCCTCGCTGGCACCCACCTTGGCTGGCCTGGTGCCGCCCACTTGCTGGCCAGCCCTGCCCCCTGCTGCCACGGCCGGTCATCTTCCTCTGCGGGCCTGGGGCCTGCGGGCTGGGGCAGTTCCTGTGTTAAGCATCTGCCCCTGGTGGTCAGTGTGCGTCACAGTGACCGGATGTTCCACCGGTCCTTCCACTGTTTGGTTGATTTCCATATTAGGCTTTTATTATATAGGAGATATATATATATATATATATATACACACACACACATACTACACACACACACACACACACACACACACACATATATATATATATATTCTTTTTAATTTATTTTAGAGATAAAGGGAGAAGGAGAGAAAGAATCATCAATGATGAAAGAGAATCATTGATTGGCTGCCTCCTGCACGCCCTCCACTGGGGATCCAGCCCACAACCTGGGCATGTTCCCTGACCGGGAATTGAACCCTGACCTCCTGGTTCATAGATCGCTGCTCAACCACTGAGCTACGCCGTCTGGGACAGTGGCACATCTTAACGCCATCCTGAATGCTACAACCTACAACTCCCCATAATTAAATCATCCCAGCCCGATAATTACTCTGCCCTGCCCCCCTCGCCCCGCCTCTGCGTGTTCACAGCCTGGACTAAATTTAATTCCACCTGCAATTCTTTCCCCAGAAATAACTCTCCTCACACCCGTAACTCCCATGGAGTCCCTCCCCTCTCGTGTTAATTCCGTTTTACCTGAATGACTTAGTGACATTTACCGCTTCTCCAGGTGGCGTGTGAATCCTGTGAGAGTAATTAGGACCCGTATTTGATTCATCGTTTTTCCCACATAAAGAAGGGCTTCTCAAAAAATAATTGGGGAGCTGAAGTGGATTTTACCCCCAAATCAAATGGCACTAGTCACCCTGGTTGTTATGGGTTTTGTTTGCGGCAGAAGTTACTGCAACATATTAAAACTCCAGGTAGACGCCTTCTTTAAATTTATTACGTTTCCAACCACACATCTCTAAGATCATTGGTTGTGGGGGAAACTATTTGGTGTTGCTCTGTTGATAGTAATTTAACCTACTCTCACCTCTAAATGGTAAACAGCCCAATTCTCTGAGATACCAGCAACTCTGAACATGAGTGGCGCGTGCAGTGACGCCTCCAGGAGACGACACGGGCAAGGTTATACCCACGGGGCACACGCGAGGAGCGGCCTGAACTACCCCACCGCGTGTCCCTGCTATCTCTGTTCGCTCACGGCTGGACTACATTCTTGTGGGGCGGGGAGGGGTCGATGGCCAAACGAAGAAAACATATACATGACCACTCAGAAAAGTGCCGGCTGCCGCCAGCTGGGAGTGTGGAGAGCAGAGAGGAGGAGCTGAAAAGGCAGGCAGGAATGGGTCTGGAAGGAGGCTGTCAGGGTAGACAGGGTAGAGAAAGAGATGGATGATAATTCAGGAGCAGAAGTAACAAAATATACAGGCCATGGCATTTTAACACTGGAGGGGCGGAGGTAAAGGAGAAGCTAAGTGAAAAAAAAAAAAAAAAGAGGTGTCCCGCCGGCGTGGCTCAGGGGTTGAGCATCAGCCTGTGAACCAGGTGGTCACGGTTTCATTCCCGGTCAGGGCACGTGCCCGGGTTGCAGGCTCCATCCCCAGCAAGAAGGGGTGGCGGGGGGAGTAGACCAATGATTCTCTCCCATCATTGATGCTCCTCTCTCTCTTTCCCTCTCCCTTCCTCTCTGAAACCAATAAAAAAATAAATTATAAAAAAACACACACAAAAAAATGATGTGCGGTGGTTCCGGGCGCTGAGGTACACAGCAATCTGTCACCCACAGAAATAACAAACCCGGGGAGAGGCCGGGCTCGCCAAGAAAAGCAGGTCATTGTGGCCATGTCACAGCTGGGATGGCTGCGCTCCCCACGGAGAGGTGTCCGCAGGCGGAGCCGCGCCCCACACCGTGGCTCCTGGACCTGCCTCCCTCCCCCCTGTACCTATGTAACTGTGTGTCACGTATCCCTCGTTTCATGTAATTATGTGTCAATGCCTGGTTTGGACAGAAGGCCACAGCTGGGTCCAGGGAGTTTATCCCAGGAGGCTGGGGTCCGGGAGAGCGGGACACGGTTGTCCACACTTCCTGTCTAGTGTCACTACAGTTGCAGTGCTCAGCAGATCCGACCTGGTGGTCCTCAGGGCCCAGAGCCAAAACAGTCAGTCCAGTGACCTTCAAGAGATCTAAGCCAGTAATATGTCACAATATGGAGCCCCCGGAGAGCCACCTGCCCCCCCAATCATGAAACACCGGGAAGCCCACCTGCCCCCCCAATCATGAAACACCTGGGAAGCCACCTGCCCCCCTCAATCATGAAACACCCGTAGAAGCCCACCTGCCCCCCCAATCATGAAACACCTGGGAAGCCACCTGCCCCCCCAATCATGAAACACCCGGAAAGCCCACCTGCTCCCCCCAATCATGAAACACCCGGAGAAGCCACCTGCCCACCCCCAATCATGAAACACCCGGAGAAGCCACCTGCCCCCCCAATCTTGAAACACCTGGGAAGCCACCTGCCCCCCTCAATCATGAAACACCCGGAGAAGCCCACCTGCCCCCCCAATCATGAAACACCTGGGAAGCCACCTGCCCCCCTCAATCATGAAACACCCGGAGAAGCCCACCTGCCCCCCCAATCATGAAACACCTGGGGAGCCACCTGCCCCCCTCAATCATGAAACACCCAGAGAAGCCACCTGCTCCCCCAATCATGAAACACCCGGAGAAGCCACCTGCCCCCCCAATCATGAAACACCTGGGAAGCCACCTGCCCCCCTCAATCATGAAACACCCGGAGAAGCCCACCTGCCCCCCCAATCATGAAACACCCGGAGAAGCCACCTGCCCACCCCCAATCATGAAACACCCGGAGAAGCCACCTGCCCCCCCAATCATGAAACACCTGGGAAGCCACCTGCCCCCCCAATCATGAAACACCCGGAGAAGCCCACCTGCTCCCCCCAATCATGAAACACCCGGAGAAGCCACCTGCCCACCCCCAATCATGAAACACCCGGAGAAGCCACCTGCCCCCCCAATCATGAAACACCTGGGAAGCCACCTGCCCCCCTCAATCATGAAACACCCAGAGAAGCCACCTGCTCCCCCAATCATGAAACACCCGGAGAAGCCACCTGCCCCCCCAATCATGAAACACCTGGGAAGCCACCTGCCCCCCTCAATCATGAAACACCCGGAGAAGCCCACCTGCCCCCCCAATCATGAAACACCTGGGAAGCCACCTGCCCCCCCAATCATGAAACACCCGGAAAGCCCACCTGCTCCCCCCAATCATGAAACACCCGGAGAAGCCACCTGCCCACCCCCAATCATGAAACACCCGGAAAGCCCACCTGCCCCCCCAATCATGAAACACCCGTAGAAGCCCACCTGCCCCCCCCAATCATGAAACACCCGGAAAGCCCACCTGCCCCCCAATCATGAAACACCCGGAAAGCCCACCTGCTCCCCCCAATCATGAAACACCCGGAAAGCCCACCTGCCCCCCCAATCATGAAACACCCGGAAAGCCCACCTGCCCCCCCCCCAATCATGAAACACCCGGAAAGCCCACCTGCTCCCCCCAATCATAAAACACCTGGAGAGCCACCTGCCCCCCCCAATCATGAAACACCCGGAAAGCCCACCTGCCCCCCCCATCATGAAACACCCGGAAAGCCCACCTGCCCCCCCCAATCATGAAACACCCGGAGAAGCCACCTGCTCCCCCAATCATTAAACACCCGGAGAACCCACCTGCCCCCCCAATCATAAAACACCTGGAGAGCCACCTGCCCACCTCAATCATGAAACACCCGGGAAGCCCACCTGCCCCCCTCAATCATGAAACACCTGGGAAGCCCACCTGCCCCCCCAAATCATGAAACACCCGGAGAAGCCACCTGCCCCCCCAATCATGAAACACCCAGAGAAGCCACCTGCCCCCCCAATCATAAAACACCCGGAGAAGCCACCTGCCCCCCCAATCATGAAACACCCGGGAAGCCACCTGCCCCACCCTCTAAAACAGCCCAAATACTCCTTCTCCACCTCACAGCCCCCGTAGCCAACACTGCCCTGCACTCTGCCCCCGCATCCCTTTATCCATAAACCCTATGAGCATCTGTGCATCTTATGGAACGACTGTTGCACCAAATAAAACGGCCCGTAATTTCTCAAGTGGCCTCTGCCCTCCAGAGTGCTCCCGTCATGACCAGGTCGGCCCCAAGCCGTCTGACCCTGGCCCTTGCCCAGCCAGTGCCTGGGGACAGTGTCAGCAGGATCCCCCTCCTGTCTTCCCGGAGCACCTAACATTGAGCCTCTGGCGCTGTGCTGTGAGCATAAGCTTACTCCTCGGCAGGCCCCACCAAACCGAGAGCTTCTTAAGAAAAAACTTGCCTCAATCGCATCTGTTTGCCCAGCACAAGGCCTGGCTCGGAGAAACCCCTCAACAGATGTGGGGCACGTAAGCGGATGGATGGGCTCCCGGATGGATGAACCAGGGAATGAAGGGAGGGGTGCACACCTGGACCACAGGTGTCTGCAGGACCTCAGAAAGGGCACCTGATCCCACGCTGATGTGGCCCTGATCTCAGCTCCGTCATCTCTAGTCCCTGCTCAGCACCAAGGGGCGGGCTGATCCCCGGGGAACCCAGGAAGAACATCTCTCCAGCTCAACATCTTCAAAACCAAGAACCCTGAAACAGTGCTTCCCCCGAGTGCCAGGCCTGAGAAGCTCAGACCTACCGCTAGGAAGAGTACGTGTGCTTCAGGTCGGAACACTGAGACTGTCGTCCAATGGGGTGCCGCTGGGGTGCCGTTGCAAGACTGCTGACAGTAGCTTATGAAGAGAAGAGAAAGTGCCCTCGCCGGTTTGGCTCAGTGGATAGAGCATCGGCCTATGGACTGAAGGGTCCCGGGTTCAATTCCAGTCAGGGGCATGTACCTCGGTGGCAGACTCCTCCCCGGCCCGGGCCCTGGTGGAGGCTCGTGCAGGAGGCAACCCATCGATGTTTCTCTCCGTCTTTCCCTCTCTCGTCCACTCTCTCTAAAATTCAATAGAAAAATATCCTCGGGTGAGGATTAAAACACAAAAGAAAAGAGAAAGCTTTCCATGAATGGAAGATCATCTCAGTAGATGGGAGTTTCACACACAGCATTTCTCTCTCGCCCCCGAAGCTGAAAGTCTAGGGTCAGCATCAAGTCCACATCAAGCTGCCCTGTGCCCGCCGCTGGGCCAGAGGGCCATGCACCACAGTCCAGTCTGCTACCTGGCACCAGCAGGAACGCCTTCTCTTAGAACTGGTGGAAGTGCACCATTAGCCTTTACACGGGCTGGCAGCCTGAACCCTACATGCTCAATCATGCTAAGCAGAGATGCCTCCTTCAGCTTCCTGAAAGCAGGGGTTTCTAAGCAGCCTGCTCCTAACATCATAAATACTTGCCATGGACGCTGCTCTCCGTTAGACACGGAAATGACCATCTGTCTTCCCCTGCTCGCATCAACGCTGACATTGCAAAGCGATGTTGGAGATTTTATTTCATATCCTTTACTTCATGCACTTACTCATACGCCACGGAGTATTAATTATAGATTCATCATCTACTAGGATATGCACTATGTACTCACTCATACCCAGCGGAGTATTCGTTGTAGACTGATTAGCTACTAGGCTCTGAACTATCTGAAGATGGGCAGCGATATGATTGTCTATCTACCGCACATCAAGCATACAGAGGGCCGCTGAGTATGGTTATCATTTTATGAAGGTTTCCGTGAGCCATGCTTCAGGTGGTAATGACTCAGTGAGAGGGTCCCAACAAAGTTCGCTGGAAAGGTTCTGTACGTCTGACTGAACTCCTAGCAGGCTGGCCGTCTGGAGACAGTAACTATGAACCCTTAAGCTCCAAACAAATGATAAAAACCAACTATCTGAAGCCTGAGGAGAATGATCAGAAACAAGAAAATTCTGGAAGAGAGTCAGACTTGGGAGAAGGGAATGGCCTGAGCGAATTTACTGATTTTACAATGTTTAGCCTCAATAGCAGAGTTTCAGGAAACTACAGCATTGAAATGTCAGAGAGGAATACTGGAAAAGACAAGAGTCAGAGCTGAGGAGCCCCCAGTTTCATGGATAAAATCCAACAATATATAAAAGGATAATATGTCATTACCAGGTAAGGTTTAACCTAGGAATGCAAAGTTGGTTTAATTTAAACAAATCAATCAATAAGATTCACCATGTGAAAAATTCAAGGGAGTAACATCCTCTGTTCATTTCAACAGATGCAGAAATGGCACTCAATAACATTTACCACTTCGTCAGGATCAAACCTCTCAGCAAAACTGAAGTAGAAGAAACTTCCTCTACCTCACAAAGGTCATCTAATAAAAAAAACCTATGGCTGTTACCATTCTTAATGGGAAAATATTGAATGTTTCCTACATTGATTGGGATAAGGGAAGAATGCCTAATCTTCCCCCTTATATTCAAATATTATACTAGAGATACTAACCAATGCAATAAAGCAAGCCAAATACATAAAGAGCACACAAATTAGAAAAGAAAAAGTAATCTGTTTATACAGATGATATAATTATGTACACAGCATATCCTAAAGAATTATAAAGCAACTTACTAGAATTAACAAGTGAGTTTAGCAAGGTAGCAGCATACAAGGTTAATATATAAAATTTTAATTAGAAGAATTTTAAATATCCATTTTACAAGTGTCAAAACATAAAACTTTTAGGAACAAGTTTAACAAAAGACAAAGAATCCCTTTATCCTGACAAGTATAAAATGCTGTTGATAGAAAATAAAAACCTAAATAAATGGAAAGATACACCATGATCAAGGATGGGCAGTCTCAGTATTTTTAAGATGTCAAATCTCCCTAACCTGGTCAACAGATTCAATGCAAATCCCTACAGAATGTTTAGGGACAATTCATACAATACTTACTTAACTTATATAAAATTGCAAAGGATCTATATCCAAGAAATCCTGAGAAGGAAGGACAAAGTTGAAGGGACTAAGTTACCTAACTTGATGTCTTACTATAGAAAGCTACCGTAATGAAGACAGTAGGGTTGTAGCATTAGGGTCCGTAAGCAGAAAGTGTGAAAACAGACCCTCACTTTCACAGGCATCTGAGTTTCATCAGAGGCGCACAATCAGTGGGAAGGAACCATCTTCCAACAAATGGTACTGAAAAACTGAATATTGGTATGAAGAAAAACTGAATTTTGCCCCTCTATCTCACACCATCCACAAAAATTAATTTCAGATGCACCACAGACCTAAAAGTAAAAGCTACGATGAAATACAGGAGACTGTCTTTATATTTAACAAAGAACTTTAAAATTTCCTTGAGCTTGGCAAGATTTCTTAATTGGTAAAAGGTAACAATCATAAAAGGAAGTCCTGATACATCCGACGTCATCAAAATCGAACACATCTGCTTATCACAAGACTCCATGAAGAAAATAGTGGACAAGTCATAGACTGGTCCAAGTATTCACAGATCATATGTCTCACAAATATGTGTCCAGGATATAGAAAAGCTCCTACAATTCAATGATAAGAAGGCATCCATCCCATGTAGAAAAAGGCCAAAAATCTAAAAAGACACTCACAACAGGAGGTAAACGAACAGCCAATAAATACATGAAAAAGCACACAAAATGGTTACTCAGCAGGAAAATGCAAATTACCGCCACAAGGAATGCCACTATATAATACACCAGCAGACTGGCTGAAATGGAAGCAACTGATAACATCAAAAGTTGACGAAGACCTGGAGCAATCACGATTGTGTGCACTGTCCCTGGACATGTCACACGGTACATACAGCCACTTTGGGGGGGGGGGGGAGGTAATGGCAATTTCTTGTAAAACTAAATGTATAGCAATTAAATGCCTAAGCATTTACTCAACGTAAATGAAAACATACGGTCACAACGTGATTTGTATGAAAACATGTGTGCCATTGGATTTGTAATAAGCCGCACTGTAAACTGCCCAGGCAAATGGACAACTTGTGGGATACTCAGGTAACGGGTTATTACTCAGCAATCTAAAGAAACCCACTACTGAGATCTACAAAAGTGTGCCGGAATCGTGTACAGGGACTCACAAAAGAAAGAAAAACAAGTAAAAAGAGTATCGGTTCGGGCCAAATCTAAGACCAAGATTTTAGCATTAGATACAAACTTGAAAGCACCCAACAGCACAAAATAACACTTGCAATGAATGAAAAACAGAACCTCTTCTACAGAATGGATAACGAGAATAAATAGTATGTTGAACCTTTATGTGCTAAACCCCCTAATTTCATTCTTAATCCAACCCTCCTCTTACAAATACAGAAACTAAAGTAGAACGAAGTTAAATAAACTGTCCAGCCACATCGCCAGGGAGCCCCGACATCATACCTTTTAGGGCTCCGTACCTCAAACAGTAAGGACAGGGTCACTAAGGTTTTGACTGCGTGTCAAAGTCTGTGTGTGTTGGGGGCGGGGGTGGGGCTGTGCTAAGGGATCGACCCCTCAGGAAAACAGCAAACACAACAGAAGGCACCTCGCTGGAAGGAAGCTCACACGCCTGCAGTGGGCCTGTCTTACCTTAGGGAACTGTTTTACGGGGATTAACACTTTCTGTCCCAGCTTCATGTTCTTATTAATCACCACATCAATGTACTTCTCTTCGTCCTTTCCTTCTCCTTTTTGAAACTTTTCTATTTCTGTGGAGGAAAAAAGATAATCATGAAGCGTGTGACTTAGAACTCCGGGGGCCGGGAGTTCTCGGCAGCTCTGTGGTGGCAAAGGCAGACATGCGGACGACCAGGCGGCTCCCTCTCATCACCGATTCACCGCCGGTACCGTGGGAACAAGGCGCAGGCCGAAGCTCACAGACTGACACGGGCATCGGAAGAAGTTCCCTGGGACCTTCTGGAACCCGAGAGAAGAGGCTGAGCCAGCAGCAGCGAGGAGCCAGGAAGGAGTCTCGGGGCCGGGTTACTGAGCGCCCACAGCCCTGGTCGGGCATTGGCACCCTGCCCCGGCTCTCCCAGGCCCCTCCCCTCAAGCACGGATTCTTCGGGTGCCTTCCAAAGCCCCAGAAAATCTCTGTCAGTTGCCCGCCCCAAGCAAATCTTCCCTCCTCACCAGGGACAAGATCAACGACAGGCCCCGTCTTTGCTGATGCTCTTCTCTCTACCTGTGATGTCATTGCTGCATGACCTCAGTTCCACACATACTAGTACCTCCTTCAAGATCCAACCACGTCAGCTGCCACGCTTCGCGCACCTCCGGCCCTTTCCTCATGGGGCAGCAGGAGTGGGAGAATCGCTCCCTCCCGCCCTGACACTCACACAGAGCCTCACACACAGCTGCACTGGAGCTCTCTGCTGCAGACAGGGTGCCCCCCCCAACCCCCCACCCCCAAATTCATATACAGAGATCCTAACCCTCCACCCCCGAATTTGATGGGATTTGGAGGTGGGGCCTTTGGGAGGTGATAGGTCATGAGGGTGGAGCCCTCATGAATGAAATTAGTGCCCTTACAAAACAGACCCCCTGCGAGGACACAGCCAGAAAACTGCCATCTATGAACCTGGACGGGCCCTCACCTGACACCACACCTGCCGGTGTGTTCACCTAGGACTCGCAGCCTCCAGATCCGTGAGAAATAGCTTTCATCTGTCTGTAGGCCAACCAGTTTACGGTAGTCTGTTGGAAAAGCCTTCGCTAAGATGCTCTCCCAGCGGAACCTACATTTCTCTTAGGTAACATCTGTTTCTTCATGCAACAAACATCCACTACTAAGCACCTACTATGTGCACGCTCCAGATCTTGGAAAACGTCAGTATAGTTTCCTCGAGTTATTGCATATAGCATTTGGCTGTGCCAAATAGGTGCTTGGATGACTGCTGAACGGAGGTGCACATGGGCCGATTCCTCCACAGACTGACCACAAGGTACCCAGGCTCCGAGGAAAACAGTGAAGAAACACAAGGGAGTCACTACGGTCGAGCTGCTCAATTACTAACACCAAGCACGCCGCGGTGCGGGGAGGTGACCCTGCCCTTGTTTTAGCCGGCCTGAGACTGCGACTTAGGAGCTCTAGAGTTATGCCTGTAGATGTAATACGCATGAACATACACACATATACACTGAGTGGCCAGGTTATTGTGACCACCCCATCACTACTTCGTTGGGCCACCTTTTGCCTTCAATACTGCGGCGATTCTTCTTGGCATTGACTCCACGAGATGCTGAAAGGTGATGCGAGGAATCTGACACCATGCCTGATGGATAGCACTGTCCAGTTCTGTGAGATTGGATGGTGGTAGACCAGCTGCCTGATGGCTCTTTTAACTTCGTCCCACAAATGCTCAATTGGATTGAGATCTGGTGATGGCGGGAGCCACCTAAGCAAGGTAAAGTCTCCCTCGTGGTCTGGAAACCACTCCTGCACAATACCAGCACCGTGGCATGGCGCATTGTCTTGTTGGAAGAAGCCATCGCTATTGGGATATGCCATCAACATGATAGGATGAACTTGATCAGCAACGATACTTAGGTATGTTGTGCTATTCAGACATTGTTCCACACGAATTAAAGGGCCCAAATCAAGCCAGGACAACATGCCCCAAACCATAACACTGCCCCCACCAGCTTGAAGGGTTGTACTCATGCATGTGGGTTGCACGCTTTCATGCTGTTTCTGCGAAATTCTCACTCTGCCATCTGCATGATGCAACTGGAGATGTGAATCATCGGACCACATGACTTTTTTCCATTGCTCGACTGTCCAATCCTTGTGTTCCTGTGCAAATTGGAGACGTTTTATCTTGGTAACTGCAGACAGCAAAGGTGTTCGAACAGGCCTTCGGCTTCCATATCCCATACGCTGCAGTGTACGGCTAATTTGCCTACAAACGTCAGGTGGTCATAATAATCTGGCCACTCAGTGTAGTCATGTATAGACATATGTATCTACATATAAACATCCATGTAAATCCTATAGATAAACCTCTGATTGTCCCCCGAAGGACTCAGGAAAGAATGTTCACATCTCCAGACCCCTTGACAGTCATCACCCAGACCGCCGGGCATCTATAAGACTGTCATCTCGGACCAATCCAGAAGCTAAGAATGCAGGACCGAATCTCAGGCATGTACGTTTTGCTATAAAAACGAACATGCCTGAGATTGCTTAGCTTTTCTTTCTTCTTTGGAGCACTCCAAACTTCTTGGAGTTGTGTTTCTGGTTTGCAAACCCTAAAACCCTTGAATAAATATCATTAATTTCTATCCAAAGGCTCCTGATTGATTTCCACTTGGTGGACAGTTCAAAGAAGGGGACCTTTAAGCAGAGAGAAGGTACCAAGGATGGCATCAGTTGTACAAAGGGGTGCAGATATTTATCTGTTCTGCTTGTGGAGCTGGGAATATTTAAGAACTCGATGTCACATTCCTGACACAATTCAATCCGCCCGGGCGATGACAAACAGGAAGTTCAGAAAGGTTACTTTGCTGTAATAAATGGCAAAAGTGGCATTTGTCCCCAGGTGGGTCTGACTGTAATACAACATGCCGCTACAGTCTCCCCCACCGTTATTCTCATGTCCTGTCGGACAGGAAATACGATTTTCATGGCACCGTAGGGCCCGTGGGAAACATGTGTGAAGCTGGAGGCTTCCGTCACCACTGACGGGCGCGGGGGGACCTCGATGTCCTTCTCTTGGTAACTTCCCACCCCCGGACCTCTCACTCTGCTCATCAGCTCTGCACCCCGCTTGTCCCTGCGGTGTCAGAACTGAGCCTGCTCTCTCCCCCTCCAGTGGGAGTGCTGAACAAAGTCTTCCTTCCCATTTTAACAAGTGCTAGGATCACAACGCAGAGTAGAAACTCTATGACAGGTGGGATGCGATGAAACATATATATTTGGTCTTTGAGGCCAGTCCCTGGCACAGAGTTCCTACAAGCCTGAGGATTTCCTGGCCTTCTGTTCCTCGCAGCACGCCCCGTCAGGCACACCTGAGCTCACGTAAGGAGGTGAGCCTTGGAGGAAGGGGGTCTGGTTGCCAGAAAAGCCAACCCGGTGACTGGAAGGCTGAAGCTTCGGCACCTGGCGCCTCTGGAGGCGCAGCAAAGCTAGACGCTGAGTTCCATCCTGGTGGACCCGGGGGCCGTCAGTCATGCCCACGTGGTGGAAACTCCACAAAAAAACCCTTAAAGAACAGAGTGGGGAAGCTTCTGGAAATACCTTGCGCATAGTTAGAAGATTCAACAAAATTTGGTACACTGAAACTTCCTAGAAAAAAGGAAAGAAACTTTAATGTACGTATGCTTATCAAAACAGATTTCGCTACCTGTTTTCAAATAACAAAGCACTTTATGATTTTGGAGAACTTGGAACATATGCACAATTTAACGTTCAATTCCATAATCGGATCGCAAAATGTTACTCCTCGCATCCGCTGCCATTTAACCTTTGAAGTAACATGTAAAGTCATAAAGGCAAGGTTAAAAAATAAGGGGGAAAAGAGGTATTTTACCACAGATTAAAGTTTGAGATATGCCTATGATTTTAAAGAGGAAAATGAAAATGAAAAGAAAATACATATTTAAAAAAAACCTGATTTCCTTTCTTGATAGTCAACTTTGCAAATCAGACCTTGCTAAATAAAATACCTGTTACCTTAAGGAAGTTGTGGATTGTGTGGAAATATACATTTCACTGTTTAAGATTTACTTTTTAAAATGTTGAAGCCTGATGTCCTAGGAAGAAGCAGGTAGGGTTCGTGCACAGGGCCTCCCACCCCACGCGGGACTGAAGGACCAAGCCCCGCCTTGGAGCCCCACAGCTCGGGCGGATCCCCACAGCTCGGGTGGAGCCCCACAGCTCGGGCGGATCCCCACAGCTCGGGCGGATCCCCACAGCTCGGGTAGATCCCCACAGCTCGGGTAGAGCCCCACAGCTCGGGCGGATCCCCACAGCTCGGATGGAGCCCCACAGCTCGGATGGAGCCCCACAGCTCGGGCGGAGCCCCACAGCTGGGGTTTCCTCAAGGCCTCGGTGCCCTCCCGCTACAAAAGGCAAACGGCTCATCTCTTAGGCCCAGGGCAGGCGGCCGTTGTGTCTTTTCTGCTTGACGGGGACGGTGAGCATTCTCTGTTCCCATGAATCCCAATAAGACGCGATGCCAAAAAGCGGGGGTCTGTACCCAGGGCCGGTGAAATCTTGGGCGCCAGCCCCTCACTGGGGGTTCCCTATTCCTGCCCCCACCCCTCTGACCTCCCCTGGGGAACGGGAGGCGCCGGCTCACCCAGGCGGGTGTGCCCCCCTCCGCTCATTCCACCGTGGCCGGTGAGAGGCACCATGCAGTTTCCTACCCCAATGCCCCGCCCCGCCCCAGCTCAGAAATGGGGAGCAAATGGTTGGTGGGGTTCTAGATCATGTAGGGGTTGAAATGCTGTTTCCAGACCACGGACACCCAATTTCTGTCAGCCCGGAAATGAAGTCGCCTACAGTGTCCCCTGCCTGTGCTCCTGCCTCAGCCCGGCCAGGGCTTCCCAGCAACGGCCACCTAGCTTTGCAGCCCACCACAGTGATCACAGTCCACGCACCTGCTGAAGGCACCCCGGCCACCTCTGGACTTCAGTGAGCTCACTGCCAGGAGAAGCTGTGAAGCCCAGAGCATCCATTTCCACCGGAACTGCCAGGATCCGCTCCGGGATCAAGCACCCGGAGACGGTATTTCCCTGCGTCTCGGCCTCTCTGCTGCTACGAATGTTCCCTGCAGACGCAGACTGGGAGGGCCGAGAAACACCACGAGCAGCGTCACCTACAGCAGCGTCTCTATTAGCAAACGCCGAACGCCTCCCGAATCCGCCGGTGCCGGTGCCGGGAGCGAGGGCACAGCCTTCGGTGAGAGCCACGGCCACGTCACAAGTTCAGGAAACTGCGTTCTGATGGGAGAGGACACTGGTCTCCCCACGGGCGCTGCTCACACTGGGTGGTCTGAGGAGGGTTAAAGGCCCCAGTGCATGCACAGGTGTGGACAGCCTGAAACAGCAGCAGCACACACCAGAGGCGCTGCTGCCCGAGGCATGAAGCATGAAGAGCAGGAGTGGGGGACAGGCAGAGACAGACAGACAGACAGACAGACAGACAGACAGACTATATGGCCAGGACAGGGGGATAGCCTTCCACAGACGGGGCAGCCGAGGTGTGCTGGCCTCCCAGGCAGGAAGCCGAGCGAACAAGAATGCACACCCTGGTCTCACTGCCCCTCCCACCGGCCTCCTGCTGGTGACCTCCCTAGGGTGGGTGGAGGGAGGGGGTGCCCCAGTCCTGAGCACCCCCACCCGCCTCCTGCTGGTGACCTCCCCAGGATTGGTGGAGGGAGGGGGTGCCCCAGTCCTGCGAACCCCCACCCGCCTCCTGCTGGTGACCCCCCATGGTGGGTGGAGGGAGGGGGTGCCCCAGTCCTGCAAACCCCCACCCGCCTCCTGCTGGTGACCTTCAAGGGTGGGTGGAGGGAGGGGGTGCCCCAGTCCTGAGCACCCCCACCGGCCTCCTGCTGGTGACCCCTCAGGGTGGGTGGAGGGAGGGGGTGCCCCAGTCCTGCAAACCCCCACCCGCCTCCTGCTGGTGACCCCCCATGGTGGGTGGAGGGAGGGGGTGCCCCAGTCCTGCGAACCCCCACCCGCCTCCTGCTGGTGACCTCCCCAGGATTGGTGGAGGGAGGGGGTGCCCCAGTCCTGAGCACCCCCACTGGCCTCCTGCTGGTGACCTCCCCAGGGTGGGTAGAGAGAGGGGGTGCCCCAGTCCTGAGCACCCCCACCGGCCTCCTGCTGGTGACCCCCCAGGGTGGGTGGAGGGAGGGGGTGCCCCAGTCCTGAGCACCCCCACCAGCCTCCTGCTGGTGACCTCCCTAGGGTGGGTAGAGGGAGGGGGTGCCCCAGTCCTGCACACCCACCGGCCTCCTGCTGGTGACCCCTCAGGGTGGGTAGAGGGAGTGGGTGCCCCAGTCCTGTGCACCCCCACCGGCCTCTTGCTGGTGACCTCCCTAGGGTGGGTGGAGGGAGGGGGTGCCCCAGTCCTGCACACCCACTGGCCTCCTGGCACAGAGCAGGGAGACGGGGGAAGAGGACCCGGGAGAACAGCAGCAGCCGCCCGTCCCGCCTTTGGTGCTCCAGAAAGAGGTCTGATGCCTCTTTCCATCAGAGAGTCCCCACGTGAGGTGCCACGCGGAATACCACACAGCAAAGTACTGGCGGGATCGGAAGCGGGGCCAGAGCCCCCGACTGCGGCGGTAGTGATCAGGTCATTACTATGGCGACCGTGCTGACGCCGATTCACCAAGCAGAGGGCCGTGTGCCTGACGTGAAGTCTCTCTCCCGTCTCATCTGTCAATGATCGATCACCCCCACTTTGCAAAAACAGCCCCTGAAGATCCAAACGGGAGAAACTTGCCGAAGGTTAGACAGTCGGTAATTAGTCGGACGCAGAACGAAATGAGGAGCCCTCGGGGCGGGGGGGGGGGGGGGGAACACCTCCTCGCTCTACACTCCGAAGCCTGTTTCAAAGTAACACGGCAGCCCCATGAGGGATTCAGACTGCTCCCAGACGAGAGAGAGAGAGAGAGAGAGAGAGAGAGAGAGAGAGAGAGAGAGAGAGTGTGTGCTGGCCACCATCTGCCTGCACAGACTACTAACATGTTCCTGGGGCGGCTGGCCGGAAAGGAAGTTTCTTAACCGCCACCAGGACAGCTGCATGCGCTAAGGGATTGTTTTGTTTAAGCAACCCAAACCCACTGAACACCTATTAGATTCGAGCTGGAGCTGAAGCCACTGAGACCTGCCCAGACTAGACTGAGGCACACAGCTCAGGGCCGAACAAACGCCCTTCCGTGAACAGGACAACATGGCAGAGGAGACATGCGTGTCAGTGTGTAATAAGGACCAAGCAGCTCATCGTAAACACACATCATATACCATCCAGCGAGCAGTCGATGGTCTATTAAGGATGCCCAGAAGTGAATTTTGTTGTTTTTTTTTAATATATTTTTATTGATTTCAGAGAGGAAGGGAGAGGGAGAGAGAGATCGAAACATCAATGATGAGAGAGAATCACTGACAAGCTGCCTCCTGCGTGCCCCCTACTGGGGACTGAACCCACAACCTGGGCATGTGCCCTGACCATGAATCGAACTGTGACCTCTTGGTTCCTAAGGTTGATGCTCAACCACTAGGATTATTCCTACTATAACTCGGCACATTGGTCACATGAAGATTCGGCAAACCACAGATTAAATCAAGAAAATAGAGCATTGGGTTAATTCAAGTTAAGAATGACTTAAGCCAGTAACTTATTGGGAGTAGGGCTGAGACTAACAATCAAAGATTGGAAAAAGAAAAACCTAATTTTTCGTTGTAGCTGCCCAAGGGTTAAACCACATTTCTCACTTTTAATTGTGAACATCGTTAAGCATCCAGCAAAAGACCAGCTATCTTCACCAATTATCGGGCTCCGGAGGTCACCAATTAGAACCCGGCAAGGATCCGAATTAAGAGAAGTTTTGTGATTAGGTGAAGTAATGATCCAAGGGAGAGATGAGTCCTGTTCGGGCTGCGCTCGTTATAAAACCCATTTCCTGCGTGTGGAGATGCGGAGTCTCCGTTCGCCCTGCCGACAGGACACCATCACACTTCGAGGCAGCTCGAGGGCTGTGCCCACGATGCCCTACCACAGCCATGTGACGTATGCACTTCGCTCTCCTGAGACGCCGAGTGAATCTTTGCTCTTGATTAGATATACAATAACGCAGACTTGAGGGTGTGAGAACCTTCACAATCAGCCCAAGGATGTAACCGCGCCATGGCTGCGTTTCATTTCCAGGTCACTCCCATAACCACAGCCATTCCTTATTTATGTACAGAGCGTCAGAGTCACTGGGGGGGAATAATCCTTACGATAATAAATCACAGTTTTCATCTGACGATGATCAACAGGGTCACTTTTATGAAAAGAATTCCGAAAAGAAGAGAGCATGACCAAGGATTGCAGAAAGATCCCAGAGAACACACCTATTACTCAACACACCTCTCAACAGCCCTGGCCTGTGTGGCTCAGTTGGTTGCACGCCGACCCGTGCGCGGAGAGGTCGCTGGTTCCATTCCCGGTCAGGGCACGTGCCCAGGCTGCCAGGTCGATCCCCAGTAGGGGGCGTGCAGGAGGCAGCCAATGGATGATTCTCTCTCATCATTGATGTTTCTCTCTCTCTCTCTCTCTCTCTCTCTCTCTCTCTCTCTCTCGCCCTTCCTCTCTCACTAAAAGTCAGTAAAAACATGTTTTAAAGATAAATAAATAGATAAATAATAAAAGGCCGGTCAACAAAACCATAAAAGACATGCTAGAACAATAAACATGGCCAGAAAAATGCAGCTTAATGATAACAGTACAAAAACGTACAAGATGACCCCAAAGCACCAGTATTTCCCTTATAACTCAATACCCTAAGCTGCCTGAAAATTGCCCAAGAGGCATAAAAACACTGTTTCAAAGCAACACACAACTGCCACAGAAACACCTGCGCTGTCCCTCGGATCTCGCCACCCGAGAAAGTTAAGACGATGATGACAGGAGGCCATTTGCACTGAGTTCAATAGTCACAGCTTCTGAGGACACATCCGGCCCCTGGACGTGGGGACGCGGCCTGTGCCCACTGACAGCAGCAGGAGCTGTGCGGACCAGCTCACGCTCCACCGCATTTCCGAGGTCGCTTCTCCTTACGAGTCTGACACGCTCTCTCGGGGCCGTGCCCAGGGGGTTTCCTTAAAGGGATCTGACGGGTGAGGTGCACCTGTTTTCACGATGATGCACACTCTCCCTCTGACTAATGTGTTGTATTCCTAGACATTAGGAATGGCAGTTCCCATTCCGGACCACGCTGGGCGTCAGAATCATCCAGGACCTTATGAGAAGTAACCACACGGAAGCCGGTCGATAGCCTTTGCCTCTTTACATCTTGTCCTTCGACCACGATGTATTCAGTTAGCAACTACGCACACCAGTGGGTTCTGAGGGTCACAGCGACTGACAGCTGATGGCTCTGTGTTGAGGCTGACTACACAGATTACTGTTACTTTACGGAACTGCCCCACACAGGCAAACGAGACAGAACAGAAGGCTAAGAAAGAGCGTTCCTTTGGCTAAAACGTTGACTATAACTAACAACACGCATCTTAGATGGATGCCTGACTCCCTTCTGTTCTCTTGCCTCAAACACAGGAGGCTGCCCTGGCCAGTGTGGCTCAGTTGGTTGGGCACTGTCCTGTGCACCAAGAGTTCACCGATTCAGTTCCCAGTCAGGGCACGTGCCCGGGTGGTGGGCTCGATCCCCAGTAGGTGACATGCAAGAGGTAGCCGATCGATGTTTCTCTCTCTTTCCTTCTCTCTTCTTCTCTCTTTAAAATCAATAAGAACATACTTAAAAAAAAAAAAAAGAGGTAGAATAGTTTGTTGACCAATTCTAGGGACGAGTAACAAACTAGGATGAGAACACTAAGACTAGTAATGGGCCCAGGAATCCAGGGAAGTGTCCCAAGACCAGTTTCAAACATTTACCGACAGTTACAGCAACAAAGGTGGTGCCCCCGCTGCCCCCCCAGACCCAGGGCCACAGCACAAACAGATGTACCGCAGACCTGAAGAATTACTATTTCCTGAGAGAGTGCGGATGCACGCCTGGGGGGCGTTGTCTAAAAAGGCTCTGTGCGGGAGGAAATAAGGGGAAAAGGCTGAAAAGCACGAAGAGAAGCAGCTGAAATAACTGGAAGCGCTGATCCTAAAGGATAAATAATTCAGGAGTGAGCAGGACGTCTACACAAACACCTCTGTGTGTCTCATAAAGGAGGGACCGCCTGCCTCTGACTCCCCCGGGGAAAAGGCCGGCGGCAGAGCCTGCAGGAAAGGGAGCTACCACCCCCAGGGGAGACGCAGATCCTGGCCACAGCGTTTTCCAGGAGGGACCCTTCCACACAGAACACCGAGCTGCTCGGCCCCACTTCCCAGGACCCCGCTCTGCACCAGGAATGCCACATGCCCTCGCTCGCAACATGTGGCTTGAGCCCTGGTCCCTGTGGCACAGCTGCTTGAGCATCTGTCTCCAGGAGGGGGCAAGCCGGAGGCAGCCAACCCACGTTTCTCTCTCTCCTTCCCTCTCTCTCTCTCAAACCGGTAAAAACATTTAAAATGTACACCCATGTACATTTGTTGAGTGAATATTCCATGACATTGCTCGTGGAAAGGCACAGTAGGACCTGATGAACGTCAAGGATACCGGGGTTTGGGTGACCCGGCATGGAAGCCACTCTCGTCCACTGCCACAAGCAGCCATGGACGGCAGGTGCTGAGCGGCTGTCCCTCAGCTCCAGGGGGCCCACCGGGCCTGCTCCAGGGGCCGGCGGGGATTCTGCAAGCCATTTCTCTTATGCCTGAGATTCCCCCATAGAGCCGGGCGGGGGGGGGGGGGGTAACAGGAGCTCTGAGGCGTGGGGTGCTGCTGGGTGGTCATTAGCAGGGGTCTGAAAACCGCAGCTATGCCCTGACACCCGCACGGGTTAGCAGAGCCACGTTTCTGTTTTCCCCGTGAAACGCACAGGACGGGCGACACTGTAACCCGGGACCTCGAGAGGCACCCCGATCGGCAGCTGCTTGGAGCAGGGCAGCCTCCACGTCTAGGAATACACGCGGCTCGGCACATTGGTCAGAGGGAGAGTGGGCATCATCGTGAAAACGGGTGCTGTTCCAGAGACTGACGACGTCTACACGCGGCGCTGTGAAGCCAGGAGGAAGAGAGGTACAAATCGCATTGATTACGCGGCTGCCAGAGAAAGGGGGGCACACGGGTTACACGCAAATGCCGGGCCAGCCGAGCCCTTCCGATGCCGCGGCCCCCGGTGCGCATGCACACGCAGCGGCTCGGAGGAAAATTCAGACGCAGCCCTAAGCGAACACGTCCTCCGGTCACCACCGTGTCACCGGCTTTTGCTCAGGGCGCCCCCAGAACTGGGTATGAACCCGCCGACCCCAGCGAAGCATGGCCGTCTAGCTGTCTGACGCCTGCAGGAGGAGATGGATTAACGATAATAATTTCAGAGGAGCTTGGTTTGGTGAGGCCGGAAGTAACAGGAACGAATGAGAACACGGGTTCAAGGGGCAGCCCAGCGCTTACGTGCAGCCGACAGGGGAAACGGGCCGGTCGGAGGCTCCGGGTCCCCTCGACTCTCCATCAGGCCCGGTGATACCTCCTCCCAGGATGCATGACGCGCCTCATGCCACGCCTTGACCCGCACATGACCCCCTGCACGCTGCGTGCTTGTGTGTACTCGTGGGGGCCGCGGCACCTCTGGAGAGACGCTGCTGGGCCCTGGGCGGACCCTGTGTCAGCGCGAGGAGGACGGATGGGGACTTCCTCCCGGAGAGGAGTCGCAGCGACTCCCCCCCCATTCTCCCGCAGTCGCATCCGCTGGGCAGCGCCCCCGTGGGAGGGAGTGGTTGGGTGAAACCGGAGAGCCTGAACATCGGGGCGCAGGTTCTAGAACCCTCTGCCCTCACTCGCCCCTCGCGGATGGCTTACTTGCGGGAGCTGCTTGTCCTCTCTGAAACTCAGCTGCATGACCTGTACGATGGGACCTGCCATGACCCCAGGGAGCCGAGGAGGAGAGCACCTGTGAGTCCTCGGGAAGGACACCACCCCCAGCTGCAGGGGCGCCTGGTGCCCGCGGGGCCACGGCCAGGGCCCTGAGGCAGGGCCCCTCGGGAGGTCATGGCCACGCAGCAGAGGTGAGCGCAGGGCCCTGGTCATAGTGGGAACCCTTCCAAATGCAGAGACACCTTTGCCTCAGTGGCCTGGCCGGCTCCCAGGCCGGGGTCCGCTGGGTGAGGGGGAGCCCCCTGCAGTGGTCCCAAGCTGGGCACTCCCACGGCGCCTACAGACCACGGCTCCGGGCCCTCCCGAGAAGGACACACAAGCTGGGGAGTGCTCTGTTTCCGGGACACCGTCACTGCCACTCCTGCCCCAGGAGTCCGTCACAGTGACGTGTAAGGCATCAGAACCAGCCCGGCCCTCCCGCCCGCCCAGCAGGACGTCCCGGGACAATGGAGGCGGATACCCGTGTACTCACAACAGCAGTCACCACTGTGGGCGCGGCTACAGCGTTTGGACAGGTTCAAGCCTCGGACTGATGAGAGAGCACAGTCCTCTCGTGGCCACGTGCAAGTCCCAGCATGGAAGGCAGAGCCCTCCCCGCACCATTATAGCCAACAGCTGGAGTTGTGAGCTTGAACCTATGGTCCGAACACGTGGCCCCACGTGCCTGAGTGATGTGGGCCTGATAGAGTTCAGGCGCATGTAATTGAGTTGCATCAAAACCCACGAGACTGTTGTAAACATCTTGACCATGCCCTTCCTTTGCCTCCTGGCATCAGCTATAAAATAAAGACACGGCTTGTAGTCTGTAGCACTGTCTCTCTATCCGGGAGTAGTATCCCACCCAGACCCAGCTTTCTTCTCTTGTCTGTCTTTTCCCAATCCTTCACCGCCCCCTCAGGGTCACTGAACCTGGCTGAGCTGGTGCGGCACAGAAGGCCCCTGGGGCTGAGTATGCCATGGCCGTGCCGGCTCGCCACACACCACCACGTCTGGCTTCTGAGCATGTGAAACGTGGCCGGTGTGTGTGTCTGACAGAAGAAATGAACTTCTAGTTCTAGTTCAGTTTAATTAATTACATTTAAAAGCTGCACGTGGCTAGAAGCTATGACAGCACAGATCTGGAACATAGCCAACGACTAAGCCGCGAATGAAGAGGCAGGCGGGTGAGCAGAGAGAGAGGACGGTTAAACATGAATTTCTTCATCCAGCCATTGACTGAGGCCTGCGATATCCTGCCACGGGCACCCCGTGGCTCTGAGCAGGGGCCGGAAGGGGCGGACCAGCACGCGGGCCTCGGAGGCAGGTGACCACGGCTCCATCAACGGTGGGTCTATTACCGCCTAATACAGTGATACCGACCCTGTGTTCAGGAAAGACCACCTGTGGATGCTCTCAACACAAAGTTTAAACTTTGAGCTTTTGTTATTATTATTATTGATTTCAGAGAGGAAGAGAGAGGGAGAGAGAGATACAAACATCAATGATGAGAAAGAATCATTGATCAGCTGCCTCCTCCATACCCCATACTGGGGATGGAGCCTGCAACACGGGCATGTGCCCTGACCGGGAATTGAACCCTGATCGCCTGGTACCTGGGTTGATACTCAACCACTGAGCCACACTGGCCAGGCTAAACCTCACGCTCTGTAAGACACACACATGAATGCAGGCTTACAAAAGGTAAAAGAGGCATGGGACTCCAAGGTCAAAGCTCAGGAGAACTTCAGGGTGGGTGTGTCTTGTGTGTGAGCTGAGGTGAAGGAGGGGGCGTGACTATGAGGAGGCACCCGGTGCAGGGGGGGTGTGCCAGGAGGTCAGGGGGCGGGAAGGATGCTCAGTGTACAGATCCCTGGTAATGTCTGCAGAGACCAGGGGCCGCAGCAGCAAGAGCCTCAGGCGCTCTGAAAAGGCAGTAAGGCGGGCGCCGAGGGAGGGACGGGCCCTGGGGGGCGTGCTTGCAGCTCCTCCTGGCAGGGCTGGGAGGCGGGCGGGAGCCTGGAGGCCTGGCCCCGGCGACAGCAGGGAGATGCCCAGCTCAGGAAGGGAGCAGAGTGCGGGGATGGCACTGCCCAGCTCTCTGTCCCGACGGAGATCTAGTGTCCCGCGTCGGGGTGAAGGCTCAACTACTTGCATAAACAAAGGTGCCACAAACAGGTGGCACAGGAACAGAAAATGAGATTTTTTTAAGTGGTTTGGAGACCCTCTACAGGCCCCTGTAACGACCTACATCAGAAGAGTGAAGCAAAATTAAACACGTCAGCAATTCAAGCAAAGCGCTCAGGGGCAGCCCTGACGGGGCAGCTGGGTTGGCTAGAGCAGTGGTCGGCAAACCGCGGCTCGCAAGCCACATGCGGCTCTTGGGACCCTTGAGTGTGGCTCTGCCACAAAATACCACGGCCTGGGCGAGTCTGTTTTGAAGGAGTGGCATTAGAAGAAGTTTAAGTTTAAAAAATTTGGCTCTCCAAAGAAATTTCAATCGTTGTACTGTTGATATTTGGCTCTGTGGACTAATGGGTTTGCCGACCACTGGGCTAGACCATCAACCTGTACACGAAAAGGTGGGGGGTTCGCTCCCCATTCCTGGCGAGTACGGGAGGCAACCGATCAGCATTTCTCGCTTACATGGATGTTTCTCTGCTTCTCTCTCCCTCCCTCCCTCCCTCAACGTTCCTCTTGCTCTAAAATCAATAAACATATCCTCAGGTGAATTTTTTTTTTTTTTTAAGTGTAGGATGTGCTGGTCTGAATTTCAATGAAAAGACTCCCAGGTTATACATTCACTCTCAGGCCAGAGGTGGAAGATGGCAAAAGTGAGAATTACTGCACGGTAACCCCCAGAATGAATTGTGTGAACACAAGGTCATTTCACTCTGAGACTAAAAATGAGAAACAAGAAAATTCTGTTACACAGCATCCATGAAGAAACAACAAAATCCCTACACGGCAACCTTCCTACGAGACAGGAAGTAAAGGACTGATATGCCACACCTTGGACAATGGGTAACACAGGCATAAACCCTATGAAGGATGGGGGAAAGGTACAATTTCCTGTTTCTTTTCCTCGAATCCACTTCCAGCCCCCGTCTGCTGAATTCATTCCTCGTTCCTTCAAAGGCACTCAGGTCTCTTCCCAGTCCTTGTCCCTTTCAAGCCTCCTGCTCACCAGCTTCATTTGATTTTTCCAGAAATGATTTTTAGAAAGGATGTTTTTGAAAATTCTCTGCCTGAAACAAGTACCATGTCATGACTGATATTTCAAGTGGACTTTTAAATACATATACACACACACACACACACACACACACACACACACACACTAGAGGCCCGGTGCATGAAAATTCATGCACTGGAGGAGGGGGGAACCCTCAGCCTGTCCTCTCCCCTCTCACAGTCCAGGAGCCCTCAGGGGTGGGAGGCGACCCAGCGATCAGGGGAAGGCGACGCCCCATCACACCTCTGCTGCTGCCACTGCCGGCATCACAAGCCTCGGCCGGCCCTGGTTACCAGAGCCTTGGGCGGCCCTGGGCGGCTGGGGGGCTGAGGGGACTGGGGGACTCTGGAGGCAGGTGCGTGGAGCCTTGCCGCACACCTGCCGCCCCGGCGGGGCTGAGGGGACTGGGCACCGCCATCCTGTGGCTGTGGGTGCCGCCATCTTTGAGGGTGGGGCAGTCAATTAGCATACCCCCTCCTTATTGGCTGTGGGCGCCTCCATCTTTGCGACGGTGTGAGGGTCAATTAGCATATTCCCTCTTTATTCGATAGGATATTCATTGATTTCAGGAAGGGAGAGGGAGAGAGAAACATCAATGATGAGAGAGAATCACTGATCGGCTGCCTCCTGCTCGCCCCATACTGGGGATCGAGCCTACAGCCCAGGCATGTGCCCTGACTGGGAATCGAACTGTGACCTCCTGGTTCTCAGGTCGATGCTCCACCACTGAGCCACGCGGCCGGGCATGTGCACATCTTAACCACGGCTCAGTCCCACGCTCAGGATACTGCCTTGCGTGTGGCAAGTATTCAGCGAAAGGATAAATACATGGAGGAGGAGTAATCGTAAGATTTGAGTTCCCTGTTGGTTTTTGCCATGAGCTAGTTAAATGACCTTGACCTACTACGGTTTTTCTCAGCTTTATTTTCCATTTCTTCTGGGAAATATTTCCCCAGCTCTCTACTGCTTCCCACCCGAGCCGAGGCCCAGGGCCGGGAACTGACTGCCTTCAGAGAAGAGGGTGGGTCACTTCTGCTTCCCTTTCCAGACCCTTCCCCTTCAGAGTGCCTTCCTTCCTGCCCGTTGCGAAACCTACTTCTAGAATCTTCCATCCACCTTGTAACTCCTCAAATCCTGACAAATTCAAGGTTTGCTGGTTACTCAGGGTCCCTTCCTATTCTTCGTAACAAAGGACTGTGAGCGACACAGTGGGGAGCACCGAGTGAGTGTCCCAATATTCCTTCTTGTCATCTCAGCCCTTTATGCACAAAAGAAAGACGACCACCCTTCCACCCGGCCGGGGCGTGTGACGCCTCACAATGGATGATGCCTCCCCGCCGGCCGCTGAGCCACTCGGAGCTGTCTGCCTCCCGAGAGCCTTTGTCCACGTTGTCAGGCCCGAGTCTGACCGACCTCAGCAGCAGTGGTGGCTGTGGGGGTGGGTGAGACCTGTGCTCGCCTATTAAATAGCGAGACCCAGTGTTGTCCAGTGTGAAATCATGACTTAGGATTAAAAACCCTGAAGGTCGCCCGGCCGGTGTGGTTCAGTGGTTGAGGTCAACCTATGAACCAGGCGGTCACAGTTTGATTCCCTGTCAGAGCACATGCCCAGGTTTCCGGCTTGATCCCCAGTCGGGGGCATGCAGGAGGCAGCTGATCAATGATTCTCTCTCATCATTGATGTTTCTATCTTTCCTTCCTCTCCCTTCCTATTTGAAATCAATAAAAATATTACTTTTTAAAAAAACCCGAAGGTCATGTAGACACTACATAACAGTTTTAGCTCCGCCCCATAAGTAACAAAGGTTAACTCTATTTTAAATGTAACAGATATTTTCTATTTCATCATAACTTTGTGGCAGGAAGAGGGGGACAAGAACTCTAGCATGGGAGGAGACCACTCAACAGGAAACTGTTTTATATATTTTGTTTTTGATATTTTAAAAAATATTTTTTATTGATTTCAGAGAGGAAGGGAGAGGGAGAAAGAGAGAGAAACATCAATGATAAGAATCATTGATTGGCTGCCTCCTGCACACCCCCTACTGGGGATTGAACCCACAACCCGGGCATGTGCCCTTGGCCGGAATTAAAACCGGGACCCTTCAGTCCTCAGGCCAACGCTCTACCCACTGAGCCAAGCCAGCCAGGGCAAAAGGCAACTGTTTTAAAATATTATTCATGGCCTAACAAAGTCACCTCGGTAAGATAAAAACCCCGAGTAAACCTCCTGGTTAAACACTCAGCAAGAGAAAGCCAGTGGGAAAAATGAGTCTGAGATACTTGGATGTGTTTCTAGAGTGAAAAATGAATGATTTTTAAAAATGCAATGAAAGTAAACAGTAAGAGGTGTAGAAACTGTGCCATAACCAACAGGATGGCCTGCCAGCCATATCCTGTATCTCAGATTTAGATCTTCCCAAAGAGGAAATGGTAACGAAAGGTAAGGGACAGGGAAGCGTTGCACCTTCCACTTGGTACAAAGGGACACGCACATCCAGCCGCATGCCCTCGGAGTGCTCAGAGCATCGAGGTAGACCAGCAGGACAGCTGACTTCGCCAAGGGGCCGAGTGGGTTTAAATGACTTCTCTGACACGTAGAAGCGGCATGATTTGGGTTAAGCTACCTAGTCCCTGACACTGTAGCTCTTTCTTGGCAAAATGTGGATAACGATGATGTCCGTCGGCAGGACTGTGGTACGCAACTACAGCAGAAAGCGAAGACAGAGGAGCCTCGGTTCTCGAACTTAATTCCTCCCGGAAAGCTGTGGGAGGAGCGATCTGTTAAAAAAAACCAAATCATTTTTCCCTTCAGAAATCATGTAACTGGATTTCATCTGTTCCAGACCCACAGCCGATTCCCTGTTCTTACCTTTCTTACATGCAGCACGTGTCTCAGGGACCGTTTCACCTGCACGCCCTGTTCTCTCACGTGCACTGAGCCGCTCCTACCCGCCTCAAGGGAGTCACCGTCAGCGCTCGGGCCAGGGCTGCCCTTTCAGGTCAGCATGCAGCGTCTTCGCTTTGTCCCTCGCCGCTGCCTCCCGATGCTGTCCCTGGCTCCCTGCGTTCCTTCATCCGCGTCAACAGCAGTGTCCCTGCCTCCTCGGTGGCCTGTGAGCACTGCTTCTCTCACACCCTTCGCGACATCAGGCGCTAACTGTCCATCTCGCCAGCAACAAAAGCCATTTTCCCCTTTGTTTGTTGCCTGATAGACACTTTTTGTCATGCCGAGGTATCAGCCCTTCCAGGGGGGAAACCAGATGCATGGGAAGGAATAAAAATTACTTGATACACATGTCATTGTCAGCACAAGTTCCATCCAACTCGGGAGGACCGAAGTTTGGTTCCACAACCGAGACCTTTTTTTCGGTGAACAGTGTGGTCGAGAACTGAATTGTTCCAGATGGGAGACGTTCGAGAACCAAGGTCCCACTGTAAGAACAATGCCTGCCAGCCAGCAGATACCAATATTACCTATTAATACTGTTACTTCAGGGGTCCTCAAACTTTTTAAACAGGGGGCCAGTTCACTGTCCCTCAGACCGCTGGAGGGCCGGACTATAGTTTAAAAAAAAAACTATGAACAAATTCCTATGCGCACTGCGGGCCCGGGACGAGTCAGCTGCTAAGCAGGACAGGCAGCAGCACCCGGCGGGCCGGATAAATGTCCTCGGCGGGCCGCATGTGGCCCACGGGCCGTAGTTTGAGGACGCCTGCATACGTCATTTATGTATTTCACAGTGACACCCTCCCACCTAAAAACAATAGACACTGAACAGGCCCACGCTACCCCCACATCTGACATCTCCAATGCGTGCTGCTCTCTCTCCCTCTTGCACCCCCACTCTCAGGGGCCGGCCCACTAGACAGGCACCAACACTCGCCTGCGGTTGGGTTAGGGCAGTGGTCGGCAAACTGCGGCTCTGTTGACTAATGAGTTTGCCGACCACTGGGTTAGGGTAAGAGAAACGGGAAGAGCAAGTCAATTCCAAGAGGACGCACGAGGAGCGGAACCAGGCTGAACCAGGTCTAACCCAAACTCACAACAAGGGTTCTTTCCCACGGTCACCCCAAGACAGCCGAGGGGAGGACACGGGGCACATGAGACCTGTCGGAAGGCACTCAGCATGTCCTGCCCGTGCCCCTGCCCCTCGCCCCTCCAGACTGTGAGCCTGAAGGGAGACTTTTATTGTAAAATACAGTTATTGATTTCAGAGAGGAAGGGAGAGGGAGAGAGAGAGAAATATCGATGTGAGAGAATCAGTGACCAGCTGCCTCCTCAACTCCCCCCACTGGGGATTGAGCCCACAGGCCGGGCATGTGCCCTGACCAGGAATCGAACCAAGACCTCCTGGTTCATGGTGGACACTCAACCACTGAGCCATGCCGGCCGGGCCTGCATCCTATCTCTCTCCCAGCCAATGCTCTATATATTTTCGGTGACTGAGTGAACAAATGACTAATCTAGGTGCACTGGTTATATTCAAAACCACAGAAGAGTTTAACAATGAACCTCTCCCCGTGGCTTCCAAATGCCCGTCCTTCGTCTACCTATCCACTGCCTGCCACGCGCCAGGGGCCACGCTGGCTGCGGCGTTCCTCCCCAGACGAGACTGAAGGCGTTGTGGTGACGGAGACACTCGGAGCAGGAAAGCAGGCATTCGGAGAATAATGGCACGGGCCATGGCGGCGTTAGCCGAGGACTCAGTCCAGTCTGCTCAGGGTCAGAGGCGACATGTGCAGGCCGAGACCCGGGGAGGGCTTCACCACGAGGACCCTGTGGTCGGGCCCGGCTGTGCCACACCTCTGGCCGCTGGGGAGGGGCGGTCGGCTGGGTGAGGAGCCGCTCATAGAGGGGGAACCCCATAGGAGCCTGGTGCGGAGACACTGCTCCGTGGTGACTAAAAGCTCTTAAGTACCATCCCCCCAACACTCCCCAGAGAAAGTGTGCTGTGTGCGCTAAGGCTCCCGTCCCCCAGAGCAATCAACACAAGATGGACAGGACAGGACGGGGTCTTTCATCCTCGAGCCTGTGGTCCTCCTTGAAGCCATTCATGTATATAGAGCAGGGGTGGGCAAACTTTTTGACTCGGGGGCCACCATGGGTTCTTAAACTGGACCGGAGGGCCGGAACAAAAGCATGGATGGAGTGTTTGTGTGAACTAATATAAATTCAAAGTAAAGGAGCGGAGGGGAGAGCAAGAGAACCGGATAGAACAGCCGGGTCCGGCCCGCGGGCCGTAGTTTGCCCAAGGCTGATATAGAGCCATGAGGTACCCCTCCAGGAGCACAGGACTCGAACCCTAGACCGCAGGGCAGCCTGGAGGAGAGGAAGGAAGTGGCATCCCGCCGCTGGGACTTAGCGCAAAGGGACAGGATGCTTCCCACTCAGTCGTCACAGGGATATCAGCGGACCGTGGCCCAGTTATGCAGAATAATAACCTATTTTTTGCGAAGTCAGATGAATAGGCCAAAAAGCAGAGTCAATTTCCAGCCTTCTGGCCGCGGATGTTATTTATTCCCTCAGTCACGCCTTCCGTGCTTGTAAATGGAGAAAATGCCGCTTACTGTTCATGGCTGAGAACATAGGCTGAATGCATCGAGGACACCTGCTGAGCTCCGCACTTGACACTAAGCAGACGTTGGTAAGCGAGTCCGGCTTCGGGACACATGTACGTTCCAACACACCAGGGTCTCCGAGGGCTCTCTTATTTCGAGACCTGGCCCAAGAACCCCACCAGGAAAGAAGACTTCAGGGTGCTGCGCGCCTCTGGGTCAGTGGTCGGCAAACTGCGGCTCGCGAGCCACGGTTTGCCGCTCTGTTGACTAATGAGTTTGCCGACCACTGCTCTGGGTGAAAGACAGGAGAGATGGCCCGGCCGGCGTGGCTCAGTAGTGGAGTACTCACCGAGGAACCAAGAGGTCACTGGTTCGATTCCCAGGCAGGGCACGTGCCCGGGTTGCCAGCTCGATCCCCAGTAGGGGGCGTGCAGGAGGCGGCTGACTGATGTTGTTTCCCATCGATGTTTCTATCTCTCTCCGTTCCTCCCTCTCTCTCTCAAAATCAATAAGAAGTATTTTTATAAAAAAGACAGAAGAGATGCCTGCATCCAAGGTAATATGGCCAAATTCATGCAGAAAATAAACATTTACGAACCCCGAACGCCTTCAACACAGCCATCCAGATGCCGCAGGAAGGGGGAGAAAGGCATACCCGAGAGACGCTGCCCAGGTCAGGAGAAGACCCCTGGGCGTGTGGGCTGGCCTTCTGAAGCCTCCACATGGCCCTCAGAGCTCAGGACCGGAGGACCAGGGGTGACGGGGAGCGGGGAGGGGGGCTGCGGGGGAGAAAGGGCTAACCACACTGAAACAATGAAACCCTGAAACACGACACTGCTTCAGCCTCTGTGACACCAACATCTAGGCCAGTGGTCGGCAAACTCCTTCGTCCACAGAGCCAAACATCAACAGGACGACGATTGACACTTCTTTGGAGAGCCACATTTTTTAAACTTAAACTTCTTCTCACGCCACTTCTTCAAAATAGACCCGCCCAGGCCGTGGTATTTTGTGGAAGAGCCATACTCAAGGGGCCAAAGAGCCGCATGTGGCTCGCGAGCCGCAGTTTGCCGACCCCGGATCTAGGGCGATAAAAACATTAACCCTACCAGCCGACCTCTGTCGACCTCAGCTCGCCCAAGGTCATGGCCAGGTCGTGCAAGCAGTCAGCTGAGGTCAGACAGGAGCCCGGGGCGCGCAGGTGGCGGGGACACACCAGAAGGAAGCGCCCTTAAAGGGCGGTGCTGGGAGGACCCAGAGGACAGCCTGGGACTCGGGCAGCGGGAGGCAGAGGACAGCGCAGAGGGCACACAGAGCGAGGAAAGGCAAGGACTTCGGCACCACGTGCCCGGGAGCAGGGCACCATCACGGATGTGCAGCGCGCGCCCGGTCCCCGGGAGACGGGTCTGCTGTCTGCCCTGCCCCGGAGACGCTGTAGGGAACGGAACCAACCCAGGCGCGACCTCTCGGGGACCACAGCCCAGCAAGGGCACGCACCGTGAAGGGGTTGGGGAGGGGTGGACGGAATCACCCAAGGAAACGGCAAGTCCTCTAGGTATATTGCCAGCTACAACAGGATTGTGACGGTACAACACTAACGGTCACCATAGCAGCCGCACCCGCTCACGGCTGGGCACCCACCGCTGCGGGGCGGGGCGGGGCGGGGCTTTGCACAGGACATCGTGTCTGGTCGAAGCAACGAGAACACGCACAGAGGCGAGGTAACCCTCCTGACGCACGGTTACCGGCCAGCGCTGGTCGTAGCCTAGGCTTTGCTGGCGGAAACACCCAACAACGTCCACTCGGAAGATGCTTAAGCATCAGCTCCGGAGAGGACCCCCACACACGGGGCCCACAGCAGTGACCACGACCCGACCTCTTCCCACGCGAGTCTCCCTGATACACGGGGTTCAGACGCAATACTCAGAGCCGCCTGGAACTCGGCTCCTTCTGTGGTGCCAGGAACAGCCTGACTCCCAACCAGCGAGGAAGTCAGGGGCCACGGGGGCCCCACTTCCTCCACGTGCCATTGACGAGGGCACAATGTCTCACAGGATGCCCGGCCCGGCGGTAACCTGACCCGCCCTTTTCCTTCACTTTCCCGGCTCTGGATGCTGAAAGTAGCACAGAGGGGGCACAGCTACTCCTCTGCGACAGGGGTTCCCTGGGAAGCTGGGTGCGAGGGGTCACCCCGGCCCTCGGCCGGCCTGCAGGTCAGACACCGTCAGGAGGATGTGCTCGGGGCTCAGCCACAGCAGGAAAGGCGTGGCTGCCTACAAGCCAGCAGGGCACCTAGTCCAGCCGATTAGTCAATAATCTGGCAATAACAATGAAAAGGTCTGAAACCCTCACGTCCCCCGTAGGTTCGTATTTTAGATCAACATGGTAACAGTCTCCCCTTGGCAAAAGCTAAGTGTACGAGAGATCAGTATCAGCAAGAGTACCAGTCAATCAAATACATGTGTATCGCTATAGAAATACGTCACTTTATATAAAACCACAGTTTCCTGGAAATACATGTGTTAAACCATCCTGTGAGCCTAACCCTGGTCACAAGCACCCTTCCCATTACTTTTCCGGCTCCCGTCCATGGTCCATGGATCAGCGCAGACACGCCAGCGGGTCCTGCTGCTGCGGCCTCCCCCGCGCAGTAACTGTGCACGCAGAGCCCCTCCCCATTCCAGAACCCGTGCGGTCGCCAGCGTTCTGTGACATCGCCTCTGCTGGGCTCTTCTTTCCTCTGCTGGGCTCTTCCTTCCTCTGCTGGGCTCTTCCTTCCTGGTCCCCTTCTTCGGTCCCATCAACGCTTTCAGTCCGACCTCAGGGGCAGCGCGGGCGACCCCACCACACCACGGCTCCCAAGCGCACCTGCACACGGGCAGCATCGCGCTGGCGAACGCCTCGCTTCCTTCACGCCTTCTTCATGCCTGTGTCCGTCTTGAGAGCAGAAGATCGTCGTTACTCTCCTTCCCTCCTCCATGCAGCTCAGGCACAGCCTCTTATACAGCAGATGTTTAATAACATCAACTCCCCGGCCGGCGTGGCTCAGTGGTTGAGCGTCGACCTAGGAACCAGGAGGTTGTGGTTCAATTCCCAGTCAGGGCACACGCCCGGGTTGTGGGCTCGATCCCCAGTCGGGGGTGTGCAGGAGGCAGCCGATCAGCGATTCTCTCTCATCATTAATGTTTGTATCTCTCTCTTCCTCTCCTTTCCTCTCTGAGATCAATAATATGTATGTTTATATTTTTTAAATAATAATAACCACTGGTTTGAGAAGATGTTTCCACACAGGCCTGACCACGGTGCCACACGCTTAATGTGGGGGAAAGAGTCCATAAAACAGAATCGGAACCTTCGAAAGGAGCCAGGCTCACAGAGGACCTGGTTGGTAAACACAGCACTTGAACAGAGAAAACACAGCCGTGTTGACCTTCCTTCCCGACACGGAAGGGGATGTGGACAGAGCGGGGGGAGGTGGAGGAAGGAGAGAAACTGGGGTCTGGAGAAGCCCTGAGAGAAGAAAGCCTCCCCAGGAACGGCACCTCCAAAGCCACGCCCGCTGCGGAGCCGCAGAATCCTCGCCTCCCTGCTCCGACGGAGGAGCCGCTGAGAAAGGAGGGAGGACGCCTGGGCACCTGCCAGCCACGTCACACTCCTCACCAACCTTCTCTCCCCGGCCGACCTTCACACACACGCCCCTAACTCCACAGCGGCGGCGTTCCCTCATCTACAGGGAAGGCAAGTGCCGCGTTGGGGAACAAACCTGCCGGGTCCCCGAGGTCACAGCTCACCTGGAGCCCGTGGCATCCCCTGTCAGGCCACCTGTCCAGACGCTGAAATCAGAAGCTCACATCACACACTTCTCCCAGGCCCCGAGCCACGGCCCTCCCTCCCAACACACACACACACACACACACACACACACACACACACGAGAGAGAGAGAGAGAGAGAGAGAGAGAGAGAGAGAGAGAGAGAGAGAGAGAACGGGTACATTGGGGACTGTCAAATGCACACACACTGGGCATCGCAACCGAGGGCCTGCTTCCAGAAGCCAGTGGTCACCCAGCACCCACCTCTCCCACCCCCTCTCCCTAGGATTGAGCCCATAAACCCAACCACGCCCTGACTCCCAGCGCGGCCCTGTGAAATGCGCTGCAGTTCTACTATAGGTTCTGGGTGCAAATCCAGGCGCTATGCCCACCGCGGCTAATTGCTTTCTCTCCGTCCTGTGGACAGCGGCAGCCACGGAAAGGTGCAGCTGGCCACCTCGAACTCACACGTTGATATACTTCGTGACGGCATTATTACACCTTTTTTTTCCAACTTTGAAAAACCACCGGGAGACGAGACAAAGTGCTTTCCCGAGAGCTTCTCCGAGGTCTGAAAGGCATTAATTCTGGCCGCCAGCCGCTCGCCATTGGGGTCACCACGCTGAGCATCAAAGAAGCTCCCTGTCGGCCCCGCTCCCACATCAAGGAAAACAAATGACAGCCGAGAGGCACCGGTTCGGCAGAAGGGGAGACAGAAAACCCAACGCCCCGTTTTCTAGGCTAGCACACTCTGTCCCATGACCACGTCCTCACGAGCCGTGACGGGCCGAGAGCCCGCCAAATACATGCTTCCTACTTGGCATCTCCCAAAATGGCCCCGGCCCCGGCAGCCACCACAGAAATGATGCCAACAGGTTGCGTCTCGATGGGACACAGAAGGCCCCGTGTCTGAGCATGCTCACACTCACTCCTGGCGGAAATGAACTTGACCCTGGGGGTCAAGTACCTTTATGCTGTGGACGAACTCCGTCCCATCATCCACCTCTGCGGGCCTCAAGAAACCAACCGAACAGCCGCACAGACTCACGCCCGCATGGAGGCCCCGCAGCACCCAGTGGGTCAATGCGTCCCGGACACCGGCCGGGCCCCAGGCACAAGGGGATCCGGGGGCCCTGCCTTCAGGGGCTCACTCTGTACAGGGGAGACTTAAGGAAGAAGGAGATTGGGACCCAGGGTGACAAAGACCACGGGCCAAGGTGTGCCGAGCGCTGGGAGACATCGGAGAGGGACAGAGAGGGTCCCCAACCCCGGAAATCCAGAGTGGGGGGCACCCTGGTCTCCTCTGGGCGGTGGTGCCTGCGCGGAATCCCTAAGATTATAAAGGAGCGGAGCACACGGAGCGAGAAGGGCATTTGCCTTAAAATCAAGCAAACCAACCAACTAACTGAAAACAGCAGAAAACGCGGCGCTGAAAGGAACACGAGCGCTGAGTCAGAGGGGACAGCCCAGCAGGCCGCAGAGGGGGACGCAGGGGCGCGTGGGCAGGGAAGCAAGGCGCGGTACCGGCCTGGGAAACAGCTCTCCCCTGGAGGACAGCGTGCAAGAGAGAAACCCTAAGCCACGCTGAGACCCGGCTGGATCCGCCTCTCGGGAAGACTGGCATTCTGCACAGCCTCCTCCTAGAGCACAAGTCTGGGAAGCTGGGAAGAGGGCGCCGGCTAGAGGTGAGGAGGCCGAGTCCGGCCGGTGGGCAGCGCGGGGCAGCGGGCAAGCACCCGGGTGGGACGAGCCAGGACTGTTCATCCCAGACCCTGGGAACGGTGCTCCGTGGCGCGCACGCAGCTGAGGGTACGAGGGCGCACGTAACGGGGCGTGTTCCGCCGCCGTGGAGAGCGGCGTCCCCAGCTTTCCGAGGACCGAGGAGAACAAGGACGTCGGAATCTCAAACCCAACGCCGAAACACAACATGCTCGATGGCGACGCAGACGATCCGAAACATTAACGAGGACTCTCTCCAGCGTGCTGCTTTAGGAGGAGTGCCATTGTGTTTTCTGGGTGTTGTGTTTTTTTTTTAATACTTTCTCTTTTTCCTGTAACATGCACTCACATACCAAGCGTGTACACAGTGAATTCTCGGGATCGGGCGCATGGGTGGGTGTGCGTGACACAGGGACCTACGAGCAGACATGGCCCCTGGCCTCATAAAGCCTATGGCCCAGGGGAGCACTTACTCTGTTTACCATCAGGACAGTCTCTTCAAATTAAACTGCCAAAGGGAAGGGACAGGGGGGGGGGGGGGGTGCCCTGAACGTGTTTAGTAGGTGCAGCCGATTTCTAGTGGACGCCTTCTGGTTTTCTACACAGAAGACCATGGCATCTACCAACCGAGTTAACGGTGCCTTTTCCTCTCCGATGGAGATGCCTTTCGTCTCAATGCCTTGCCCGGTGAGCCTGGCAGGAAGCTCCAGCACCACGTCATCACAAGGGGGTTAGGCGGTCACGTTGGTTTGCTGCTGATCTTAAGGGCCAAGTCCTTCCAAGTCGTGACGTCAGCTGGGGTTTTTCGCAGACTGCACCTGCCCAGGTTTGAGACGCTCCCTTCTATGGCTCGCTTGTTGAGTGTTTTTATCACGAAAGGATGTCAGAATCTGTCACATGCCCTTATTGTGTGTCTACCGAGAGGACTGTGTTTTTGTCCTGTGTTCTACTGATACGGTGTATTAAATAACGGATTGATTTTTTGGATGCCAGACCAACCTTCTTTCCTGGGGTAAATCCTATGTGATGCTGGTGGATAATCCTCTTTGCATGCTGCTGGATTTGATTTGCTAGTATTTTGCTGAGGACTTTTGTGTTCATATTCATGAGAGAATAGTCCGCGGATTTTGTGTGAAGTCTTTGTCTGACTTTTTATTCAGGAATGAGTTGGGAATTTAGCCGCCCTCTTCAATTTTTTGGAAGAGTTTGTCAAGAATTAGCATTAATAAATGTGTACGTTTTTGGAAGGACTTGCCAGTGAAGTCCTTTGGACCTGGGCTTTTCTTTGTGAGTAGGTTTTTGTTTCCAATTCAATCATCTCGTCACCATTCTATTCAGATTCCCCATTTCCTCTTGAGCCAGATTTGATAGCATCCATCCAGGGATCTATCCAGCTCATCTAGGTCATCTAATGTACGGCCATATCATTGTTGATAGTTTTTCCTTATAATCCTATTTGTTTCCATAAAGTCAACAGTAATGTCTATTTTTTCATTCCTGATTTTAGTCATTTGAGCCTTCTCTCTCTCACTCTCTTCTTTTAGTCAACGTATCAAAAGTTTGGTTAATTTTTATGTTTTCAAAGAACCAAATTTTCTCTATTGTTTTTTAATTCTATTCATTATTTTTCATTCTAAGCTGAATAATTTCCTTCATTCTTCTTGTTTCAGATTCCCTGGTATCTTAAGATGAAAGGATAGGTAACTGATTTGTGATTCATCTTCATTTTTTAAAAATATATTTTTATTGATTTCAGAGAGGAGGGAAGAGAGGAAGAGAGAAATAGAAACAGCAATGATGAGAGAGAATCATTGATTGGCTGCCTCCTGCACACCCCCTAACTGGGGATCGAGCTTGCAACCCAGGCATGTGCCCTTGACCGGAGTTGAACCTGGGATCCTTCAGTGTTCAGGCTGACTCTCTATCCACTGAGCCACACCAGCCAGGGCATTTACCTTCATTTTTTTACACAGGTGTTTATAGCTATAAATTTGCCTCTAAGTACTGCTTTAGCTGCATCCCATAAATTTTGGTATATTGTGTCTTCATTTTCATTCTCCTCAAAATATTTTCTAATTTTTCTTGTGATTTCTTATTTGGCTCACTGGTTATTTAGGAGTCTGTTCATTTCCACATATTTTTATTAATTCCCCAAATTTCTTTCTGTTATTGATTTCTAATCTCATTGTGGTCAGAGAGCATGTTTTGCATGATCTCAATACTTTAAAAGTTATTAGGCCTGTAGTATGGAGTCGCACATGATCTTTCATGGACAATGTTCACGTGCACTTGAGAAAGGTATAGCTTCTTAGCTCCTGCTGTTGTTCGGGACACATGTTCCATCGATGTCTGACAAGTCTATTCAGCTCACACTGCTGTTCAAGTCTTCTATTTCCTTATGATCTCAGGTGCTGTATGCACTTTTTTAAAAGGGTACTATAGTCTCCAACTATTACTATTAAGCAGCTCACAATGATTTAAGGACGGTGTATAGCTTCCCGTTGCCATTGTAACAATTTACCACAAAGGTAATGGCCTAAAACGACGACACGAACGCATTATATTATCGTTCTGGAGGTCAGAAGTCTACAGTGGGCAGCAAATGACAGGCAGCATCTCCTTGAGGGGCCCCAAGGGACAGTCCTCTTCCTTGTTCTTTTCCCAGCGCCTCCAAGGGTGTGCTCCCCGAAATGAAATGAGTTGGGGAAAGACCATCTGTCGCAGCTCATGAGTCAAAAGTCTGTGGCCGAAGTTCTTTACTAAGAAGAAGCGTATATCATCCGACTGGAATGTTGCCTCCGTATCTGCAAACACCGCCAGGAGCCGCGGGGGGTGGGGGGGCGGGGTGGGGGGGGACCTCTGCCAGGCAGCAGGATTCGCATTCAGGTGGAATCGGCCCCAACCGCCGCCCGCCGATGATGCAGCGCTACCCGGAAACACTCACAAAGCGAGCAGCCATTTCGGCGCGTACTTGATGGCGAGAACGGGAGCCACGAAGCCTAGCGTTCAAATGTAACGTCACCGGGAGAGTGAGAACCAACTCCCAGTGGATTTGGACGCCTTGTGGCCACCGACGGAGAAAAGCCATCAAGAGCAATGAGCTTGGCAGACAGCCCCGCGGTGACCAATCCTCGGTCCCTGAGCGCCTCCTCCTCCTTCCTGCCAGCGTAGGGCTCCCGAAACCCACACACCCTGCTTTGCTTAAGCATCGCAGGCAGCGACACATTTTAAGATTTCTATTGAAAAGAAATGCATTACAAAAAAAAAAAAAAAAAAGCTTTTAAAATAAACACTTTAGGTGTAATTTACACCGAGGGGATTCCATGACGTTCGTTCCCTTGGGGGAGAAAAGGACACAACTGGAGTTCCTCCCCCTCCCCCACGCCATCGAGGCCCAGGTGGCTGCAACGGCTCCTTCCTGTGCCCTTTCTGTCTCGATTCCGCACTCTCCCCGGGGAAGGGGAGAGGGAGAGGTGGCTCTTCCTTCTTTTTTTTTTTTTTAATATATTTTATTGATTTTTTACAGAGAGGAAGGGAGAGGGATAGAGAGTTAAAAACATCGATGAGAGAGAAACATCGATCAGCTGCCTCCTGCACACCTCCCACTGGGGATGTGCCCGCAACCAAGGTACATGCCCTTGACCGGAATCGAACCTGGGACCCTTCAGTCCGCAGGCCAACGCTCTGTCCACTGAGCCACACCGGTTTTGGCTTCCTTCTCCTTCTTGACCGTGGCCTCAAATACAAGACAAGGCAGCGAAAGCAGACGTCCAGAAATACTAACTCTAACCTGCATCATTCTGAAACTTTTCACCCTGTATCGCTCAGCATCCCAAGCGAACTTTCTGAAACGCACAGCTGACCATGTCATCCCCCGGCACCGCGCCCTGCGGTGGTGCCCCAGAACCTTCCGTACGTTCACACCCCTCAGCCACCTGCAGGCCCTGCACGGCCTAGGCCGCACCCACCCCTCTAGTCCCAATTGTCCATCCGGGCATCCATCCAGTCCTGCCTTCAACTTACGTTCAGACGGACGGCCAGAAGGTGCTCTCACGTATCCATTCAACAAGCACTGAGTGCCCACGGCGTGCTGGGCCCCGTTCCGGGCAGGGAGGTCCAGCCGGGAAGGCAGGCCGGGCCCAGCAGCCTGGGGACTGGTGGCAGACCGCCTCGGGCATGTCACTGAAACTTCCCCACGAGTCCGGGAGCAGGCGGCATCGCACCTGTTCTGCCAGACTAACGGCACGGGAGCTGAGAGAGGGGAAGGCGTGCGCCCAGGTCCAAAGGCTCTGCCACGCAGAGGGGGCTTCCCACTGGTCTGAGTCCCAGACCCAAGGCCGGTGCCCCTGTGGTCGGGGTGCCCACGCCTGGCACGCCTGCCTGAGAACCAGCAGCCGGCAACTCGAGTCAAAGAAAAGCCCCCCATTGCCATCCTCCTGCACCAGGGCATCATGGGATGAGGCCTGCACGGCCCGGACCCACGGGAAGAAACTGAGCCCCACCCACGGGTCATTCCACAGACACGTCCTGGGCCCCGGCCGCCCCCAGGCGCTGCTGAGCATCGGGGAAGGAGTCGAAGGGAAGTCCGATTTGCTGATTGCAAGGAACCTGGGTTCCAGGGGGAGAAGTGACTCCCCACAAATCGTGACCTCCTGCGGTGGGATGCGTGCAAAGACGGATGCGAGAGGAGGGGCTGCAGGTGCCGGGAGCACAGAGGGAGGAGGGGGCGCCCTCGTGGCACCGCCGTGCCGATGCAGCCGGGAGTCTGCACAGGCGTCCACGGGTTAACGCGGGAGAGAGACCCAGCGCAGGCCTGTCTCACCGGCAGCCCGGGCGCCTCTCCACCCCACGGGTACCTCCCCGCCCCGCCGTGAGCCACACACACCCCTCCTCCCGGGACGAGGCAGAGCTCCCGGGCCTGCGCCCTGGGCGCGTGTCTTGGCGCAGCACTCACACCGCACTGTACAGGCTTTCCATGCGGCGGCTTCCTGGCTGCGCTGCACACCCTGTGCCCAGGACTCAGTGCCACCCTCTCGGCGGCCCCGCTCTGAGCCTCGCCCAGGGCCGTGAGCCTTACGGAGTGAGAACTGAACCCCCTCCAGGCCCGTGGGAAAGACCAGAGGAAACACTCCCTCCGGCTTCTCCCAGACGGGGAGGTCCCCAACGGCCGGCCGCGAAGCCTGAAGTCTGACCGGTTCCTCCCGCTGCTCCTGCGCCACCTCGCTGACTCCCGGGCCTGAGAACGCCCCTCCGCTCTCAGCCTCTATTAGAAGCGAGCTGGCATCCCAACAAAGCCTGGTGAGCCAGCAGCTCCCGGCCAGTTTCCTAAATAAATGCTCCGCCCGGCCAACGTGGCTCCGGGGTTGGGCATCGACCTGTGAACCAGGAGGTCGCGGTTCGATTCCCGGTCGGGGCACAGGCCCGGGTTGGGGGCTCCATCCCCAGTGTGGGGCGTGCAGGAGGCAGCCGATCCATGATTCTCTCTCATCGTGGATGTTTCTATCTCTCTCTCCCTCTCCCTTCCTCTCTGACATCAATACAATAATAATAATAATAATAATAATAAAATGCTTCAATGAGTAGGTCACAGTGTCGTCTCCGTGTCGTGGATGGTGGGCTCCAGGAGAAGGAAAACGGGAGCCCGGTCCGCTGGACTCAGGGGGAGAGAGGAACCTTCTGAGAACCCGCAATGCCCTCGTGACTGTGTCACAGACGAAGAGCCTGAAGCCCGGAGACCTTGTTATCACCAAAGCGACGCGTCCCCTTCCCCAGCGAGGCGCTGGCAGAAAGCGGACAGCTGCCGCCAAGGTCCGAGACGTCTGTCACTGCGGGCCACGTGCGCACGGGGCAGCAAGTGATGGGCCCATCCGGAACGGCGGGCACCGTGTCGGAGAGCAGAGAGATGCCTCTGCCCGCGCCTGTCTCGGAGACAGACGGACGGACACGGAGGTATGATTTCCTTACGGCGGCACTCTTCCTACTGAACAAAATGAAAACGGAGTTACACGCTCGGGAACCCAGGCAAAACCTCCTGAGGCACCCGGGGACGGGAGACGCCCTCAGCTCCCCCTCGCCTCCAGGCCGGGACTCTGCGCCAGCCCTGGGCCGGCCCGCGACCCGCATCTGGGAAGCCACTCACGTGGGCGGACGGAGGGAAGCGGGGCACAGGAATTCCCACACCGGTGTCCGCTACTCTGGTCTGCGCCTCGCACAAATCAGAGCCTCCGACTTACATCCGGGCACGCAGACACTGCCGTTTTCCCCAACAGAATACACGGGTCACCGCAGCCAGCTATCCTCACACTTTTCCTTGAAAAAAGTTCCTCAGTTCCAGATTTGGGAATATTTTTCCCTTTAGGGCGCAGTCAGCCCTAGACTGGAAGTTGGCTGCGTGACCCTGAACCAGTTATACCGCCCTCCAGCCTCCGGCTCTTTCTCCGCAGAAGGACCACAGTGAAACACCTCCACCAGGCGGTCACCGGGGTGGAAGGAAGTGAAGCGGGGGAAAGCCGGGCCACGCGGGGCCTGGCACACCTTAGGCCAGCCGTGGGCAAACTACGGCCCGCGGGCCGGATCCGGCCCGTTCGGCTGTTCTATCCGGCCCGCGGAGCCGAAAGAGCGGAGGGTTCTCTTGCTCTCCCCTCCGCTCCTTTACTTTGAATTTATATTAGTTCACACAAACACTCCATCCATGCTTTTGTTCCGGCCCTCTGGTCCAGTTTAAGAACCCATTGTGGCCCTCGAGTCAAAAAGTTTGCCCACCCCTGCCTTAGGCCTTCAAGGAATAGGGGCCACAGAACAAACACAAGCCACCACTTCCTGCAAATACTCCTTAGGGAGCGAGCCTGGGACAGTATCCGAAATCTGAGAGCCTAGCAGCAGCCCCGAGAACCAAGAGCCAGGCCAGCGTGTGGATGGATCAGGACGCGGGCTCAGGAGCAGCCCAGGGCGGACCGCGCTACGTGCAGCGCCACCTGGCGGCAAGAAGAGCGGCGTGCACATGACATACATCCTGAAACAGAGGAACAAGGGAACAGGATGGGAGAGAAAACGAGAAAACGGCCCCTTCCCCTCATTATAATTTCCCCGGGGAGCCTGAGCCAGCAGTGAGCCCGGATGTGAGATTTCTGTCGGCAGGAGAGACCCAGAAGGGTGCCCTGGCACGCTCGGGCTTTTTACCACGCCAGGAGTATGCCGGGAAGGCCTTGTAAAGAAAGCCCTTAACACAGCAGCCGGGCCGACTGGGGAGAGACTGCGGAAAGGGACGCAGGAGGAGATCTGTGCCTGGCGAGCGCGCCTAGTGTCCACGCACATTCACAGGTGCGCGCAGAGGCCTGGCTGTGACAGCCCCGGTTGTTAACTGCAGCCTCAGGTGCTGCCTCTGCGGGGAGCATCGTAAAACCCATCAGAGAGCGGCTACACCCGACATTCACGCGAGACGGGTCCTCAAGAATGCGTCCCCCCCCCCCACCCCCGGCCGCTGCGGCTCAGTGGGTTGAGCATCGACCTGTACTGCAAGTTTTCCCACTTCCTCCTTGACCCCTGACATACACGTAATTAAGACCCCTGCCTGGAACGCATACTCAAGACCAGGGGTGGGCAAACTTTTTGACTCGAGGGCCACCATGGGTTCTTAAACTGGACCGGAGGGCCGGAACAAAAGCATGGATGGAGTGTTTGTGTGAACTAATATAAATTCAAAGTAAAGGAGCGGAGGGGAGAGCAAGAGAACCGGATAGAACAGCCGGATCCGGCCCGCGGGCCGTAGTTTGCCCACGGCTGCTCTAGACTGAAGGCATCGCTGGGGAGCACAGGGGGAAAAGCGAGCCTGCCTCCAGGTAACACACATGTTCGGGAACCTCTTTTAAAAATTCATCCTCCCCAGCCGAAACTGGTTTGGCTCAGTGGATAGAGCGTCGGCCTGTGGACTGAAGGGTCCCGGGTTCGATTCCGGTCAAGGGCATGTACCTTGGTTGCGGGCACATCCCCAGTGGGAGGTGTACAGGAGGCAGCTGATCGATGTTTCTCTCTCATCGATGTTTCTAGCTCTCTATCCCTCTCCCTTCCTCTCTGTAAAAAATCAATAAAATATATTTTTAAAAAAAAATTCATCCTCCCCACCCCAGCCCCCGAGGCTCAATTGGTTGGGCATCTTCCTGTGAGCCGAAAGGCTGCCGGTTCGATTCCGGGTTGGGGCACATGCCCGGGTTGTGGGCTCGATTTCCCGTAGGGGGTGTGCAGGAGGCAGCTGATGGATGTTTTGCTTTCACATCAATGTTTCTCTCTTTCTCTCCCTCTCCCTTCCTCTCACTCCCTGAAAATCAACAGAAAATCTTTTTTTTTTTTAATATATTTTATTGATATTTTACAGAGAGGAAGGGAGAGGGATAGAGAGCTAGAAACATCGATGAGAGAGAAACATCGATCAGCTGCCTCCTGCACACCCCCCACTGGGGATGTGCCCGCAACCAAGGTACATGCCCTTGACCGGAATCGAACCCGGGACCCTTCAGTCCGCAGGCCGACGCTCTACCCACCGAGCCAAACCGGTTTCGGCCAACAGAAAATCTTTAACACATGAAGCGCCCAGTCCATCCGGAACACAAAACAGGCTGGGCGCTTAACGTGTTAAATGACTAAGGACTGGAAATGAGCTTCCCTGGACATTTCCATAAATGCTTACTTAAGGTATTAGACAAAAAGCAAGCCTGAATTTAAGGGAAACCATTGCAAACGATTCTTTAAAAATAATAATAGTGTTAAATAATTCATCATCCCCAATGGAAATTCCTAACCGGCTTCTACCCCAGACACCTTTCAGGAAGCACCCGGCAGGAGGGCCCGGGATTGGGCCGCTGCTGTTATAATTTTTATCCCCAATGCTAAGGAGCACTCGACTTCCTTCTTACTGGTTAAAAAACACGTAACGCGTTCTCACTTCCACGTGGGGAGGAGGACAGCGAGCACCAGGGCCCCGTGGTGCCCAAGCTGCCGCGGGCACTGGATCTGCTCTCCCCGTTGCTCCTCGGGTCTTGGGTGTCCGGGTGGCACCCGGGACGGCGGGCCGCTCCTGCAGGTCAGGAGGCTTACGTGGCATGTGACAAGGCTCCAAAGTTCTGGTTCTGATCTGCCCTGAGCACCCTCATTAGGGGCTGCAGGAAGGAGAGCTGATTGCATTAGCGTGCACCGGCTCAAGTTCCCGGGAAAGGATTAAAGGAAATAAACCTCTGATTCAAAGCAGACCTGACAGCCGCTGCTCGTACCTCCCAGAGAAGGGCCCATCCCCAGCGGGGCTCACTCTCATCTCACGTAGGACCTGCTTGCACTTGTGCCTGGGAGCCAGTCAGAGACCTCCTCCCCTCCCCCCCCCGCCCCCCAACTCAGGTGCTCCACCTTCCGAAGGGGCAAGGCTCCCTCCTGAGGGCTGGGCCCTGAGTGTACTGCTTCCTCTTCCTTTATGCCAATGAAGACATTCAGCTGAAAGGGCCAGGCACATGTCAGGTGCCAAAGACAGAGACACAGGGCCAGGCCCTGCCTCCAGCAGCTCACTCTGTGCCGGGGAAGACAAGAGGTGCCAGAAACAGCCTGGCCAGTGTGGCTCGGTGGTTGAGCGTCAACCTATGAACCTGAGCGTCGACCTATGAACCTGGGGATCACGGTTTGATTCCCTGTCAAGGCGCATGCCCGGGTTTCGGGCTCGATCGCCAGTGTGGGGCTGCAGGAGGCCGCCGATCACTGATTCTCTCTCATCGTTGATGTTTCTATCTCTCTCCCTCTCCCTTCCTCTTTGAAAGCAATAAAAAAATATTTTTTAAAAAAAACCCTATATTTTAAGAAATATTTTAAGAAAATATTTTCTTAAATATTTTAAGAAAACCCTAAGAAGTTCAATTAAAAACGAAATCACCACGCCCTCCTCCTCAGAGGCTCACACTATAGTATGAAAGAGCCCCACTTAAATATAATTCTGCCATTTTCATTCTCATTCTTCTCTTGTACTTTACACACCTGAGGACATTCAAGCAAATCAAAGGCATTTTCCAAAAGGGGTCCTCAAACAATGAAACCGGGTTTTGTGGCACAGAGATGCGCACGGGGCGAAGGGACACGCTGTCACCCCTCACGTGCACCCCGCGTCACACTGAGTCCCCACATCAGAGAAGCGGGCGCAAGCTGAACGTTCGTTCTAAGCGGCCGACACAGCGCTCCGTCGACTGGGCGCACACAGACCACCTTCCTCGCGACTCCTCTGCTCCACCGTCTCCTGCCACCGACCACATCACCTGGCAGCGAGCCAGCCGCCAATCCATATATTATATCCGATAATTAAAAATACAGGGTTCCGTAATCTTATTTAATGGTTACTTGGCTTGTACTGAAAACCATCCAAAGCGAGACCAGAGTGCGGGATTAAATTATAATGCGTAAGGCATTTCTGGGGATGGCTCCGAGTCCGAGTCAGCACTTGCCTCCTAGCAAACACAACCCAGATCTCAACCCAGAGCAGTACTTTCATCTCCAATTAGCTTCCCTGGCAAGAAAGGGCACGGTCAATGCACCCTGCAGGCGCCTGCGTGGGGGGGAGGGGGGCGGGGGGGAGGGGAGACAGCAAAGCCCTTTTTCTTTGATTTGGTTTTATATCAAGTAAACATTACATTACCCGTTACTTTTGGGAAAGAGACACAAGTATTCAATATTGGGGGGCCGGGGGCGGGGGGGGGGGGGGGCGGCGGGCGGGAGAACCAGTTATCTTGAGAAAATAAAAATGAGAGTCAGCAACAAAGGCCCAGCATAAAACACCAGCCGGACAAAGTCTAAAAGCCAGCCTGGCCCTGGCCGGTTTGGCTCAGTGGACAGAACATCGGCCTGTGGACTGAAGGGTCCCGGGTTCGATTCCGGTCGAGGGCACATATTTGGGTTGCAGACCCCATCTTCCAGCCCTGGTTGGGGCGCGTGTGGGAGGCAGCCAATCAATGTGTCTCTCTCGCATGTATGTTTCTGTCTCTGCCCCTCCCTCTGACTCTCTCTGAAAACCAAGGGAATAATATCCAGGGGTGAGGATTCACAAAATACAAAACGAACACATAAAAGCCAACCTCTGCTCTGATGTCCTCCCAGCTCAAGTTTTCACTTACAGATGATTCGGGGGGGGAAAAAAAGGAATTTGGCTAGAGAGTTGATCGATGTTAACAAAGCCGTACTTTTTAAAAAGTGACAGCGCCTTCTTGGTAGGCTGTCCCGTTACCACACTGCGCTGACTACTGAGGTGACGGAGTGGTGGCGAAGAGCCTCTTGGCCCGAGTGTGAAATCAGCCCCAAATGTTTGCTCCTTCAAAGGAGACCAGGAGACAAGTCCGGGGAGAAACGTGTTTGGGTTTTTGTTTTTTTTTGGAAAATCCAGGTAAGTCAACCGGAAGCCAGCGTATGCATTAAACCAGCCGTGGGCAAACTACGGCCCGTGGGCCGGATCCGGCCTGTTCGGCTGTTCTATCCGGCCCGCGGAGCCGAAAGAGCGGAGGGTTCTCTTGCTCTCCCCTCCGCTCCTTTACTTTGAATTTATATTAGTTCACACAAACACTCCATCCATGCTTTTGTTCCGGCCCTCCGGTCCAGTTTAAGAACCCATTGTGGCCCTCGAGTCAAAAAGTTTGCCCACCCCTGCCTTAAACTGATCTCTGAGGCCTTTAAGTGAACGCGGGCAAAGCATTTTGCTCCATCTTTTCGGGGAGGCGTGCGCAGCGGGAACAACGGCCTTAAGAGAGGGGCCCGGGTTCAAGTCGCATCCCCCGAGGTCGCCCATAGGCTGGCAGAGCGAGCGGGTCCTGGCTCCCTGCCCTGGAACGTGGGGACTTCAGAGTCGGCCCACAAGGCTGCCAGCCTGAGAACTGGACTCGAGAGCGTGCGCCTGGCAGAGCGCTGGAAACTTCCAGGCGCCACGCGGACACAGGCAGGGACCGCCCTGGGAGACCTTCACCGTAAGAGGTCACTGTGCCCGCCACCCCACGGGGAGGTGAACCCCCATCGCCGTGCGGGTTAGCGCCGGACACCGAGTCCCGGGTCAGGGAGCAGAAGGACCTCAGAGGGAAGTTTCCTTGAGAGACGAAGAGAAACATAGCTCATTAAGAATTAAAATGCACCCCCACACCCGCCCCCGCCAATACCAAGAGATGGTCATCAGATTTAAAACCAAAGCTTCCTAGCCCGTGGGAGCTCAGATCTGAGGCAGTTTTCGAAACGCCCTGGCAATCGGGCAGTTACGTAACAGCAGTTAATGTCTCAGTGACGGGCCTCGGCGCGGGCAGAGCAGCCGGCGGTGAAGGGGGAAGCCTTTCTTCTGACGGAAGCGAAATGATCCGTAATGAGCGCACACGACCAGCGCTCTTCTCCCGTCGCCCAACTGTTCGGGGTGAGAGGTGTGCTTCTAGCAGGAGCTGCGTTTTTAATGGAAAGGCGAGGTCTAACGTTTGTTTGCAAAATACACCAAATGGCAACACTGCCCAGTATCTGCTTCACGGAACTGGAGGCCGTAACACTAGTAACAGCACAGAAACCAAAGGAGCTTTGAATGGATGAGCCACACGGCGCTATGGCAACAGGGCGCGGGGAAAGAGCTGACTTTCACAATAACTCACTGAACTCTCGCACTGTTCCTTCCGCGGGGCACGACATCCCCGGGAGTCGGCTTCTCTGTTCGGAAAAGCGCCCCCCCCCGCCCCCCGAGCCCACGGTCCAGAGCACTTCTAACGCTGCCCATCTCACAGCACGGACAGGGACGGGACGTGCCCTTCACAGCGATGACGGCCCAGCCCTGGGTGCGCCCTGAAGAGCAGGGGGCACAGCCTCCCGCAGACCCGGCTGTGCAGGGAGGGGGGGCATCCAACTTCAGTTCCTCCCCCTCCCTTGGGAATGCACGCCTGCCACTTTCTCACAAGCCCCTCTCGCTAAGGAACACGCACGCCATGAGCCTGAGATGAAAACGACACGGGAGCGCTCTGCAAACCACGTCCCTGTCCCAGCACCCACCGAGGACTGGATTCCCGGAGGCAGGGGGTCGCCCTCGGCCGCCACCGCCATCGGTCCACACACAGCCCCCTCGGGAGGACAGGCTGCCTTCGGCCACCCGCGGAGGTCACGGCTTTACAATACAGACATCCAGACGCAAACAGAACATGTCTGCCTCGTCTTTCCCTTTCGACAAGGAAGGAGCCAGGCCGGCACGGAGACCGGCAGGCGGGGTTCATCTCAGGAACCACCGAGGCTGTCGCTGCAGAGTGAGCCGCCAGGAGGTGACCGGTCTGCCCAGGACCAGGAAGGGCTCCTGCCTTCGCCCTGAGGAAAAGCAGACCCGGGGCCCCCGCACCCCTCTTCATCTGAAAGGCCGGTCCCAGACCCAGGAGGAGCGGAGAGCCGCTCTGCTTGGGGAAGGAAGGCTTCCTTTGCCCTCCATCCCAAAAGCTTAAGGGGGAGCAGGAGGAGGAACCAGCCCGGGATGCTGTCCGGGAAGCTCGCCTCCATGTGCCCCCGCACCGCCCTGCACCTCCCAGGGCTGTCCACACCTGAGCTGGCGAGGGTCGTGCTAACGGCAATGGGCGGCTAAGACCCCTTGGCCGATGTTCCGGACCCTGAGCCAGCCACCCATGGGGGTCACCCAGCTCTTCCCCAGATGAGGGCAGGCGAGCCACCAGGGGCAAGATCTTGCCCCTGCCTCTTCTCTCCTGCCCCCTCCAAGGGCCGGTCTCAAGGGTTGTCCTGACTGGCTCACCCCCAAGGAGGGCAGACTGCCCCCTCCCCCCCTCTCCGATCCCCAGGACTGCCAGAGACTCCGGAGAAACACGGGGAGAGGAGAGGACCTCTGGGTCCTTCTCTAAGGTGCCTGGGGTCTGCCCCCAAACCTCCTCCAAGGTCCTCAAACTTCCCAACAATCCGAGCACCTGTTCCCTTCACCTCTCTGCATCTGCGCCCCTCAAACCTTCCATCTTCCTCCAGCTCTTTCTTCAGTTCCTCGGGCAAACCAAACACCAGCTCCCTGCCTCCCCCTCTCCTCTCCAGAGAGATCATTCAACCCCCGCCCCAACAGAGCCCCCAGATGTGCCTGTCCCCCACCCCGAAGTTTCCCTCGGGTCTCCTCTGAGTCCCCAAGGACTACCTTCAAGTCTCATCAGAACGCCCAGCCTTCTTCCTTCCTGAGTCTCCCAGATTCGCACACGGGCTTTCCCCAGGTGTCCCATACCCTCCCAGCTTCCACCCAAACGCCCCCAGATGGCTACCTGGGCCCCTCCGGTCTCCCCGAGGGCTATTTCCAGCGCGGTCCCTCCCCTCCCCTGGCCCCGGGCCCCTGGCCATCACTCCCCAGGCCCCAGGGCCCCGGGCGACAGTTGAGGGCCGGCGGCGCGCGCCCTCACCTTGGTTCACCAGCCGCAGGGCGTGCGTGAACGAGGGGTCCAGCGAGTCCTTCTCGGCCATCAGCTCCGGCAGGTACTTCTCCTCCATGCTCGCCGGCCGCCCGGCCCGGGACGCGGACTCGAGGCGGGCGGGCAGCCGTGCCCCGCAACCCCCGACCGCGCCCGCGCCCCAGCGGCGCGGAACCCCGGACGCGGCCAAGCCCAGCCGGGCAGGGAGCCCAGCGGCAGCGGCACCGGCCGCGCAGCTCCGGTCCCGGGGGTGGCCGCCCGCCGAGTGCCCCGCGCCGGCGGCCGCTCCTTGGGACGTGGACCCACGCTCCCGCACCTGGCGCTGGGGGAGCGGGCGCGGGCCGGCGCGATAGGGGGACCCTAGGGACCGCGGGCGGCGGGCGGCGGCGCGCTCGGCAAGCGCAGGCAGTCCCGGGCGACCCCGCCAGCCGCCGGCGCCCCGCTCAGCCGCGACCCGCACTCCGCGCGCCACCCGAGCTCTGAGCCGCCGCGCCGAGCGCCCGGCCCCGCCCCGCCCCGCCCCGCCCAGCGCCGCCCCGCGCCCGCCGCGCCTGCGCGCTGTTCCGGCGCCCCGCGTCCCGCTCCCAGTGCCCCGCGACCACAGCTCAGCCGCCGCCGCTGGGGTGGGGCCATCGCGGCCGCGCAGCCTGTCCGCAGGGTGGGGGCATCGTGGGCTCCTCCCGCCAGCCCCGCCCCCTCCTCCAGCCCGGGGGGCGCTGCACGTTGCTGTTCCAGCCGTGCCAGACGCAGGGACCCAGAAACTGAGGCCCAGAGAGGTCAAGTGGTTGGTCCAAGGTCACCCAGTGAGCAATCTCGGAGAGAGAGCTGTGCGCTCGGCGCCCCCGGGGCAGGGGCCAGGCCAGGGGAGAGGACGGGGAGCGGGCCGGGCTCCCCCAGCGCGCTCTGGGGAAAGGCCACAGAGCAGGCTCCCTGCTCAGGCTCCCAGGACTTGCCTAACTTATTTCACTTTGCTGCCCCCTCCCATGGGCAAGGAAACACCGCGGGCGCAGTCATTCCCAGGCGCCTGGCTCCGAGCGCCTATCCCTGGACCCTCGGTGCCCAGGCCCATGGATTACATAACAGCGCACGCCCTTCAGGGCGTCTTTGTCATCCAGAGTCACCACCGGTTGTCATTCTCTCTGCGCAGAAGCCTGCTGTGCCTGGATGCAGAGGAGGCAGTCGCACGGGTGCCTGTCCCCCAGCGGGGAGAGCGCCCTGGGTACACATGGGTGCCTATGTCCTCTGTCCGCCTCAGCCCCGCCCCCGCCCCAACCCCCACTCCCCCCCCCACCCGCCGCAAGCCATTTTCCAGATTTTTTCTGAGCCTGTGGAATAACCATCCCCCAGCAGGCCAAGGACTCCAGTCTATTCTGCCTCCCCCACCACCACCACCAAACCCCCACATCAAGTCCTGGCCTCCATGCCACCTTCCCTGGACAGCCTTCCAAGAACCCCCTTCCCACTCGCTGCAACGCTTGCCCCTGCTGTGTCCCCCCCACCCTCCCACCCCCCTCCATCCCCAGTGCTGCTGGGCCCTCACTCCCAAGGCTGGCATTCTGTTTTCATCAGACCACCCACATCTAGTGGGCAGGGCTAGGTTTTGTTTTGAGGGGAAGAGCCCCAGCACTGGGACAGTTGTGGGGGCACCTGAGATGTTTGTGGGAAGCATAAGCCAGTGGCATGCCCCTCTCCTGGCCAGGCTGACCCTTCCTCCCCGGCCCCAGGCAACCCCCTGTGGGCAGGACGCAAACAGACCACAGACGCTGAGAGTGGGAATCAGGGAGCTCTGAGCTGCTCTGAGTCCCAGCCCCCAGTCCCCACGGTCTCCACCCTCAAAGCCCCCACCCCTGCTGCACCCCTAGACTGACCTCCCGCCTCAGGTGCCATGTCAGAGCCCCCGTAAGCAGTTTCTCTAGGTCTCCCTTGGGCCCGGCGTCCGAGAGGAGGTCAAAGGAGACAGTTAACTGTGTGGCTCTGGGCCCCGCAGCCTGGGTGTGGAAGGAGCCCTGCTGCTCAAGCAGCGGCCCGTCCGGGGAGGCGCCTCTCTGGGCCCAGCTTCCTACTCATGATGAAGTCCCACAACCAGTCCCCAACCAGTCCCCCAACCAGTCCCCCAACCAGTCCCACAACCAGTCCCCCAACCAGTCCCCCAGCCAGTCCCCCAGCCAGTCCCTAACCAGTCCCCCAACCAGTCCCACAACCAGTCCCACAACCAGTCCCCCAGCCAGTCCCCAACCAGTCCCACAACCAGTCCCCCAACCAGTCCCCCAGCCAGTCCCCCAACCAGTCCCCAACCAGTCCCCCAACCAGTCCCCCAACCAGTCCCCCAACCAGTCCCCAACCAGTCCCCCAACCAGTCCCCCAACCAGTCCCCTAACCAGTCCCCCAACCAGTCCCTAACCAGTCCCCCAACCAGTCCCACAACCAGTCCCACAACCAGTCCCACAACCAGTCCCCCAGCCAGTCCCCAACCAGTCCCACAACCAGTCCCCCAACCAGTCCCCCAGCCAGTCCCCCAACCAGTCCCCAACCAGTCCCCCAACCAGTCCCCCAGCCAGTCCCCCAGCCAGTCCCCAACCAGTCCCCAACCAGTCCCCCAACCAGTCCCCCAACCAGTCCCCCAGGCAGTCCCCCAACCAGTCCCCCAGCCAGTCCCCCAACCAGTCCCCCAGCCAGTCCCCCAGCCAGTCCCCAACCAGTCCCCCAACCAGTCCCCCAACCAGTCCCCCAGCCAGTCCCCCAGCCAGTCCCCAACCAGTCCCCAACCAGTCCCCCAACCAGTCCCCCAACCAGTCCCCCAGGCAGTCCCCCAACCAGTCCCCCAGCCAGTCCCCCAACCAGTCCCCCAACCAGTCCCCCAGCCAGTCCCCAACCAGTCCCCCAACCAGTCCCCCAGCCAGTCCCCCAACCAGTCCCCCAACCAGTCCCCCAACCAGTCCCCCAGCCAGGACACTCTTGGTGGGCTTTGTTGGTTTTTCCCCTGCTTGGCTGGTCTCTGGAACCTCCCTTCCCCTCAGCAGTAGCTCCGTCCCCCTCAACCCCCACTACCCCCACCCACACTGAGTGACGGGCCTGGGAGAAGACGGCTCTGTCTATCACCTGGGGCCCAGGGTGGGCTGCCAGGACCCCAGCGTGGGTGGCTCCAGTCCCAGCTCCTCCCTGACCCACTGCCACCTCAGCTATTTCCCCTGTCAGCTGAGCTTCCAGACACATCTGCACACGCTGGGTCGTGCCCTAGAACGCTGGGCAGCTGGGAGGACCCGGGGGGCAGTGTTTCACATGCACATCCCTCTGGCTTCCATTCCTCCATCCGGGGGGCAGTGTTTCGCATGCACATCCCTCTGGCTTCCATTCCTCCATCCGGGGGGCAGTGTTTCACATGCACATCCCTCTGGCTTCCATTCCTCCATCCGGGGGGCAGTGTTTCACATGCACATCCCTCTGGCTTCCATTCCTCCATCCGGGGGGCAGTGTTTCACATGCACATCCCTCTGGCTTCCATTCCTCCATCGCAGGACTTACCCTCTAGGGCAGGGGTCCTCAAACTTTTTAAACGGGGTCAGTTCACTGTCCCTCAGACCGTTGGAGGGCCGGACTATAGTTTAAAAAAAAAACTATGAACAAATTCCTATGCGCACTGCGGGCCCGGGACGCGTCGGCTGCTAAGCAGGACAGGCAGCGGCACCCGGCGGGCCGGATCAATGTCCTCGGCGGGCTGCATGTGGCCCGCAGGCAGTAGTTTGAGGACGCCTGCTCTAGGGCTTGCGTCCTGGACAGCCACTTGCAAACGGAGGACTGGAGAAGGGCAGTGTCTGGGACAAGGAGGAGCCTCAGGAGAGGAGCATGGGGACCTAGGCCGACTGCTCCCTCACCACGTGGCCTCTCACTCTCCTTCCCATCATCACCTGTGTCCCAGGGACAGCCCTGACTGGTGATCGCCGTTTTCATTCAGCATTTACTAGGTGCCAGGCACCATGCCAGCGGCTCTGCACTCTGTTCTCCGTTCTCTCCACACCCTGTAGGGGCGATACTATTCATCACCACTCACCCGTGAAGAGACCAGGGCCCGCATTAGCCTGATGCTCTACCCAAGTCCCACAGCTGTCCACGAGGGACCCCACACCCAGGGACCCTACAGCTTCCTCTCCCTCCTTCCCTGTCCCACCCTCCCGGGTAGCAGCCTGAGACACTCCTGACTGGCTCGTCCCTCCCTCCTGCATCGGAACAGTTGGCAGAGGTGCCCACCAGCAGCTGGCGAGGAGGGCTGCACACCAGGAAGCCGCCAGCAAGGGCACTGAATCTTCCCTCAGAACCTCCTCCTCGCAGAGCCTTCCAAGAGGGCAGGTGCCCAGCGCCACGAGTGCCCGTGTGGGGTCCTCCAGGGAGGACAGAGATGGATGTCTCTGTGAGATGCTCAGGAAATTGTCCCCACCCTCCCACCTGCTGAGCCGCTGGCTGGGGGTGGGGGTGGGGGGCTCGTCCAGGCCTTATGCAGAGTCTGCTGGCCTTCAGGAGATGGCCATCCTGTGGGATCTAGCGCTCCGGTCCCTCTGAAGATGGGAAAGTCAGGCTGGAGAAACGTGGTCTTTTTCTGCAAGTAGGTCTCCAACTCCAGTCTCGGAGCAGGGAAGAGGCAGCACCTACAACCCGCAAGGGCCTTGCACGGGTTGAACAGAAGCGCTGAGTTCATCCTGGGCACTAGGGGCCTGCATTTAACGCCTCCGACGCTCCCCCCTCGCCCCCCCACTGGCATTGTTTATGCTCCTTCCACACTTAAGCCATCGGTGCCGGGCATCGGACGCCCTGCCTCCGGGATGTCCCAGAGCCTGCTCACCCCCACGCCCAGGTCTGTGCTGGTCAGGCAGGCGGTTCCCGGCAAGCTCTCCACACCCCTTTGCGTCCCTCTGTCCCGAAGGCGGTCTCCTCGCAGCACGGCTTCCCGGCTCCCTGAGACAAATGAGTTTGTCATGTGAGACAAGCACCCCAAGATGGCTCGGCCTCGCCTGCAAATCAGTCATCCCCGTGTCGGGAGACACCAAGGATGCTCGCTCAGATCCCCGGGCCCTGCCAGTTACCGCAGGGAATGCACTGCCCACCTCCAGCGTGATTGGAAAGGCCTGACCCGTACAGGGAGGAGGGCCTGGGAAACCTCCAGGCCGGTGCCTCTGGAGGACCAGGGGGCTGTCCGAGGTCCCCTTCTATTTACTCAACCTGCCTTCCCAAACCTCCTGCATTCCAGGAAACGCAGCTGGAAGGGGCCGCCCAGATCAGCTGGGTCCCAGGCCACTGGTTTTGAGGGGTGAAGACTCCGCTGCTCAGACATCTGAGTGACCTAAAGGCAGTCATGAGACCACCACCCACGCCTACGTATGGATGACGTCGGACCCTGCAGCCCGGTCCCTCATATTCCTCAAGACGCCTGCCTGTCTGCACCCAGGTTCCCCACACGTCTGTTCCGTCCTCACACTATTTGGCGGATGGAAACCCCAAGCCTTCTCGCCCGCCCCCCCTGCTCTTCCTTCCCCAGGAAGGGAGCCCTCCTGGTCCCAGCAGCTCCAAAAACCACAGCTATTGCGCACGCACCCCCTCGTGGCCAAGTGTGGAAGTGCATGCCCCCAAAAGTTCCTGTGGAGCCGGATTGATAACCCTTGGGTTGGACCTGGTCCCTAGGCCTTTGCGCGCCTCTCTCAATGTGTGGGTTCCGAGCCCAGCTCTGCCATTTTAAACCCTGTTTCCTTGGACTGAGGAGGACTTAACCTCTTCGTGTCTCCGACGTCTCATCCGCCCGATGAAGGAAAATTGTCCCTACGACGTAAGGTGGCTGTGAGAATTAAATGAGCTTTTACATACACAGGGATTACACCCTGTTACCAGCACGGAGACCCAGGCTGTGTGCTCAATACTCAGTGAGCTCCCTCCATCCCTGCTGCAGGGAAGCCCGTGGGGAGATCAGCACCGGCAGGGTGGACAGCGCCCTCCCTGGACTCAGCCGGAAGGGGCTCATGATGGGTGGCTCCCTGTCCTTGGGGTGGGGGTGGGGGTGGGGCTGAGAGCATACCCTGCGGGAGCCAGCTTCCCTCTAGCTGTGGGACCATGAGCTAGTTACTTCACAGCTCTGCGCCTGTCTCCTCTTGTAAAAACGGGACTATCGGGGCACCTGTGTCACTGAGCTGTTCTGAGGACAGATCTTCCTCTCCAAGGGGCTGGAATTGTGCCGTCCCTCCCTTTCCTCCTTTCTCCCTTCTTTCCTTCTCTCCGCCATTCTCCTAGTCCAGCTGGCTAGATAAACAAATGACTCATCGCTCTGTGGCCATCAGTGTGTGGAGCGTCTTTCCATGTAATCAGCTAAAAAGTACATCTCAATATGTGCTTCGTAAGCCACCCGCCCCAGCTCATCGCCCGGCTCATTTACTGGGCTGGGCTGCCCTTAGATGGGTAGTTTCCCAGTCGAGAGGGCAAGGAAGCGGGTGTGGAGAACCAGTCTCAGCGCTTAGGGAAACAGGCCTAGAGCTGCGGTCTAGAGGATTATCTAGAGCTATAATCGGAGAATGTTTAAGGACGTGGAGGGGGCTGCAAATACAGGGCTCTCTTTTCCTGTGCTCATGAGAAGCATCAAGTTTCCAGAGTTTAGCAGCTGAGAGTGTGAAAAAGAGTGTTAACTTACTTAATAGTTTGTTACATATCCAGTCTAAAGAGCCAATTATGTAAAATAAAAAAAAAATTTAACGCATCCATTTCAATAACATTAAAATCTACGTGAGCCCAAAAAAGCTTCGGTTGTGTTACATTTTTTTTATTACTGTAACTGGTATTCGAGCAACTCAAGTTCCAGTCTCTCCCTCCATGATGGTCAGCCCATCTTTCAGCAAGTCATTCCTTTCTCCATTGAGTGCACCATCGAGTACCATGTGCCTTCGTCATCCATTTCTCCATTCAGCACACGCCATCCATCGAGTACCATGTGGGGAGCACGCCACGGAGTACCCTGTGGGGCACTGGGGAGCTACAGCAGGATGGCTACATCCTCACCGAGCCCTGGTCCCACTCCTCCCCTGGGGAGACAGAAAGTAACCAAACACGCTCACATCCATATGGAAATTACAAATGGCGATGCACACTGTGAAGGAAGAAGGGTGAGCAAACCGCTTAAACCAGGGGGTCAGGAGACTCGCAGCGAGAGGTAGTCACTCTGTCCCGAGTCCCCGTGTGCAGATGGGGAGATGGAGTTCCAGGGTGTGAGAGAGATGACATTCCAAAGTCCCAGCCTTCTCCACTCGCTCAACGTGTTACTTGCTTAACTGCTTCATCTTCACAAACATGGATTGAGCTAGGTTATTTCTAAGGTCTTTCTACCTCTAACAGTCCGTTAGCTCGTTTAATTAAATCACTCAAATAGACACCCTTTGAATATGTCTTTTTTCCAATTCTGTTATGAATCATTGATGAAGACCAATTGTAATAATTCCATTGGGGAAATTATTTTTATCCCCATTCCCCCCCACCACCCCTTTTTAAATGTTGTCTCATTATGTCTGAGCACGACTGTTTTTCTTATATAATTTCGCCCTGAAATGGAGCTACAGGTTAACATGTACAGACACAAACAATTGATTGCAGGCCCGTGAGGGGAAGGGGTAGTCTGGCCAGGTGATCCCTGCTTGTTCTAGTCGACATGTAATCAGAATCTACACGCAGAAGACATTTTCTGAAATGGTCTAAAATAATCTATGTTTCATTAGATGGCAGTGTCAACAGAAAAAAAGTCTTGTCACAGAATATGTTCTCTGCAATCTGCAATTAATTAAGCAAAGGGACAAATTGTACTTAAAGGTCTGTTGAAAGGATATCAACACCATTATTTTTCTCATACAAAGTGCTTTTCCCATGATGCATGTGACCCCTCTGTTTCCCCCTCTGGAGTACTTGATTGCAAAGAAATTCTTAAAATAGGCAGAGCCCTCATCACGGAACATTGGTTATCTCTGGAATGTGTCTCGGGGTCCCTAAATTCCACCTCCTTTCGCTGACTGTTCTCTGAGATTTCGCCGTGTGGTTTCACGCTGTCTAGCGAAGGCTTTGTGCTGAGTTGAACAGAAATACCTGGGTAGAAGCAACTCACCCCTTTCTCCCTCCCTCCCTCCCTCCCTTCTCCTTCTCCTTCTATCCCTTCATCCTGCTGGCCCTGTCTCCTTCCCACCCAAAATATCAAAAGACCTCAACACTGCCGGCTGAAGTGGAGGTAGGGAACTTGAGGGACCATGAGCATCCTCACCCTCCCCTTGCCCACTCAGAGCTAGAGGGCAACTCTGGGGCTCCCAGTGACCCCAACCATAGGGCAGCCATGGCAGATGGGAGCCTTTCTCACCGTTGCACAGTGCAGGGGACAGTGCGATGCCCTGTCATGGCCCCAGCCGGGAATTCATTCCACACCTGCTGGCTGACAATTGTGGAATCTGAATCTGGCTCCACTGTGTTGAGCTGGCTGAGGAAACATTCATTCAAGTGGCAATAAGGGCTCCGCAGTCTTTCACTCTTGCGCGGTACAGTGCATTCTCATCTCTGCCGCCAGGGGGAACCTTTGCAAACAGGCTTCCAGTGTGTCCACCTCCAATGGCTCCCGCCTCCTATGTTTGTTGAATGAACAAATTAACAGAGATGTTTTTGCAAATAAAATACAACATGTTACTTAAAAATTCCATTTGTCCCAAGCTTTGCAGATGCACAGCTGTCTGAACGGTTGGGGTTTCAATTACATTTCACTTTCTCCGTGCGGCCTTTATGAAGTGGACAGTGGCAGGAATAGAAGGAAGCTAATCAGGGTAGAAAGGGAAATGGGATTACCCAAGCAGATGTTGACCCTCAGGGGTAAGATGTGGTTAGCACTACCCAGGACAGGTGAAGAGGCAGCGTGGTCCAACCTGATGACCAAGATCCTGGGACACACCCCCAACTTTGAATCTTAACTCTGTCCCTCGCGATCTCTGTGACCTTGGCAGGAATCAAATTCTTCATCTGTTACGTGAGAAATGTAATATCCAACTCCGAGCATGTGAGGCTCATGAGTGATGGTGTGCATATGTAAGTGGGCCACTCAGTAGGGTTACTCTAAGTTCAGGTAATGCTCTTAACTTCCAATCTTCAATCGCTGTGCCCATGAGGTGGAGATGGGGGAGTTGCTTTAGGAATCAGCTCCTGACTTGGAATCTCAGTGCCGTGCACAGTGGGAGACTGGACGCGACCTGGCTTCCATCCACCCATGGCCCAGTATTCATCCAGATTCAATATGAAGCCTGATCCAAGCTCTGAAACAATATTTAATATCAGCCCCTGGTGCCGTGAGTTCTGCCTAATCCGTTTTCAGATTTGCTGAAGTCTTCTTTCCTATTTTATCAGCAATTATTTCGAATGACATTGGCAGCAGACAATCAGATTACCAAATCGTTGACTCTCACATCCTGGTGGACGGTGAGAAGCAAATGTGTTTTGGCCAGTTACCTGTCAGCTACTCGATGTTGGCTCAGGGAAAAGCAGCTTTGCCCGGGGAGACAGGGAAGGATCTGAGCTGATGAGAACCGTGGAGTCGAGCTCTCGCTACAGGCATTCTTTATATTTGCAAGGCAGGACTCAAGAGCTTTTAGAAATCAGCTCCTTGCCCATCTGGCATGGCTCCGTGGTTGAGTGGTGACCCATGAACCAGGAGATCATGGCTGATTCCCAGTCACAGGCCTGGGTTGTAGGCTGGATCCCCAGTGGGAAGCGGGGGGGAAGGGGAAGGGGGGGTAGGAGGCAGCCAACCAATGATTCTCTCTCATCATTGATGTCTCTATCTCTCCCTCTCCCTTCCTCTCTCCAAAATCAATAAAAATATATTTTAAAAGAATGAAATCAGCTCCTTATTGTCTGCACGATGCATATTCCTATCAATCAAACTTCCCACCCTAATATTTTATGTTCCTATACTAAATGCCACGACTTTAAGGTAACACTTAAGCATGACTTGTCCTCCAAATAATTCTTCAAGGAAAATGAATTAGATGAAAGGTGTGGATGGTAGGGCCAGACAGAGCCAGACTTAATCCTTCCTCCAGGACAGAGGTGCTTCATGTGGGGATAAAATGATAAGACATCCTGGCAACTTGTGAGGAAGGCTGAAAGCAGTAGTAACAGACAGGAGCAGTGCAGTCATTCCCGATGCTTCCCTCTGTTACAGACGCAGCTCATCTAGTCATCTGTTTGGTAAGGAATGTTTCCGTCAGATCCTAATTAGGGCAGAATGCGTTATTATTCTCAAAATGTTTTGCCTTTTTCCCCCACAAGAGGATTATACATCCTCAACCATCATCTGGGTCTTTGAATGTGAAAACACATGGAACAGACCTGAATTTAATCTTTAGCTTTTAGTAAGTCATTGTTAACTCAGTGAGATTGGTGGTGGTGTGTGTAGGGGGCGATATTTGTTAATGCAGCAAATGCTGAGTGATACACTCTGTGCTTGGAGTTGAGAGCTGAACAAATGAGACACTGTTCCCTGTCTCATGCAAGTTCCAATCTGAGGAAGAATACAGCTGATAGACAAGGAGTTACAATAAACTGTTCAAGGGAGGGGCTTGGGAGTTGATAGCAGGAGACCTTATCCCTCTTATGGGGTCAGTGGCCACAAATGAGGTCACAGGCCTGGGAGGTTTCTTGACTTGCCTCAGATCTGGGGTGTGGATCTCATGGGAGGTGAAATAATGGTCTCTCAAAGATGCCCGTGTCCTAATCCCCCAGAATCTGTGACTATGTATGCTTTACGGAAAGCGGAAATTAAGATTTCGAATAGAATTAAGATTGCTAATCAATATACCTTAAAAGAAATAAATTATCCTGGATTATCTGGTCAGCCCAATGCAATCGGAAGGGTCTTTTAAGTGGAAGAGGGGGGCCAGGAGAGATTGTTAGAGTCAGTCTGATCTCAGAGAGATCAGAGGATGCTATGCTGCTGGCTTTGAAATTGAGGGAAGTGGCTACAAGCCAAGGAATACAGCTGATCTGAAAACCAGAAAGGCAGGGAAATGGAATCTTCCCTCCAGTTCCTAGAAGGAACGCAGCCCTGCCAACACCTTGGTTTCCTCCCAGTGAGACCCACATCAGACCTCTGGCCCTCCAGCGCTGTGAGATAATATATTTGCACTAGAGGCCAGGTGCATGAAATTCATACACTCGGGGGAGGGAGAGCTCCCTCAGCTTGGCCTGTGCTCTTGCAGTCCAGGAGCCCTCGAGGGATGTCCGACTGATGGCTTAGGCACACTCTGGGCCTAAGCCATCAGTCTGACATCCTTAGCACTGCCGCGGAGATGGGAGAGGCTCCCAACACCGCCGCTGCGCTCGCCAGCCATGAGCCCAGCTTCTGGCTGAGCGGCGCTCCCGCTGTGGGAGTGCACTGACCTCCAGGGGGCAGCTTCTGCATTGAGCATCTGTCCCCTGGTGGTCAGTGTGCATCATAGCGATTGGTCGTTCCGCTGTTTGGTCGATTTGCATATTAGCCTTTTATTATATAGGATATTTCTTTTATTGATTTCAGAGAGGAAGGGAGAGGGAGAGAGAGATAGAGACATCAATGATGAGAGAGAATCATTGATCGGCTGGCCCCTGCACACCCCACACTGGAGATTGAGCCCACAACCCAGCATGTGCCCTGACTGGGAATTGAACTGTGACCTCCTGGTTCATAGGTCGATGCTCAACCACTGAGCCTTGCGGGCCAGGTTGATGCTACCTTTTGTAGAGGAATCTCAGCAGAGACTGCAGGTGGAACTCCCGCCACCCATCGCAGGAAGAGCCTCCACGGGCCCTGCAGGGCAGCCTTGCGCTGGCGCCCCCAGTCCCCTCTGACTCCGGGGACAGTGAGCGTGGGAAGGTCATGCTCAGACAGTGTTTAAGCCTCGGGCTGCCTCTTCCCCTGGACCTGCCCGCCCTTTTGCAAACCCACAGGAGCAGCTTTCCACCTGGCACGTTGTCCCCGAGCCTCTGTTCCCTCTCCCTCCCAGGCTGAGGGGAGGTGAACCTGTCTCCCTTCAAAGTGCCCAAGCAGGTGAAGGGCACACAGGAGGGGTGAGCGCATCTGAGAGCAGCCCTCTCTGAGGTTCGGCCTGGCGACCTGGCTCGCCCCGCTCCAGCTAGAGCCCCCTGCAGCTCCGGATCAGCCCGCTGCACTCTCCTCACCCACTGCCTGCAACCCCCACCTTTCTCTTCCCAGAAGAAAGGCTCGGGGTGGCCCCGTACTGTGAGGACAAAACTCAGTGGTCATTGTCCCCGGGTTCCAGAAGGCTGTCTCTGAGCCTCTGAAAGGCGGGCAGGTAGCCTGCAGACTCTGTGATGTTCCCGCGAGGAGCAGGAAGAATCCGGGACCTGGGGAATCTATGGGACCAAGCCATTAGCACCACCGCCACCCTTCCTGGCCCTGGCCACATCACCCTTTCCCCAAATACCTGTGACACCGTTAGGATGCTTCCCTCGCCCTGGAAAACAACAATTAGGATCTTATTATCTTCTTTTTCTCTAAGAGAAATTCTTTTGTAGGGTTGAAGGAGGGAGGCAGGGAGGGGAAGGACCCAACTTGGAAAGAAGGTCACTATCCCAGCTTTGATTTAGCGTGTCTGTTGCTGTTCTGCATTCGGGGCCTCTCCCCATGGGTAACCTTTCCCTCCGTCCTCTCTCGCTTTGTCCCCTGCAGGAGGGAAGAGCAGACAGCACCGGAGGACCCAGCTGCCTCTCTACCTTTTTATTCCCAAACAAAATCTCTGCAGCTCTTTTCATATGTGTCCATTGCAAATGGGGAAGGGAAATGTGGGTGGGGAGGCATGCGAATAGGGTGCCGTTTCACGAAAAATAGCAAGGCTGATCTCACTCATGACACAGCCAGGGGCTGGGAAACAGGACGCTTCACACACAAATACAGGTTCAGTCGGTTTGATGGGACTGGTAGTACGAGCCACCGACAGTCCGGTTTACTGCAGCGGCCCATCTGCTCAGAAGACGCGGACGCGGTTAGTGAACCAGCAGACAAAGTGGGGCCCGCGCAGAAGCCCTGCTGGAGGAGAGCGGGAATTACGGCGCCAGAGGTACTGTCAAGTGTGAAACCGACCCGGGAAGATGAAACACTTTGCTCGATTCTCACCGCGTCACCTGTGGAGACAGGACGTGCCTGGCATTTGGACCGACAGGGAGCCTGGTTTCCGGGCTCAGGCACAGCTCACACGGTCACACTTGGCCTGGCCAGCGATCTCCCCACGTCTGGCCCGGTTCCCGCGGACGGCGGAGAAACGTGGGCCCAAGCCCCACCGCCTTTCTTCCCGCACATTCCCCGAACTCAGCACGTTCCCCTTTGGCTGTTTCTCCTTCTCGGTGCCAGTCCAATAGAGTGATCTGGAACGCCAGCCCTTACAAGAGAATCCAGCCCTGGCCAGTGTGGCTGGTGGTTAGAGTGCTGCCCCGCATACTGAGGGGTCGCAGGTTCAATTCCTGGTCAAGGGCACGTACCTGGGTTGCAGGTTTGATCCCCACCCAGGCTGAGCCACATGCTGAAGGCAACCAATCAATGTCTGTCTCTCATCTCTCTCTCTGCCCCTCCTTTCTCCCTTCCACTCTCTCTAAACATTATTGGGGAAAATATCCTCAGGTGAGGATTAACAACAACAAAGAGAACCAGTACCCCGAGAGCTGTAGCACCCAGGGCCCCTCAGTGCTCACGGGACATCTGACACTGTAAGAAAATGGAGTGGGGACCAATTTACATTTTGTCTGATATTTTTGGCCAATCACCACATTGCCTGGAGCCCGGCTGGCTGGGCTCAGGGGTTGAGCATCGACCCATGCACCAGGAGATCACGGTTCGATTCCTGGTCAGGGCACATGCCCGGGTTGAGGGCTTGATCTCTGGTGGGGAGTGTGCAGGAGGCAACCAATCAATGATCCTCTCATTGATGTTTCTCTCTCTCTTTCTCTCTCCCTTCCTCTCTGAAATCAATAAAAAAATATATTTAATTGATTTTTTACAGAGAGGAAGGGAGAGGGATAGAGAGTTAGAAACATTGATCAGCTGCCTCCTGCACACCCCCTACTGGGGATGTGCCCACAACCAAGGTACATGCCCTTGACCGGAATCGAACCTGGGACCCTTCAGTCCGCAGGCTGACACTCCATCCACTGAGCCAAACCGGTTAGGGCAAAAGGTTTGCGTGTTTTTTTTAAAAAAAACATTGCCCAGAAATGGTTCACAATTCCTATTTTAATGGCCTCCCTGGGATCAGGGCGGTTTCTCAAACAAAGGGGCCCACAGGCAGACGGTCTGCAGGGCCCTCCCGCTGGAGCGCTGAGGTCAGCACCAGCGAACAAAGAGACGTCCTTTCAGGAGATTCCACCCCTGGCCGCAGCGCCGCCGTTTCCCTGGTACAAGGGCGCCTTTCTCCCAGCCCGGCGAGCGCGGTGTGTCCCACGTGACCTCAGCTCTCACCCCATCAGGGTTGTATCTGATTACAGTGTAAGACGGATGAAGGGGACGCTGTTCTGGGCACAGAGGCAGACAGCAGAGGCCTGGGTCACTTGCAACAGTGGCTCTTCACTTCCATTGGCCGGGTGTCCAGTACCGTCCCGGGCGGCCCTCCTGTGTCAGCCTAGACTCTCCAGGGGTCCTCAAACTTTTTAAACAGGGGGCCAGTTCACTGTCCTCAGACTGTTGGAGGGCCGGACTATAGTTTAAAAAAAAAACTATGAACAAATTCCTATGCGCACTGCGGGCCTGGGACGAGTCGGCTGCTAAGCAGGACAGGCAGCGGCACCCGGCGGGCCGGATAAATGTCCTCGGCGGGCTGCATGTGGCCCGCGGGCCGTAGTTTGAGGACCCCTGGCCCTAGACTCTAGGCCCCTAGAGCAGTGGTTCTCAACCTTCCTAATGCCGCGACCCTTTAATACAGTTCCTCATGTTGTGGTGACCCCCAACCATAACATTATTTTCGTTGCTACTTCATCACTGTCATTTTGCTACTGTTAATGAATCGTAATGTAAATATCTGTGTTTTCCGATGGTCTTAGACGACCCACAGGTTGAGAACCGCTAGCAGGGTCACCTAAGACCATCGGAAAACACAGATATTTACATTACGATTCATAACGGTAGCAAAATTACAGTGATGAAGTAGCAACAAAAATGATGTTATGGTTGGGGTTCACCACCACACCAGGAGCTGTATTAAAGGGTCGCGGCATTAGGAAGGTTGAGAACCACTGCTCTAGAGGAACCCGTCTGCGATGCATTTCAGGGGCTTTGATGAGCCATCGGAGGCCGACCACCGGGGTGGATGCCGGACTGCACGGCCGGTCCTTCTGGAAAATGAGGCCGTGGGACAGGAAGGAGTCAGGGCAGACACGTGTCCCCACGGCCTCCTGCCACTCTGGGTCATCGGGTCCCCGCAGCCTGAGCTGGCCTATAGTTCAGACGCCGCAGAAATGCCTGTGACTTCCACGGGAGCCGTACACTATGAAGAACAACACGCATTTCTTTTTATTCCCGGGGACGGACGCAGGTGGGAAAGCCTACAACAGCTCTGGCCCTGCTGCTCACTAATTCTGGCAAGCACTCTCTCATCTTTTTGTATTCATTTGGGCTAATTAGCCCTCTGAAGAGTTAAATGAGAGAACGTACATCCGTCTCTGGGCACAGTGCTCAGGGCAGAGTAAGTGTGCAAGAAATGGCCCTATGATTACTCTTCACGGGACACAGCGCTTTTAAGGAGGAGGCAGAGCCCTGGCAATTCTTGCTGCCCTGAGCCCGTGGGAGGGAACAGCATTTAGTTGTAACAGAAATGGCACGGATGTGGGACTGAGGCCTGTATCCTGTCCCCAGTTCTGAGTCCTTGGCTAGGTCTCTTTATCTTCCTGTCATCAAGTTTCCCAGGAGACACTTCTTCCTCCTTGTAGTTCGTGGCCTGTAAGGTGGGCAGGGGCGGGGGGGGGGGGGGGGAATGGTGGGAATGGAAAGAGACGCACCATGCAATGTGCAGATGATGTTTTATTAGGTTGTATCCTTGAAATCTGTATGGTTTTGTGAACCAATGTCACCCCAATAAACTTAATTTTAAAAATAAATTAAAAATATATAAATAAGCTTAGACTATTATGGGAGAGCAAAAAAAAAAAGGAAAAGGCATCTAAATGAAACGGGGTAGAGACGCGAGGCGGGTGGCAGAGTCTTCCCAGGGTGCCCCAAAAGACCTGAATCTCAAAGACGATGGGACAAGTTATAATGCAGCTCCCCCCCCCCACCCCCAAACTATTGTCGCGGGGAAAATGGATTATCTGTGAACGTGCTTGGTAAACAAATGTTTTCTAGAACATCGCTGCTGCTGGTAACCTCCGCTTAAGGGTGCACATCGCCCTTGCTTCCGGAGCTCAGTGTATTTCAGGATGGTCTGTGTCTTTTCTCTGCTGCTGCAAAGAAGCCCTGGGCCCACCTGGAGCCTTTCCATGCACGAGGAGACCGAGGGTAGGGGGGCTTAAAGAGCGAGGAGCCGGCCGTGGGCACAGGCCTGGAAAAAGCTGCTGTCACAACAAGAAAGCTGATTCCCAGGGTCCGAGCCCTCCAGCCCCTCCCAGCGTCGTCAGGGGACCTGCTGGCGAGAGGCTCTCACACAAAAAAAAACACACAAGAATAATTGCTGTTGGAAATACTGTGACACATTAGATGAAGCGCCAAGGGACAGTCCCGTGTTTCTCAAGAGCGAGGCAGTTGTGCCCACGGTCATAAAAGTACCTTGGCGTGCAAGGACAGTAAACGCAGTAACAGCCCAGAAATGTTGTCTGAGCTCACGAAGGAGGGGGGTGATCGTGTACGGACAGTCCTTCATAAAATCCTTCGACGCGGGAGAGGGAGAGAATTGGGTCAGCCTCCATCACGCCTGCGAACCCAGACAAGATCGGTCGGCTGAAAAGCAGCGCCGTGTCGTTGTTCTAGTGACACGGGCGGGCCTTGGGGGAGAGACTGTCATTTCAGATTCCGCACAAGGCATGTTTTCACTAGCACGCCTACTAGACTGGGGTCACGAGACCTGAGCTCTGCGCCTGCTTTTGTCTGAGTTGCCGTGTGGCTCGAGACAGTCACTCAGTGTACTTGTCAGGACAATTAACTCTAGATGCTGTAACAAATAACTCCATAATGTTGTCATCCTAACACACGATGCGTTGATTTCTCTCTGGCACAGCCGTGTAGTGCGGCCACCGAGGGCTCTGCTCCACTTGGCCATTCAGGGGCCCAGGCTAGAGGACACACTGCTTTTTTTAGCACATGATCCTCAGGGTCAGCCTAGGGCAGCCGTGGGCAAACTACGGCCCGCGGGCCGGATCCGGCCCTTTCGGCTGTTCTATCCAGCCCGCGGAGCCAAAAGAGTGGAGGGTTCTGTTGCTCTCCCCTCCGCTCCTTTACTTTGAATTTATATTAGTTCACACAAACACTCCATCCATGCTTTTGTTCCGGCCCTCCGGTCCAGTTTAAGAACCCATTGTGGCCCTCGAGTCAAAAAGTTTGCCCACCCCTGGCCTAGGGGTTAACCTCCAACCTGCAGGCGGGAAAGAGAGGAAGAGATGGAGGACCAGCGGGGACGGGGTGGGCAGGGACAGGAATTTCCATGGTAAAATCTCCCACGCGCAAAAGGAGAGAAGAGCCGGCAGGGAGCAGTCGCTGACCTGCAGCAATGTGGGCATCTCGTGGGCAGGCCGGGAGGCCGCCTTCCCTGGCAGAGGGCGATGTCCCAGACTTTCGTCCGGCTCTTTGGGCGGAACGAGCAGGCCCGTCTCCCTCAATGGTCCCGCGTTACCCTCTGGGAGCCTTTTTCTTGCTCCTTTTCTTTCATGACTGCGGTGCTGGGAAGGAAATTGGCTTGGATTTTTTTGGAGTCCGCTGTTTGCTGACAGAAGGTCAGAGAGCCAAGGGCTGTTTTAAGCCTCGAATCATCAAGGATTTGTTTTAGTCTGAAAGCGTGATGTCATTGGTTAGAGTCTAACCGTTAGACAATCCTCACAAAAACTTAGATGTTTGGTCTTATTTTCTTCCAGTCAGTTCATCGAGCCAACGGCCATTCCTAAAGGTCTTTCCTGGACGCATTTTTCATACCTACCTTCTCCTTTGCTTCCTCGCCCCCATGCCTCTCTCTCTCTCTCTCTCTCTCTCTCTCTCTCTCTCTCTCTCTCTCTCAATTGCGTGGTACCTATCTCGGTTAGGATTCCGTGGAAAGACCACATTCCTAATCTGATCTCCGTGGCAGGGTTTGCTCATTTAGATACAGACTCTCAGTTTTATTTTCTGCCATCTGGGTCTTGAATCAGTCCGTTTTTCTGATCCTTCAAGGGTCTACATTCCCGGACTCTCTCTATTCCCTTTCATTTTTGCTTAGAAACCAGCTAATGGTCCCCTGAGTGCCTCTCGTTTCTGTAAGGCCTTGTCAAACAGCCAGGATGTGCCAAGCGCTCCCAATATTCGATCTTCCGCCGGAGATGAGGCCATTACCACCTTCAAATCGAACCCACATCAGAGGCCCTGTTCTCGGCTCCGGCCTGTGCTGAAAACGGACGTGTTTCCGAATGCACGGAGCAGGTCGTGTTTCAGGAAGAGAGAACTCCCTCCAGGTCTTCCGAGCGGGAAGGGGTTGAAGGCAGGCAATCAGAGTCGGGCTCAGTCACTGGAGGTGGCAGAGAGGACAGGCCCGGGACGCACCGCGCCCTCCTCCAGGCCCTCAGTGGGGGAGACAGTCATGACCCTACCAGTGTCTTTATTTATTTACAATTATGACGCGTGTTAAATAGAGGTTCTGGAGACCCCTGGGAGCGTACAGATGGGGACCCAGCACAAGCTGGCGGGTACTGGAGGCCGCAGCTATTGTTGAATGTGGAGAGTTTTGCTTTTGGAAAACGAAAGAATTTTGGAGGCAAGTATTGGTGATTATCGCAGAAGAATGTGAATGTATACTTAAAAATGGTTAAATGGTAACTTTTAGGTTACGTATATTTTACCACGATTTTGTAAATGGACAAAAGATCTGTGGAGACGCCTCGCCGAAGAAGCTATGCAGAAGGCAAACAAATAAGCATTGGGGGGCGGGGTGATTATCAATGCCATTCGTCCTCGGGGAATTTCAAATTCCATGTACAGTCAGTTGCCACTACAGGCCTAGTAGGGTGGTTAGAATCCAATAAAAGCCTGACACTACCAATTCCCGGCAACAAGCACACCTCCACCCAATGTGGTTTGCTAACACTGTTCCCTAAGAAGAGAAACTAGGATTCCTGGGAGGAAGAGAGAGATTCTGAGACAGGGCCACAAGATACCCAAGACGAGTCTTGTAAAGCCCGGAAGTAAGGGAGTGTTAAAAACAATAGTCACAGCCTGGTGGCGGGGCTCAGTGGTTGAGTGTTGACCTATGAACCAGGAGGTCACAGTTCGATTCCCAGTCAGGTCTCATGTCCGGGTTGCGGGCTTGATCCCCAGTGTGGGGCGTGCAGGAGGCAGCTGATCAGTGCTTCTCTCTCATCATTGATGTTTCTCTCTCTCTCTCTCTTCCTCTCTGAAATATTTTATATATATATATATATATATATATATATATATATATATATATGTATATATATAGTCACACCGAGGAAGGAGAAGCTACCAAAGGGACACAGGAGCACATCAAAGAACTCGCAGTGGCCGAAGTGGGAACAACTCAAGCAAAACAAGTAAAGAACTGTTGGTTTATTCCCAAAGTATTAAGTAAATACTCATGGGTCCATACTGATCTAAATAACAGTGAAATAAATAAATAAAGTAGAGGAGAACATGACAATTCTTCCTTCTTTTTTTTAATCCTCACCCAAGGATATTTTTCCATTCATTTTTAGAGAGAGTGGAAGGGAGGGGGAGAGACAGAGAGAGAAACATCAATGTGACAGAGACACATCGATTGGTTACCTCCTTCATGCACCCCCAACCGGGGCCGGGGATCGAGCCTACAACTGAGGTACATGCTCTTGACTGGAATCAAACCTGGGACCCTTCAGTATGAAGGCTGATGCTCTATCCCCTGAGGCAAACCGGCTAGGGCCACGGACAGTTCTTCAGCGCAGAGAAATTCCAAAGCATCTATGTAGCTACTCTGCCCTCTAGGGAGTAGGGAATATCCACACCCCACGCCTTGCGGGCGGGCTGTACACGTGACCCCTTCTTAAACGTACTATGGGAAGGGGGAGTAAAGGTGGGCTGTCAGTGGAAACACATGGCCAACACTGTTTCAGAAAGGCCATCAAGTTTAACATGGACAGTGACAGGTCGTGTAGACAGGAGGGACTCTTGATACCATATGATGAAAATGCTGCTTCTCCTGGAAGGTCTTCCTCCCCCAGTGCACACCTAACCCTTGTCTAGTCATGAGAAAAACACCAGATCCCAGGTAAAGGACATTCTACAAGGTACCTGCCCCGTCCTCATCGAAACCGCCACGGTCATCGAGAAGCAGAAACTGTCATGGCCGAGGGGAGCCCGAGGAGACGTGGTGACAGAGGGACGTGCTGTCCTGGGGGGGGGGGGGGGCTCCTGGAAGAGACAAAGGTTGCTCTGTAAAAAGCAAGGAAATGTGAATGCAGGTGGACTTTAGTTAATGATAATGTTACACCAGTGCTTTAATGGTGACAGTGTCCTGCACTAAGGCCGTGTGCTAGAACTAGGGGGGATCAGGTGGTCTTTGAGAACTCTCTGTATTTCTTCAATATTTTTCTGTAAATCTGAAACTGTTCTAGATTTGAAAGTTTATATAAAAATTGGAAAAAGCCCGGCTGGCATGGCTCAGCGGTTGAGTGTCAACCTATGGGCCAGGAGGTCACGGTTCGATTCCCAGTCAGGGCGCATGCACGTTTGCGAGCTCGATCCCCAGTGTGGGGCGTGCAGGAGGCAGCCGATCCATGACTCTCTCTCATCCTTGATGTTTCTCTCTCTCTCTCCGCCTCTCCCTTCCTCTCTGAAATCAATAAAATATATTAAAATAATAATGATAAATAATAAAAAATAGCTTATGGTTATCAATTATGCAATAAAGTTAAAGTGATAAAACTACTGGAATAAAGGATTATAAATATTTTCATCAACATCCAGAGAAATGCATAAAGAACGTTGTTTTAATCAGCAAGAAGGCCAAGGAGTTCAATGGGAAAGGGCAACGCCACAGAAGAAAACCAAAGGGCCAACAGACACGTGGGGAAATTCTCCCCTTCTCTCATCACAGAAGAAATTGGAGTAAGAATGAGGGAAGGTTTTTCACCTCCTGGTTTGGCAAAGATGAGAGACGGATCCTGGACTGGGGAGACAGGTGGAGCTAGGAAGCCGCACATATTGTTGAGGGAGAAACTTTCAAATGGGTGAAGCCTTCTGGAAAGGACACGTGACAATAGCTGTCAACACTTCCCAGGTACCCCAGGCCTGGGAGTTCTACTTCCCTGAGAACATCCCAAGGGAAGAGTCATTCTTGGGCCCAAGCGTGTTCCTTGTAGGATGTTAACTGGAAATTTGTTTTTAACATAGCAAGTGGAAACACCTAGGTGCCCATTAACAGGGACGAGTATAAACAGCCCTCAGCATGCCCAAGAAAACTCTCCATTCATCCGAAAAGAGTCAGGCGCTGCAGGGGACATTTTAAGCGAAAACAGCCATTTTCACAACCACGATTATGTTATTATCTCCTGTGTGTGTATCCACAGAGCTGTGTGTGTGTGGGGGGGCCTTAGAAAAGGAACTTGAAGAACATGCAACAGGAGGTCAGCTCTGTCTGGGGGAGGGGGGAGGGGAAGGATAAGAGGCACTGCCTTGCCTTTTGCTATATCCGTTGGGATTACTGGAAATTATTCCAATGGAAATGCACTCACATTTCCTGTGACATTAAGAATAAGAATAATAATAATAAAAGACAAACAAGAAGGAAGGCAGGAAGGCAGGAAGGCAGGAAGGGAGGCAGGAAGGAAGGCAGGAAGGAAGGAAGGAAGGAAGGAAGGAAGGAAGGAAGGAAGGAAGGAAGAAAGGAAGGAAGGAAGGAAGGAAGGAAGGAAGGAAGGAAGGAAGGAAGGGAGGGGGGGAGGGAGGAAGGAAGGAAAGAAGGAAGGAAGGTCCGGTCTGCGTGCATTTCATTCTCCCTGAAGCTCTCCCAGAGCCTCACAGTTAATCACCAGCCCTCTCTGGCGCAGGTTTTAGAAGTCACAGGCATCTGAAGCACCATTGACCTCTGTTATGGTGGCTTCCTGGAACCACTGACCGTTCAGCTTGAAACGGGTACTTCAGAGACGAACAGCGACCACACATTTAAAAAGACAGCCTCTCTCCAAATCCGCAGAATTAGGGGGTGGGGAGCTCACACACACACACACACACACACACACACACACACACACTGCACACCTCACTGTGCCAGCAATGCTAACACACACCACGGTGGGTTGTCAGAGACCTCAGAAAAGCCACAGTCATCACAAGGTTGTACTTGAGGCAAGTTTCCTTCCTACACACGCTGGTGTTTTGATGGCTTCCTACCGCTACAGCTCATGAACGGAGTGCTTCTTCTAAGGTGATATGCTGGGTGTATCAGTCAGCTAATGCTGCATAAGAAACCACACCAGAACTCTGTGGCTGAAACCGCAGACATTCTGCTTTCTCTGGAGCCGGGGATCTGCGGGGCAGCTCTGCGGAGCGGGGCCAGGTCACTCATCTCGGCCGGGCTCACTCACTCACGTGCCTGCAGCTGGCTGACGAGTCCCCTGGGGGCTGTTCAGCAGGGACAGAGTAGCCAGATTTGGCAAACGAAAATACAGGACACCCTGTTAAATTTGAAGTTCAGATAAACAGCACATATTTTTTGTATGAATGGTGACCCAAGAAATCCTACTCTAGAATGCCCTCGGATAAAATGACTCAGCTCTCCTGCTCCCCACGTCCCCGGGGAAGCTGGCTGGCGGCGGAAGGAGCCTTTGCACGGAGTGTTCCAGCATCTCAGTGGCCACAGTAAGCCACACGGCTGAGCCCATCTGGAGACTGGGAGGCAACCGTGAGGCAAGAGTCGCAGGTACAGGCGGGTCATTAAGTAGAGCTACTGACGCAATATTAACATGAGACGCTTGAAAACTGCTCCCAGGGGTGGAGGCACTTGCGGAGGCAACCAGTAGATGTGTCTATCTCTCTCTCTTTCTCTCTCTCTCTCTCTCTCTCTCTCTCTCTCTCTCTCTTCTCCCCCCTCCCCACCTCCCTTCTGGTCTCTCTGAAGAGCAATGGAAAAACGATCCCCAGGTGAGGCTTAACCAAATATATATATTCCTTGAGATCTTCCTGCTACATCAGATTCCAAAGTCTGGGCACCCAGGGGTGGGGTGCAGGACTCTGTGGGCACAGCACCCCTGCTGAGAGCCACAGCCGTGGCAGCGTGACTGACAGCCAGCTTCCTCAGCACGGACGGTGTGCTCCCCTCGCTAAGTTGACCGGGAACCAGCCTGGCTCCTGACGGCTCAGGAACAGTCAGAAAGGGGGTGGGACACATTCATCGGAGAAAGACCTTTAGCCTGAAGGGTGGAGAGTCTTGATTCCAACCCAGCTTTGTCACCAAGCGGGTCATGTCACTGGTCAGCTCACCAGTCACTGGTCAGCTCACCAGTCAAGACAGGAAAACCAGGACCAGCCTCCACGGATGCCCAAGCATAGGGTGAGGCCGAAACAAAGGAATGAACTGAAAGTAACACATCCCAGGAACGTGAGCGAGGGACCGAGCGTCAGACATTGCAATGATGATGGCCCCGTGGAGGTCACCCCGTTTGGGTGCTTCCTCCAGACCCCGCAGTCACCTGCGGCGGGGGGACCTGGGCGCAGCTCTCTGCTGGCCGCCCCACCAGCGTCCTCGGGGCTGGGCCTGCCTCTGAGCCCACTCGGCGCCCTTGCCTCTCCTGCTGCAGAGTCGGATGTTAATACGCCGGCTCCTTTGTGCTCCTGTGAATAGAAGTCCTTGTCTTTCAGCAGTGGCCTTGTCTGCTGTCATCGGAAAGGGACAAGTGGGGACGTTTCGCATCACTCCTGGTGACAGGCTGGAAACGCGTCCCTCCACGCCCTGGCCTTGGGTCCTCTTTCTGGGGAGAACAGCTCTAATCACGGGCCGCAGGCCTTGCCCCGCATCGCCCCTCCTCCACCACGCAGCCCTGGCACATAATAACGTTTGCCAGACAAATGTCACTCTCCCATCAGCAGTGACGATGACGAAGACCATGGACCACGTCCCGAACTCTGTTCAGAGTCTCTACATGAACTCCGTTCCTTCTTCGCCAACTTGTGAGGCGGGAACATCAGCAGGCCATTCGCAGATGAGGAAGCCAGCCCCACGCTCACACACTAAGAAGCTTCGGGGCTGAGATTTAAACACCGATGTTCCTTGCATCCAACAAATGGGCTCTTACCCCCTAAAATACATTCCGATGCCTCATGAAAGAAAGAAACTGTTTTGAAACTCATCTCCTCCCTCCCCCATACTGGCTGTGCACTCTGGAAGGAAGGGCCGTGCATGAGGAGGCACCCTGCTCTCCAGGCCCAGAAAAAGACCCGGCTTCGGAAGGCCGTCTCAGACCTGCCCTGGTCCGGATCTGAAGACACTGGATCCGAAGGGGCCGTGAACACCGTGTGAAGGGACCAAGTCAGGTGAGGAGGGAGGACTGCAGCGGAAGTTGTGTGTGCCCACGGCAGAGGTGTCTGTCCCGGGCTTCTGGCTGCAGAATCTTTCCAACAGGGAAGCCGATCTGTCAGGAACAGTTGGACGGGAAGGTGCGACCTGCAAGCTTGTTACACTTCCTGTCACTCTCCCAGGGAAGCCGAGGCGTCCTGTGGAACAGCCGTCACTTCCCCCTAATCAGCGTGTCTCCCAGGGGGCCGGTGCTCCTACCGCTGACACTGGGAGGAAGGAGAGAATGGGCTGGGGCAGAGGCCTGCAGGCTGCTGGGTGCTCTCCTCCTGCTTCTCATTGCCGTCAGCCTCTCCCTGACTACCACCCCCTGGGCTCCCCCTGACACAGGGCGGGTGAGGGGGCTGGGCCTGGGCTAACGCTGAGCTGGAGCCTTGGCCTGGGGTTGCCTGCGGAGCCAGCAGGAGCTTCAGAGCCGGAAGGTGAACAGGCTGAGGTCTCAGTGCTGGTGACACCACTTCGTTGGTGTTTTAGGTGGGAGTGTCAGAGGCTGAGCCAAGAACTGGGAAGTAGCGGGCCACCTCCTCGTTTTAAGGAGGAGGAAATAAATGAACCCTCCAGCCGTAATCTTTGCGGACCCGCTATCACTCAGCAACGTGACTGGTGGGCACTGTGAACAGCACAGAAAACAAATAACCGAACTTGAGCATTTGTCCGAATTAAAAAGCTAATTCTTTAGGCCGGAGGGGGGTGGGTGGTCGGTAAACCGTAGCCCCTGCACCAATTCCAAGCCACAGCCTGTTTTGTAAACTGTGCTGGGAGAGCGCAGCCACGCCCATGTGACGCATGTGGTCCAGGCAGAGTTGCGTGGCTGTGGCAGCGACCGTGGATGGTTCGCAAAGCCTAAACCAGTTACCATCTGGCCTTGCGCAGGACAGGTTTGCCAGCACTCTTTATCTACCCAGATATGCTGCATTCATTCATTCATTCATTCATTCATTCATTCCACACAGGCCTGTTGAAAGCCTACTGTGAGATGCACCGGGCGCTGGGAAGGGAGGGCTAGGAGAGCCAGCTCTTGTCTTCAGAGAGCTCCAGGCTGTTGCTGGTGGGTGGTAATTCCTATGGAAATGGTCAGCAGAAAGTTCCCGAGGACACCTAGCCCGGGTGGGTGGGCGGAGGGCTGGGTGGGCTCTGTGGTGACAGGTGACCGCCGGCTGAGTTTGCCTGAGAATGAGTGGCAAGGCCGCCTGTCTATCCCGGGCTCTGTTCTGGACCCATAAGTTCAAGGCCATGAGCCCTTCCGCACCGACGTGAACCTCTGCAGCTTCGCCCTCCTTGCGGTCCAAAGTTCCTCTTCGTCGCGGTGTTCTATGAACGTGGTACTTGCCGAGCAGCAGGAAATGGGGGGGGGGGGGGAGGCAGAAGGAAAAAGGTCCACATTTAATATTTAATTTCCTTATCTCCTGGATTTTGTATATTATGATGAGATTTTTAATTAAAAGCTCATCTCAGATTCCATTTCTCTATTAAATGGAGCAAAGGGAGATGGGAAGGGTGAGAAATACGGCTACAGTTTAGGAAGAAATGGGTTTCGTTAATGACTCTCTTCAACACCTCAGGGGTGGAGGGTCTTCGGTTCCTGACTCCCAAGCGGCCTCCTGAGGAGGGATCAGCTTGGTAATGAATCGAGTTGGACTGTTAGATGCTTTTAAAGAAAATGAGAAAATGCAACAAATCACTGCCTGGCCCGGGAGCCCCACCCCGGCCCCCCGCCGCACTGGGAGGCTGGCTGGCTGTTTGCCGCGTTCGCTCTCTCCCACCCCACGCTGGGCACAACCTCCTCCCTCTCACTTGGGTTTTCGCTGGCAAAGTCTCTTTCAACACGGGCACCTCAGCTCTGGAAGCACCAGCCTTTCTTGTGGGGTCACTGCCTTTTTGCAGGGAGGGTCAACCCATTTCTTAAAAAATATTTTTTTATTGATTTCAGAGGGGAAGGGAGAGAAAAAGTAGAAACCTCAATGAAGAGAGAGAATCATGGATCGGCTGCCTCCTGACTGCTCCCTACTGGGGATCGAGCCTGCATCCCGGGCATGTGCTCTGACCAGAAATCAAACCGTGATCTCCTGGTTCATAGGTCGACGCTCAACCACTGAGCCACACCGGCTGAGCGGGGTGGAGGGACACAGAGGGCACCGACGGGTCTATCTCACCCCACCTCCAAATGCCATCACATCGGGGATTAGGGCTTCAACATACGGATTTGGGGGACACACACACATTCAGTCCATGGCACCCCCTACCTGATCATGCAAAGAGGTCACTGCGGGTCCTTGTCTCCCTCTGACAGAGCGACCAAACGGAGTATGAATGCCACCAAGCAACCCGACATTTCCAGGATCTGTCACCACGTACTCGATGGAAAGACATTTCCACCCAAAAGCTGGTCACTGTTGCTAAAACAACTGCCGGTGAGACAACCCAGACTTGTAGAACGGGAAGGGGACATTGGGTCCTAACCCTTTAAGCCAAGTCGAGACTATTTGCTTCCTAGACTGTATCAGCCCCTTCGTGCCCTGGCTTGCATCCTCGCCACCTCATCCGCAGCCCGGCGGGACACGGACATGCCCTGGTGTGGAAGGCCCCCTGCTGGGCTCTCCCTCTCCAGCCCAAACCACCATGCACCCTCCTGTGCGCTCTGATGCCCAATGCTGGTGTGACCCTACCCAGCACGCTCCCATGGACAACCTGGCAATGCAGGGGTGTTAACACCCACAGGGGCGACGCTCCCCAGGGGGATCCTACTCTCTGGTTGGCCTTTGGGTGGAAAGGAGCATTCTGGGCATTCCCCGGGAGCCCCCGGGCAGGGGGGAGCCACAGGTGCCCACAGCAGCGAGCTCAGCAGCTCCCCCTGTGTTGGCTCTAACAGACTAAATAACTATCTACTTCCCATTAGGAAAAGCATCAGGACTCAGACTCGGCATCCGGCTCCTTCAGCAGAAACCAAAGGGGACTGAATTAGAAGAGACACGTATTTTCTGAATGGAGCTTTTCTTTCTTTCTTTCTTTCTTTCTTTCTTTCTTTCTTTCTTTCTTTCTTCCTTCCTTCCTTCCTTCCTTCCTTCCTTTCTTTCTTTCTTTCTTTCTTTCTTTCTTTCTTTCTTTCTTTCTTTCTTTCTTTCTTTCTTTTTTGATTGTTGTGCAGAGAATGACAAAACCATGAACATAGGACCTGTGGCCATGTTGCTGCATGGACAAGTGTGCAGGTATGATGGATGGCGGCAGCTCTGACCCCAACACACACAGGTGTCCATGCTGCAAACTCTCTCCCAGTCCACACGGCTTGACGACATCCCAGCACTGTGGCTGTTCCTGATGAGCAAACAGCAAGCATGCGGCTGGGCTCGGCGAGGGGAGCGGGCCCAGAGACATTGCAGTGAGCCCGTCCCGTGGCCCAGACTCCGCACAAGCGCCCATCAGTGTCCCCACCGTCATGGTCACAGCCCCAGAGCCAGGCCCTTGCCCGGGCACATGGCTCACCTTCCTGGCCGGCTGGCAAGCTCCGTGAGAGCAGGGACCCTCGGCCCACAGAACCCCGACACCTCACACACAGAAGATGTTTAATAGACGTGCACTGAAGGAGTACATTTGAATCAAGTCTGTGTGGCTGGTGAGGCAGGATTAAAAGTCATAGATTCTGTTGACTTCCTTTTTTATTTTATTTCAGAGAGGAAGGGAGAGGAAGAGAGATAGAAACATCAGTAATGAGAGCGAGTCATTGATCGGCTGCCCCCTGTACACGCCGTACTGGGGATGGAGCCCACAACCCAGGCATGTGCCTTGACTGGAATCGAACTGTGACACCCTGGTTCATAGGTCGGTGCTCAACCACTGAGCCACACCAGCCGGCGACTTCCATGTTTATAGATGAGCACAGGGACTCGGAGAGGTCAAAGGGCATGCTGAGGGCTTCGTGGCTGGTTCTGAAACCTGCTTACTCATTGGTCCATCCATTTGTCCAACACCATTTGGCAACATCTGTCAGGGTCTGTCCTCAGATAGCCCTGTTCGAAGGGTGTCCAGGCTGGGGCTCGGAGGAAGAGGCACTCATACCTGAACTCCCAGGACGGAGCGGGGAGGGACATAGCAGGGGAGAACCTGTCACAGGCAGAGACACAGAAACGGACCCGCACTGTCCAGGTGGTTCTAGGTGCTGTGGTTAGCACCATCTCAGCTGGAAGCCGGTGGGCCTGGGGCCTCGCCTCCCACTGTCTCCCCCACCAGGCGAGGCAGGCGCTGACACAGTTATGGGGCGGGGGGTGGAGGGGACAGCGTGCGGCATGCAGATACAACCACTTCTGAGGGGTGCTGGGAACTGGAGAGGCAACTCGGGAGGCAGGGGGACGGGCTGGCAGGGACCCCCCGGCCCGGCCTGCCCAGCTGGATGCGGAGCCTCCTGTTTGCCCGACTTCCTTCCCAGAGCAGAAAAGCGTCTCCCGTCCGTGCACGCAGCTAACAGACGCGGTTATAAATAATGTGACAGATACCATAGCAACAGGGGGGCCAAATGAAACGCATCATCTTCCTGCAGAGGACAGAGCCCACGCTCTGTGTATGAGGGAGCGGGTGAGCGCCGCTCTCCTCTCCCGCCGCTTCCCGACACGCTTCCCGCACGAACAGCTCAGGCCTCTCACGCGCCGGCCCGCTCTGCAGACGAGGCGACGGGGATACTGACTTTACACAGCTCTCCGAGGGCCAGGCACTTCGTTGTGTAAAGGTGCCTCTAGAGCCGTCCTAGGGACACGCATTCGATTACTGATGTCCGTGTTACATGCCTGCAAGGCGCTGAGACAGACGGAGCGGGGTCTGGGGCAGTGTTTTCCCAGAGGTGGTGCAATATCTCGCGCCTGCAAGCTTGTCTACAAGGAGACGGTGACTCGGGGCGTCTGTGTCCTCCCCCCGAGTCAGGGAGGGCCTGTTACTCCTCCCCAGGGGGTGTGGGGAAGGGAAGGTGGGGGCCTTGGTGGAAAGCTTGGCTTCCAGCAGTTTCTCCTGGGACTCCAGCTCCAGGGAAGGCAATCCTGGGTCAACAGCCCAGTGACCCCAAGGCCACCACGTGGAGGGACCACCACGGCACTCCCACCAGGAGGCTCAGCCGAGCCTGGCCTTCCAGCCACACGTGCCGATACACCACGTGAGTGGCGCGATTTCGGATGTGCCCACCAGCTCATCCACCGGCCAAGAACCCAGAGGACCACAGGGGATGCTGTAGAGGACCAAGACTCAGCCACGCCCGCTCCGGAACCGGAAACAGACCACGTTATGCTGCTTTTATGGCGGAAACGCTGGGGGCTGGGAATGGACACTGGCTGTGTGAGCCCATCTGAGCTCCATCCGTCTCCCTGTGAACTGAACGGGGCCACGCCTGGTTGCAGGGGGCACAGAGGGGCAGGGTGCCCGGGCCTGCTTCCTGTCTCCCCAGTGGGGTGCGTCTCTCTGCCCCTCTTAGGCAGGGACACCGAGGAGCTGGAGGGCATGAGAGTGGAGGCCTGAGGTGACAGGAAAGTGTCTGATGTGACACTCACATCGATGATACCCGCCCCCTTGCCGTGGATGGAGCCGCAGCCTGGGTCTCTACACTGTGAAGTCACGGTGCATGGGCTACTGTACCCGAGTGGGAGCAGCCGATTCCGAGGCCCTGGGGTGGCTGGTCCCCCCGGCCCAGCACGTCCACCTTAAGGTCTGACCTTCCCACATTTGCCTCCTGGCCCATGTCGAATTTAGTCACTTTTCCAAGTTGAAGTTCGGGCTTACAGGCCTCACTGAGAAACACAGAGAAAAAAGTAAAACGTTCATCCTTCCCCTGTCGGCTAAGAAGCCATCAACGGAAGCTCTGCCTATGAGAACCCCGTCCGACAGGCCGATGCTCGCCTCCTTGGGACCCCCTCCCGTCAGAACCATCGGCGGCACCCGAGGATGAGGCCTCGCTGAGGGTCTGGGCCCCAAGTCACTACACAGCCATCCCAGCAACCCCATTGGAAAGTGCTGCAAACCCCAGTGAAAACCCCCAGTCCAGAGCTGGCTGGCGCAGTGACCACGCCGGGAGCAATGTCCCCCTGCACCGTTGGGGCTCCCAGTGACAATTCCAGCGCCTGGAATGCATGGGACTTTAAGGGGCAATAAGTAACGCCTGCGTGTCCATCAGGAAATGACAGGCGGGGGTCAGGGAAACGGAAGTGAAATACCAGCTCTATATCGACCCGGCTGGTCTGGAGACTGGTTCAGGGGTGCGGCCACCACCTGAGCTGCCCACTGCCCACTCCTCCGCCTCCGTGACCCTCCGGGTCTCCCACTCCTCAAGTTCATCACCTGAGTGTCTTGAGGCTGCCAGGTTCCAGTGGCTCCTCCCCACGTGACCCCTCAGGTCACTGACTTCCGTCCTGAGTTCCCTAGAGGAAGGGTGAGGGGTGTGTGTGGGGTGGGGAGGCGGGGGGGGGGGGGGTGTCAGGAAGATGCCTGGAGTAGAAAGTCCAAGGATGGGTGTGAGGGTTCCCCAGCACTGGTCCCAACAGGCTGCTCTTCTGTCCCCAAGGCTGGCCTCTGCCTGGATACAATCCCTGGTCTGTGCTCACAGCTCAGCCGAGCCAGTGGAAAGTTCCAGATTCCCGCAGTAAATAGTAACTTGAGCAACCGGCAGAAAAGCAGAAAGAATTCATAGGTGGAAGCTTTCTGACTCACACACCTGAACCTGTGCTCGCACTGCAGGCTCCGCTGTCTGCTACGTTCTGCCAGAGCAGCCTGTACAGGACTCCAGAGGGGGGGCACCTCGGTGTGGGAGATCGAGAGGATGGGGAAACGCCCTGGCCGGTGTTGCTCAGTCATCAGAGTGTTGGCCTGGGCACCAAAGGGTCTCGGGTTCAATTCCTGGCCAAGGGCACATATCCGGGTTGCAGGTTCCATCCTTGGCCCGGTCAGGGTGCATGCAAGAAGCAACCAATCAATGTGCCTCTCTCATATCCATGTTCCTCTCTCTCTCTCTTTCTCTTACTCTCTCCCCCTCCCTCTCTCCTTTCTATTCTCTAAAACTCAATAGAAAAATATCCTCGGGTGAGGATTAACAATAACAAAAAGGAGGATGGAGAAAGCTGGGGTGGGGGGATGGGAGGAGTCACCTAGGACAGGGTTAGAAGCCCAGAGCTCAGACCCGGGGGGACTCAGTAGGGTCTCGCTGGTTGAGAACAGGGATGGCAGGCATGGGGGAGGGTTTGAGACCGAGACTCAGTCTTTGCTAGAGAGTAGGCTTGCTTTCATTGGCCAGATGGGCATCTAGTAGGCTTACTGGACCCTTTGCAAGAATCCTTGTTTTGTAGATGAGAAAACAGAGACCTGTTGAGGTACAGGAAGTTGGCCAAGGTCACACGCTGGCTGAGCTAGGACTTGAACCCTTGCTCCTGATGCCTACGCCCTTGCTCATTGGTAACAGGAGGCCTCTTTGGGTTACACCTGGCAAAGCCTCAGGAGGCTTCCGTACCCCCCCCCCCACCCTGCAGGGCTCCGTGGCTGACACGCACATCATCTCCCACCCGCACGCGGAGTGACAGCACATGGTCTTAAAGAGCACACACACTTATACACAGATACTCCCCCACGCTTGGAGTAGGTAGGAATCCTTCTGGCACAAGCTCGCAGGGAATAAACAAATAGATGACATATAACATCATCCGTAATGGGAAAACAAATTCTGGGCTGGACTGAAGAAGAACAGAACCTCAAAACAGAAAGCAAAGCCCCGTGAAGAAAATGTCCTAAAACCAGCACCTGCCCGCTGCTGGCTGCTTTCGCTCCTGCCCCAGCTCCGCCTGCCACAGCCTCTGGCCCCCATGCCATTCTCCGACAGCTCCTCTCAGTGCCTCAGCCCTTTTCCCCGGGGGACTGCAGGTCCTCGACCCTGCTCCTTCCTGGTCAGCCGTGTCTTACATTTAAATTTCGCCTCCTCTGAGCGGACATCACTGCCTGTTCAGAAACAGCCTGTGGCAGTGCACCCGGGCGGGGGGCACGCAGAGGAAGTGGCCATCCCCGGGAGCCACATGACCCCCACGCCAGGTAATTTTCCATGACGGGTGCTGTTACTGCAATGGAATGAACGGGCTGATCACAAACCGCTTGCAAGGGCAGCCCTGACCCATAATGCACCGAGGCATCATCTCCTTTCATACATCTAACAGACACAGACTTGGAGCTGGATGGACATTCGTGCCCCCGAGTACTGACTGGTTCATTTCTGCCCAGAGCAAGCAGCTTCATGGGGCGTGCTCCAGCCAGGACCCAGCTGGAGGCACAGGAAAAATGCTTATTTTTGTCCCAGTGCTGAGAGGGATAGATCAGATGCTTGGTGGCGGGAGCGATCTAAAGGGCATCAGGCTGTGGTGAGGGACTCACTAGCAAGATTACATTTAATAGGGACACAAGGGTAACCCAACATCGTCAAAGAACACAGGCACAAAGACACCCACGCAGGGGTGAGGACACGGGGGGACCTGGTGAGACAGCACCCCGAAGGCAACGTATTGGAAGAAATTTATTTTATTTTTTTAAAACGTCTTTTTTATTGATTTCAGAGAGGAAGGGAGAGGGAGAGAGAGATAGAAACATCCGTGATGAGAGAGAACCATTGATCGGCTGCCTCCTGCACGCCCCACACTGGGAATGGAGCCCACAACCTGGGCATGTGCCCTGACCGGGAATCCAACTGTGACCTCCTGCTTCCTAGGTCAGCGTTCAACCACTGAGCAACACCGGCTTCTGCCCTCTCCTGGACCACATCCGTTACAGCACCCTTGGAAGACCCAGTAGCTCGCTGGTGCCCAACCTTCTAACAGTTGGGGAAGGGGACAGCAGTGCGAGCAAAGAGTGTCCTTCTCATCTTCCAAAAGGCATGAGATTCAGATATGTATGTCACTTTTCATTTTTAACAATTGCTGCCAGTTCCAGGGGTCCCCACACCCCAGCCAGCTCCTGCCCCTGTGCTTTAGACCCTGCTCCTTGCTATGGATTTAGGGCTGGGGGATGGGAGTCAAGGGAGTAAAGGCTGGAAGGACATACATGGGCAAACGGCGCCAGACCGGAGATGCGGGGAGAACATTCTTGAGGAAAGTTTGCCTCTTGGCTCCACTGCTTGCTTTTTCAGTCTGATGCGATTTTGGTGAGAATAAGTGGGTTTTGGCTGCTCCTCAAGAACAGAGCGTGTTGATGAGGACTTGGGACCGTGTGCTCTGCCTCTCTCTGCAGACTCGCTGTCCTTTCTCCCAGGTCTGTCCGCTCTGGCTCAGGAAGGAACACGGAGTCTGACACGTGTGTGTCAGGAGTGCGGCACTGGGTCTGCCTCCGTGGGGCCACCTACAGGGGCCGGACCTGCCACCTGTCGCTGGGCAGGGAAATCTATTTCACAGCCTCCCCGCCACATATGAGCTGGGAGTTCTCTTTTCTCAGATGAAGCTTCCTGGGGGGGGTGGTGACCAAAGTAGCTGTATCTGTAGCGTTAGGGATGAGAATCGCTGTGTCAATGGTCATTCCTTTGTGTGAGTTGAAAATTTGCTGAGGATCACACACCCAGGTCAGGGGCAATCCCTCTGCACGGCAGGGATTTGCCCCTGGGAGTTTCCCGGTGCATGCGACCTCACCCGCCCTCAGAGCTCCTGGATAATCTGCGCAGGCAGGGAGCTGCTGGGCATCCCGCTGAAGTGAAGATTTTGAGACAGCAGCCAGGCTTGGCCGGAGCTCATTCATTTCTTCTAGGCTCCAGCGCAGGGGTGCTGCTGCTGGTCTGCAGACCACTCTGCAGGTGTCAACGCTCTAGATTAGAATACCCTTCACCTGGAGTAGAGCATCTTACATTGTCTGCTCAGAACACAAACTCAAGACTCACTTAGAGTCTCCCTTGAATCTCAAAGACCTTCTTGGCTATGTATGCCATTTCCAAGCCCTCTTGGTAGAAGTGACCATCATTTATCTATCTATCCATCTATGCAACCATCCATCCATCCAACCAACCATCCAACCATCCAACCATCCATCCATCCATCCATCCATCCATCCATCCATCCATCCATCTATCCATCCAACCATCCATCCATCTATCCATCCAACCATCCATCCATTTATCCATCCACCCATCCATCCATCCATCCATCCATCCATCCATCCACCCATCCATCTATCCATCCAACCATCCATCCATCCATCCATCCATCCATCCATCCAACCATCCATCCATCCATCCAACCATCCATCCATCCATCCATCCATCCATCCAACCATCCATCCATCCATCCATCCTCCATCCATCCATCCATCCATCCATCTATCCATCCAACCATCCATCCATTTATCCATCCAAACATCCACCCATCCATCCTTTCTTGGTGCCCTTACTGAACCTGTCACAGGCCTTGCTCTCCTCTCCACCCAGACCCTGACCGCTTGAAATCCAATGAGTTCCAGCTTGCTCTTGCATCTCCCATGGACTCAGTGCTTACCACTATTTACTGACTGAATTCAGAGTATGATTCACCTGCTCTACTTACTTTGCTTTGTTTATTGTTTGCTTCCTCCCACTGGACTCTGAGTTCCAAAAGGAAAGGAGTTTTTACTTCTTTGTTCACTGCTCTATTTCCAGTGGCCTAGCACATGCTATATGCACAATAAGTATTCGTTGAATGAATGAATGAGAGTAAGACAAGGCAACGTATCCAATGTAAGGCAACATTTAGCCACAGATGATGGAGTAGTTGTCATTTATTGAGCTGGAAAGATAGGTAGTGAAGTGGGAGTGGGAATTAGGCAATTCAGAGGAATCTGGGCCAGCTGTGCATGTTTAGAGCTATCCACGTGGTGTCTGGCACATAGTAGGCTCTCAATACAACTTAAAAAAATTATTCTAGTGATCTTCTAATAAGTTTTCTCTGCTTCAATGTAAGCCTTCAATTCTTCTATAGACCCTAAGCTTAATACACATACATAAATATACCAACCCACCATTTATCTATCTATCCATCCATCCATCCATCCATCCATCCACCCATCCATCTATCCATCCATCCACCCATCCATCTATCCATCCATCTGTATAGTTTGGTAAATGTTCGACAATAAGTTTTTCTTTAAGCAAGGGAGTCCACTGATATTGTCTGTTCAATTGTTAAGTACAACACATATATAAAAGAAATATCTCCCTCTTTGCTGAGTGAAAAATATAACTTCCAAGATCAATCAGAAAAATATGCTCTAAAGGTCAAAGACACAGAAGCAATTTCACTCTTGTCTATATTCTCCCATCAGCCTTAGCACAGACATACATATCCCTGTTTATTATGAATCAGAGTCCATCAGAAATGAAATGCTTTGCCCTTGGCAGAACTCATCTTGGAGTTTTCCTAGGCAGAGTGGGAGGCGAGGGGAATCAGAGAAAGAAGAGTCTCAACTCCCCGGGCAGACCCGATGTGGTGATTGTAGAGAGGTGATATTGACTAGATGGTTATACAAGGTCCTGCTAGAAATAGGGCTGGAGGCGATGGGGATGGGCAAGGCTTCACCACACAATCATTCTGTATTGCTCACTGGTCCACAATTGTTCCCTGAGATGTCTTTCCAGTTACTTGTCCAGATTTCTATGATCTTAGATTGCTCCTGGGTAGAAAACAGCGTGACTTCCACCGGCTCTGGCAACGCTTAATCCGTCCTTGTTAATTCTCTTGTAGCCTGTGTGGCTTCCAGAGGGAGACACACTTATCTGCTGTCTGGTTCCGGGACTGACTTCCCCAGGATTGCCCGAGAAGCTGTACTCAGGAATTGTAATGAGCAGAGTGGCTGGAGGCAGGGCCTTTGGAGAAAGGTAAGGCCACGCTGACAGTGTCTCCAAGGGATGGCCCAGTCCACGCAGCTTCACCCAGAGAAGCTGGCAGCCCCGGACAAGGATGGGAAGGACCGTGGAACAACAGGAGAGCCTTGTTAGGGGAGAGGACTTCCAGCAGTCGGGAGGTGGGGCTGGGCCGCTCCATTCCCCCCTTCCCCACCATTCACAGACGTCTTTACGTGGTTCCTAAAAATTCCTACACTCTTTCATTAAAGAGCCTGTTTGACCATTCTGACTGTCCAGACAGAGAAACTGAAAGCTTGCTTTTGCTCTGTCACTAACCAGTGATCAAGATTGGCTAAGTCCCGTGCCTGCTGGTGTGGCTCAGTGGTTGAGCATCGACTTATGAACCAGGAGGTCACAGTTTGATTCCGGGTCAGGGCACAGGCCCGGGTTGCGAGCTCGATCCCCAGTAGGGGGCGTGCAGGAGGCAGCTGATCAATGTTTCTCTCTCATCATTGATGTTTCTCTCTCTCCCTCCCTCACTGAAATCAATACAAATATATATATATATATATATTTTTTTTTTTTAAATAAATAAAAGTGTGGGGTGAGCTCACCCTCAGCGTTGCTCCTGTACCTGGGCATTCCTGACTCCGGAATCCCCGGTCTGCGAGGCAGAGCGGTGCCTGGAGGCTGGCTGGCTGACTGGGGGATGTCAGGGCATTTGCCTGCTGGGGTGGACGGGCTGGCTGAGCTCACTCCACTGAATCTCTGCAGCAGTCCCCACGGATGGTGTCACTGCCCACAGTAATGAGCGCTGCACTCCGAGAGCTTGTAAACAAGCTGTGATTCCTGGTCCTGCGTGAACTACAGCTCCAGTGGGGAGGCTGGGAGGCTGGGGATCTGGAAGGAGCCAGAGTTATGATGCTCCGGGGTGATGTACAAGCCTCTTTTCTGGCAACTTAAGAGCCACCCAATTAAGTCCCTTTCATGCATTCCCATTTCCTTTCCAAAGTGCTTCTCACACCTGTGACCTTGTTTGACCCTCTTAGCACCCTCGAATAGCTAAAGGGCAGAATGAAATGTCCCCATTTTGAAGATAAGCAAACAGAGCCTGTTGAGCGCACAGCCAGGAGCATGAGGCCGGTTCTGGAATCTGTGGCAGGGGGCTCGTTTTGTGGGGGTCTCATGATCTACAAACAATGGTTCTCCATCTCTTTATTCAAACGGTCGTGATTTTAGGGTGCACTCCTGTGAGGCAGATGCTTGGGGTTACAGCAGGTCTTTCTGCCTCCACACAGAGTCTTAGCCCCTCCGAGTTCAGGGAGACCTTAAGACAGCGACTGGTCCAGCTGCCTGGTCCCTTGGATGGGGACCTGGGATCTCGAAACGCCTGAGCCACTCGCTGAAGCTCAGTGGCATGTTTGAAACACCTGTTGCGCCATTGCTCACCTGACCCTCACACCTGCTGCTCCGTGAGAGCCCCCTGGCCTCTGGCGTCGTGGGATCAAAGTAAACAAGACAGTGACAGCTTCGGGCCGGAGCTCACTCCACGCAGAGGCTGCGGGCGGGTGACAGGCCACCTTTGGAAATGGCCTTTGTGAAGGAGGCGCCGAGAGACGCCCAATCGGTACCAGGGTTTTGTCAGTTTCTCTAACCTTAAGCCGAGTCAAGCTGTATTGATCAGAACCTGTTGGGAAATGAATTACTGAGGCTGATCTATAAAGAAATCCAATCTGGAGATGGAAAAAACTGCGGTCAGGAGTCCTGATTAGGCGCCTGCACCCCCAGCTAAATAAAGCAAACACACAGGCGCGCCCACAGAGGGCGAATTTTCGGGGGATGGAAATGACACAGCCGCCGCGGTTGGGGAATACTGGTCCAGCTAATACCGCGGTAATTGGCCATTTTTTAATAACCAACACATCGATTTCTCTCTGACAATGCTTCCGAGCAGCGAGGACAAGAGAGGCTGTATTAACAAAGAGCGATGGAAATGAAGTTAAGCCCGAGAGTGACTTTTTCGGTACCCGTAAGCTCGGAGCACAATTGTGCTGGAAACAGCATTCTACAGGAATCCAAACTGGTTTCCTCATGAAGTAGGAGGGGGAGGGTGGGGAGCGGGGAGGTTTCTGGAGAGGGGAAAGCCGGCAAGGAGATCGAACCCTCCTTTTCAAAAATTGCTTAGCGCAAGCGATTTTAATTGCTGCCTTTGTTATAAAAGATTAAAGGTAGTTATGTCCCCCTGTACCTCACTTTAAGCGATCGATACGTTCCTGAATAGTTTTGTGCAAGTCAAATTTTTGTAAATCCCATCCAGTGTTCAATGCCCGCAGAAAGCTTGCTGTTTCCGTGAGTCTTTGGTGGGTCCTTTCTTAAGGCCTAAAACAAGCCCTTAATTTATTGGGTGGGCAGGTTTCAGTGTTTTTAGATGATGATAAAAACCAGGTCAGTCAAATGTCCCCTCTCTCATATTCAGAAGGAAGGGCTTGGGCACAGAGTGGAAATAAGATGACTTAACGGCCCACTAGAACAACGAATGGTACCTCACTTGGTAAAGGCTGATATTACTTCTAGCATCTTCTATTTGTGGCTGTGACATGGAGCGCTGGTGACTAATGTTTAGCATGAGAACACTGAGACTATCCAAAAGGGTTAGCTTTACGAATTGTCTAGTCCAACTTCTTCCAAAACAGATATTTCTCTTTGCAACATCCCAGAATGATGACTCTTTAGCTCTGCTTAACGCTGCTTGCATGCCCTTTGAAAGTCACTCATAAATTTATTATGTATTTATGGAGCATTCTGGGGAACCAGATCTGGGAAAATGGGAGGAGAAGTCTAGATACAGTGCTCGTGTTCTATATGATTTAATTTAACTGGGAGAGCAGATGGTCAATAAAATGATAACACAAGTAACTGATATATTCCAGTTCTGATAAACATTGTGATGATTCAATATAGAATGCTATGAAAGTGGTCAGGGACCTGAGGACATTGCATTTAAGCTAAGACCTAGAGGATGACTAGGGGCTGAGACAAAGGGGAGAAATTGGAGGACACAGTGTGTGGGATTGACACAATTCAACATGTTCTTAGAAATGATGGCTCTGGTTGCTCTGTGAGAAATGGACTGGAGCAGCAAGAATGGAAACAGGTAGACCTGTAGTTGGTGGAAGATGCTGATGGCTTGGGCCAAGGTGCAGAGGTGGAGATGGAGACAAGGTCTTGGGTAACTGCTGGGGGCAGGATGAGTAGGATAAGGTGACCGACCGTATATGGGGGCAAAGCAAGCAGAGAGTCAAGGATGACCCCTACGGTCCTGGATTGGGCAAATGGGAAGCCAGTGACGCCATCCACCGAAATGAGAGCATTGGAGGAAGAACAGATTGGGGAGAAGAGATCTGGTGTCACCAATCCTGGGCCTGCTGAGGTAGAGGTGACATCGGCGGAGCTGCCAGGTGGGCAGGTTAGTAACTGGTTCTGCAGCTCGATGCCCTTCCCCAATCTGGCCGATTATGATAGTCCTGAAGCAAGGCCCGCACACCACAGTCCCCAGCACTGGATCGGGGGCGCAGGGGCCCAGCTTCAACTTCTAAGGAAACAAAGTCCTAGGGGAACTGAGGTGCCAGGTCGGCAGCCAAAACTCTAACTGGAACATGTGACCTAGACAGGAACTGAGTGGTAAGCATGGGAACCTGGGTCACTGGCAGGCAGCGGGAGCTTCATTCTCCGTGTTACCACTCAAGAGGTGTGGCTTTCCTTGGGTCACTGAGATAATGAGAGCAGAAGCCAGGAGACTCATTTGACCTTTGATGCCAACCAGCATTGCGGTAGGAGGCGATATGGTATCAAGTTCAGTGCTCGGGAGTGATAGCCTACAAAATGTTAAAGCTCCGAGTCCACCTGCTCACGGTAGAGAGACATGGGGCCACAGTCTACAGAGCTCCCCATATCTCCCATATGCGGCAGCTAGTCCTGTTGTTTGAGGACATGAGAAATGTGAACTGGGCTCGAGTTCTATCTTATTTACCACCTGCCCAAGTTCAGCTTTGTTTGTGTCTTACTGTGTCTTCTGGTAGCCTTCTCTGCTCCCTATGGGCTCTCAATATACCAAGGTCTAAGTCAACAGCCCATCAGCAAACTTGGTATGAGTCCATCTCTTCCAGGGGCATGGGCAGAATTCCACCTGGAAGTAGCTCAAGCGACTGGCTGGTGTTAGGAATAAGCCCAGGACACAAGCTGACACATGAGAGTCAGCCCTGGTACTTGAGAAGTGCCTACTTTCCCCAGATTGTCCAGGTCATAGAAACTAGCCCGGAGCTGTGAGTGGGACAGGGTGTCTGACCGTGAAACAAACTCAGGGAAATGCGGACTGACCTGGGTGAGGGAGGAAAGACGGGGAGAGTCCTAGACAGAGACCTAGACCTGATGACCTGACTTGAAATCCCTGATTTAAATGCTTCTGAATTGCATCTACTTTAGATTTGCAATTTACATGGTCCCAGACATTCTATTTTCCATCTAAACAAGTTCAGGTGGAAGATTTTGTCACTTGAAACTAAAAACGTTCTGGCCAATTCCATGCTAGCGGTGTGATTACTCCTACTTTAGTCATGGGCTCGTCATCCCTCGGAGCTCTCCTTGTCTGATTTCCCAGGGATGAGTGTACCAAACGTGTGGTCACACTGAATCTGGGAGGTGGAGGAGGATGGGTTTCCAGGATTGGCATTCCCAGAAAGAATGACACGGGAAGGGGGAGGGACAATGCAAGAGAGAAGATGCTACACCTAGGACTCTGGCAAGAAGGGAGTATCAGCGGAAGCCCTTACCTAATGGGGGGCCTCTGTCTGCGGGAACGAGGGGTATTTCTCGAGCAGTGTGCTTCCTCCCCAGAGAAGGGAACACCAAGATTATGCAGGCTTTTTCGAGCAAAGGAAACACAGACACCACCAACACTTAGAGATTTTCCAGGCGCCAAAAGGCCTGTTTGGAGCATATAACCTACAGGAAGACTGTTTAGGTAGATCTGAAACATCTAATGCGGATGCTTGCATAATTTGCCCATCCCCTTCAAAGTTCCTCAGCAATCTGAATGAAGCAAAAACAAACAAACAAAACAAACAAACAAAAACAGAGATAACCTAGCTCAGTGGTCGGCAAACTCATTAGTCAACAGAGCCAAATATTAACAGGACAACGATTGACATTTCTTTTGAGAGCCAAATTTTTTAAACTTAAACTTCTTCTAACGCCACTTCTTCAAAATAGACTCGCCCAGGCCGTGGTATTTTGTGGAAGAGCCACACTCAAGGGGCCCAAGAGCCGCATGTGGCTCGCGAGCCGCCGTTTGCTGACCACGGACCTAGCTGATTAGATGACTTTTTCTAGGCTTTCTCAGAAGCCTTCCACCTGAGGCGGGATTGGCTCTTGAGGCCGGTGCCAGCGGCATGTTCAGGGTGAGGGAAGTGGTCCATGGCCCTTGCTGTAGGGGAAGGAAGGAAGGCGGAAGCTGGAAGCCAAGGAACGCCTGGCAGAGGGAACAGGGAACCAGCAATTTAAGAGTCCAAAACCACTGTTTATTTCATGTTTTGGGGATCCCATTGGCCTGCTGATCTTCCTCATTATGGTCACCTTTTGTACATTACTAATCATGAAGAATGCAAAAATAATACCCACTGCAGAAAGCCAGCCCTGAAGTCAAGTTCTCCGACACGTCATATCTCCCTTCCTTCCTGCCACTTGTCTTTTATCGCTTCTCACCAGAGCTATTTCTGTCCATGGGGAGTTAGCAGTAAGATCACATATTGTACAGAGAGTGGGGTGTTAAATTTATGCAAAGGGAAGGAATGTGTTATGGCAAAAATTATTTATTGCATGGCGTCTCCCTTGAGGGTTAGTCTCTTGTTCGAGTTTTAGGGACAGCAGCTCTATATCTGTCGCATGGCAGCGCCACGCTCCTGCCCGCCTCCTGCTGTCCGAGCCAAGAGCATATGCAGCGTCGTGATGCCAGCCTGCACCTTTCGGAGGCACGATCTGCTCTGGCACCACACGTCCTGCCTCAGAGCTGCTTGTGTTCCGAGAGGAGTGAGTCTTCGCCGGTGAGAAGGAGGGAAGACGAGAACAGAAAGGTGGTGGGTATCCTGGACCTGGGCCATTATCATGGCCGAAAACCTACATAAACCAGTGGAACATGGTATTGAACTCGGAGCATTTCAGAAGGTGGCACGCTGTGGTCTAGCATCAGGCATCCATAGAACCTGCACCAGGACCCTGTCTCCACCATTTACTAGCTATGGATCTCAGGAGCAGGTAGTTGGCATCTCTGAGTCTTCCTCTTCTTTTTTTTTTTTTCAATATGTCTTTATTGATTTCAGATAAAAAGGGAGAGGAAGAGAGAGAGAAACATCAATGATGAGAGAGAACCATTGATCGGCTGCCTCCTGCATGCCCCTACTGGGGATTGAGCCCACAACCCAGGCATGTGCCCTTTACCAGAATCAAACCCGGGACCCTTCAGTCCGCAGGCCAATGCTCTTATCCATGGAGCCAAACCAGCCAGGGCTGAGTCTTCATCTTCTTGACTGTGAAATAGGAACATGAATACCCATTTACATTGTGCTGTAAGGAGTAGCTAAGTAAGTATATGCCCAGTAGTAGGTGCTAAAACAATATTAGTTTTCTCATGACTTTTTATGGAATTAAATGTAGTTTAGCATTTCTCCAGGAAGCTCTGACCCTTGGGTCACTGGGTGGTTCTGCCTCGTACAGGATGACACGTGCTTGGTAGGCACAGAACAGCCTCCCCCTCAGTTTCTTCAAGCAGAGTTGCTTATTGATTACGCCACGCTTTCTTAAGGACCCCCTAGGATCCTTCTCAACACAGCCCTCAAGGTAGTCAGTTATAAAACATCAGAGCTGATATATAAAGTAAAACATGTTTTCCATCGGTGACCCAGATCGTGTCCATAAATTACTCTGCTGGTTATTGCTCCCCGCATGCACAGATGGTTTTAATGCACATTAAATGCACAAATGGACCTCCAGGTGCTTGGAGGACACAGCACTTCTGAAAGATGTGCCAACACATTCTTATCCCGGCATCAAGCGTAGAAGCACAGGATTTCTATCTCGCTCTTGGACATTGATGCCCCACAGCATATGTTCTTAGGACTAGAAAGGTGTCAACTCATCCTCAGCTTCTCACAGGTGTCTGGGGAACAGAGCCACGCCAGGAGGGGGTGTGTGCATTAGAAGTTAAGAGCTGAGCTTTACAGTCAACCAGCCTCCGCCATGTACCAGCTGCGTGAACCTGGGTAAGTTAAGAAGCTTTCTGAGCCTCAGTTTCTCCATTTGCACGTTTGCACAGGAGTATAACAATGTCTGTCCCTGAGGCTGTGGTGGAGATTATAAGAGATGATTCCAGTCAAGAGCAACGCGCGGCCGTAGGCTTCTATTTGCCAGGTGCTGCTGTTTAATTATTATTGATGATTAGGAACTGGCGCGTGGTCGGGGAAGGGAGGTTCCAGGTGACCCAAGCCATGTCACAGAAGAACAGAAAAGGAGTTCGTCCAGATTACACTTTCTGATAAGTCTGTTTGGGTCCAGAACTCAGTTCTCCCCAAACACCAAGAACGATTGACTTTCAGAAGACTGTTACGACCCTGTCTAATGCTGGAAACAAGTACTTAGTCAACTTGTTTTGCATACGTCCTTGTTAAGGAATTCACTCGTGAGCAGGGCAGCTGTCTCTGTTCTTGCATGCTTTCATGGACAGAAACTTCTTTTGTATACTAGAAGGGAATGTTGCATCTTCTACCCATTGGCACCAACTCTGCCCCATCAGGGGATGAAGAAAGTCTCACCCTGCGTAACTTACACTGCAGCAACCAATGACTCCGATTTTAGTGGCTGACAACAAGGAGCATCGCGTGTTCCTGCTCATGTAGCCATCATCTCCAGGTGAGCTGCGTCTCTGCTCTTTGATCTTCATTCCAGGGCACGGGCTGAAGGAACACCCTTGTCTTGGTTTTGGAGCCGAGGAGAAAGTGTGTCTGAGGGGCCACACATGGATCTTTCTCTCATGTTTCATTGGTCAAAGGAAGTCACATGACCCAGCCAATTATCGAAGAGGATGAAGAAGTATGTTCCTCCCATGGAGAGGGTAGCCAACATTTGGGAACTATAATGCGATCAACCATATAGTCAAGGGATTTGGGGCTTAGGAGCCCTTACTAACAGTCAGATGTGGAAGGAATGAGGTCGTGGAGGAAGAGAAAGGAGGTGAGGTAAATGACAGAGAAGGACTGGCGTTTCCCAAAAGGTTCTAGATCCTGAAGGTGAGCGGGCTTTCTTTTCCATGAGAGTGAAATCTACACCCTCCCCTGGAGAACTGGGGTCGTGTTTCCCGAATCCCCTTTGCTGTGTGGTTCCGGTTTTTGACAAGTCGAGAGAGGAAGCTGAGGGGGAAGGAAAGTAGACATGCTCTCAGAGGGTGTTGTCAGCACAAGTGGCAATGGACAGGCACACAGAAGGCCGAGGGCCCCACCTGTCCGCGCTCTCCTCTGCGACCAGCTTAGCTCTGGGCTGACCACACCCAGGCTCCGGGCTCAGGCCCTGGGGCTGCAATTAAACAAACTCAACAGCTTCTTAGAGACGACAGTTCACAGATCCCCCTCCTGAGCTCCCCTCGCAGCCTCACTGTGGGGACCTGACCTGCTGTGACTTCAGGTGTCCTCACAGCTCCGACATGTCCATCCTTCAACTCCCCCCTTGCAGACACCCACTTCCCAGCACCTCCCACATGTGTAAGGTCCAATTCCGATAGTAAACTATTTCCATACCCTGTGTAGGGACCCAGCTTCCCTGGCTGAACCCTGAAGGCACAGAGCCCCCAATAGTCAGGGCTCAGCCTCACTCTGAGCCATTCCCCGTCTCCCTCCATCCCACTCCCTGGAACACGCCAAGGTCCTTTTCAGCTTAAATTCTCTCATGTTGAGACAGACTTTCTATTTTGGGACATTCCTTGGGCTTGTTCCTTGAGAACAAGAAGATGGCAGGATGAAGACAAGAGCTCGGTCAGTGACGGGACCCTTCTTTCCATCCTTCAGATTTCAGCCTCCATGCCCCACCCTCACGAGGCCCTTCCTACCTCCCTGGGTGTAGATGCTTCTCCTGCTTCCCATCACAACATTATTTCTTCCCTCGTCCACATATGCGTTATTCTACTGATGTGGGTGTTTTAAATTGCTAGTTTCCATGCACCAGAATATGAGATCCATGTAGACGTGCGCTCTTTACCCTCGTATGAATGACAGCAGAGAGGAACTGGGCTCTCAAAACAATGTTTGTTTACTAAATTAATAAATTAACAGATCTGGGCCACAGAACCAGCTCCAAATGCTATGGGATGCTGTTGTGTCGTCTTAGTGGTGATGAGGGTGGTGATCCCAGGTGGGCAGAATTGGGTCAGAATGTTCTTTGTTCTTCTACCTTGTGGTTTTCATGGGCTGTTCTCAAAATTGGGGGGAGGGAAGTGTTACTGAGAAAGATAAAGGATTCAGGAGGAGAGAGCTGTGCTGTTCTGGGTGACAAAGGCAAGATGAATCTGAAGGACCTGAGAGCATAGGGCAGAGAGAGAGAGGACCGGGGAGGCAGAACACCCTGGGAGGAAATAGGAGAGGGACGGAATGCCCACGGAGCCTGTGGAGAAGGGAATTTGGGGAAGATAAATGTCCAACAGGGGATACATATATTTTCTTAATTTTGCTGAGGGTGGTGCTATGTAAATTTTCTCCCTTCCATAATTGTCAGTTAATCCACATTGCTCACTGTTGCTTTGGTACAAGTGGATTCTTTAGGGGAAAGTGAACAGCTGTTGAAGTCTGCAGCCAGGTGGGTAATAAGATAAACTCAGAGACAGGACATGTGGGCAGTGGACTTGAAGGATGGGCTTCTCGCTGGCATATAGTTTACCCTCAGAATGCTCTGTACTGGGGAGAAGTGTGGAGAAAGCTCACAATGACACACACTGAGACTTCTACTCTAATGATATGCCAAAGAATACACATTAGCGAAGGTTACGCATTGCTTTCCCAGTCTAAGCGTCCTGTTTACTTTGAATCTATGAGCCCAAGAAGCCTGAGAGTTGGGAGCCATCAGACCCCAGTGGTGAGAGGAGGAGCCAAGGACTCTTTTTCCTGACCATGTTACTGGCGCCTACAACTCCCTGATGGTCCTCCTCAGACTGATGCTTCAGGGAGAGTACAAATGCAAGCTCAGTAAGTAGTGTGTATGCTTAGAAGACAGCCACAATGTGAAAAGGCCTGGTTTAGAGTCCTCAATGATGAGAAACCATCAGGTCAGAAAGAGATGCCTGGTAGAGATGAAGAGAGGTTCCCGGCTAGTCACCAGCACCAACGCTCCAGACATGTGAGTGACAGCGTCTTGGATGCTCCAGTCCCAGGCAAGCTGCCTGCGCTGACACCACATGGAGCAGAGATGAACCATCTCTGCTGAGCCCAGCCTGACCTCCTGACCCACAGAAGCATGGGCAAGAACATGGCTGACGTTTAAACAACTAAAACAAAAAAGTTACACAATAACAACAAATGCCATAAGGTCATATATGCCTTTTCCCTAAGCATCTTATTTGTTCTGAGTTCCTTCCTACCATCTCATCTGGCTATCATTTGTCTCGTGCCCTTGGAGAGGAGGGCTCTAAGAAGTTTACTGGAAACCGAGTGTTCTGTTCCGTCTGGGCTCAGTAAATCCACAGTTTATAGGTTCCTCCTGATAATGAGCTCGAGGAAATTGAAATAACAAAAGACCAACTCTGGAGAGTTGACCTAGATTGTAGAACCAGCTGCTGGCCGGGTCTCTCCCCTCTTCCCTCCAGAGGGTAATTAGCATGGATAGCTGCGATGTGCCCTTCACACAAGGATGCCAGGCAAGAACATTCCTCAAGACATCACAGAGGAGGCGGTCTCCAAGGAAGTCCAATTAAAAAATGTGTGTGGTTGTAAAAGCGGCCACGACTCAGTCATTAGGATGCCTGTCAACACCTATGACTTGTCTTCCTGACGGATCCCTCCTCAGGAAGACTGCTCATAGCATCAGGACTTGGGGTTGCAGGTGACCTTCAGGCGCAAACACCTTGAGATGGATGGCTCCTGGTGAGGACACTGGGGACCGCAGTTCTAAGCCTGAAGGAAGCATGTGATGGTGCCACTAATGTGGCAAGAAGACATTGCAATCCCCGAAGTGCTTTAACGCAAAGAAAGTATTTTTCATTGAATTTAAAAGCCTGTTTGCCACGGGAGGAATTTTCAGTTATTGACTCAGGGATGCCCAGGCCACCTCGGGAGAGGTTCCCTGGAGGAAAGTTTGGGGAAAGGTTCTGAGGTACCAATGGGCTTGGGCAGGGGAAGAGTGCTCTGACTGAAAGGTGATGTCTTCTTTGGAATGAGAGGACAAACATAGGATGCATGCATCCATCTACTAGTACCATCCTTTCTCTTGTACCAACTCTTTACAAATGGGCAGACTGAACCCAGTTCGTGGAAAAGGACGTGCTGAATGCCACGCAGAATTAGTGGGAGGGCCAGGTCTTGCCTGAAGGATCCTTCCTGATTTGTTTGGAGTATTTTTCCCATTCACATGTTGCGTGGGGTTCGGATTCGTGACCCCACACTTGCCTGTTACACTGAGATGGATATCCCGGGCTGTGATTTATGGTGCATTTTAAGGCTCTTGGCTCAGAATCTCCTCGAGTCCTGGGGGTCCGGGAAGGTAGCTTACTCTCTCTCCAACTTCCGTTACCATCTTGTGGGCCACAACCTCACCAGGGTTTTGAAAGGGGAATTTGAACCAGTTTCTGTGTGATGCTGTTTCGTCAATACCCTTAGAATTTTGGAAGCATTGTTGCCATTCCAGTCGAGCACAGGTTGCTGGATTATTCTCTATAACTGTGTTTGACGTGCCACCTCAGATAGGCTCAAAGACTCAAAAATAGTGTAGGTTGAGCTGCTTCATCCAAGGGCTCTGTCTCATCCAGAGCTGAGCTATCCCCACACAGAGGGACCAGACCCAGAGCGAGAGGACATAAGACTCGCATCTGGCTTCTCGGGGACCCAGGCAGCCTCTGGGGAAGGGAGGATTCTTGGCCCTTTTCTCGTCTGAGCCCTGAACCGCCACGCTCATGCAGTCCCGTCTACCTCTGGGCTGTTGACTCGCTCTCAGCCTTTGGGAACCTGCTTCCCCTTCTAGAGGGGATTACTCTGCTGAGGGAAGAACCCCACGCTGCTGCCCTGACAAGCTTCCTTAGGACAAGGGAGCCCTCCTTCCTAGACCCTGCAGCTCATCAGCTCTCGGTGTGTGTGTGCATGTAGGGATGTTGCTATAGAGCATGCTAAAGCTAGAAACTTCATAGAATAGAGTATCCCCAAGTCAGTCTCTGCTTCAGGCCTCTCATTTATTTGGAGCATCTGCCACTGGCTGTGGTGGGCACTGTGCCAGGGTCCAGTAGGACAGTGCCCAGCAGGGAGCGAGAGAACAGAGATGGCAGCTGGTATCTCCAGACAAAAGCAGCAGAGCCACGCGGGGTGGGGATGTTCTCGTCCCCTCGCCACATGTCTCGGGGACCTTCTTAGAGTAAACACCAGACTGAATCAAAATGGCTCGGCCACCAGGAAAGGAACCGAGGCTCCGGAGGTTCATCTTGGACCCACGTCACACACCTCCGACCAAGCCAGGTCCAGGTCCAGGACGTTTGAATCTCAGCTCGTCCCACACGTCCACCCTCCTGACCGCTTCTCAGGGCTGAAATGTAATTACCGGGGACTGAGGTTCACATACTATCAATCACTTTATAATTGATGGTGAATAGTGATGGTCACACGAATGAAGGTGTGAGATTAAAGCTGAGTGACCAACAATTAGAAACTGCGAGGAGAGTTACGCATTCAATATTTATGGTGATTAAGATGATCAGAGTCACGAGTCAGTAGCTCATACCAGCCAGCAGACCCGCGTTTCCCAATGTGTCTCTCACCAGATGTTCCGTCGGAAGAGGGTTCTGTGGCCAAACTCCATTGGGAAACACTCTAAGTCGCCGCTGGAAATTCACCGCGCTCTTGGGTGTTAGTCGTGCAAAAGCTGTGTGACGCTGAGGCGAGACACTGTGTCCTCTGACCTCGATTTTCCCCACCTGTGTCTGCAGACGTTCCTTCCTCCCTCCCAGGTTTCTGTGCACATTGAACAAGGTGAAATATGTCCAAGAGCTTTGCAGAGACGGAGAGGAATGTAAGGGATTCATTATGCTTTCTAGTACTCTCCTATTGCCATGTTGGACTTTGATTCCAGGGCCGCGTCCTCTGTCTCCTGGGAGGCTCCTGCTTTGCCCGGAAAAACTCATTCATTAGGCGCCGAGGCTAATTCCCGGGCGGACAGAGGAGGCGAAGCCGCCGGATCGGCTAAATTGGAAACGTTTAAATTTTTCATCTATTCCCTTGTCTGCTCTTCGGTCAATAGCTTATTCTGACAACTTCATTACGGCCTAATTACTCCGAGTTCCTTTGCTCGTTTTCGGTGTGTGATAAAAAGCCCACCCAAGATCCGGGGCTGCCGCCCAGGCCTCCACCCCTGACTGGCAGCCACGCCTCCCTGCTCCCTGGAGGGCTCTCTGTTCCTTGTCAGGAGCCTATTGCAAGCCCTTCCCATGCCTCGTGGGCTGGTCGCCCATCCCGTCCTCTGCACACTTTTCCCTCCTCGGCAAGAGGGGCCCATCTCTCTCCAGTCACAGCGGACGCGTCCCCCGCCCATAAATCCTGGAGCACCTGCAGGTAAATGAGCCCGTTACTCATCTCTTACAGAAACTGCAATCTGTCGGCCTCAGTGAGATGTCCCTTAGGAAGGGCCCGGCTTTTCTTAGCCAGGCAGGCATGGTTCTCGTGATGTGATCACTTGCTCACTGTCTCCTGAGGCTGCCCGTAGAACACGGGACGGGGAAGAGGCCCCCGCGGTCCCCCAGCCTCCCGGGTGCCCAACCCGCGGCTCCTGCTACCCCAGCGGCGCATGTGAGAAACACAGATTTCCAACTGGGGTCCAGGAGCGGTGCTCCGGCAAGTGTGTGTTCAGGGCACCGGCGGCTCCAGTGAGCAGACGTGACAGAACCGTGCACCTGGCCCAGGGGTGGGCAAACTTTTTGACTCGAGGGCCACAATGGGTTCTTAAACTGGACCGGAGGGTCGGAACAAAAGCATGGATGGAGTGTTTGTGTGAACTAATATAAATTCAAAGTAAAGGAGCGGAGGGGAGAGCAAGAGAACCGGATAGAACAGCCAGATCCGGCCCGCGGGCCGTAGTTTGCCCACGGCTGAGTCCTGGCCCTTGGATTTCCAGTCCCAAGTGGCCTCAGGGTGGAAGGAAAGAGAAAGGAGGTTGGCATTTCGGGGACAGAGGTTCAAGTACTGCAACTCTTCCTAGCAACGGAGCACCCGGGGCCAGCCCTCATCCTGGGTGGCCTCAGCTGCCTGCGTGCCAAGCGGGGATCGCTGTGCCATACAGCACAGCTTTGGGGCTTCACTAGGAGAGCACGTGGCATGGCACCGGTAGGCACGGGATCCCTCCCCCTTCTCCATATCGGACGGTCTAACCCAGCGGTCGGCAAACGGCGGCTCGCGAGCCACATGCGGCCCTTTGGCCCCTGGAGTGTGGCTCTTCCACAAAATACCACGGCCTGGGCGAGTCTATTTTGGAGAAGTGGCGTTAGAAGGAGTTTCAGTTTTAAAAATGTGGCTCTCCAAAGAAATTTCCGTCGCTGTCCTGTTGATATTTGGCTCTGTGGACTCATGAGTTTGCCGACCACTGGGCGGACCCAAAGTGAGCTGGGTTCTTACTAACGCTCCTTGGTCACCGTCCACGCAGCCCCTGCCTTAGCCCTCACATCACCACTGCGAGGCAGCACTGCTCCGATCTCCACCTACATCCAGGGCATTAGTATAGCCCAGGGGTCGGCAAACCCATTAGTCAACAGAGCCAAGTATCAACAGTACAACGACGGAAATTTCTCTTGAGAGCCGAAAACCGACTTCTGCGCATGGGCCACGAAGTTTCGATCGCACTGCACGTGTGCGCCCGCACGTGGTATTTTGTGGAAGAGCCACACTCAAGGGGCCAAAGAGCCGCATGTGGCTCGCGAGCCGCAGTTTGCCGACCGCTGGTGTAGTTAAGCTGCGCCCAGCTGCACAGCCTGGGGGCGGCAGTGGGGTTGCATACAGAAGGCCTGACCCCAGAGCCCAGGGCCCACGTGATGCCCGCTGGCAGGGGATATGGGCACTAACCCCCTCCCCCCTGGCCCGGACCAGGCCGAGGGTGTGGGGGCACGGAGCTGAGTGCCCCGTTTGAGGAGGGCCACACGCTCCCTGCATGAGGGGCCCCCCTGACCCCGGAGGGCGAGCGCCTCCTGAAACTGTGAGACCAGGAGCCTCCCCACTGGGATCCATCACAGCCACGAGCAGGAGGAACATGGCTTCCTCGGAGCTTGCCATGCAGTGGGGGAGGCAGATGTTAGTCAAGCAATCACAGCAACACGTCCCAGGCAGGGGGCGCAGGGGTGCGCAGGCACAGAGGCTCCTGATCACGGTCCTTTCTCTGGGACCCTGGAGCCCCCGTGGCCGTATCTCAGATGAGCACCACTGGATGGGATCCGAGAGGACCCGCTTCGAGCTGTCCGTGTTGTTCGTGTGGAAGCTGGAATTCAGAGTGGGCGAGCCCTAGGCCAGCACCAAGTCAGGGCCGGGTGCCCGCCTCTCCTTCCTGGCACGGCGTTTCCCACGCACCCTCACCGCCTCGGGGAGGGGGAAATAAATCTCTTTCGCTGTAAGCAGCCTCTCTGGAGGCTCAGCAAGCAGCAGAGAAGAAACCGATTTTTGTCTGGAAAGAGGAAACAATACAGACCTTACGGGAGAAATAAACTTGAGTGCTGAGTGCTTGGCGAAGAGAAAATTGAAGAACAACCTCTGGCTGCTGGCAAGAAAGGGAGGGACGTGTAGGCAGTGGGAGCAGTAGGTGAGGAAAGTAAGACAGAACGCGACAGGGAGCTGCTTGTTCGGGAATTGCTCCCTGTGACCAGGTCAATCTCCTCCTCAAAAACCATCCATGGCTCCCCAGTGCCTGGAGGACAAGGTGTGAGGACAACAGAACATATGAGTTCGAAGTATGTCTAGTTGGTATATATATATATATATAGACATACTTCTAACTCATATGTTAGAAGTATGTCTATACTTCTAACATATGAGTTAGAAGTATACCAACTAGACATATATGATGGCCAGTGACCATCATATATGTCTAGTTGTTTAATTTTAAAATATTGTCATCACAAAACAGAAACAGACTCATGGATACACAAAACAAACTGCTGGTTGCCAGAGGGGAGAGGGCTTGGGGCACTGGGTGAAAAGAAGCACAAATTGGCAATAATACAATAGTCTTGGGGATAGAAAGTACAGCATGGAATGTAGTCAATGATACTGTAATAACTACGGAGGGTACCAGGAGGGTACTGGGGGGGACGCTTGTAAATTATATAAATGTCTTACCACTATGCTGTACATCGGAAACGGATATAATATTGAACGTCAAGTGTAATTGGAAAAGAAGAAAAAAATAAGAAAAGTCATTTTTAAGTGAAGAAATACGTGGTAGTTATGGAGAAACCCAAATCCTATCTAGGTAAAAATTTTACATCTGCCTTCGCCATCTTCCACGCACTCCCTTCCCCAAAAGCAAGCCCTGTGACAGTCCCTGTGGGTCCTCAGAGAAGGGCCGAGAGGCATGGAAAGTCAGCGGACAAGAGCTGGAGAACAGCTCTCTCTACACTGCAGGGGTCCTCACACTTTTTAAACTGGGGCCAGTTCATTGTCCCTCAGACCGTTGGAGGGCCGGACTATAGTTTAAAAAAAAAAAACTATGAACAAATTCCTATGCGCACTGCGGGCCCGGGACGCGTCGGCTGCTAAGCAGGACAGGCAGCGGCACCCGGCGGGCCGGATCCATGTCCTCGGCGGGCCGCATGTGGCCCGCGGGCTGTAGTTTGAGGACACCTGCTACAGGCTCTGCAGCTGCAAATAAGAATTGCTACCCCTCCCCCCACCAAAAAAACAACCAAAAACCCAGCCCCAGGCCCTATTTTCACGGCGAGGCACAGTGAGTCTGCGCTTTCTAGTGCCATGGCGGTTACTCGTCCGCAGTGATGCCAGCGCTGCAGGGCCAGGGGTCCGCGGGCACAGGGCCGCCTAGAGGTATTATGTGGCGATGCAGGAATGGACCTATTTCCATAGTTTCCTCTTTACTTTGCTGCGTGTAATAGGCATTTCCTCTTCGGTGTGCATTTTGCTTTGTGTTTTTTCCTACCCACCTTTCAGTCTGCCTTTCGGTTAGCACCTTGATCTCCCTCCCGGGGGTCTCCCATTCCCTGCTGCCTGGGGGGTCACTGGCCACCAAGGGGAGTCGAAGGGACTAGCCTTTCATTCTCCCCACCTGGTCCCAGATAGGCAGGGTCCAGATGTGATGTGGGTCTGGCCACCAGGTGCTCTCCCAGGACTTGAAATACTGAGCAGACGACACAGTGATGGCTGGAGGTGGCTAACGGTCATACGTGTGCCGTGGCTGTGGCATGGCCGTGGTGTTCCGCAGAGACCAGACTGGACGTGCTGTGGGGCCATTGCCATGCTCCCGTTGTCTGGTCAGCCAACGTCCTTGACCCCCGCTGCCTTCAAGCCCGATCTTCCGGCTCCTGGAAGTCCTCTGAGGCCCCAGGATCCCTCCAGCAAACACTTCCTTTGCTCAAGTGGCTGGAATTGTTTCCAATTGCTTTCAACTGAGAACCTTCTAAGGCAGTGGTTCTCAACCTTCCTAATGCCACGACCCTTTAATACAGTTCCTCATGTGGTGGTGACCCCAACCATAAAATTATTTTCGTTGCTACTTCATCACTGTCATTTTGCTACTGTTAATGAATCGTAATGTAAATATCTGTGTTTTCCGATGGTCTTAGGCGACCCACAGGTTGAGAACCGCTGCTGTAGAGCCTAAGACCATCGGAAAACACAGATATTTACATTACGATTCATTAACAGTAGCAAAATGACAGTGATGAAGTAGCAACGAAAATACTTTTATGGTTGGGGGTCACCCCCACAGGAGGAGCTGTATTAAAGGGTCGCGGCATCAGAAAGGTTGAGAACCACTGGTCTAAGGGGTACCGTGTGAAAGCATGTCATTACAAACGAAACCCGTGATTTTATGGATGTCACTCCTGAGGAAATGGCAAAGCTTTAAACCTGGATTCAGTGAAATGAAAAGGAAAACGTTAAATCAGAAAACAAGTAACGTGTGAATACATTGTAACTGTGGCGACTGGGGAGGCAGTGAAGGGGTTCCACCCCCTTGTCTCTAGAGCAGAAGTGAGTCCCCTCGGGACTCCGCTGCGGACCTGCCCGGACCCAGGAGCCCTGACCCCAACGGGTGTCACCGCGCTCTGCTCCCACAGGGGCGGCAGAGCCTGGCCACACTCAGGGTCCGTGTCCATCGGCAGCAGGAGTGTTGGGCTCTCCATCCCCGGGGGCCGGGCCAGCATCCAGCATGTCCACACTTAATCGCGTCGTCCAGACCAGCTCTTTCCTGGGCGTACCGTTTTGTCCCGAAACTTGGTGCCGGCGTGGCGCACCGTCCCGCTTCCCTCCCCCCCTATCTTTACGGAGCCCCTCCTCACGGGCACAGGGCCCGCCGCCCAGAGAATCGCCCAGATTCACTCGATGGCTTCATTCCTCGGGAACCGCAGTGAGGCCCCCGAGAGCCCATCGGGCGCCCTCTGCCCTGTGGCTCCGTGGCCCCGTGGGACAGCCGTGGCACTTCCAAAGCCACCTCATCGCCACGACTCCTCCGTGCGGTCGTTAGTCGGACCAGGGAGCCAAGTCCTGCTTCCTCCACATCTCGAAAACTAAACCTTGGATGATTTCGCAGGAGGCGCCCACAGAGGCCTGAACCTTTACTCTCACTCCCCAGGAAGCAGTCCCCGCTGGCTTCCCGTCCGCGTCCGGCCAAGGACAGCCTCGCCCGCTGGAAGGGGGTGAAACGGCCCACGGGGAGGGGGCGCTCTGTGGTGTAACCGGGAGGAGGCTGCCGTGGGAAGTGCTGGGTCCAGTCCTGCTGCCGCCTGATGGGTTTGGAAGGACGGGGGCGGGGGGGGCGGGGGGGAGGGAAAGGCCCTGCAGAGAGAGGCGAGGGTGCTGGGGCCGCGGAGGCTCCCGTGGTCGGAAAAGGCAGGAGCAGAGTTCAGAATTCTCCCTCCCAGGGCCCTCCCTCCACCACAGGCCCGCGGGGACTCCGAGGAGGACAGTGCGCCCCCTGTGGGAACCCGCAGCGCTCCCTGCCACCTGCCTGGGCACAGGGACATGGGGACAACGCCCTGTCCTCTGGTGCCATCAAGAAGGGATGCAACAAGCCCTGCTCCCCTCGGTCTCCAGAGAATGACCACGGCCGGTTCTCCAGGCTCCACGGAAGCCAAGGTGAGGAGGAAGGTGGAATTTCATAGGAGAGAGGAAGGAATAAATACGGAAGCTCAGAGGGGAGGGAGGGAGAGAGGAAGGGCGTTTGATCAGTAAACTGACCTCCACCTTCTATTTTTGTTTTTTCCTCCGCTTGGAAAGAACACCAATATACATGCACGTCCAGGGATATACTGCAAGTCCCACCTACTTTCCTCAAATATTAAAGAATGAATGGAGCTGACCTTAAAGTCCCAGGAGCTTCTATACTGACTCCGCATGCAGGTGACCTGAAACTGTCTGACTCGGAGGTGCGGTTGACTTGCAGGCATCCTCAAACTACGGCCCGCGGGCCACATGCGGCCCGCCGAGGACATTTATCCGGCCCGCCGGGTGCCGCTGCCTGTCCTGCTTAGCAGCCAACTCGTCCCGGGCCCGCAGTGCGCATAGGAATTTGTTCATCGTTTTTTTTTTAAACTATAGTCTGGCCCTCCCACGGTCTGAGGGACAGTGAACTGGCCCCCCGTTTAAAAAGTTTGAGGACCCCTGGCTTAGTGCAACCACTGGCTTGTAGGGGGCACAGGTCTGCCACCTCCTGCATGTGCGGGGATCAGGACCCAGTCCCAGCAAATGTGGCTTCCGGGGCCAGACCAATGACCCCCTTCATCCACTGCACCTGTTCCTTCATCCTTCGGCCCAGGTGGCATCTCTCTGAGGAGCCGTCCTTGGCTTTCTCGGCTAGAGCTGGTCCCCCGGATGCTCCCAGAGTCCTCGCTGGCCGTGTGGGCCCCCCTGGTACTGCATGCTGTGCTTCTGTGCGCACCTTCCTCACCAGCCTGGGAGGTGCCTGTTAGGACCAGGCCACCACGCCCAATAACACACCAGACTGGGGGAGCTCAGGGAGACTGGGGAGCTTCCCCGAGGTCTCAGAGCTCGTGGGCGGCAGAGCCAAGATTTCAGCCCACCTCCCTGCGCCTCCTCCCAAAACTTTTCATCTTCCCCGTGTTAAACTGTTTCCTGCACCAAGTAGATTTCTGCAGTGCCCCCGAAGGAAATGTGTTTTCTGTCATATGAACCTCGAGCTGGACACTCGAGAGGGGCCCCCAGGTCCCCGGGCGATGGAACAGTCCGCCTTCCAAAGAGAATGATCTTGTAGTTCACGAGTCGGCCTTTCAATTAACCGAGGACTGTGGCTCTTCACTTAACGTTATTTCTCCATCATCTAATTTCCGCTGCGGGTTAATGGCCCCGTGGGGAGTTATTGCTACTTCGGTTTCAAAAGCAGTCGGCGGTCTTCCCGGATTATGGGTGGTTAATGGCATCACCCAGCTGTTTTGACTTTCTCCCCATCCTCTCGGGGTGACCCCAGAGAAGCGGACGACGAAGGAGAGAGTGGGACTACCTTTCTGGTCACTGGAACCTCCTGCAGCCCCGTGGCCACCCCTGGTCCCAGCTCCTGGGGAACCACTTGCTCCTAGCCAGCCCCGGCTGGTCCAACCATTATTCACACACACATGTTACTGACGCTCGGTGTGCCCAAGGCTCTGCGCTAGGACTGCGGGGACGCAGAGGGGGTCCAGGGTGTGAGGTTAGAATCGAGCTGCCTGGGATAGTCACGGGAGGCCCCGAGCCCGGCCTCCTCAGGCAGAGCTCCTCTGCGGGTTCGTCCGGGTGCTCATCATTCAATGAACCAGATTGTGAGGCCACAGTCCTTTCCTGCTAACACCTTCCTAGGAGCTTACGGTCCCGTAAGGGATGCAGACAAACGAATGGCTGTGACAGTCCATGGAGATGCGTCAACAGTGGGGGCGGGGGGCGCAGGGCGTGAGAACACAAAGGAGTCCTTTGGGGCTGAGGAGCCGGCAAGCCTTCCTGGAGGATGTCAGGGTTACAGCTGAGTTTCCATCGGAGTGGGAATAGGGGTCGGCCAGGAGAAGTAGTGAGGGGGAGGGGGGGGCGGGTAGGAGCACTGTCTTCACCAGAGAGACCAGCTCAGCAGATACACAGACGAGAAGGAGGAAGTCACATGGGGGAAGGATGGAGGTTAGCATGCCTTCGGTCATTTCAGAGTGAAGACGCCTGTGAGAGGGGTGAGGCTGGAGAGGGAGGCCTGGGTGAGCAGGAGGGTCTGGGAAGCCTGCAGGAGGCTGACTCGGGTGTACACGAAGGCGAGTGTGCGGGAGAGCGACAGGAGCAGGCAGGGACTTCCCACACAGCGTCCGCTGCACTCCGGAGACCTGATTTGGGCATCAAAGCATGTCAGGCTGGCCCAGCCAGCAGGGCTCAACAGTTGAGCATCGACCCATGAACCAAGGGGTCACAGTTCCATTCCAGATCCAGCACAGCTGGTCGGTCGGGCACACGCCCGGGTTGCAGGATCCATCCCCAGTGGGGAGCATGTGGGAGGCAGCCAATCATGATTCTCTCTCACCATTGATGTTTCTATCTCTCTCTCCTTTCCTCTCTGAAATAGAAATACATACATTCAAAGACACATTGCAGGCTGGAGCGGTGCACTCAAGATGGTGATGAGAGTAACTGAGGAGGCGACAGAGGTGGAGGGAAAGGCAGACATCGCCTGGAAGGAACGTGGGGAGAAGTGCCAACAGAACCTAACTTAGGAGAAGCTGAGTCCATGCAACGGCGACCAGCGGGCCTTTAGAGAAATGCAGACCACCAAGTCCCCTGCAGCCGCTTGGAGCGCAGACGGCCCCTTGTTTGTGAGTTAGCAACACCCCGTCGATGAGCTTTCCTGCCCGGAACACCAGATCAGTCACCGCTCGAGATGTACACTTACTGGCATTCCCAGAGACAGCGTCGGGGAGTCTAACAGCCCAGGCGGCTTTGACTGCAGGCTCTGGGATGACTCAGGACCAGAAGGTCCCAGAACTTTCCTCAGATGATGACAAAGCTCATCAGCAGCTTTCATTCCACCAGAGCCGGGCTGCGTTTCCCCGGGTTGGTTAACGTAGGCTGTGCTGATGGGATATTTCACCCGCTTTAGACAAGAAAGACGTGCCGGCTCCTTGAAGGCGTGGCGTGTAAGCTCGCGGCCTTTGTCACAGCGTATCCCACGCGGAACAGCCCGGAGCTGCACAGACGCGCCTGGAGGCAGAACGTCATAGAAATTCTGTCACGTAGGGGAAGTCTTCATCTGTGAAAGTGAGGCCTCACGGTCTCTGAAAATCGCACCAGCGTTGGTGCAGCCAGTGTGGGAGCAGAAGCAGAGGGAACTGGTCCCGGTTTGGGGGGAGGGTTGGGGGGACTGGTCCCGCTTGGGGGGAGGGTTGGGGGGGGGAACTGGTCCCGGTTGGGGGGAGGGTTGGGGGGGACTGGTCCTGGTTGGGGGGAGGGTTGGTGGGGGGCTGGTCCCGGTTGGGGGGAGGGTTGGGGGGGACTGGTCCCGGTTGGGGGGAGGGTTGGGGGGGACTGGTCCCGGTTGGGGGGAGGGTTGGGGGGGACTGGTCCCGGTTGGGGGGAGGGTTGGGGGGACTGGTCCCGGTTGGGGGGAGGGTTGGGGGGGACTGGTCCCGGTTGGGGGGAGGGTTGGGGGGGACCTGCCCCTCCACCCGCCAGGCGGGCCTTGGGAAATGACAGCCTTCCTAGGCCGTGGCATGTCGGTGAGGTGAGGGGGTGGCAGTGACCCACCTCGCAGGGCAGCCGCCACCTGCAGGTCTGCACCAGTGCCTCGCCGCCCTGACACGTGGCTCTCCAGGTGAGGAGCCTAAGGCTGCGGGCTCCTTCCCAGGCTGCTGGGAGCTCGAGGGAGGGCTAGGCCTCAGAGTGGAAACGTGGCCAAGGTCACAGACACACTGGCAGCAGCACTGGAGCCAAGACCGGGGTCCCGAAGCCCAGCACCCCTTCGGTGCCACGCTGCGCCGGGCGTGGGCTCCATTAGGAAGCGCTCGGATGTGAGCTCAAAACCCATCCCGACCCACAACCCTGGAGTCGGAATCCCAACCTCCCCTCCCACGGCGAAACCCTCCACAGGAGAGTCCGCTCTGCAAAAGGAGGGCCCTCCCCTGGCGAGCCCCTCCACAGGGGGGCCTCCCTCCCCAGCCTTTCCCCAGCAGCTTCCTCCAGGCCCACCTTCCCAAGGGCCTCTGTCACGGGGCCTGTCCAGCGACCATGTGAACATGCCTTCCTGAGTGCGCAGGGGGCAGGGACGTGGTCCCTCCGTCAGCCCTCCTCCTACCAGCTCGGCCCGGCTCCACAGGCGTCCCATCGAGTTGCCAGCATTAAATCTATCAAGAGAAATTTCATGTCCCAATTGTTCGCATGGAAAACACACTATTTTTGGAAAAGACAGGAAACCACCTCCAGGAAATCCGCTGAGAACGACCCCCAAGACTCCTCCAAACCAGCAGGAAGCCACTCAGACTCCAGGAACCTGGGTTCTTGATGTGGGGTCCCACCCCAATGGGGAGCCCTATTGATTGGAACATTCCTATCCTAGCTTTCTCTCACCCCAAAGAGTCCCGCACTGGTTCATGGGGAGCACTCCCAACACCCTCTATTCCAGGGAACACTCCCAACACCCTCTATTCGGGGGAACACTCCCAACACCCTCTATTCCGGGGAACACTCCCAACATCCTCTATTCCGGGGAACACTCCCAACACCCTCTATTTGGGGGAACACTCCCAACACCCTCTATTCCGGGGAACACTCCCAACACCCTCTATTCCGGGGAACACTCCCAACACCCTCTATTCCGGGGAACACTCCCAACACCCTCTATTCCGGGGAGCACTCCCAACATCCTCTATTCCGGGGAACACTCCCAACACCCTCTATTCGGGGTAACACTCCCAACACCCTCCATTCCAGGGAACACTCCCAACACCCTCTATTCCGGGGAACACTCCCAACACCCTCTATTCGGGGGAACACTCCCAACACCCTCTATTCCGGGGAACACTCCCAACACCCTCTATTCGGGGTAACACTCCCAACACCCTCCATTCCAGGGAACACTCCCAACACCCTCTATTCCGGGGAACACTCCCAACACCCTCTATTCCGGGGAGCACTCCCAACACCCTCTATTTGGGGGAACACTCCCAACACCCTCTATTCCGGGGAACACTCCCAACACCCTCTATTCCGGGGAACACTCCCAACACCCTCTATTCCGGGGAGCACTCCCAACACCCTCTATTCAGGGTAACACTCCCAACACCCTCTATTCTGGGGAACACTCCCAACACCCTCTATTCGGGGGAACACTCCCAACACCCTCTATTCGGGGGAATACTCCCAACACCCTCTATTTGGGGAACACTGGGCCCCACACAGCAGGGTTCCCCCAGTTCCACCCTCCGCATTTCCTACCTGGGGTCAGCCCTCCACTGCAGGGTCATGCTTGGAACTGTTCAATGGAAGGCTCCCCCCAGACCTCAGCTGGCCCCCAAAACTACAGCGGCACCACTGAAGAAATCTGATCACTCCCTCCTCCCATGCCCTTAAGGGAGCCAGAGCCCTGGGACAGGCTTCCGACATTCCCTTTGCAAACTGCAAACCCGAGGACCTGGCTCTGAATCTCTGAGTCGTTAGCTCGGGGTGCTGATGGGAGCCTTCAGTTTCCACGTCTTATTACAGATCTGTACCAAGACCATTTGTGTGAGAGGAGAAAGTTCACTCTTTTCTTCCTTTGGTCCCCGATCCAAATGTTCCGAGCCTTTATGGTTTTCTGACTCAGTAGCTGAGACATATTTTCTAAGTCACAAGATGGAATGACTCATGCCTGTCTGTACGGTCCCTGAAGCCCATCACATGCAGATGGCCACGCGAAAGTTAAGTCTGGATAGTCTGCAGTTCCAAGCAGAGGGGGCTTGGAATAGAGAGAGGACTCCGTGTGCTCAGAAGCAAAGGGGGAGACTTGGCACTGTTCCGGAAAGATGGCGACGAGATCCAGGGAAAAGTGCTTAAAGAATGAAGGTGGGACACGGAATTACCTACTGGGGACTGCCACCTGCTTCATGCACAGCTTGTCGCCTCGTCCTCAAAGAATTGCATATTTCCTCACCGGCATCCCTCTTCAGGTTCTGACTCGATGTTACTTTGGGAAGGCTTCGCTGACCTCCAACTCTATTGAATGCTCCTGCTCTACTCTCCCACAGCAAACTGCACGCTGCATGGTAATTGTGTGGTTATTTCTCTACTTCATCATCAGCGAAGTGGAAACCGAAATCTTTGTCATCACGTACCCCAACGGCCTTGTGTAAAGATAGCAATAGCAAGTGTTCAACAAATGGTTTACCTATGTATCAGTTAGCATAAGTCAGGTTATGCTGTAGTAACAAGCAACCCCCACATCTAAGCAGTTTAACACAGCAAAGGCTAGGTGCTCAGTCATGCAAAGCCCCGGCATGCTCAGCCGTGGCACACCAGGGTGGGAAGATCCTGTGGACCGTGCTTCCCTTGCCCACCTCCATCCTGAGCCCTCTCCAAGGTCTCTGAGCTCTGTCTATTGCTGGAACTTGGATTTAGTTGAAACTCTCGAGTTGCCACCATCTACAATGAAGTCTTCTCTCACCCCATAAGCATCAATAAAAAGAAACCAACACACACATACACAAACACTCACACCCACCCCCTCTGCCTCCTCCTCTGCCGAAGCACAAATCGGTTCCTAAAACCTGGGAGAGAAAGGCGGTTTGTTGCCTGTAAGTATTCTTTCCGAAGGCTGTTTAAGGTTACAAAGGAGAGGGATAAATCACACACACCGATGCCCAGACCTGAATGTCTTCTCTAAGTATTTTTTGCTTTTCTCAAATGTTTCTTTCTCAAGGCAGCTGTCATCTCTCTCCATCGGAACCCTCCTCCCACCCACAGCCCATCTGCTTACACACCCTGTGCCTGGATCAAACGAACCAAGGCCCAGCCTTTAGCCAGATCCTGACCAGCTGCTCTGGGCTTGCCCTGGGCCCCTCAAATTCCTCAGGTAACCCCAGGTACATCGGGTGGGAGGTGGGGGTTGGAGATGGGGTCACGAGCATCAATATGGCTGAGGTGCTTTCGCCCCTTCCTCCCTAGGACCGGATTGCTCAGCTGCTCTGGCCTCTCCTAGGAGTGTCCGGCCCTGCAACCCTGTCCTGGGACTGGCCAGCTGGACCTGAAGGGACTGGACGTTGTGGCTCAGTGACCTTGGGCAAGTACTCCTCATCCTGAAACTCAACTTCCTCAACTGTAACAGGAAGTGTAGTATCAGGACTCCCTCCAACGGGTGGAGCTGAATGAGAGACGGGCATAAGGCCTTCGCAAGTGTCTGGCCTGCAGTAAGAAGCCAGTCTCCGCTCTGCCGTCATTTCATCTCCACCTGTGCAGGTGTGAGGGAGGTGGGGGTCTTTAGTCGCTGGAAGACTGGATAGCTCTCATTTTCTGTTAGAGGAGGTAAGGACCACCAGCCCTCCTGGTCCTCGAAGCAAAGGAAGCAGCCTGAGTTCTTGGGGAGACCGGAGGGCTATGGACAGGAGTGGGGTTTGGCTGTCACACCGTCACTGAGGAAGCCTGCCCCACTCTTCTGTTCTCATGTCCCGGTCCTGCTTCATCATGACTCAAGGCTCTAGCCATCCCTGCCTTGTGCTTCCGTCCACCCGTTTCTCCGAGCACTTGCCCAGGCTGTTCCAATGCCTGCAGAAGCGCTTCACCATCCAGCTGACTTCTGCTTCTTCCTCAAGGCATGGCTGAGCCGGCCCCTCCCCAGGAGCCTTTGTGTGTCCTCCTCATTTTCACTTGACATCTCTCTGGACCAGGTTCCCCTTCTCTACTCACCCACACCCTCTCTGCTGACCCCCTCACAGAACTCAGCACACGTGTCTCCCTGGTCCCAAACACATTTCTTGCATATATATATCTATATACTTTTTCTGTTGTAGATCCTCACCTGAGGATATTTTCCCATCGATTTTTAGAGAGAGTGGAAGGGAGGGGGAGAGACAGAGAAATAGCCATGTGAGAGAGACATATCGATTGGATGCCTCCCACACGTGCCCCGGAATCTAACCCAGGACCCTCCAGACCGTGGGCCAGCACTCTGTCCACTGAGCCAAACCGGCTAGGGCTATTCCTTGCATATATTGAGTGGTAACTAAATGTTGGCTGAACGATAACATTCCCATGAAAAATCAGATTCAACTCAGCAGTAAGTAAACACTACTCTATGTAGCTGTATAATTGATCTAAGACCATTATTTCTACCTTTTTTTTTTCCTGTGAGTTAGACCTGATGTGTTTATCACCTCCACCGGAAATTTTTTCCAGAAGCCACTGCTTTATTGCTGTAGGAGAGAAAATAGGCTGCCACCACCTTCCTTGAATGAGACCGTGCAAAGAAACACAACATATGTTTACAAATCAGAGAAACTACAATTAATAATTCATGAGTGATAGCAGAGATCATAATGGAAATCTAGAAGTGAATGATGATGAAGGCACCGCATATTAAAACCTGTGCAATGCAATTAAAAGGATACTCAGAGGGAGATATATTGCCCTACATGGAAGTCTTAGAAAACAATGAATCTTAGGAAGCTACATATTTAATTCAAAAGCTAGAAAAAGAAGCAGAATAAACTGAAAGAAACTTACAAAAGATAAAATAAAAAAGCAATGAATTAGAAAATAAGGGCACTGTGAAGATGTTTATATTTTAAAGGTGGCTCATTGAAAAGGTTCATAAAATAGCTCTCTGAAAATACTGCTCAGGAAAAAAAGAAAAGACACAAGTAAACAATATTAAGAACACCAGAGGAACATAATTCTGGTTTCAGGAGGAAATTTAGCAAGCATTAAACAATGCTGTGCATAGTATTGTGACAAAGATTTTCATTACTAGGATGAAACGAATACTTTCAGAAAAATAAAAATTACCAAAATTGACTCAAGAAGAAATAGAAAACCTAAGCTGACCATTCAGTAAATTAAATTACTGGTCAAAAATCTCTTCCCCACCCCCAAAGGAAAGCAACAGCACTAGATAACGTCAAGTTATACTTAACCTCCGAGGATTGAAAAGTTCCCGTTTTGGACAATCTCTTTCTGAGACTAGAAAGAGGGAGAGTAGCTGACAGGAAAGGGTTAAAACAAAATCCCCTGTGGGTGGACCCTGGACACCTGGTAAAGGTGACATGTCAGCTCCGTTCCAACCATCATCACTCCCAGTGAAGGAAGAAAAACACGCCCATGACTGACGAACTCTACTCCCATGATATGTGTCTGTCTTGGTCACTGTGCTCGCACTATGGTGCCTGTGTGTGTCGCCCACTAGGCTGCCAACCCCTTGAGCTCAGTGCATGGGGTTTATCCACCTGGAACGTGTTCAGCACCTAGAACAGCGCCGGGCACTCAGAGGACCTCCTGCCTGTGGACAGCCAGGCCTAAGGATGCAAGTACCCGAGATGTGCCTCTTTCCTAGAGCGCACAGCGTGGGTCTTATTTGCTTTTATGCTTGCATTTGGGCAGTTCTTTCGTGTGGTTCTTGGACAGTGGATTTCAGGAGAGACAACAGCGTGTTCTAACCCTCCTGCTTCCCATCACCAACAACTCATAATTCATCTTCTTAAACCTCAGAAAAATGGGGAAAATACCACCATCTGGGGAGTTAATCAATGTAAGGTTCGATGAGCTAACACATGTGCAAGCTTCTTGCGTCCGATAAATCTGTGATATGTCATTAAAGTGGGTGTGGCTGGCGCTCACTGCAGGCTGGTGAGTGGAGATAAGGTCTAACGCTGAGGATCTGATGGGTCTGGGATGAACTAATTAAAGAGTAAAGAGCTGGATTTTTGAGTAATTTTATAGAAAGAAGATGTTCACGTTTGAGAAAAACCCGAAGGATTTGCAGAGGAAGAAAAGGGCATTTATAGAAGTCTGCTCGGTAGGAGCCAAGGAGTTGACACAGATGTACTCGTCTCTTCTCTGGTTCTGAGCACACTGGCAAGCAGCTCTGCCTTGGGAAGGGGCGGGAGCAGGGGGTGTCTGCGGGTCCATGCTAGATTCTAGGGCCGATGTGCACCGCCCCCCTGCCCTGCAGCCAGAGTGGGAAATGGGGAGGTGGTCCAGGGGCAGTGGCCTGGAACAGGAGACCTTTCTCTCTGAACCTCAGTGCCTTCTTTCTAAAATGGAAACAAATTGTCTCAGTAATTGCCAGGAGGATACGAGATCACATTTTTAAGGAACCAACCACAGTGCCTGGCCCCACGGGCAGTTTAATAATTGGTGTCTAGTATGACAATGACTAGGACCGCCATGGCACCACTGAACACCACGGTGTGGTTTCAATGTTCTGACCATTTCCCATATAAATGAGGGATCTGGACCACCGTCCCCATAGCCCCTAACTTCCCTTATTCCTAAGCTCCATGGGTCCCAGTCAGAGCTGAGGTCATCAGAGAGAAGCATCGGAGAACCATTTGGGTCAGTTCCCCTGGAGAGCATCCGGCAGCTTCCCGTTCCCAGGACGAACCTTCCCTTCCCCATTTGAACAGATGTGTCTGCGGCTCGGGTGAGCCGACCCCCGGTGCCTGGCAGGCTGCCAGCAGGTGCTAACATTCCTCCAGGGAAGACCACCAAGGTGCTAAGGGCAGTGACAAAATGATCTTTTCCCTCCAACCCTTCATCTGGACCCGCTTTCTTCTGGAATCTCCGTTGGTAGAAGACTCTGGGGTGCCTGGCTGAGGAGGTGCTCCCTGCAGCAGAGCCTTCCAAACAGCAGGAGGAGAGAACTGCAGGTGGGCGTGCAATCAGCTCCTCCCCAGTAGAAAAACACAGGGAACGGATTCTCACCTTCGGGCCACAGGACTTTTAGTTCCCTTCCCGCTGAAGGGAGATTGGACTCAGATGTCATCATGTTCTCCAAGAAGCCTTTCCTGGCCGCCCCCATCCCCAAGGCTGGGCTCCTCCTCCTCTGTGTCCCCATAATTCCTAGGTGGAAAGCTCTCCCCGTGTGGGCCGGTTATAAAGATGCTGTTTGCTCTTCAAGAACACTCCCCACGCACCTTGGTTTGGGTTTTCTCACAAGGAGATCTTGGAGCAGCGTCTCGGAGGAAGGTCATTCATGTGGAAGGTGACCCCAGGAAGCATGAGTGGGGAGAGTGAGAAAGTGGGGGAGAAAGGTCGGCAGAGCGTGCTCTCCCTGTCCCATGGGACTTCTGAAGAGCCCTGTGCACCCGCTGGGGGTTGCCTGCAAGGCTGCAGCAAGTTTCTGTGGATCCTTCTCCCTATTGGTTGGGAGTTTCCCTTGGGGACATTAAATGCCCTGCAATTTAGAGCTGCCCCGCCTACAGGCAGACTGGGTGGCTCACAGGAGGTCAGTAAAAGCCCCTGATCAGGGAGGAAGTGGGTGGGGGGCACACAGGACAGCAGGGGGTGCTAGAGATAGTGGTCAGGGTGTTCATTTCCCAGGTTCCCTCTGCTGTGTAGCCACCAGAGGACCATGTCCTTCCCTCAAAAGTCACGTCTCCTGCTGAGTGGTCCTCTCCATCGGGCTCTCTGCCTGGAGTCTGGTGACCTTTCCCTCCGCTGTTCCCATCGGGGGTGTAATTCCTCCGACAGTACCAGCTCTAGGCCACTGCACCATTCATTCCCTGTGGTTTCTCCTACCCCTACCCACACCTCTACAAATACCCCCTTTATTTCCCTGCACCCATTGTGTGGGTGTCTTGTCCTTCCCACTAGGATGAAGCTGGTACATCCCTGTCCTGTTCCTCTCACCCAGTGTCCACCCCCCTCACTATCTCTGGTTTCCCGGGCAGTGGTAGACATACTGAGGTCTTTCTCCTCTTAATTCCTGCTTCCATCTTCCTGCTTTAGCTTCTTGGCTGAATTTTCCACAGTTCTCTGTAGATTTTCTTCCAATTCCTTCATTTCCCAAACCGTGGGCTCTCGGGCCAGCTTTTGCTGACATTCAGATCCGTGGAGGGGTTTACGCTGCAGAGCCACGAACATGTAACCTTGGAGATTCGGCGTGTTCTCCACTGGGAGCTCCCCCAGCCTCCTCCCCGCTGGGATTGCTCGGAGCAGTTTCTATTTGGGTTCCAGCTTGCGTGGCCCTCACATGCTTCATCATTGCTTATTCTGATCCCTCAGTTCCTAGTGATTTTGTCTGGGAGCCACACAACTGTCCCTTACTAAACTTCCTTCTTCCATATGCTAAGGTCTGCTCTCCCCGCACTGTGTCTGGATCCCAGAAGGAGAAGATCCATGGAGCCAAGCCAAGCAGTGCCAGTCAAACCACAGCTTCCAGCATGTGATGAGAACCAGAGATACACATCTGCTGTCGTAAGCAGCTAAGAGTTGGGAACCATTTGTCACTCAGCAAAGCTGTCTAATACAGTGTGAGTGCCTCATCTCCTAACAGGGGCAATGCAATGATTATGATTTTAAACCAAATACCAAAAGAGATTTCCTGGAGGTCTCTCAATTAACAGATCTTTTGAGAAAACCATTGCTCTGGTTGGGATGCTAAATAATCAAACTTTTCCCTCCAGGGAGAGAAATAACAGTAAGTGCCTCTTACTCCATAGATGCTTTGCATGAATTTTCTCAGTTTACTTCTTAACACAACTCTGCAGGAAGGATTTCTATGCCAATTAAAAAATATATATTTTAATTGATTTTAGAAAGAGAGGAAGGGAGGGTGGGGAGAGAGAGAAAGGGAGAGAGAGAGATGTGAGAAACATCAATTGTTAGCTCCTGCACATGCTCCAATTGGGGACCAAAGCCACAACCTGGGAATGTGCCCTGACTGGGAATCGGTCCAGTGACCTTTGGGTGCAAGGGACAATGCTCAACCCACAGAGACACATGGGCCAGGGCTCTATGCCCATTTATAGAAGAAGAAACCGAGGCTGAGAGAGAATCTAACTGGCTTGTCCAAGTCACACAGAGAGAGACCAGGATTTGAAGCAGCTCTAGAATTCAGACAAAACCTGTACTCTTTCCCCCACATCATGCTAAAGCGACACTCGTCGGCTACCAGGGATGCTAGCAAAGGCTCCCTTTGAGGGCCCATCAGGAGCTACATTCAGTACAAAACACATCTCCCTCCCGACACCATTAAAATATCTCTCACAAGACAATTCAGTAAGAAAGATTTCCTTAGCCCCCCAAATTATTGAAGACTATCTCTCCCAAATTCTTTTTTATTTATTTTTTTTATTTTACTACAATTGGGTACGTTCCCAGGGATGTCATGTTGAAACAAGGGGTCTCTGAATTCCATTAGACAGGAAACTCAGCGTCTGTGTCTCAATGGGGGCAGCTTCTACCAGCCGATGCCGGCCGGCCTTGACTGAGTCTTTTCAAGATGCCCCAGGGGTGGGCCGCCTGCCCCAAGGGTTCTCAGCCAATCAGCTAACGCTCTTTGGAAGCCTTCCCTGTGCCAATCCCCATTCTGGGCACGGGGGCCAGAACACATCAGCACCTTCCCTGTATCATCCTCTTTAACTTCCATGCACACGCTGGGAACCACTGTAAATCCCTTTACACAGAGCGATACTGGGATTTTTCGAGCCTGAGTTGCTTCCTGAAGCCAGGCTGGGATTCTCCCCGGAGTGAGCGTGGCTCTGGCCTCCCGTCTGTGTATCCTGTTTCATATGGTCACAGACTGGGGACCACGTTATGTAACGTCCAAGGCGGCTCTGCAGAGCAGCGTTCACCCTGCGTGATCTCGGCCGCCCCTGGGCCTGCTGGCCAAGTGGCCCCTGGTGAGTTTGTGGGGACTTGGATTTTGAGAGGGTCCCCAACATCTGATCAGAGTGACCCCCGGTGCCCAAACTGTTTGCACAAAGGATGTGGTTGATGCTGAACACCTGCTGTCCTCCGGGGAGTCTGGAATTCTGGCGGTGGGCAGAGGGTGCCCATGTGACCAGCCCCCCACAGAAACCCTGGGCACTGAGTTTCTAAGGAGCTTGCCCGCCCGCGTGTTCGGTGTGATGCCACCGGGACAGGCTCTTGGGAGCTGTGCTGGTCCCCCCATCCCTGCTTTGCCCCTGGGCCTTCGCCCTGTGCTGAGCCTGCTCGGTAGTCTTTCCTGTAGTAAGCCACAGCTTCGAGTAGGACTCCAGGCAGAGTCCTGGGGGTGAGTCTTCCAGGGAATCATCGGTCCATGGTACCCCGCTGCAGAGAAGGAAAGGGGTTTAGACACACTGTGTAATTTCCCGAGGTCACAGAGCGAGGGGGAGAATTAGGGCCAGGTCCAAGGACCAGCTTTTTCATTATAACACCAGGGACCAGTTTACGAGCCGCGTATTGATACATTAACATGCATTCATAGGAGGAAATCTCAATCACAACTTAGTACTATCTTATTTTTTTAACATATTTTTCTTGATTTGAGAGTGGAAGGGAGAGGGAGAGAGAGAAAGAAACATCAGTGATGAGAGAGAATCATTGATCGGCTGCCTCCCGCACGCCCTCCACTGGGGATTGAGCCTACAACCCGGGCACGTGCTCTAACCAGGAACCAAACTGTGACCTCCTGGTTCACAGGCTGATGCTCAACCACTGAGCCCCGCCGGCTGGACTAGTACTATCTTTGAAGCACACCTCCCCCACTGGGATGTATTCACACCTGGGAGATGATGGCCGTCCTGCGTGTTCCAGAAGGTGGTGGAAAGCACCTGGGGCCCAGTATGCCATTTTGTTGTTCCTTAGCTCAAGGTGACCCAGCTGCTCAGAACCTCAGACCCAGCCCCACGGGCCGCCACACCACTGTCTCCCTCCAGCCACACCGCTCCACCCCCTGGAAAAACTATTATTATTGCAAGCAAATGGCCCACATCTTGTCCTGAAACTGCTCCAGGAGGCAGGCCACTCGAGGAGACACTGGCAGCAGCGACCTTTAGCTGGGTCTCCTCTGAACGAGGCCCAATCAGGCATAATGAGCCGGGAGCAGGCTCGGAACTGTTCTCTTCTCCGGCCTCGCTCCTCGCCTGGCCTTTATCGGCATGTCAGCAGGAGGCTGTTTTTCCTCCTGCACTTATTTGTATTTAGCCTGAGCATCCTGTTAATTACAGAGCAGTTACGGGAGAATTAGGGGCACTGTATATAAATTTGCCATTTATGCAAATTGCAAGAGGGAACAAAGAAAAATTAGCTTAATTAACGTAATTGCTTAAAAAGTGGGAGGTGAGGCAAACACAGCTTTAATCAAAGAAGAGGTGAAAGAGGTCTCAAGGAAATGTGACCCGGACCAGCACGGAGTGGAGGCTCTGACCTTTCACGGTTTCGAGACCTTCCCGAGAGACACTGGAATGACAGGAGGCCATGCAGGCAGGAGCAGAGAACACTCAGTGTAAAGATGCCATGTGGCCCTAGCTGGTTGCCCACGGACTGAAGGGTCCAGGGTTCAATTCCAGTCAAGGGCACGTATCTGGGTTGCAGGCTCGATCCCTGGCCCCAGTCAAGGTCTGTGAGGGAGGCAACCAATCAATGTGTCTCTCTCACATGGATGTTTCTCTCTCTCTCTGTGTGTCTCTCCCCCTCCCTTCCACTCTCTCTAAAAGTCAATGGAAAAAATATCCTCAGGTGAGGATTAACAAAAAATAAATAAATAAAATAAAATAAAACGCCACGTGGCTGCTTAAGGAATGAAATGCAATCCTTGCATGCGGGGAGCAGTGTGTGTGTGTGTGTGTGTGTGTGTGTGTGTGTGTGTGAGGACCTGAGGTGCAGTGGGGCAAGATGCTCTTTGCATCTTTCATCAGCAAACACGCTGCTGAGCACCCACTCCGCGCTGGGACTGCTGGGAGGCTGGGACCGCAGACAGCAGCACGTGGTCACTGCCCTCAGGGGCTGGGGAGGCAGGGATGGGAGGCAGTAAACAAATGACCTGTTAAGAGAGAAATAGAAGGGCATGAAGGACAGGCTTGTCAGATTTAGCAAATGAAAATACAGAATGCCCCGTTTCATCTTAATTTTAGAGAAACAACAAACGTATTTTTAGTGAAAAGTATGCCCCTATGAAATATTTGGGATATACTCATGCTGAAACAATGTAAGTTACTGTTCATTTGAAATTCAAATTAATGAGCATACTGTATTCTCCTGGCAGCCCCCCTGAGGAATTCCACAGGAGAGGGATTCCCGTGGCTCCCCCAGGACCACGGAAAAGTCCAGGGCTTTCCCCGGAGAGCAGAGAACTGTCCCCCGGGCACGCACAGGTCCCTCCAGCCCGAAGTCACATCGATGGAGAGGTGGAGAGGGACAGGCCCTGGGGGAAACGGAGCTGGGGCAGCATGGAGCCAGTGGCTAGGGAACACCGGGCTCCCCAGGTCTTTCGTAAACCCCTGACACACCAACGCCTGTGCACCTATGGCATCTGGGTCCCCAAGGGGGGCAGAGCCCTACCTCTGGGCACGTGGGCGATGCCCTGTTCTAAGGTGTTGCCTGCCTTACCTCATTGGATCCTCACAACGACCCACCTGAGGCAGATGATGTGGTCCCCATTTCACAGATGCAGAGATAAGGGGCTCCAGGCAGGGCGGCTCATGAGCATTAGAGCTGGAATCTGAGGCGGGCATCGGCTTCAAAGGACATCCTTTGATCTGCCTCCCTCTCTTCATTACGGATGTATTTTTTTGTGTTTTTGTTTTGTTTTGTTCGTTTTTTACTAATCCTCACCCGAGGATTAACATGCCTTTCATATACACCATGATGGGGGATAGAACCCACAACCTGGGTATGTGCCCTTGACCGGGAATCAAACCTGCGACCTTTTGATGTATGAGATGATGCTCCAACCAAGGATACTGAGGCTCAGGGGTTCCTACCCACCCTCCATCACCTTGTCAGTAAGTGGCCCGGCTGGGATTCGAACCCTGTGCTGCCCGGACCCCGAATCAGCGGTTCCCCCCCTTGAGGACGCTGCCTTGGGATTCCTTGTTCAGGCAGTGCCTCCTCCTGCCGACCCTTCCCCGGGAACGCAGAGGAGCGTTCTTGTTCTCCTGGGTCCTTTCTTCAGCCAGGACCACTCCCCTCCAGCCTCCTTCCTCCTGATTTCAAAGCTCCCCTTGACCTTGAGTTTGAATTTCAAAGCACTAAGGTCCCATCGTTTTCCCGAGTTGCAGAGTTTTGCTCCAAAACTGTTGATGTCAGTCCGAGCGCAAAAGCCGGTGCTCGTGGCTTCTCTAAAGAGGTGGTTGCCCTTCTGCATCGCTCGTTGCCCAGAGCACAGAAGAAGAACAAGCCATGTCATCCCTCCTCCTGGCTGGGGTGGACAGGCAAGGCAGCTGAGGGCACGAGTGTGGTCGAGTGGCCCACAAGACGGCCCATCCTACAAGTCCTGTGACTCAGGAAGTGGCAGTCACCAGCCTGAAGAGACCACCTGCTGGGCTTGCTGACCCTGGCCGGGGGGTCTGCCTGCGTCTCTGAACTCCGGACAACCTGACGTGACAAATGGCTCTTATTCCAGGTAATTTCCCTCTTGGCACGACTTCAGCCCCCGATGTGTGCTTAATAGTAACATGCCCTTCAACTACGCTTTGGAGGTTAGCGGGGATGGATTTATGCCCCAGGGGTCTGAGCGTGAATGCTGATGCATACAAATGCTATGTGACTTCATAATTTTCACACCTCAGCCCCACGCCACCACACGCCTCGGCCAGAGCTGGAGTCCTGGCAAATGGTGTAGGTGGTCGAGGGGGAGGGTGACAGAATGAGTGAGGCTTGCCACCCGAATTCCTCCCGCTTACCTCCTCTCCCAGGTCAAAGTCAACCCGCCCCTCCGCAGCTCTCTTAAAGGGTATCATTTACATTGCTGTTGGTGGCTATGACAATAGCTGTTCATTGTTGAATGCAAAAGGGTTTTCCTTGTTGATTTTACCCACTTTTCACACATATTGTCGGCAATCCTTTATGGCCACGGTCTAGTTACCGGAGAGATTTAGAGAGTGAAATACTAGAACCTCTGGTTTCACTAATGTCCCTGAGACATTTTCAGGTTACAAACCCTTCCCCCATGTGTACACACCCTACTAACTCAGTCCCCCTCCCTTCAAGGAGGGGCAGCTAACCGGCGGGTCCGATGGGCACTGGCAGCATGTGGTACCCTTCGGAGATGAAGCCTTCTCTGCCCTCTACCCTCAGAACAATTCCCTCAGTTTGGGGAAGAGATCACCTCTCCTCTCTTCCTAAGCATGTAAGTGTCCTTAAAGCAGTTTTATCATTCCATTTCCCCTAGTCTTTTTTAATATTTTTTATTGATTTCAGAGAGAGGAAAGGAGAGGGCTAATTTCCCCTAGTTTTTATCATCCTTCTTCTAGTCTCCTAGGATACATACATGCATGTATCCATCCATCCTTCTGTCCAACCATCTACTAAACCACACACTCACCGTTTCCCGCCTCTTCCATAACTAGCTATGGGACCCTGGATGTCCAATGCTTGGCTTGGACTTCAAACTACAGGAGAAAGAAATGACTTTCATGTGGGTTAGGCTAGGCCCTCCCCAGCTCCCTCCCCAATGAGAAGAAGTGCCGAGTGTGAAGTTTTTGACTTCCATGTTATTGATGGCAAGCACGGACGGGAACCACCAGATCAGCTACTTCCTTCATTTCGTCTGAATTCTTTCAGCTCCCGCATTGCAGCCTGCGTCCAGGTGGAGAGGAAAGCCAGGGCAGGATGGCCTCCGCTCGCTGGTGAGGCTTCCCAAGGTCTCTCTCTGTGGCTCCAAGCTGTGCCTTCAGGCCGACTGCCTCTTTCCCCAGAAAAGCTCCGACAATGGCCGTGGGTTTCAGAGATCTCGAGTGTGGCTCCCATCCCAGTGACTCAGTGGCGTCCATCAATGAAGAAATGAAGAGAATGGGATCCTTAACACAGTGAGGTTCTTATACCATCTTCCTGGATTGATCTTTAGCCCATCACTCCTTCATTCATTCAACAAACAGCTTCCTTAATACCTGGACTAGACAAGGCATGTGTTTGAACTGAGAGGAGAGCGATGAACAAAATACCAGACCAGTCTTCCAGCAGCTTCTAACACGGAACAGAAAGGAGGAAAAGATAAACCACAGCACAGAATGGCAGCTGCTGGGAGGAGGTATAAGGGAAGAGTTTGTGAGAGGACAGAGGGGACCGCATCTGAGCTGGATCCCAAGGGAAGTAGCGAGGCATGGCACAGGTGCGGGGGGAGGGGCCATTCCCAGGAAGGTGGGATAGAATGAGCAAGGTGAGAGGCCGGAGGAATGTGGCAGGTTCGGGGAACCTCCAGGTGCGCAACGGGAAGTGTCAGGTGCTGAGCTGGGGAGGTTGCCACAGGCAGAGCGTGGTGGGCGGAGCGTGGTGGGCGGGGCGTGGTGGGCGGGGCATGGTGGGCACCGGTTGCCTTCCTAAGACATTTGGACTTCACCCCGAGGAGAATCAAGGCCTCCGAAAGCACCTCCAAGGAGAACCGAGGAGGTTTCTAATGTCAGCGCTGTTCTAAGAAGCTTCGTGGGCAATTTGCTGCCCCAGATATGGAGAGTTTACGAGCACGCGTGAATTCTTCTCAGTGTGAGAGGACCCCGAAGAACCCCAGGTCGGCCAAGGGGGGACATCAGACCACAAAGCTCCCAAGGAAGAGTCAGCATCACGTGCCAACACGGACAGCCCCTCCACACACATACAGACACGCCTCTTTCCTGCCCGGCATCGTGCCAGCTGCTGTGAAGGACAGAAAAAGGCAGCACGTGGGGTCTCGTCCCTGCCCTTGGGGAGCAAACACGTGGGAAGTCGCATCGAAGCGGCAGCATTTCTCCAGGTGCCTGTTGGGTGCTTCTTGCCCGTTCCCTGTCAGGTCTGCACCGTTCAGTTCATTTTGTGTTGGGTTCTGGGCATCTCAGCAGGTGCTGATCGCAGCCCAAACCTCTTAAATCACGTGAGCCTTGGAGCTCCAGGCTGCACGTGGCTCTCCGTCTTTAGTGATCTCGCAGCTCTGAGACGGCTCAGAGCACACTCACACGCACAAAGGTGCTAACAGGTAATGGTCGGGGGTGTTTGCAGGACTTAGAACCCGTTCTCTGAAGGCCTGGAGCAGGGGTCCTCAAACTATGGCCCGCGGGCCACATGCGGCCCGCCGAGGACATTTATCCGGCCCGCCGGGTGCCACTGCCTGTCCTGCTTAGCGCAGTGCGCATAGGAATTTGTTCATAGTTTTTTTTTTTTAAACTATAGTCCGGCCCTCCAACGGTCTGAGGGACAGTGAACTGGCCCCCTGTTTAAAAAGTTTGAGGACCCCTGGCCTGGAGCTTCATAACTTGGGGAAATGGATTACAACAGTGCGTTTGTCAAGTGTCTCCATTGGAGAACATCATAATCTCCATTTGAGCATCTTGATTATTTTCTCAGCTGAGGTCACCTTTGCTTACGCTTTTCCCCTCCTCCCTCAAGCATGTTCACTTCATTTGGCTTTGGGGTCTGAACACCTTATTGCTCCTCCTGTGGTCTGTACTATGTCCCAGGTCATAGCGACCTCTTCTCTGTGGACCTGGATTGTTTTCTGTCCCTAGTGCTGATATTTCTCAGCATTTTCTGGCCTCTGGTGGGTGGTACGGAAGCTGACATTTTCCCCACTGCCAGTGGGACGAGGTGGATGGGTTAGAGGATGGATTGAAGACAGGTTAACCCAGTGGGAGTTCAGGTTGACTTGGGCTGTTATCAGGTTATAAGACACAAAATGGCAGAGTCGCAAAGCACAGGAATAACTGAATCCAGGGCTTCCATTCCTCAGAGAAGGAGAATAAAGTTAGATGCTTGTCCGACATCACACTGCTGATGATAAAAGCTACCTGAGTCTGGGCCCTCGTCACAGGACCTCTTCCCTGAGCATCTGGACTCACCCGCTCCTCCCTGAACCCGAGACTCTGCTGTCTCCCTGGATCAGAAACCACTAGATTCTGTTCCGATAACGGAATCCTCTTCAATAGAAAATTCCCGAGGTGGCCCCTCCCCGGCGACTATGCTTCATCACACAGCCTCACTCCTGACCGAAGCCGGCTGGACCAGGGACGGACACTTGGCTCAAATGAAAGATCATCACAGCCCCCTCACTGAACTTTGGACCCAGGTCAAAAAAGGCTTGAGTGTGTTCCTCACTGTGGCTGACTGGAAAGGTGGAAGCAGCCATCCTTGTCCGACAATGACCCCCAACCCAAGCATGTACCACTGAGCTGAGTGGACCAACGGGGAGCCCAGAGACGAGGCGCAGAGGGAGAGCTCACCCCCGGCCTTTGTGACTCTTCCTCTCCTGGTCGCTGTCCCCTCCACATTCTGGTCCTTGGAATGTGGAGACGTCAGAGGGGGGAGCAGGGTCAGGTCCTGTGGCCCATCTGTGGCTGTGGGAGTGGAGACGGAGACGTCAGAGGGGGGAGCAGGGTCAGGTCCTGTGGCTCATCTGTGGCTGTGGGAGTGGTGACGGAGACGTCAGAGGGGGGGAGGGTCAGGTCCTGTGGCCCATCTGTGGCTGTGGGAGTGGAGACGGAGACGTCAGCGGGGGGGCTGGGTCAGGTCCTGTGGCCCATCTGTGGCTGTGGGAGTGGAGACGGAGACGTCAGAGGGGGGCACTGGGTCAGGTCCTGTGGCCCATCTATGGCTGTGAGAGTGGAGATGGACACGTCAGAGGGGGGGGGGCTGGGTCAGGTCCTGTGGCCCATCTGTGGCTGTGGGAGTGGAGACGGAGACGTCAGAGGGGGGGGCTGGGTCAGGTCCTGTGGCCCATCTGTGGCTGTGGGAGTGGAGACGGAGACGTCAGAGGGGGGGGCTGGGTCAGGTCCTGTGGCCCATCTGTGGCTGTGGGAGTGGAGACGGAGACGTCAGAGGGGGGTGCTGGGTCAGGTCCTGTGGCCCAGAAATGTGACGCTGGAGTGAGGATTTTGCTCTCAGGAATGTTGGGCATGAGAGGACTCAGGGTGGCCTCCATAGGTTGCACTTTATTTCAAAGCAGGAGAGACGGGAAGCCGTCTCCTTACAGAGGAGAAAAATCCACAGCACACGTTGCACGCAGCACTGACAATACTACTGAGCCAGTTGGGTCCCCGCAGTTCTGAATCGCTTGGATGTCATTCAAAATACTGTTTTGCAAAAGCAAAAAGGTCCAGAAAGTCCGATAATGAGGGACGTTCCCCCCACACATCGTGTCGCCACCTGCCAACTCTCAGAAGACCTGGAGGTGGGAAGGGTCCCGCGGAATTGAGCGTGTGGAACCTGACGTGAAAGTGGGCTGGAGTTTCTGCCCCAAGGATTTTCTTAAGTCTGATTTTCTGATTGTTGCCAAGGTGGGCTACACTTTTGCTTGCTCCTCCGTGAGAACTTGGATTTCTCTTAAAGTTGGGTGGCAGGCACTGCTGAGCCGTTAACCACAGTAGGTGGGGAACTAACAATCGTTCACAGGTCTCAGGGCCGCGGGATTCACAGAGCACTGCTACAACCCCTGACCTCACTGGCGCTTGGCAGGAGCTCCCTGAGGAAAGAGGGGTGACAAGGTTACCCCCATCTTACCGGCGACTAGGCCTCTTCCAGGGCCCCCACTCAGACACTGACCCCTGCTGTCTGGTTGGACAAGCCAGCATCTACGACTCCTCCTTGATACCTCACCTCCATCACCACCCCATGTCCAAGCCCTGACAGTGGGACCTTGGAAGTATTTCTCACATCTGCCCAACCACGACCTTCTCCCACCTGAGCGGTGCGGTGCTCCCTACACCTGACTCCCAGGGGGCCCCTCCAGGCTGCTCCCCACAAGGCAGCCCAAGTGATCATGTCCAGATGCAAGCCTGCTTTTGTCACCTCTCTGCGTTAGTACTTAAGTGGCTTCTCCCAAGGTTAGTACTTAAGTGGCTTCTCCTGCTTGGGATCAATGCGCATGTGGTGACCTCGGACTACGATGCCCCAGGGGCCTGCTCCTTTCCCATCTGTCCACCTCTCACAGTCCCTTTCCTAACGCTCTCTGCTCGAGCTCCTGGTCTCATTACCGTTCCTAGCAAGCCCCAGGCTCCCTCCAGCACCTTTGCACGTGCTGATCTCTCTGCATGGAGGTCCTTTCCTGACATCTTCACCCAGTCAGTGTCTCCCTGTCCTGAAGATTTCAGCTCCATTGTCACTTCCTCCTGAAAGCCCTCCTGGGTAGCCCTAATCAGGCCAAAGCTCCCCATTATACACTCTAAAAGAACAATGACTTCCCCCCAACCCAAGCATGTACCACAGCGCAGCTGCAAGCATTTACTTCATTGTGGTAACTGTACCATCATTATTTCTATTACATAGAATAGAAATGTATAGGGTGTCCCAAAAATGTATATACACACTTTGAATAATTATAAAGGCAGTATTTATTAAAATACATATCATTTTCAAAATTGAGCTATCAGCTGTTAAAGTATGTATGCATTTTTGGTATACCCTGCATTTCTTTATATAATCATTTTATATATATTAGGTAGACAATACTACATATCTATTATATACCTTATATATTAGATAGACAATACTACATATCTATTATATACCTTACATATTAGATAGATAATACTACATATCTATTATATGTATGTGATAGATATGTATCTAATTATATACCTATTACTATCTATAAGGTCTATGTGGGCAGGGTCACGGTGCCCTAAAGACTGCCTAGAACACAGAAGGTGTATGACAAATACTTGAAAAATGAGTGGATAGATTGAGAGATGAATGGACAAATGAATAAATGATGAATCCAAAGTTCGTAGAGACTTATTGCCCAAGGCCACAGTCGTAACATGTTTCAGCGGCCTCTTCCTCGGCCCCGGTTTTTCCTTGCTCTGTCCCCAGTGTCCCCGCAGCTGTGGCCCGTGCTCTGGAGAATGTCCCCAGCCTCGGAGTGGAGGTCCCATCACATGCAGACTTTCCCCTTCCCCCACAGCTGCACACAGCCCCATACCTCATTCTTCTTAGATCCTGTTTATCTCTAACCGAGGGCACCAGGGCCTTAACACCAGGGCGGCACAGATCAGAGAAGCCTTGGACACCTGCCCGGGCCCTGAAGAGGCGGCTGCCTCCCCAGTCTCCCTCCCTCAGGCTCCCAGACTCCTGCTGCCTGCTCTCCGGGGAGGAACTCCGGTCACCAGCTGTACGGCGCACAGCAGCATCTCCAGTCCTCCACACAGCAGCTGCTCGCAGTGTCATCCTTGGACAATGGCCCTCCCGCCAGTCCCCGGGCACTGGGTCAGGGTTACAGGTGACGGGCGCTGCACTGTCAGAGGCTTCATTAGTCACCGTTTCTGTGGGTGCGTTTATGCCTCTGTGTCTCGGATCCGTTTCCTGATTCTGCTCAGCCCTCTCTGCCGGCTGGATTCCCAGACATCCTGAAAAACTGAGCTCCAACATGACCTCCAGGTAGGCCCCGCCTGCTCTTACCCCCGGGAACCACCCCCGCCTCCTCGGGACCTGCCTCACACGCTGCGGGCTCTGACGTGGTGTTCTTTTGCTGAGTAGCTGAATCCAGGGGCAGCTGTTGTAATGTGCATGTGATCTGACCAACTCATCAACTCATCATACACTGGGGTCTCTCTGGCCTTGCAGGTTGTTATCTTTTTAATTACTTATTTATACTCTTTTCCCAATATTCAGGGGGCAAGTCTGGGGTGCCTGACATTTTCTTGCTGATTTTCAGAATTTAGATATTAAAAATGAAATTGTTGGTCTGTTATGTACTTTGAAAATATATCCTCTCAGTCTTTTATGAGCGTGTTGGGTTTTGTTTTGTTTTTTAACTTTGGCTATGGTTTCACTCACCACAATCTTTTGCATGATGTAGTCAAATTCACTTATTTTTCCTTTGATAGTTCCTTTCACGGATTTTTTTTTTAAAGAAATCATTCTCCACCTCGAAATCTCACAGACAATGGCCCACATGTTTCTAATATATTTATAGTTCAGCCTGTCATATTTAGGTTTTATGAAAACAGAAGTTTTCTGTGCCATATGAGATAGGGATCTAATTTCATTTCGTAATATATAATGAGCCAATTCTCCCCACATCGTTTATTAAATAATTCATCCTTTTAACAGATTTGATTCCACCTCTCCCACATGTGGGATGCTTTCCATACTAATGACCGTTCACCGCTCACTGGGGGTGACTGGAGGCTGAGAGAATGTCTCCGGCTGCACATCTTGGGGTTTCAGCAACAGGAGACCGCCGAGTGCCCCCTTTCCTTTGGTTTGTGGCACCTTTTGCTCCGGGGTCCCCTCCCACACCTCTGGCCTTTCCTCCGCAGTCTCCTTCCCTGCTCCCCCTCTTCCCAACCTCGAAATGTTGGGATGTCCTAGGGCTCCACCTTCGGTCAGCTTCTCTTCCTTCCCGACACCCTCCTCCTAAGCCCTCTCAGCAAGCCCTAGGCCTTTTCAAACTTCTAGCTCCGGGAAGAATTTCTTCATGCAACTCGAGACTCACAGAGCCATCATCTACTACGCATCTCGACGCAGAGGCCATGTGACTAGAGTAGACGGCACTTTCAGCCACGATGCTCCAGCCCTTCTTGATACGTGCCTCTTGTCACGTGACTGGACACCACCTCCCACTAAAGGGAACAGGTTCCCCAATCCTTCGCTTGGTTTAGCCACTTGACTTCTGTGGGCCAACAGTGAGGCTTAACTGCACCCGCCCCAAGTCTAGACTCTTACGTCTCTACCGTCACCATGAGAAGAACATGCCCAGGACAACCCTCCATCCCCGGACAAGAATGACCGACTCCTAGGGCAGAGCCGTGAGACCCAGTCTAACTCAGCTGACGCACGGCCTACGCACAGACCAGTGAACTCAATAAGCGCTCCTTGGCGCAGGCCGCTGAGTGTTGGGGTGGTGTGTTCTTCACCACAATCGTGGTGATGAGAGAGATGTGGGATGCGGTGAACGTGGACAGTTCCCATCCACCTCGCTAAGCATCCGTTTCGCCCTCTGCTAAATGGAGATAGAATAATTACCGCTCAGGAGACTCTTCTTCACAACAGGTGTAAAAGCCACTCCCAGACGATGGCATGGTAAGTGCCCGCGGACTCTTGCTTGTTAGTAGGAAAGCTGTGCATGTCCGTCTACCTGCTGTGAAGAGCTGACCTGAGCCTAATCGAGTGGTGGGCTGGGGAGCGCGGGCAGGAGGTCAGGGCTGTGGCCCTTCTGGGACAGCTGAGTGTGTCTGCCCTGAGCCATAGCCTGCCCGGGCCCTGGAGCGTGGGACGGCCTGGAGTGTCAGAACCAGCCTGGGACAATCACTCAGGAGATGAGGAGAAGGGAATGGCGCCCACAGGGGGTAAGAGGGGGGCGGGGGTGTGGGGGACAAGGGCTCTCCCAGAGACACTGCCTTGCCTGCCACATCTAATGCTTAACTAATTGGACCGAGAGGCAAACAAGAAGGGCTTCCGTGTTTGATAAATTAATCAGCCGGGGCTTCGGCAAATTGCCCGCTCACATCATTAGGCATCCTGAACAGACAAGGAGAAGACTTTTTTTTTTTAAGTGCTGGTTCTGCAGCTTTTTAAAAAAATGGATGGGCCAAGGCTTTGATCAGGTGTCAGTAAGCGAGGAGAGGAAGGATGCCTCACTGTGGGAGGCAACCCCAGTGGAGCCAGGCCCGGGAGAAACGGCCCTGAGCTCTCACAGTGGAAGATTGAGGGACACAGCACCCACTGCAATCCCGGGGAAAAGAACCCCGTCGGTCAGTCCAGGGATACGGCAATGGGGTAACTTCCGGCGAGGCACCTGCCCGTCGCCAGTGTTCGTATCTATGACAGGCAGCTCTCAATCCGGGGATGAGGTCCGGGGCCCCCACGCTGTTGCTGTGACCTCAGGTTCCCTCAGAGGCTGTCCCTTTCTCCCACCATCGGCCCTACCTTTTGACCAGTTTCTGAAGCTTCTCCCAAGAACCTCAGAGACCCCATGACAAGAAAAGACAATGTGTTACGGAAAGGAAAGAAAGAAACCCGCAGGTGTGGCAGGGAGGGCTGTCTGGGAAGCCCCGCTGGTGCCTGGCCAGGTGCAGGGTGAGGATGGAGCCACCGCGTAGCGAGGCGCAGGCAGGGTTAGGGCACAGGCACGGAGAGCGGAGGGGAAGGCGTTTCCCTGCTGTCCACGGCGCCCAGGCTGCCCGCAAACACGCAGGCCTAGCACTTCTCCCTTCAAATGAGCCCGGCCTTCAGCCCCCGCCCCCGGCACTCACCGCCTCTAAACAGGAGGGAGGCAGGGCCAGCGATTCCTGCTTTTCACAGACCCGTCTGCCTTGCAGACGTGACGGTGGTGCTGAGGGAGGCCGTGGCGGCCGTGTGGTCCAGACTCGCAGGCGTGGAGGGGGAGGCCCAGCCCCAGGGCCCACCTGCCCCGGCGTCACCGGCTCAGGCCCCCAAAGCACCGGCCAGCCTAGTAGTGAGGCTCTCACCCAGCGGGCTGCTGTGATGGGGCAGAGCCTGCAGCACACGGGCCTGGGACTGCCCGCTCGCATGTCGGCGCCACCCGGGGTTCCCCTTCCAGAAGCGCCCTACTCCCCCAGCTCAGGCCAGACGCCCCACATGGCACTCGCACGAAGTCCCTCTCTCCTGGGCTGGACGTGCGCTTCACGGCAGCATCTGGTCACTGGCCGCCTGGGCCTCAGGGCTCAGCCGCTCAAGGCCAAGGCTGGGTCTTCCTGGGCCCTGCTCCGCCTGCCTCATGCCAGGTCAGGCCTGGGCAGGCGCTGGCTGCTCGCCGCGGGGGCCGGGGGGACCGCAGCCTGGCTTCACACTCCGGTTCCGCCCCCTGTGCCACGTGTAAGGCTGAGTGAGGGCCTCTCTGCGAGCCATTTGGCTGTCAGGACAGGAAGGGTAATGTCTGACCGGGGGAGGCGATCCTAAGGAGAAAAGAAGAGAATGCAGGCCACCTGCCTATGGAGTTAGAGAGCCTGGGTCACGGTGGCTGCCCAGGAAATCCTCCCAAGGCACCCGACGTGGCGTCCACAGCGAGAGGGAGCTGCCTCGGGCCACTGTCTCTCACGGCATTGGGAGACCTTTGCTAACAAGGACTGAGCACACACAGCGGACTCCGAATGAGCACAAAACACACGTGGGGGTAAGACAAAGCCCGTGTGTCCTAGAAGGGGGCCGCTTCTCGCTCCTGCTGTGCAGAGAATGGGAGGGCTTCGCTGGGGAGGACTGCTGCCTGGGGTGAGGTGGCACAGGACCAAGGACAGGCCCCGGGGGCACCTGGCTCCCTGGGCTCAGTAACGGGAGAGGGTCATCATCATCAGTTACTTGTATGATCGTCACGGTGGGTCCTGGGCTCAGGTTCCAATGGGGCCTCTTGGCAGAGCCCTGGCCACTTCTCAGTTCAGACTTTCCTCTTACATTGAAATGATGGGGAAATGCCAAAAACAGGCTTACAAGCATCGTGGCCTGTTTTAAAAGTTTGCTTTTGTTAAATTGCCATTTCTGGCTACAAAAACACAAAGCAAAGTAATGGCGACTTACACAGAATCATCACACGATGTATTTTATTTTTATTTTTTTAATATATTTTATTGATATTTTACAGAGAGGAAGGGAGATGGATAGAGAGTTAGAAACATCGATGAGAGAGAAACATCGATCAGCTGCCTCCTGCACACCTCCCACTGGGGATGTGCCCGCAACCCAGGTACATGCCCTTGACCGGAATTGAACCTGGGACCCTTCAGTCCGCAGGCCGACGCTCTATCCACTGAGCCAAACCGGTTTCGGCCAACACACGATGTATTTTAAAACATCGGTTTGGTGTGCGCTCCCGGCCCAGGGAGGGTGGAGGTTCATTTGGGGAAACTGACTGTCAGTCCTGCGGAGACGTCCCTGGAATGTTCTCACCGCACAGGAGGGGGAAGGGCTACCTGTGAGGCCTTCGTGAGGGTGAGGGAGAGCAGGTGTCCCCCTTCCCCACGTCCCCCGCCTCCACCAGACCCCTGGGGCCCTCTGTGTGGTGTGTGCTCTCTTTGTGTTTCCTTCTCTCTTTATGTCTCTCTCTCTCTCTTGTCTCTCATTCTCTCGGTGTGTGCTCTCTTTATGTCTCTCTCTCTTTGTTTCTCTCTCTCTCGTCTCTCATTCTCTCGGTGTGTGCTCTCTTTATGTCTCTCTCTCTTTGTTTCTCTCTCTCTTTTGTCTCTCATTCTCTCAGTGTGTGTTCTCTTTATGTCTCTCTCTCTTTGTTTCTCTCTCTCTTTTGTCTCCCATTCTCTCTCCCAGTCCGTCTCTCTCCGTGACACACACACACACACACACACACACACACACACGTCTGGGATTAGGGTTTCCGCCAGCCGGTCCCTGTGCTTGGAGCTCAGCCTCGCTTTAATATCACACACAGCAAGAGCACATGCAAGTCGTTCCCTTCCCAGGAAAGTGAATTAAACCTTCACGAAGGCCCCAGGTTGCTGTGCGGCGGCCGGCTGCTCTATGTGGGCTGCGCCGAGCAGGCCCGTGGCTGGAGGTGATGCTTGCAAAGCTGGTGTTTACCAGCCCCCACCGGGGCCTTCTTCCCCAGCACCTTCGCTTGAGCCCAGAGCACTACTTTCTTAAAATCACTTCCTTTGCTCAGACAGGCTTTTCTTCTTGCGGAAGCGTCTTTGGGGAGCAAATTAGCTTGTTATAGATTCCAAGCATATGAGCTAAATCTCCCCTCCATTTCTAACACGCGGCGTGCCCCCCGCCCCGGAGATAGGCGGTGCGGGTGCTGATACCTTAATCACCTGACATGCCTCCCCTCCCTCCTCCAGCTGCTGCCTGCCCGCACGCTGCTCCCCGCTGCGGTCCAGGGCGCATGCAGGTGGCACTCGTACTTGTGGTTGCTCAAAAGGCAGCCCTCGAAGGGCCAGAAAGCGGTTATTCCTCAGCGTGTGATACAAGGTCACTGTGAAAGCACTAATCTGCCTGCTTGCAAAGCCGGACAAATAAGGGAATAAAAACCTGCCCGTACGCGGCAAAGCCCTGGGAGGAGGGGGAATGCTGCTAGCTAGAGAGCAAACTGCTGTGTGACCGATGAGGGGGCTGTTCTGGGAGGAGTGGAGACTCCTGGGACGTATCTAGGCGCTCAGGACGTACGTGTGAACTACTTGGATCAACAGAGATTGTCACCAAAGACTCTCGGGACCCACCGAGAGCAATTCCTCACAGACCACAGGATCCAGCATTCGAAAGAGCCCCCCGCCCCGAAGGTGGCAGCCTCTTTATGCTCCATCATTACACGGACAGCAGCAGCAGCAAGCTGGGAATGCGCATCGCCGGGGACAGTGGCCGGAGAGCCCTCCTCTGTGCAGACGAGCCCTGTGTACACAGCATAAGCCCTGGACCTAGGGCGGGACCATCAACCCCCAGGCTGCCCTGGAGCATGAGGGCGACTGGGTCGGGGAGTGGATGACTGTTCAACACAGAGGCAAACCCCGGAGGAAGAACATTCTGGCAGGAAAGGGTCAACGTGCTTTTCTCAGTCACACCTGACTGAGAGTTCAGCAATCCCCACTGGGAACGAATTCCAGTTGGGGTGTGTGTGTGTGTGTGTGTGTGTGTGTGTGTGTGTGTGTGTGAGATCAGGCTACGTCTTTCTAAATGAGTCTTTTCACGCCATCCTATTAGCAGAACCCTTCCTGGGACTGTTTACATACCTGCAAGGGGACCCACTTGAAAATAAAACCGACGAAACAAAGATCAAACACTTCTCGAGAACCTTAGAATGCCCTTCAGAGGGGCCCGGCTGTGGGGAACAATCAGAAGATGTGGAGCCGAGATTTCCGCCCAGAGGTCCTCGGTGTCGTTTTTATAACTAAGGACTAGACACCCACGGACTGTCCCTCCACAGAGAACCTCGCTGCATGTCGCAACAGAAACGTTCAAAGGACACCGTCAGAGGCCAGCACCAATACTTACAACATCCTGTGGGAAAGAACGGGTTTAGAAATATCCAGTCTTAACAAGTCTGCAGGGGTGGCCGTGTGAGCGTGCTTGTAGATTGCAACCCCCCGCCCTGCATACGTCATGAGCAGTTCTGACTGTGCTGTGCAGGTCAGAGGTCACGCGGATGTCTGAGAAGAGTGGGTGGTCATGAAAAGAAAGCCGCAGAGTGTGGCAGAAAGAGCCTGGCACCCACGGTGCCCACTCACCCAGTTTCTTTCTGGAGCGCGCTCCATTCACCAAGGAGCCCCCGTGGAGAGCAGCTCTGAGAATGCTAGCAGGGGACCCGTTACCAGGGGGACCTGAGGGTAATGAAGGAGACTATGAACTTGAGAATAATTAAGAGATGAGCAGCCCGCAAGGGCAGCGGAGGGAGAATCGCACAGCATCCCAAGAGGACAGGGGACGTCGGGTCAGATGGGAACCAAATTAGGGGCGGAGAGGCCAGAAAAGGGGGCCCCACATATTCCAAAGGCAAAATTAGGCTGCTTAGAGTGAAACTAATATTATTATTATGTCTGTTAAATGCTGTGACGCCCCCCTACACACATGCACACACACGCACACATGCACACACATGTTGCAGGGCATCATCCACGGCCCAGCACAGACAGTAACGTCACCTCTGAGACTGGGATTGCTGGGGAATGGCATGAGCACCGTGAGGAGGTCTCACACCCGGTCCGTAACGCACACTGTGAATCCACTTCAGCTTTCTCACCGGAAGGATTTCCATGCGCCCCTTCATCAGATAGAGGGAAAGATGGAAGTCATGGTGTCCCAAGCTCTTGGGGAGAAAGGAGAACAGAGACACAACAGAACTGTGGGGACTGGGTGGGGGAATAAGAAAGGAATTTCCTAAAGCCAGACCAGGAGTTTGGGCTGCAACCAGCCCTTTCCGTCCACCGGGCTAAGCTCTGGAACCACGTGTGGTAGGAGCTCCCCCAGCCGAGAAACGCGATTCTCAGAGCGACAGGAGTGTCAGAGGGACCAGCGTCCAACTGGGCCTCTGAGACCCTAGCAAATACTTGTACCTTCACAGAAATACACAAGAAATGTACAAACGAAAAGCCCCGCAGGCAACAGTGACATTTATTTGTGTCTAATGAATCTATGCCATTCAAAACCTTCACTGGCTAAAAATTCGCAGTGATTTCCTATCTTTAAATATCAAGGACATACTCAAAACTGCTCCTGGCTTTCTGGAAGATAACGCCCAGGTGAAGAAGGCCTTCCCTTTTCCCCTCCCCGCAAGCCCGCTCTCCGGGGCTTATGTCTAAAGCAGCCGTGGGCAAACTACGACCCGCGGGCCAGATCCGGCTGTTCTATCCGGTTCTCTTGCTCTCCCCTCCGCTCCTTTACTTTGAATTTATATTAGTTCACACAAACACTCCATCCATGCTTTTGTTCCGGCCCTCCGGTGCAGTTTAAGAACCCATTGTGGCCCTCGAGTCAAAAAGTTTGCCCACTCCTGGTCTAAAGTGTGTCTCAATCTACACCTGAGTCTCTGACTCTGCCCCGCAGGTCATTCACGGCTCAGAGATGCAGAGTAACCGGGATGCTGGACACGGACCGGGGTTGAGAAACTACCTGGGGATGTCAACATCCATGGGAAATGATGGCATGTATTTCCGTCTGAGAAAATAACTTTCCGCACCAAAACAAAGTAAAACCAGACCTTTGTTTGCTAAATGGTCGGGAAGGAGCTGTTATTTTGCAAACTCCCTATAACATTCTTTTTCAAAAATGATCCCCAAAAGGAATAACTCACAGGCCAGGGCTATTGAAATGTTGGTCCTCAGGCTCCTGAGAAAAGTGGACCTGAATTTTCAATGAGGTGATGGTGCGCCCGGAAATGAGTCCTTTCCACAGCAGCTTTATAGAAAAGCATCCATTTGAAGCATCTGAAGCTACAAATTTGGCCTCAAAAACACCTAAGATTGGGCTGTTCGTGAAAAACTGGCATTTCTACCCCTTGAGACACTGATCCTCGGTTTTCCGTTTTTCAAGGCACAATTTTTTAATCCTGTATTTACGTTGGGGAATGTAAGTCTTTGGAGACCAATCTATGTTTTATGTTGTATTTCCTTAGTTTCAAGATCCATGTGGAATTCATATGTACTAAGATATAAAAAAACATGCCTCTGAAATTGACAAAACAAGCCAGTTATCCACCCAAACCCACAGCGTAGCCATGTGACTCTGCCCGAGGCCCCAGCCCCCGGACTGTCCGTATTCCCAGGTGCCCACTTACAGGGTCGGGCCCCAGCCTACCCACAGCTGAAGGCCCGGTGGTGTCATCAGAGCCAACCGCAGGGGAAGCAGCGCTGCTTGGCACCAATGAAGCATCCTGGAGGGCGGAGACAGGAGCAGGGACGGCCCTCCCTGGTTAAGGAGACCACAGGGACTGCAGCTCACTGGGAGTCTGATGAGTTGTTGGCCTGGGGCTGAGCTTGCACTAATTCATCCCCTTTGCTTCTCAACCTGCTTATCCGGTTAAAACCAGGTCGGAAACCACATACCCCTGGGCGGCCCTAAAGGAGGAAAGCGTTCACAAAGCTCCCTCCTGGCCTCCCACAAGAGGTTAGAGACCGTTAGACGTGTCCCCTCGGGGCCTGCAGGGCCTCACTGTACCACGGTACTGAGACTGTACCATGTCTGACTGTCTGACCCCTGGGAGGTGAGACGCTGCTTCCAGAGGAAAAGCTGGGTCTGGCCAATGGAGCATGGACCCCACAAGGAACGAATGCAGACTCCTCTCCTCTGCAGCTCTGCACCCCTGAAAGTGGATAATCCCCACTTCACAGCCGCATCGTACAGGTGTGTTCTCAACCCCACTGCCGGGTGGCTGGTGTCTGCACCCCACCCCAACGTTTCCGTTTAGTGGGTCTAGGGCAGGGGTGGGCAGACTTTTTGACTCGAGGGCCACAATGGGTTCTTAAACTGGACCGGAGGGCCGGAACAAAACCATGGATGGAGTGTTTGTGTGAACTAATATAAATTCAAAGTAAAGGAGCGGAGGGGAGAGCAAGAGAACCCTCCGCTCTTTCGGCTCCGCGGGCCGGATAGAACAGCCGAACGGGCCGGATCCGGCCCGCGGGCCGTAGTTTGCCCACGGCTGCTCTAGGGTATGGCCTGGGTGTCAAGGTTTTTTTTTTTTAACAGTTTTCCACGTGATTCTTCTGTGCAGCTCAGTGTTTCTACTGCATGGAAGGTAAAGCCACTCACACAGCTGAGCGAGGCATTGTTTGCGGATGGAAAAGAAATGACGTGTGTGAACACTTGGCAAACAGCAACTTTTCGGTAGATGTGGATTTTCTGCCCTTCAGACACGTCACAGGTTGTGTTAGAAGACTGAGGGTGGGGCTCTGTGCCCACCTCGAGCTCATACTACTTCCCTTTAAGTGTTCTGAAGGCGGGCCGTTTCTAGGAAAAAAATAACATCGACAAACAATAGCTCTGGGTCCAGAGCTGGACTGGAGGCAAGGGCCAAGCTGGACTCTCCAGCTCAATCTTGACCTTGGGAACCGCCTGTGGGGCCCAGGTGCTGTTCTCCAGAGGGGGCCCCAAGATCACTTTCCCAAGGAGATGCCTTCAGTCTCCAGATTCTAACCCTGCAGCCCCAGCACAGCACACCCATGTTCAGCTCTGCGGTCACTCTCTCTCCTTGTCAGGCAAAGTCTTTACTTCTGCGTTGACTTTGGTGCAAACCTTAGCTGGCAAAATGGCAGACAGAGTTCCTGCCTTTCGATGATTAAAACTCGTCCAGTGAGACCAAAATCACTGCCTGCCCAGCTGACACACCAGACAGCGAGGGTTTGATATGCTCTCGGGCTGGGCCCTCCCCCCACCCGCACAGCAGGGGGGCCATGCTGACAACCCTTCAAAGCACCGTGCTCCTGGATCTCCTACAAGGTGACATTTGTACAGATTCACGCCTGAGGGAGGAAGAGGGAGCCCGGGCCTGCTTCCCTGATGCACCTTCACTTCAAATCCCTGTGATCAGACTCCCGCAAGCCTTCCTATTCCTTCTGCTCTGGGCCCTTAGTCTGAAGTTGTGCAGGGTGCACACACCCCACCTCCACTGCCTGCGCTGTGACATTCCTCCTCTGTATACACAACAGTAGTAAACAGTACACAGCACTGTCAGGCTGCATGCTGGGAATGCCAGAGGCGTAGCAATCCATTCATAGGGGAGGACCTATGGAAGAAGCTAGGGGGCCACAAAGACTTGTTCGCATGATGCTAAATGCTTCCGATTTCTTGCCTGAACCTGCAAGGATGCCGGCAGGCACCATCACTTCATAGTACGGTGTCAAACGAAGAACCCCACTCGGTGCCTGATGTGGAGGCAAGGCTCATGAAGGTTAGCAAATTAAGTTAATTGGGTGAATTAGTTTGTGTTTCTGTGCTCCTGTGTTGAAGCATTCCTACAAGTTCTCATGGATTGATAGCTGGAACGGGCGAATTTCCCATTGACAACTGCCATCAAGGTTCTGGTGCCCAGAGGGCGTAGACTAGGCCCTTTTCTGACTCTCATGGAATGAATGTCTGTATCCTCCCAAAACTCACTGAAGCTCTAACCCCCAATGTGATGGTGTTTGCAGATGGAGCCTTTGGAAGGTGATTGCATTTAGGTGAGGTCATGAGGGTGGGGCCCTCAGAATGGGATTAGTGCCCTTATAAGAAGAGAAAGAGACTAGATTCTCTCTCTCTCCCTCTCTCCCTTTCTTTCTCTCGTCTCCCCTCCCTCCCATGTGAGGACACAGCAAGAAGGTAACAAGCCAGGAAGAGGGTCCTCACCAGACATGACCTTGCCAGCACCTTGATCTTGGACTTTCCAGCCTCCAGAACCATGAGAAATACATTGTCCATTGTTTAAGCCTCCCAGTCTACGGTATTTTGTTATAGCAGCCTAAGCTGGCTAAGGCATGAACCAGGGACTCCATAAAGACAGGAAATGTCCTCAGCTTCATTAGTCATCAGGAGATTCACATTAAAATTACAGTGTGATGCCCTGGCCAGCTTGGCTCAGTGGATAGAGCGGCAGCCTGTGGACTGAAGGTTCGATTCCGGCCAAGGGCACACGCCTGGGTTGTGGGCTCAATCCCCCAGAGGGGGTGTGCAGAAGGCAGCCAATCAATGATTCTCTCTCATCATTGATGTTTTAATCACTATCCTTCTCCCTTCCTCTCTGAAATCAATAAAGAAATATATTTAAATAAATAAATAAATAAATAAATAAAATTACAGCGTGATATCACTTCAAAAATGGCTCAATCAAAAACAGTAAGAAAGAGCACGTGTCAGGAAAACATCAGAGCAATGGAAATGGCACTGCTGGTGGGAATATATTAATCCAACCACTCTGGGAATCTGATCTAGCAATCCCACCCCTGAACATGAGTCCCTGAGAACTCCATACGTATCTTTACCTAAAGAAATAAGATGTTCACAGTGACACTATTTGTAATAGCCACGGGCTGGGAACAACCCAAATGCCGGCCACTGTAGAAAGGATACACTGTGGCGTATTCACAGAATAGAAAACTGTCAGCAATGAGAATGGACACCCTGCAACCACAGGCAAGAACGAGGCAGAATCTCACCAACATAACACTCAGCAAAGAGCCGGCCGTGCTCCATGTACCTGAGGCAGAGACTCTAACTCGGGCTGTTGGAAGTCAGAACGGCGATCGCTCTTGTGGGGAACCGGAGGCTCCCCGTGCTGGCATGTTTGGTTTCTTGACCTGGATTCTGGCGACACAAGCACGTTCAGGTTCCAAAAATCCATCCAACTAGTACACTTAGGATATATGCCCTTTTCTATATGTATATTTTAATAAAACATTTTTAAAAGCATATTCCTTTTGAGGGCAAAATCATTCTGAGAACAATGGGCTCATCCTATATCATAAAAGCCCAGCAACCGTAATGGCAGAATGACCGCTCAACCAGTCACTATAAGGTATACTGACCGCCTCTTGGTCCCTTTCCCTGGCCGCCAGGCTCCCATCGCCTGATGGAAAACGGGGACCAGGGGTGGGTGGCGAGGGATGTGGGCGGCATCAGGCCAAGGCCCCCACCCCTCCGGTCGCCCCACACACACACAGGGTGAGGGCAGGGCCACGAGCGGGCGGGACCGGCTGACCTCTCGGTACCTCCTCTCCAGCCATCAGGCTCTGACCGCCCGATGGCAAACTGGGAACCCGGGTGGCTGCCAGCAGCCAGGAAAGATGGCCCTGATAACAGGGTAGGCCTAGGGACCGTACCCGCACATGAATTTTGTGTGCTGGGCCTCTAGTTGATAATAAGTTGAAAGAGACTTGGCTGGCCAACAGTAATTGTACAATCTTTAAACCCAGGCTAGGTGACCTCACCCCTGGACCTCAGCTTTGTCACTGTGACAATATCTAAAAATTTCTGTAAAGACTCTTTGGGAATACCAAGGTGAGCGCTCGTTATTGGAGGAGGGAGAGGAACGCTAAATAGGAGTGATGTTCGTAGAGGAAAAAAGGCAATTTCCCTGTGAAATGTGCTCTCCCGGGGGTGTCCAGGGGCGTATGCAGTAGAGAGGCCTCTGATCCTCCCTTCCCAACCTCAACAGGGACATGTTCTGGGCCGGGCTCAGGGCAGCCTGTCTGGCTGGATCCTGCTCGGGTCTTCCTCACTCCAGCTGCTCTCCAAGCCTTTTAGTGAGGATCTTCCAGCCCTTAATTACTCTCCCTTCCCTCCACCAATCCATTAGCTCTCTTGTGATCGCTCTCACCGTGAATGTCTCTCCTGGCTTATTGCACCTCGGAAGCCTGGAAGGGAACACGGTTCTTGCCAGCAGCTCAGCTCCTGAGGTTTCCGGGACTTTGAGTCAATTAACTCCACGAGGGGAGAGTGCTCAAACCTGCACCCTCATCCTCAGGAGGCTTCCAGAACCCCTCCGTGACTCCAGGAGCTCCCCACCGCCCCAGCTGCTGGGGCCTGTCCACTGTGTTGTAAGCGAATAAGAACTGGCTGAAATTCCAGACTGCCTTTCTATCATGGAGCCACCTAGAATGTTACCTTGGGTGTTTTAAAGACACTTCCAGCAACCAGATGGAAAGACAGTGACCTGTTATGTTAAGCCACCCAGCGCGTGCCCTTTGCCACGGCAGCCACGGGAAACCAATATGTGGAGAGAACATGGACAAAGCTGGTACCCAGTGGGGTGGGAGCTGGGTGGGAACAGGGAGGGTCCGGGAGAGGAAGGCAAGCAGGGGATGTCTCAGTTGGTGGCTTAAGGGATGGTGGTTCCACTTCTTAGTCGTTCCACTTACTAAGATTAATAAACCACGTCTGGCCAGCATGGCTCAGTGGTTGAGTGTTGACCTATGAACCAGGAGATCCTGGTTTGATTCCTGGTCAGGGCACATCACCGGATTTTGGGCTCGATCCCCAAAGGGGGTGTGTAGGAAGCAGCCAATCAATTATTCTTTCTCATCGCTGTTTCTATCTCTTTCTCCCTCTCCCTTCCTTTCTGAAATCAATAAAAATATGTATATTTTTAAAAGAATGGGTTCTAGAAGGCAACACAGGCAGCATAGAGACTAGCTGGCAGCCCACTGTACTAGCTGCCTCATACCCAGTCACTCATTCACTCACCCATGCCTGCATTCATTCATTCATTCATTCACTCACTCACTCATACCCATTCATTCATTCCTTCATTCAATTACTCTTTCATTCATTCACTCACTCACTCATACCCAGTCATTCCTTCACTCACTCATGTCTGCATTCAGTCATTCAGAGTCTCCTCCACTGGGCTGTGGATTCCACAGGAGTGAAAACCTGCTCTGCTGAGCCCATGGTGGGTGCCCCCTGAACTCTGAGAAAGGATGGGGCAGAAAGGTGACTCCAATGAGTGCCCTGCAGCCAGACCCTCTTCCCTCTAGGTTCCTGCCTTTTGACAAATCACCAGGGGCAGCCACCAAATCATAATGTGATCATGCTGGAGTCTTTAGGCCAAAGAAGAGAGAAAAAAATCAATGAATCAACAACTTGATAGACTTCTAGGCACCCACCCAACTCATTCATTACTGAGAGAAGCAGCCTGTGAGTGAGGGTACTATTCCAGTACCCAGCACCCTGCCCACAGGGAAGAAGAGCCCAGGGCATCTGCCATGAAGTGGGGGCCAAGGCTGGGAAACAGGGCTTCTGGGACCCGGATGGCTGAGCAGACGCCCAGGAGGCCTGTCCCAGCCTCCAGGAGCTGGGGGAACCTGGAGACGGCCTCAGGGACCTCATCTCCACTGGAAGGAGTGAGCCCGGACAGGCAGCGGGAGCAGAGCTCTGTGGGGAGTGGGGAGAAATTGGGGGCAGGGAGAAGGACAGCACGAAGGGACGCGGCAGTTAAAGGCCAGGGCTGTGAGCAAATCTCTGTTTACGGGGGTTGTGTAGGAAGATTTGTCACTGTTAAGTCTGAAGTCATATTGAAGCCTGCCAGAGCCCGGCACACCAACAGCCACGTGTGGGAAAGTGCCCCCAGATTCCAATTCTCTTTTCTTTGTTTCTTCCTCTTCACACAAACTAGCCCTGGGAGCACGTAGACACACCCCCAAATTTATACTGGTAAGTCCCTAGAGTCCCCCATGTCCTGCGGGGATTGTCACACCCAAATGATACCACCAAACAAGAACACCACTCTGTACTGAGCACCGTCTGTGCCACTTAGGGCCATCGACCCATGGAACCACCCTGCAGGGTAGACGTCACTCCTCCCCAATGGAGGGAACGGCTCTTCCCAGATCACCAACCGCCCTGGAGCTCATGGAAGTTGAGGAAATGACTGAGGCCCCGGCGCGTGGAACTTCATAGAGATTGACTTATAAGTTGACTCCTTAATATACCTTCTACCACTTCCAGTTGCCTGGATAAAGCCCAAACTCATCATCATGAACCCCAGCCACTGCTGTAAGGGACTCTAGCTTCTGTCCACCTCCTACCAGTCTCAGTTCATGACACCCACTGCTCGCCCCAGCTCTGGAAGCCGCGTTATCTGGTCATTGAAGCTTCTTCACCCTCAACACGCCCCCACGGGTTTGCACCCCTGGGCGGTTGTGTTTTGTGTTGCTGCATTTCTACCTGGAATGTTTGGTCTCCTTCTCAAGTTCAAGGCCATTAGACATCAATTAGAGCGATGCTGCTGAAGGTGTGAGCTACCTGAGTCCACCCGGGATGCTCCCCACCAGTGGAGGCTCTGAGGTTGCTTGCCAGGGTAAACCATCCAGATTTTTAGGAGCGAGTATGGGAATCTGCTTTGCTAACAAACTCCCCCGGTGACAATTATGCTCCACACCAGGCGTCCTCAAACTACGGCCCGCGGGCCACATGCGGCCCGCCGAGGACATTTATCCGGCCCGCCGGGTGCCGCTGCCTGTCCTGCTTAGCAGCCGACTCATCCCGGGCCCGCAGTGCGCATAGGAATTTGTTCATAGTTTTTTTTTTTTTTAAACTATAGTCCGGCCCTCCAACGGTCTGAGGGACAGTGAACTGGCCCCCTGTTTAAAAAGTTTGAGGACCCCTGCTCCACACAATTTGGAACCCGACTTCAGGAGACTCCAAGTTCCAAGAGGATGTGCTCACACCTACTCCTAGTGCTAGGGTAGAGGCTGACCCGGAGAAGACCCTAAATATTTAGGAAGCCGTTACACTGAGCAGCCAGGGCTCGTTAGACATAAATGGATTTCAGGGGAATTGTTGGACGGATAGACAGGTGGGTCGTGGGTGGATAAATGGATGTAATGGCCCAATGCCATTACCTCCTTTGTCCAGTAAAATGTCACTGACCTTCCACGCCCAAGTGGCAATAGCCACGCCCTTCCTGTGCTCCCACCACTTTCTTGATTGGATAACAGGAGCTGTGGGCCTCCTACAGTGGCCTATGACCTCCTTGAAGACAAAGAACGTGTGTCTTATTCTTCTCTTCAGCCCAACACGGAACAGAGATGTCTGGCTCCATTCGCACTCCATAAATGTGCAGTGAACTAAAGCAGTCGCTCATAAACTACTCACTGAACAAAGGAGCCCGTGAGCACAGGAGGAGGGATCCGGGTGAAGGAGAAACAGACCTGGGAAGGTTGGGTTGGAGGGTGAGGGTGCAGAGGGGGGGCAGGAATCCTGAGATCTGCAATTTCCTGCACTTGGCAAAAGGTAAGTACCTCTCTTCCTGCCCAGTCCCAGGGCTGGGAGCAGAGGGAGCCGCCATATGGGGAAGCGAGGACAGGATGTCTCTGGGAATAACAGACTCAAGACGGGGCGTCCCTAATGTGCTGGCAGCGGGTGTTGTTGGCAGTGCCCAGCTCGCCCACCCGCCCCCGTGGGCAGCTGTAGTTTGAAGAAGTGGAATTCAAGGGCTTCAGAAGACAGGCTGTTGCAATGGAAAAAGAAGGTCTGGACTTTGGAATCGTAGTCCCTGGGCGAGAATCCCAGCTACTCCACTCACCAGCTCTGTGATTGGGTTCTCTGCTCTCCTGACTGTAAAACTCAGCCCAAGACAGCCCTCCTCTGCCCTTTGCACACTTGCATTTGGTTAAAATGACCGTGCACCCTAGCTTTGCTCACAAGAGTCCCAGTCCATGCCTGTTATCCTGGTAAAATTAGGAACAGCACCCCCTTTCAGTATCAAAGGTGCCCCAAGGCGAAGACTAAATTACATGGTCAGCACACATTTGACCTACCCTTCTGCATCCCCCTCCTCAACATGTAGGGGTCCAGGATAGGAGCTGTTGTCGTGGGCTTTCCAAACCCCCAGGTAATTCCAATGCACAGTCAAGAATCACTGCACTGAGTGTACACTTCATGAGAGCAAAGGCCAAATCTAGCTCATTCTCAGCTGGATCTCCAGCATCATCAAGTACCGCGTCCTCAATCAATATTTGCTGAATGAAAGAATGAATGAATGAATGAATGAATGAATGAATGAATGGCTTGAACAGGTCAGCTTCCATCTCCTGTGCTCACACAGCATCCAATCTTCATCTCCCTATCTCAGTACCCAGGAAAGTGCCCACCTCACAGTAGATGCCAATCAGTGTGTTGCTGATGGGTGAGTACATGTAAATCTCCCTTTCTTCACCTGTAAAACGGGGGTGTCCTTTGCTTGTGTGCAGACAAGGCAGCAAGTGCTTAATGAACTTTCAGCTCAGTGGAACCTAAAGGACTATCTACCTGTTGGCAGAGACTTTGATATTATGAGAACAGCCTGGTGCAAATCCCAAGTCTTAGCCTGGACCACAGCAGAGGCAGCAGCAATGCCTCCTCCTTGGGTTAGACTGTAACACCACCTGTTGTGGCGAATTTTTTTTCTTGATCTTCTTTGTTGGCCCAGCTGTGCTGGCTGCTGCATTTTACCACGCTCGTTTTTTAATCACTCAGCCCTGAGCAGGTCATAAAAAGGGAACGCAAAGTCATTAACACGTTAATGACCCAGTCAGTCACCAGTGACTGACACTCTACTTTCCGTCTGGAAGACAAAACAGGCTGGGCACTTAACATGTTAAGGTGGGCACGTGGATCTGCTCCAGTAGCCCAAGCCCAATTCCTCGGTCTTCGTTAAGGCAAGGAGCCAAACCAGAAGGGACAAGGAGCCAAATAGCAGAGGATGTCCGCCATCTTTCTACCTTACCCGTCTTCATTGGCTCAGTGAGAGCATCTAGTCAGGTTACCGTGGTTACCATAAATACAGATGGCGGGTACGGCTACTGAGGAACTGTCTGGAAGATGTGCCTCTATCTTCTGAAATATCTCTAGACAAGTACGTGTGTCTGGCCCAGCTGACCTGTCCCACTATGCATCTGCATGAAAGAAAACTGCTTCTCGTTTCTTCCTTCCGTTATTTTTATCGATGTCATAGATGTTCATGACTTCAGATGTCAAATCATTAGAAGACTGATCATCAAATCAGCAATTGACTACCCCAAAATGACAAATTTCAACTTTTTTTTAGCTATGTACTGTTTACTTCCTACCATATTACATTTTTACCTAAAATGTTGGCTATTACTATGATTCTTTCTTTTCTTTCTTTTTTTTTTTTTTTTTACTCCTTACCTGAGGATATGTTTTTATTGATTTGAGAGAGATGGAGAAAAAGAGAGAGACAAAGAGAAAGAGAAACACACTTCAATGTGCGAGAGAAACATCGTTCGGTTGACTCCCATATGCACCCAACCAGGGATGGAATCTGCAACCTTCTGGTGTTCAGGACAGCGCTCCAAGCAACTGACACCCGGCTAGGGCTGATTCTTGATTTCTCAATTTTCTACATTATCTAAATCTATTACAGAAAATGCAACTGAGCACCTTTAAATTTCTCCTACACTTGCCCTCCACTAATATTCTCCCCGTCTCCCCCATGCTATTCTCCGCACATCTCTGCGGGGGGGCCAGAGGAATAGCAGCTGTCCTTTCTACTGGCTCTCGGCTTACTCCTCCCACTGACTAGCTGGCCCCCATCCCTCCCTGCCGGGCTCACGGAGCTGATGATCTCAGAACACACGGTGGTCATGCATGCCTCGTGCCTTTGCACACATGTTCTCGGCTTGACCCCTCCTGAGTGCCCGCAGTCTGTCGATCACCTCCTCTGGGGTTTACCCAACAGCTCCCCCAGGCCTCAGGCTCTCCCAAGCACTCTGCACTCACCTCCATTAGGGACCCACCGCGGTGCACTTGACCGTGTGCATACGTTTCCAGCACTCGACTTTGCTCTTTGGGGGGAAAGACCTGCATCCTCTCATTCGTTTGCTATCTTCCCAACGTGCCCGCCAACCACCTAGTACATGATGGGGACTCAAACTGTGCATTGCCAGAAGACTGGAATGCGAGAATAAGGGTTCAGCAAGCGAGTCCCTCCACGCCACAAAGTCATCTTCATTTCAAATGATTCCTCCCCAGCCCCCGAGGCTGCAGGAGGACTCTGCTGGCCCACGGAAGCACCACAGCCGCCACCGAGGCCTGGCTATTTCAGGTTTAACATTTAGAAAGATACACTCGCTGTTCCTGTGATATTTGTGAAGGCATTTCTCTACGCTGGTAGCTAAAGGCGATGGCAAAGTTCGAAGGACAAAGTCAATTTATTGAATCAGACATTAGAAGGGGCATCCCATTCAGCTCCCGAAAAAGGCCAAACATTGATTTTTTAAAGACAAAACCATGAAATATTTTGCCTTTTTCCTAAGGGAAAAATAGAAGTTGTGTTACTTCTCATAACTGGGGTACCTGACCTAGTCCCAAGACCGTGGGGTTGGTGTTGAAGTGGGACCAGCTCTGGCGTTTTTATTTGCTTCCACGTCTGCAACAGTAGGTGAGCTGGTCCATGTGGATAACCACAGAAGTGCTCAGAACGCCATGCAAGTGCCTGCCCTGGTGTCTGAGCTTCCACCACCTGAGAACTCTTCCCGGAGAGACGGGTGGTTGCAGAGGTTGCACGTGAATCAAAAGACGGAGGCGAATTGCACCGCCGCTGCCACTTCCTGGTGGGCCAGGAGGCCTCGCGGATTTGGTGTCCTCTCCAGGAAAACAGTGAGCGATGATGACATTCGCATCACAGAACCTGAGTATGTGCATGGGAAAATGCACATAAAAGCATTTTGTCAGTGGTGGAAAATCGATTCAGCTGTCTGTTAGCTAACGTTTGAATTCTTTCTTGGATATTCACAGCACATCTGGCGAGGGTACATTCCCATAGTCCCCTTTTACAACAAAACAAAGCACTGAGGCTCAGCGAGGTCAGTAACCTGCCCTCTGCATCTTGCTAAGTTTTGTGGTTCATTCCTATTGTTGATGTTACTGGATTTGATCACTATAATTCTGAGAATTACATACAAAATACAATGTCATCCTCCTAGTTACCTTGGGTTCTTTTTCAGTCCTTACCTCTCTGGCTTAAATTATTTTTATTAATAATTGAACGAAAAGAATCATAAAATCGCTTCTGCATCTCCTATGAAAGTACTGTTTAATGTATTATTTATTATGTCATTAAAAGACTCTCATATACAGTAACAAGAAATAAAGTCCTTTCAGAATGTCCTGGCAGGAGGTGAGTTTGTACTTCTTTAATAACAGGTGTCCTTTCTTCTGACTGATAGAGAACATATGAATCCATCACATTTTCTTTCTTTCCTGCCACCAAAAGTGTCTAAACCAAATTTACTCTCAAGTGACTCAAAATGTTGTTTATTCATTCATTTTTTTTACTCATTGTTCAAATTCTTAATGTCATTTGTTAATGACCCTATGTGCCCACAAGTACTGTTCTGGGGTAGGGATATCGCAATGGAAGAAAAATACATAAATTCCTGTTCTCTCAGATCTCACATGTTGTGGAGAACACACATAAATAATAAGCTTAAGTAGAATGTCAAAGCTGATAAGTGCTCTGCAGAAAACAATGCAGAGAAGAAACACAAAAAGTATCAGAATAGAGAAGGGAGGAGAGAGGGTGCTCTTTTACAAGGTGTCAGGAAAGGTGTCATCAAGGAGGCGACATTTTTTCCATTTCCAGCTGTAGTCTAGCTGGCTTGTTTCAGAACAACCTTCTCCCCGAGGACAACCAGAAAAATTGGATGAAAGTATTTTAAATATTTTGTTTGCAGGAATTCGAGAGCTCCTCAACTTGAAGACCCAATATCCCAGAGAGAAGAGAAGCGCAGAGAAATGAGCCCTACCATCCGACTCCACTTGAGGCATTTGATGATTTGTAAATGAAGACCAAGAGGCTAAGAAGCCAAGAAGAGACTGGGATAAGAGGCTGAAATTTCAGCCATCTCCAAGGACCAAAGGGACAATAATTGCAATACAGGGCACGCCAATGAAAGGGGGCGTGTAAACACCACAAGCTTTCAGTTCAGACCACCACACTTTTCCACCCCAGGAATAAGGACCAACTGGAAATTTACCAATTTCCACAAAGACTGAAGATACAGTTTCGACTCAGCTCAGTTCCACATCGGTTCATTATTATCCTCCTAAGTCCTGCCAGAAGACAACTCCATCCTAGAGACTCAGGTTCATTCTAGATTTTTGTCAGTGAAAATTTATTAGGCATATTGGCAAACAGAACCAAGAAAAAGGAAACAAAACCAAGAGGGAAAAGGAGGCCATTGAAACAAACCCAAAGAAGATCCGGAAGTGAATTTTTAAATAACAGTGATTAATATGTGCAGGAAAATAAATGACCAGTCAGGTTATTCCACCAGAAAACTGGAATCTATAAAAAATAATGAAATGTAAACTTCAATACTGAAAATAGTTTCAGAATAAAGATTGGTTTAATAGGAGACTAGGCACAATGGATAAAGGATTAGTGAACTGGAACACAGATAGGTAGAAAACTCACACTAAATCATGGTGAGACAAGAGTGTGGAAAGCATGGTGGGGGTGGGGGAGAATAGGATACATATGACACATGACCAAAATATTTAACACTAATTCAAGTCCTAGAAAGAGAGAAAAGAGAGAAACCAAGATGGCAGCATAGGTAAACACCTGAACTGCTGCCTCGCACAACAATTTCAAAACTACAACTAAAAGACAAAACAGACATCATCCAGAACCATAGGAATGCTGACTGAGTGGAAATTCTACAACTAGAAGGAAAAAGAAAAGCACACTGAGACTCACAGGAGCTGCAGAAGACAGAGGTACGGAGGCACACACACGGAGAGGGCTGGTAACTGAGTACGTGGCTGGCTTTCTCAATCGGGAGGGAGAAAAAAGCTCCCGACTACTCTGAACTCCAGTTCCGGGCGAGACTCTGGGGACCCAGACTCATTCGGGGAGAAACTGGACTGTCTGGCAGTGGGCAAAACTCGAGGGCGGCTTTCTCTCAGAGGTGCTTGCAGCAATTACCGCAGGACAATTAGGGCAGGGCTGATGGGAAGCCATTGCTGTTTGCTCCACCCTGAGATCCTGCCCCAGGAAGCCATTCCTGTTTTCTCCGCTCTGAGACTCCGCCCCATCCAAGCTGAGTGCAGAGGCTTTTGCATATGAATGGCCTGGTCCTTTGAATTCTAAACTTACCTAACAAACTGCAGCTGAGTCAGTGAGACCCAGAACATCCAAAAGAAGGCCCAAGGCCCCACAGCAGCTTGCACTGCTTCACAGCTGGGCCTCATCTGGGCACCTCCAAAACCCAAACAAAGAAGAGGAATCTGCAGATCTCTCTGTAGCTCCTGCTGGGTGGTCTCAGGCAGGGGCTAAATTAGCACCTTCTTGGAGATCCAAGAGCCAGTGTACCCAGGGGTCAGAGTGGGACCATCCAGATTACAACTCCTCAGATCCATAAGGAACACACTCAGGGGGCAGACTCAGTGAGCACCAAAGCCCCACAGAAGCAAGTCTTGTCTCATAAGGGTGTCTCCAGCACAGAAGTTCTCCCATTGTAGACACAGCTGGTCCTCACAGCCAATTGGCCTGGAGGTCAATTCCTCCCAGTGATACCAACAACATCAAGGCTTAACTACAACAAGACTGTGCACACAGCCCACAAAGGGGTGCACCAAGAGTGTCCACCTCAGGTAACTGGGGAGGCTGAGCCACTGAGCCCTAGAGGACACCTAGCACACAAAGCCACTCTATCAACTCAGGGAAGCAGCCAAAATGCGGAGACAAAGAAACAGGTCACAAATGAAAGAAATGGAGGAAAGCAAATGAGGGGATATAGAGTTCAAAAACATGGTTATAAGGTTTTTCAAGAATTTTCTAGAAAAGGCCATAAATTTAGCAATACCCTTGAGGATATGAAAAAGGACCAACTAGAAATTAAGCATACACTGACTGAAATAAAAAGTAATATACAGAGATCCAACAGCAGACTAGAGGATCGCAAGAATCAAGTCAAAGATTTGAAATACCGCCAAAACCGGTTTGGCTCAGTGAATAGAGCGTCGGCCTGCAGACTGAAAGGCCCCAGGTTCGATTCCGGTCAAGGGCACGTAACTTGGTTGTGGGCACATCCCCAGTAGGAGGTGTGCAGGAGGCAGCTGATCGATGTTTCTCTCTCATCGATGTTTCTAACTCTCTATCCCTCTTCCTTCCTCTCTGTAAAAAATCAATAAAATATATTTAAAAAAAAAAAAAGATTTGAAATACAAAGAAGCAAAAAACACCCAACCGGAAAAGCAAAATGAAAAAAGAATCCAAAAATATAAAGATAGTGTAAGGAGCCTCTGGGACAACCTCAAGCGTACCAACATCAGAATTATGGGGGTGCCAGAAGAAGAAAGAGAGCAAGATACTAAGAACCTATTTGAAGAAATAATGACAGAAAACTTCCTCCACCTGGTGAAAGAAATAGACTTACAAGTCCAGGAAACGCAGAGAACCCCAAATAAAAGGAATCCAAAGAAGACCACACCAAGACACATCATAATTAAAATGCCAAGAGCAAAAGACAAAGAGAGAATATTAAAAGCAGCAAGAGAAAAACAGTTAGTTACCTACGAGGGAGCACCCATACGACTGTCAGCTGATTTCTCAACAGAAACTATGCAGGCCAGACGGGAGTGGCAAGAAATATTCAAAGTGATGAATAGCAAGAACCTACAACAAGATTACTCTACCCAGCGAAGCTATCATTCAGAATTGAAGGTCAAATAAAGAGCTTCACAGATAAGAAAAAGCTAAAGGAGTTCATCACTGCCAAACCAGTATTATATGAAATGCTGAAAGGTATTCTTTAAGAAGAGGAAGAAGAAGAAAAAGGTAAAGATAAAAATTATGAACAACAAATACATATCTATCAACAAGTGAATCTAAAAATCAAGTGAATAAAAAATCTGATGAACAGAATAAACTGGTGAATATAATAAAATCAGGGGCATAGAAAGGGAGTGGACTGACAATTCTCAGGGGGAAAGGGGTGTGGGGGGTGTGGGAAGAAACTGGACAAAAATCGTACACCTATGGATGAGGACAGTGGTGGGGGGAGGTAAGGGCAGAGGGTGGGGTGGGAACCGGGTGGAGGGGAGCTATGGGGGGAAAAAAGAGGAACAATTGTAATAATCTGAACAATAAAAGTTTATTTTTAAAAAAGAGAGAGAGAAAAGAGAAGATCAGTTAACAACAGCATTGAAGAGATGGTGACTGAAGATTTTCACAACTAGTGAGCTAAAGCAACATCCCAAGCCACAGATTTTTTAACTTGTACAACATTTAACAGTTACTTGAGTCCTAAAAACAACTGGATAATTGATTCCTTGGGTCATTTTTGTTGAAATCTGGATGAGACATTTACCTAACTTTGTTCTTCTCAAGGTGCCTCACTGGCCAGAATTGTTCCACAGCCAGGAGCATTCTGTGTTTCATGCCTGAAATGTGCTGAATTGCTTTTTCCTTGTTTCATCATTGCATTTATTAACCTCCACTGCACAAACTCATATTGCCTGCTTGCATCTCCCATTCATATTTCTTAGGCTTTTTTGTATCTCTTGACAAGCCACAGATTCTTTTTTTTTTTAAAGACAGTATGTTTTCTCTTTTTTAATTATGTTTTTACTGATTTTAGAGATAGAAGAAGGGAGGAGAGAGAGAGACAGAGAGAGAGAGAAACAGCAATGTGAGAGAAAAGCATCAATCAGCCACCTCCCACATGCCCCCCACTGGGGGTCAAGCCCACAACATGGGCATGTGTCCTGACTAGGAACTGAACTGATCTTTGGGCATATGGGACAACCCTCAACCAACTGAACCACACCAGCCAGGGCTCAATCTCTCTCTCTCTCTCTCTCTCTCTCTCTCTCTCTCTCTCTCTGACAGTGATTTTAGGGAAAGGAGGAAGGAAGTAAGAAAAAGAGAAGGAAAATGCCCTGGCCGGTTTGGCTCAGTGGATAGAGCGTCGGCCTGCGGACTGAGGGGTCCCAGGTTCGATTCCGGTGAAGGGCATGTACCTTGGTTGAGGGCACATCCCCGATGGGGCATGTGCAGGAGGCAGCTGATCAATGTTTCTCTCTCATCGATGTTTCTAGCTCTCTACCCTCTCCCTTCCTCTCTGTAAAAAATAAATAAAATATATTTTTTTTAAAAAAAAGGAAAAAGAGAAGGAAACATTGATGTTGAGAGAGAAACATAAATCAATTGCCTCCCATACACACCCTAAATGGGGGTCACACCCACAACCTGGGTATGTGTCCTGACCAGGAATTGAACCCGTGACACTTTGGTGCACAAAACGATGCCCAACCAACTGAGCCACCCGACCAGGGCAAGCCACAGATTTCTTAAGCAAAGACCTGAGGTGGTTGAGAAAGGAGCCAGGGATACATCTAGGGAAAGAAGACTCCAGGCATAGGAAACATCAAGTGCAAACATCCCAAGGCAAGAATTCCAACTTGACTGGAAATAAGTGAACAAAAGGGAAATGAGATCAACGAGGTGAAAGGGCAAGGTCAAGTGTTATAGAACCCTTTAACACCCTTGGCTTTTACTGAATCTGATATGGTTAGCCACTTTCTCAAAAGAAGACAGACCTCATCTGACTTAGCTTTCAAAGTGGGCCATTACCGTGAAAGGAACAAGTTTCTCATTATTCCTTTCATCAGGTTTCCTATTGTTGCTTAACAATTACTACAAAAACAGTAGCTTAAAACAGCACACCTTTACGGCCTCACTGTTCTGTCGGTCAGAAGTGCAGACAGGCTCATGTGAGAGCTCTGCTTGGGGCCGCACCAGGTTGAAATCAAGGCATGGGCGAGGCCAGGATCTCATCGGGGGTGTCCAGCAAAGCATTTGCTCCTAAGTTCAGTTAGTTTACTGTATGAATTCAGTCCCCTGCCATTGCAGGGCTGGGGTCCCCACTGCCTTGCTGGCTGTCACTCTCAGCTGCTAAAGGCTGCAGGCGTTCCTCGGTATACGGCTCCTCCATCTTCGAAGCAAGCAAGGGCACATGGAATTTCCTCGAGTTTCAAGTCTCTGCCCACATTCTTATTATTCAAATGAATAAAAAAAAAGAGACATAGGGAGGTTGTAGGCTGCCCATTATCACATTACTAATTAGGATTGCTATGGCTCTTTTGTTATTAACTATAGTTAATAGGATTGGGAATAGGCTGAGTAGGGAAGGAAGCAGATAAAGAGAAACCAGTGACAGTTTTATTCTAGACCAGTGATTGTCTACCTGTGTGCTACAAGAATTTTTAAAATATGCAATACCTGACTATTTTAGTCAGGGACACTGACCTGTTTTGTCAAACAAAACAAAAAAACAAACAAACAAAAAAAACTCCAACACAACAGCCAACACAGCAATAGCCATCCAGTGTGAATGAATCAAAATTACACCTGTTTTGTTGTGAGATCAGCAAAAACATATTTTTTGGTGTGCCACAAAATCTTAGTAATTTGTTTATGTGTGACAGGAGATGAAAAAGCTTAAAAATCACTGAACTAGACCCAAGATGATTGTGGCTCCCATTAGGGTGGTAAAAGTGGCGACTGTGTGAAGCAATTGGTTCTGGATACATTTTAAGGTAGCGCCAACAAGATTTGCCAACGGACTGGCTGTGGGGTCTGAAAGTAGGTGCCAAGAGGACTCCAAGGATTTTGGTCTGAGCGAGCAGAAGGACTCTTGCTGAGAATACATTTACTAAGTTTGGGAAGTCTGGAGGATGAACAGGTTTGTTGAGGGAAGAGCTGGTTTTAGACATGTTAAATTAAGATGTCTCTTAGGCATTCAAATGAGATGTCTAGTAGCATATAAATTTGGAGTTTGGGGGAACTTGTCAGTGCATAGATGGTATTTAAAACTTTGAGGCTAGATGAGATCTCAAAAAGACTGTAAGTATAGTTAGAGAAGGAAAGAGATGCAGAAACTGAGCCCTGGAGACTCTATGTGTAAAGGTCAGGGGAAGGAAGAGAAGGAACCTAAGAAAGTGATCAAGAAGGCGCACCACTGACGTAGAAGAAGAAAATTCAAGGGAGTGTGGTGTCCTGGAAGCGGAGTGGAAGTATTTTAATGAGGAAGGCGTGGGAGATCATCTGTGAGAAACAATGCTGACAGGTGAAGTCAGATGAGAACTCAGAACTCACTGTTGTATTTAACAACCCAGAGGTTGTTGGCAACCTTGAAAAGAACAATCTGTGGTGGAGGAATGAGCCTTCTTGGAGGAGATTCGACAATGGAGAGAGTGACTTTGGAGACTGCGAATTTAGACATCCCTTTCTAAGGGCTTTGCCATAAAAATGTTCGGAGAATTTAGGCCTGGGATGTGAAAAACTGGAAAGAGCATCACTTGCAGCCTAACAACCAGAAAAAGTGAGCGGAACAACAAAACCATTCCTTTCCTTGAACCCATCAGAGAGCTGAGGTCACAGGGTTAACAAGCAGCGTGGAAACCAAGAAAAGACAGACTGTGAAACTTGGCTCTCCTTCGGCAGACCACAGAAGGAAGTGATGCTGGGCACCATACAGGAGCTTTAAAAAAATCTAACAAAGTGCTAAAGGCTGACTGTGGGCTCGTATGAAAGTATGAAACATGGAGCTAAAAAGCAAGAGGAGTTGGTGCCCACTCTCAGGCGCTCTCCATAGACCTCTACTGGTGTCCACAGGAAGAACTGCAGGAAGGGCAAGAGACAGGAAAAAGCCCCTCTCCAGGGTGGCCCGAAGGAGGAAGGGGACAGATGCCTGCGGGAAAGCCATAAAACTCCACCCAGACTCTGATCCCCTGTGGACGGAAGCCTTAAGAGGCTGGGGGAAAGTTAGCAAACCCGTGGCCCCAGGGTTTGGGGAAGATTAAAGAATTAACCTTCTACCCTGGGAAAGGGGCAGAAAACAATCCTGGGCCCAGGATCCTGTACCAACAAAACTGGAGGTCACCAACCACTGAAGAAGCAGCAGAAAATTCTCTCACAAAGACAGTTACTGCAGACACAAGGCAGAGTTTGGCTGTCATGTGGAGAAGGACAATTTCCATGAGAAAGCCAGGCACGCAGGGCCTGTCTAAGACTAGGAGTGGATCCAGACGATAGGGAATTCCCCCCCGCCCCATACACACACACACAACCCACTGTTAGCTAACAAACACTGAGTAACCAACAACAGCAGTCTACACTGGGGAAAAGGCAAGAGCGTGGAAGGACATTTCCTCCTTGGATAAGCATGTAGAGAAGGCCAACATCTGAGGACACAGCAGGAACATTGAGAAAAACCCTCTGGCACCTCAGCTGCCACCCCACACACAGAGTGACACCAGAGGAATCTGAAGCCACTAGTGCCCTGAAGGCAACCATAATAATAGTTGACCCAAACTGAGGTAAAAGAGTAAGAGAATGAAATATTTAAAATATTTGAAGAAATAATCACTAAGATTTTTCCTAAAATAGTGAAAAGCATCAAACCACTGACTGAACAAGTACATAGAAGTCCTCAAATCTATACTAATAAAAGCCTAGAGCAGCCGTGGGCAAACTACGGCCCGCAGGCCGGATCCAGCTGTTCTATCCAGTTCTCTTGCTCTCCCCTCCGCTCCTTTACTTTGAATTTATATTAGTTCACACAAACACTCCATCCATGCTTTTGTTCCGGCCCTCTGGTCCAGTTTAAGAACCCATTGTGGCCCTCGAGTCAAAAAGTTTGCCCACCCCTGGAGGGTCCTTGTGCCCTCGCATGACGTTGTCACAAGATGGCTGCCAAAAAGATGGCCACCACAAAGATGGCTGCCAGTTGGAGCTGATCAGGCCAGCAGGGGAGGGCAGTTGGGGGCGATCAGGCTGGCAGGGGAGGGCAGTTGGGGGCGATCAGGCCAACAGGGGAGCAGTTAGGCGTCAATCAGGCCGGCAGGGGAGTGGTTAGGGAGCGATCAAGCTGGCAGACAGAAGCGGTTAGGGGCAATCAGGCAGGCAGGTAGGCAAGTGGTTAGGAGCCAGTGGTCCCAGATTGTGAAAGGGATGTCCAACTGTTGGTTTAGGCCTGCAGGAATTGGGCCTAAACCGGCAGTCAGACATCCCCCGAGGGGTCCCAGATTGGAGAGGGTGCAGTCCGGGCTGAGGGACACTCCTGCCCCCATGCACGAATTTCTAGCATATATACTAAAGGCCCGGTACACAAAATTCATGCAAGGGGCTCAGCCCCTGCTGCCGCTGCGGCCACCTCTGCCTCAGCCGCCGCGGCTTCATCCAGAAGGTCGTCCGGAAGGATGTCCGGTCTAATTAGCATATTATGCCTTTATTATTATTATAGATTTTAAAACCACACTTATAACATGGAAACCAATGAAAACCAAAGGAAAAGAGAAAGACAACTTACATAGAAGGGCTGATATAAATTACAGCAGACTTCCCTTCAGAAACTATGAAATCCAGACGACAATGGAGTAACACCTTTAAAAGTACTGAATGGAAACAAAACTGTTGATCCATAATTTTATACCTGGCAAAAATGTTTTCAAAAGTAATAGTGAAATAAAGACGTCTTCATAAAAATAAAAGCTAAAAGATTTCATTACCAAAAGATTTGTGCTATAAGAAATATTAAAAGAAATTCATCAGACAGAAAGATTATGGCACCAGACATAAACGTGGGCATGTACAAAAAAAATTAAGGCAAATAAAAAATATTTCTTCCAATTTTAATACCTCTAAAATATGACTGGCCACAGCAAAATTAGTAGCAACACAGTGTGTGTTTGTAGCACATGTAAAAGTAAAACAGCACAAAATATGAGGAGAAATTTTAAAGATATTTTTTAAGATTTTGATACTACATGTAAACCAATACAGTATTACTTGAAATGTAAAGCAGTACAACATTAAAGATGTATGTTTTAATTATTAGAGCAATCATTAAAACATTTTTAATAGGCTTAAGTAATAAGCCAATTGCAGAGATAAAATGGAAACACAAAAAAATACTTTATTCATCCAAGAGAAGAGAGAAAAAAATAAACAAAGAATAGATTGAACTAATAGAAAATAATTACTAGGTTATATCCAAACATATCAATAATTACATTAAACATACATAGTCTAAACACACAAATTAAAAGACGGGTATTATCAGATAGATTCTAAAAGCAAAATCCAACTATATATTATCTATAGGAAACTCTTTAAAAAGGATTATATTGAAAGTAAAAGAACCCAGCTGGCGTGGCTCAGTGGTTGAGCGTAGACCTAGGAACCAGGAGGTCATGGTTCAATTCCTGGTCAGGGCACATGCCCAGGTTGCGGGCTCCATCCCCAGTGTGGGGCATGCAGGAGGCAACCGATCAATGATTCTCTCTCATCATTGAAATTTCTATTTCTCTCTCCCTCTCCCTTCCTCTCTGAAATCAATAAAAATATATTTTAAAAGTAAAAGAATAAAATAATATATACCATACAAATACAAAACAAGCTAGAGTGGCCGTATTAATACCAAATATCAGGTAAATATCTGACAAATATCAGACAATTTTAAAACAAAGAAAAAAGTGAGGGATAAAAAGGTATGTTATATAATGCTAAAAGGTGAATCCTAAATATGTATGCACTGAGCAAGAGATTGAGGTTTTTTGTTTGTTTGTTTATTTTCTTTGCTTTTAAACCAAAAGACGGGTCAGACGCTGGAGAAGGAATATATATTTAAGAGAGAAAACTTTAAGGTGGCAAAATTACAGCATAATTGAATTCTGATGGGTATGATCTAATTGAAAGGGGAGGAAATGAAGGGAGAGTTTGTGAAATGACGTCTTTGCATATGTAAGGGTGTGATATCCTGTGGACAGATGCATTCACAGTTCATCTGCAGTAACAGGAGAAAAGGCAAAGAGGCAATTCCTGTAGGATTAGCAGGGAGTCTTGCTTGCCTACCCTCCCCGAGAGTCCCTGCACTATATTTCCTTTCAACACCATTATCGTGTAGGAAACGTTCCTTTTAAACCACCTCAATTGCTGTTAGGGGGGAAACTTGGAATACATGGATAGAGGAATTTTTTCATTTAACCATCCTCACTTGGAATTCTAGAGGAACTGAGCTTGGATCGGGGAAAGGTGGTGAAGGACAGAGAAGCAGCATGGATCTGATTTCATGAGGTGAAATGCCACAGCTCACGCCTCGGAAGGCAGACTTGTCCCCAGGAGGGAAGGAGGGATGCATTCCGGGCCCCAGGCAACCAGGAAGCAGTTCAATCCTGCGTCCTATCCAGCCAACAGCCACTGAGTCCCTACGTTGCAAGCACAGTAAACAGTCTGGACTCTGCCTGGCGGGTGAGGAATTACAACAGCAAAAACCTGCCCTAAAGGGGGCAATGGTTGGCAGAGGAGAACCTCTCAGTTCCTGCCTTGTTCCCTGAAAAATTGGAGCAAAAATACATCGTTTCATCTCACAAGGCTTTTCTAATATGACAACTGTTCAGTGCAAAGCCCTGCACAGAGATCTGATTTCATGAGGCGAAATGCCACCGGAGGCTACTCCCAACCCTGACGTGTGAGTTTCCATGATTACACGAGAGCCAGGTGATCAGACTGAGTGGCTAACATGAGCACGTCTAACAGGAGCATGCCTGGCAGGTCACTGATGGGATGAAAGGTCTCTGCCCTCGGATCGGTCCGAGGGCTGACAGCTACGCTCACTCGGGTCTCTACTCCAGTCCCCGGTCCTCAGAGAGGCATTCCTGAGTCACCCGGGCTAAAATATCCTCGCACTCACCCAGCCACTGGACATCTTCAGAAACAGATGTTCTGGCATCTGATCCTGTTGGAGATCTGCGCCCCTGTTACACAGAAAGCGTCATGCGGGCAGGGCATGGGCCTGTCTTCCCGGCTCTGTGAGTGGCGGGTGAATGAGTGAATGAACGCATGCACGCGACGACGAAGCACAGGCTTGGAAGGAAGACGGAATGCAGCACAGGAATGCGCGTGATCTCATCTTCTTATGTGGACGACCTGCTGAAATGATAACGTTGTGCGCAGGTGGGTTAAAATGAACTTGGCCTGTTTCTTTTTACTTCCTTAACACGGCTGCTAGGAAATCTGAAATTCTCCAAGTGGCCTTAGCTGGTGTGGCTCAGTGGATAGAGCGTCAGCCTGAGAACTGAAGGGTTCCGGGTTCAATTCCGGTCAAGGGCACGAACCTCGGTTGCAGGCTCCTCCCCGGCCTGGGCCCTGGTCCGGGCTCATGCAGGAGGCAACCCATCGATGTGTTTCTCTCAGATCGATGTTTCTGTCTGTCTTCCCCTCTCCCTTCCACTCTCTCTAAACATCAATGGGAAAATATCCTTGGGTGAGGGTTACCAACAACAACAAAAAAAAGAAAGTAAATTCTCCAAGTGCTTGCACGGCCCTTTACTCCTAGATCCTGAAAAGCTCAAGCCGGTCTTATGCATAGTTGTCTCCCCAGGGCCCCGCGGGGGGTGGGGCGGCACCCAGAAGGGGCTCCAGGGACACTTCCTGTCCCTTTCTTCAAGGCCCAAGTGCGGACCAACCTCTGGCTCCCAGCATCCTCAGCAGCGCTAATCTTCCCTGGAATCATGCAAGCACAGGGCTCTGCCAGCAGCCAGCAGCTCGCTACCTGGCAGGCTGCTATTTATAGATGATGCCATCCGTGGGAAGTAATAGTCCCTCCAAATTCTCGGGAGACTTTGCCTTTCGATTGGAGCCCAGCCTGGGTAGGAAAGCGAAGACCCATTTGTGAGTATTTTTAGGCCATCCGACACCCAGTCGGGAGGGCTGAAATTCCCATCGTCTCCCCCAGGAGGCTGAGCGCCGTGGAAGAGTCCAAAGCAGGCTTCTGCACCAGGAGAATAATTAGCCGCCCAGCAAAGGGGCTCTGTGGGGAAAGCCCAGCGCGGGGCTGGCTGCGGGAGGGTGAGGCAGACGCAGAGGTGGGATCTCTCAGGAGTTAACAGAAGAGGCCGTTTCCGCGGAGTCTGCTGGGAGCCGCTGGGACCGTGGGTTTCCCTCATTCCTGTTCCCTTGCTGGTCACTTCCAAACGTGGTGCCGACTGAGAAACGTGACAAAAATGAAACCTCTCTGAGAGAACCCTCAAAATCTGGGTTCTCCCGGTCGGAGGATTGCTGTGTCACCCTTGGTCCCCACGGGAAGCCTCAAAAGCACACAGCCAGCTGTCTCGTCCTTTCCATCAGAATTGCGTCCAGGGGCAGACACAGCCTGGTGGCCCGCGCGGAGCGGTGGCGGACTCACTGGGAGCCACCGCCGGCGGGAGGCGCGGACTCCAGCTCTGGAGCTGGCACTGCTTCGCCCTTGTTGCGCCCCAGGTCTGGGTCACCGCCTCTGGAAACACCACCTTTATAGGAACCGGTGGGATTTCCTGGCATCTGAGACAACACCCTCCGGTGTCCCCCTCCCCCAGACTCGTTTTGTGTTTTGACTAACTCACAGGCACACCCACACGTAGCTTAGCATGCACAAAGCACTCCGCCGTTGGCATAATCCCGATCATAGGAATCTTTGCTGTAACAATACTTATTATAAATACCTGCTGTTATTATTCCTACTCTCAGATGAAGAAACTGAGGCTCAGAAAGGTTCACTGACTTACTGAGTCACCAAAAGACGGAGTGTGGGTCAGGACTGCCTGGAGGCCACGGAACATGCAGGCTTGGGACTTCTTCGTGTGTGACAGCCTTTCAATAGTCACTCAACAAACACGACCGAGTGTGTACTGCGAGTGACCGTGTGCCTGCCCTGAACAATGTGTTTTCATGTGGCCCTTCCGTCCTCAGGCAACTGCACGAAATCCGTAATGTCAGGAAAGTTCGTCAGACTTCTGTGACGGACAGAGGATGGGGACAAACTTTTATGTCCTCTCCATCCCCGTATTTCACTATAATAATGATGAATGCCTTTTTAAAAAAGTATTTTTTGTTGATTTCATAGAGGAAGGGCAGGGGAGGGAGATCGAAACATCAATGATGAGAGAGCATCACGGACTGGCTGCCTCCTGCACACCCCACACTGGGGATCGAGCCCACAACCCGGGCATGTGCCCTGACCGGGAATCAAACTGTGACCTCCTGGTTCACAGGTCAGCGTTCAACCACTGAGTCAGGCCGGCCGAGCTAAATGCCATTTTGAAAGTGACTATGAGTCAGCTTACTGCATGTCAAGTTTTAATTTCTTCACCGGATTGCCTTATTTAATGACCACAGAATCCTAGCGGGAACATCTTATTATTAGTCCCATTTTATAGATTTTTTTAAAAACAAGGCAGAGAGCCGAAACCGGTTTGGCTCAGTGGATAGAGCGTCGGCCTGCGGACTGAGGGGTCCCGGGTTCGATTCCGGTCAAGGGCATGTACCTTGGTTGCGGGCACATCCCCAGTGGGGGGTGTGCAGGAGGCAGCTGATCGATGTCTCTCCCTCATCGATGTTTCTGGCTCTCTATCCCTCTCCCTTCCTCTCTGTAAAATATCAATAAAATATATTTAAAAAAAAAAAAAAACAAGGCAGAGAGAAATGGTAAATAGCTGGCCCCAAATATGTATAGCTAAAAAGCAGTGGCACTTTCTAGAAACTGTCTTGAGACCCTGTGCTTTTGACCCTTGGGACTGAAAAGAGGTGAAGAGTATTGAAATCCACAGGGAAGACAGTATCTGCAGAAAATCCACCAGCAGTTGCGGGGTTCCACCTAAGTCCCGGGAAACGGCACAGGGAAAAGCAGTTGACATCACGGGTAGGGGGAGCCTGGCTGTGCGGACACACAAGGAAAGTCCCACGTTATAAGACAGACCTCGGGGGAGCGGGCTGGGGAGGCCACCTGGGACTGACAGGGCCTGGAAGCAGGGGAATCCGCTGAGCACCAGGGCCCCAGCCAGTTCCCGGCCTCCAGCAGCACCCTCTGTGAGCAGGCAGGGCCGGCCGGGGTGTGACCTGCCTCTGAACCGCACACCTCAACTTCAGACCGAACACCAGAGGGGTTCTTTTTAAAGGAAGGCATGAAGCAACACCCCTCAAAGGATCCTTCATTGGGAATCTGGGATCCTTCAAGCATAATAGCTGAGAGTGTAAGGAGCTGAGCCACTGTGAACGAAAAGAGGCCGCGATGTGGCCGAGTACTGTGCTAACAGGTTATCGATTTTCAGAACTCCACGACAGAGGAGAGTCTAAAAGCTGCGTGGGAAGGCTCCCGTCTTACGAAGGTGCAGTAAGGGCACTGCGCTCCCTCCCCTTCCCAAACGACCTCCCGGTGACAGGAGAGCTAGACAAAGTGGCGTGTTTTATCTTCAGAGAAAGCGAGACATCTCATCACACGGTGTGGGCCGCTGGAGCGCAGAAGCAGGAAAGGAGAGGAGTGAGCAGAGAGCATTTCCCCCTAAATGCCTGCAAAGCAGGCACCCACTACTCCGCCCTCCAGGACCCGGGAAAAGCTTACAAACTCAGCGTTCCTGGCACCTAAAGGGGCGGAGAGGACAAGGGCGGGCTGGGCAGCTGAGCCCAGGAGATGGCTGACAAGTTGAAGGAAGAACAATGTAGAGCCGCCAGGGCTCCATTCTCACCCTGCCCCGCCCTCCAGACCCGCAGGGTTATCTTCCCGGGGTGCCCCGCTGAACCCCAGGCCTACGCTCTGCTGAGAACAGGTTGAAGGTAAAGGCCTGTATGCTGCATGGCGACGTGAGGTCGGAAGGTCCACGCCCCTCGCTCGGAGGATCTGTCCTTTGAAAAATGAACCTGCAGATCTCTGATGAAAATGTCACCCGCCTTCCGCGGCCCCGGAGGCCAGCCCACCAGGGGGTCGGGCCTTGCATCTGAGTTGAAACATCTTACTCATTAATCTGAGCTGACAACTGAGAATTCCTGAAACTGAGAACTCACCCTACGTATAAAAGAGATGGGAACAAAGAGCCGAGAACACAAAGGCAAAAGAATTCATGCAGAGCATAAACACTTCAAAGGAAAGATAATTAATATCCTCAGAGAATAACGGGGAATAGTGTAGCCCAGCAAAAACAAGGAAAATGCAATCATGGGAAGTACGTTCTGAGAATAAGCAAGAGTTCTTGGAAATGAAAAATATCACGACTCAATTTAAAAAAAAAAAAAATCAAAACAAGTGCTTGGCCATAAAGTCAAGAAAATGTCCCAGGAAGTAGAATAAAAGGATAAGCAATGGACAGTAGAAAAGGCAGGGAAAGAAAATGAGACGGTAAATCCAGGAGCTTGAACATCCCACTCTTAAGAGTTTTCAGAGCGATCAGAGGGAGGAAATTATACCAGAAAAAAGGCAAGAACGTTTCCTAGAACGGAGGCACACGAGTTCTCTCTGAGCAGTCAGTAAAAAAGGAATTTTGAAAGTCCAAAGCCCCAAAGTGAAATATATCACCGAAATTTCAGAGCAAAAGGGATCCCACGAGCTTCTGTAGGGGGAGAGAGACTACACAGAAGGTGCAGGAAGATGAATGGCACCGGGCCCCACGGGAGAGAGGGAGCGAAGACAACGGGGCAAGTCCTTCAAGTCCTAAGGAAATAACTGGCACCTCAGCCCCGCAGAAGTGCTAGCTGAGTGGCCGGTCAAGAAAGGGTGGAGAAAGGAGGGGACGAGGAATAGATACGGCTGGGGTGCAAGGGCGCAGGGGGTGCTGTTGGGCATCCACGGCCCCCCCTCATGAATCTCCCAGGAATCACGACCAATTGGAACGCTGGAAAAGCCACACCTGGATGGAGTCACTGGTGAAAGCCAGTGCGCCCGGCAGAGGAAGAGTGTGCTAGAACAGACGCTGGCGGCGCCAGCCCAGAGCCCCCCTGCTGGCCGTACCCCTGCCTCCCCACCGTTAGCAGCTCACAGCTGCCTCCTTGCAGAGAGCACTGCCCTCAGCAGGTAAGAGCTATGTCACCTGGAAATACCTGGAGACTGTGCCGTGTCCCCAGCTCCTAGGCGGGCCCGGCCGAGGACTGACAGGTACAGAGATGCCGCACAGATGGAGGAACGGCTTGGGGACACGTCCACTTGGGCAGTCTGGCCTCAGCGTGACCTCAGCTGAGACCTCCTGCCCGGCTCCCTCCGCTGCCCCATCCTGCTGCCCTCACTCCCCAGAAGCTTCGTCCAGAGACCACGCTCTCCGCACATCGCTGCCATGGAACCCTTTTCACGGCTCTGCTGCTGGAGACGTCAGAGGAACTTGGCCCAAATCAAGGACTGTTTCACTTTCAAAGCTATCTATATGTAATGCTTGGATGGCAGCGACACATTTTTAAAATAAAACCTCTGAAGCGCTTTTAAAAAGGCGCCGTGTTACTGCGCTCGGGGCGCGTGACACACCACCACAGGCTTTGGACCACATGCCTCCACCACCATCACTCCACCACCATCACTCCACCACCATCATCATCACCACCAACTGCGACAGACGGACACATCACCAACACCGGTGTTTGGTGAATCGGAGGATTTGAAAATGGACTCAAATGGCCCTCCAGCAGAGCGCTCGGCCATCGGGCTGGGTTTCAGTGACTGACCTCCTTCGGGTTCCGCTGGAGCCCCTTGACACCCGGAGACTGCGGAGCTCTTGGGCGGATGTGGCCATTTGGCAGGAGGAGCCAGAGGCTTCGGTCGGAAAACCCCAAAATACCCCGCCCCATTTACAAATGCAAAGTTGAAGCAAGCTATTGGGTGGAGATGAGGTAGTCCCAGCCGACATCTTCTGACAGGTGATGCAGGCGAGGGTGCCAAGAGGTGGTCCCTCTGAGCATGAGGCAGAAAGGCCTGGACTGGTCCTGAGCGGAGCCGAGACGGGGAGGTGAGATGTTTGTCTGTGGCCCGAGTGTAGCTAAACCCGGAGCCACCCCAGAGCCCCTCGTCACTCTAGATCCCCTGGGTGTACGTTCCAGTGACTCCCGGGGAGATCTGGACCAGCCAGACAGCCCGGCGACCAGGGATGGGAGTTCCCACTGTCAGCACTCGGCAGCAGCAGTAGCTGTGGGAGCTCTGACTCCCAGATCTCCCTCTACCTGGAGGTCACAGGCAGACCTGGCTTCAGGGGACAGCACAAACCCCAAGGCCAACTCAGGAGACTTCTAAAGGGAGCTACGGACTGTCTGAGCAATTTGGGGAAGCTAGCTCATGCTTAATTTATTTGAAAAAATAAGGTCATGCATCTGCCTGTGCCGCAGCTGGTGAGCCAAGCCACCCCTTCCCTCCCTGAAGAATGGAGTCTGTAAAGGAATCGGCCAGCCGGTGTGCTGTACGTGCCGAGGAACGGAGGACTGATGCTCAGTAGATTTCTGTTGTTTTGCTTTAGAAACACAAGTAGAAAGAACGGAGTCCCTACACTTTGTTTTTATTACAAAGAGAAGATGAGACAGGAAACTAAAGAATAATGTGGTAGGACCCTTGGACTTTGGGGGAAAAAAGACTCTGGCAAAATGATAATACGCCTTCTGATAGTTTCCAAACTTCAGTCCTTTGCAAATGACCTTCACAATTTTTGTCATATCTATGTACTATGTCTCCTATACTATTTGTAATTCATATAGATGTTAACTTAGATATCTAACATACACAACACATTTATAGATAATATATAATATAATATAATATAATATAATATAATATAATATAATATAATACAATACAATACAATACAATACAATACAATACAATATAATATAATATAATATAATATAATATAATATAATATAGAAGTTAATATATACTGGTAATTAATCACAGAGGAGCAGAGATGGGCCATCAGTCGGCCAGGTTTGCAGGCTGTGCATTTAGAACTTCCCTAAAATTCACTAATTCTTGGTCTTGAGTTGCTCGAGACATTCTTTCATTATAATAATAAACAAACCTCCCACATTTGGGGGGGGGAGGGTTAAATTGGTTTGAACTCATTCCTACTACTTGCAGACAGAGGAGTGAAAGCTAACACTTAGGGTTCAATAAATTCCCGCCCAAGTTCTTGGACGACGCAGTGAGAAGAAATAAGAGGGGCCCACGGTGGCTGTGAGGTAGGGACAGCTATTACTATCGGTGTGGCATCCCTGCCCATGCCCTCCCCCTGCCCGCCCCTCAGCACAGAGGAAGCAGCTGTCGGAGGTGAGAGGAGGCAGTGGCAGGGAGTAGGCTGTGGGTAAGATCCCGGGACCCTGTGAAGAGTCGGGGAATGTGTGTCAGAGCCCATGAGGACAAGCCGCTGACGAGCCGCCCGGTGGGACTGGCCAGGAGGAGCCAAGCCTCGGTGTCTGCCTCTGTCCTCATTACACTTCCTAGAGCAGGGGTCCTCGAACTTTATAAACAGGGGGCCAGGTCACTGTCCCTCAGACCGTTGGAGGGCCGGACTATAGTTTTAAAAAAAAACTATGAACAAATTCCTATGGCACTGCAGGCCCGGGACGTGTCAGCTGCTAAGCAGGACAGGCAGCGGCACCCTGCGGGCTGGATAAATGTCCTCGGCGGGCCGCATGTGGCCCGCGGGCCGTAGTTTGAGGACGCCTGTCCCAGAGGAAGCGCGAGGGAGGGTGAAACGGCGAACCGAAGGCGCGTTTTGGCTCCAACACCCATCGGCTCCGCCACCCCGGCATCCAGGCTCCACTTGGTTAGGGAACAAACTGGCCAGTTCCCGCCCAGGTCCGGGATCCCCGTGAGTGCGCGTGCAAGAAACAAAGCCTCTCCACCAGCAGACGCCAAGCAAGTGCCCGGGAAGGCCACGTATTGGCTTCTGAGCACGCGGCCAGCGGGCCCTTGTTTGGTTCAATAGCTACCATTTACTGACAAGGTTGACCTGCTACAGTGTGCACCCCTATGTACGCAGCAGGTGAGGTGGCGTTATCATTTTCCCATTTGGCAGGTACGGAAACTGGCGCGCATAGAATTTAAGAGCTAAGAATTCTAGGAATTACAAAACCAAGCGTGGAGAAGAGTTCAAGGTGGGAGGTATCTATCGCCTCTCTTAAAAATGTTCGGGAAAGTCTTCACGCGGTGACATGACAGGTGAGCCTGCCGGGTGGTGGCCAACAGGAGCCCACGGTTGTTGAAGGTGAGACAGCAGAGGGCTGCCCCAGAAGCCACAGGGAACTCAGTGTTGCCAGGATGTGAGGGGAGGTGGTCCCTGGGGGATTCGGAGTTTGGAGAACTTGATGTTGCCAGGATGTGAGGGGAGGTGGTCCCCGGGGGTTCAGAGTCTGGAGTTTGGGAACCGCGGAGGGTTTGGGGTGGTCAGAGCTGGTTTCCCGCAGATCAATCTGACAGCGCACACCTCCTGAACTGTCAGACAGAGACAAGCGAGCAAACGTGTCAGGAGATTCCTTAATCGTCCAGCCGAGATTCACTGAAGAGCAAAAACCAACAGAAATCCCCATTTAGAACTTTGCATGGCACCCGGACTGAGTTCTCGGGGAAATGCCGCAAGATATTCACTGTGCTTTCCGGAGCTGGACACAGCACCTGGTCAGGCGCGCGCAGCACACTCTGAACGAGCGAGTGAGTGAATGAATGAATGAGATGGCGAGTGAGTGAGTGAATGAATGGATGAGAGGATGGCGAGTGAGTGAATGAATGGATGAGAGGATGGCGAGTGAGTGAGTGAATGAATGGATGAGAGGATGGCGAGTGAGTAAATGAATGGATGAGAGGATGGCGAGTGAGTGAGTGAATGAATGGATGAGAGGATGGCGAGTGAGTGAATGAATGAATGGATGAGAGGATGGCGAGTGAGTGAATGAATGAATGGATGAGAGGATGGCGAGTGAGTGAATGAATGAATGGATGAGAGGATGGCGAGTGAGTGAATGAATGGATGAGAGGATGGCGAGTGAGTGAGTGAATGAATGGATGAGAGGATGGCGAGTGAGTGAATGAATGGATGAGAGGATGGCGAGTGAGTGAGTGAATGAATGGATGAGATGGCGAGTGAGTGAGTGAATGAATGGATGAGAGGATGGCGAGTGAGTGAATGAATGGATGAGAGGATGGCGAGTGAGTGAGTGAATGAATGGATGAGAGGATGGCGAGTGAGTGAATGAATGGATGAGAGGATGGCGAGTGAGTGAATGAATGAATGGATGAGAGGATGGCGAGTGAGTGAATGAATGGATGAGAGGATGGCGAGTGAGTGAATGAATGAATGGATGAGAGGATGGCGAGTGAGTGAATGAATGGATGAGAGGATGGCGAGTGAGTGAGTGAATGAATGGATGAGAGGATGGCGAGTGAGTGAGTGAATGAATGGATGAGAGGATGGCGAGTGAGTGAGTGAGTGAATGGATGAGAGGATGGCGAGTGAGTGAGTGAATGAATGGATGAGAGGATGGCGAGTGAGTGAATGAATGGATGAGAGGATGGCGAGTGAGTGAGTGAATGAATGGATGAGAGGATGGCGAGTGAGTGAGTGAATGAATGGATGAGAGGATGGCGAGTGAGTGAGTGAGTGAATGGATGAGAGGATGGCGAGTGAGTGAGTGAATGAATGGATGAGAGGATGGCGAGTGAGTGAGTGAGTGAATGGATGAGAGGATGGCGAGTGAGTGAGTGAATGAATGGATGAGAGGATGGCGAGTGAGTGAGTGAGTGAATGGATGAGAGGATGGCGAGTGAGTGAGTGAATGAATGGATGAGAGGATGGCGAGTGAGTGAATGAATGGATGAGAGGATGGTGAGTGAGTGAGTGAATGAATGGATGAGAGGATGGCGAGTGAGTGAGTGAATGAATGGATGAGAGGATGGCGAGTGAGTGAGTGAATGAATGGATGAGAGGATGGCGAGTGAGTGAGTGAGTGAATGGATGAGAGGATGGCGAGTGAGTGAGTGAATGAATGGATGAGAGGATGGCGAGTGAGTGAGTGAGTGAATGGATGAGAGGATGGCGAGTGAGTGAGTGAATGAATGGATGAGAGGATGGCGAGTGAGTGAGTGAGTGAATGGATGAGAGGATGGCGAGTGAGTGAGTGAATGAATGGATGAGAGGATGGCGAGTGAGTGAATGAATGGATGAGAGGATGGCGAGTGAGTGAGTGAATGAATGGATGAGAGGATGGCGAGTGAGTGAGTGAATGAATGGATGAGAGGATGGCGAGTGAGTGAGTGAGTGAATGGATGAGAGGATGGCGAGTGAGTGAGTGAATGAATGGATGAGAGGATGGCGAGTGAGTGAGTGAGTGAATGGATGAGAGGATGGCGAGTGAGTGAGTGAATGAATGGATGAGAGGATGGCGAGTGAGTGAGTGAGTGAATGGATGAGAGGATGGCGAGTGAGTGAGTGAATGAATGGATGAGAGGATGGCGAGTGAGTGAATGAATGGATGAGAGGATGGCGAGTGAGTGAGTGAATGAATGGATGAGAGGATGGCGAGTGAGTGAATGAATGGATGAGAGGATGGTGAGTGAGTGAGTGAATGAATGGATGAGAGGATGGTGAGTGAGTGAGTGAATGAATGGATGAGAGGATGGTGAGTGAGTGAATGAATGGATGAGAGGATGCCCACTGAGTGAGTGAAACCTTCCTCCCCAGGTGAGACGTGGGATCCGCGCTGGCTGAGGGAAGGAGCCGCGTGGGACATCCTCGGGGAAGCCGCAGGGAGCTGAGGGCGCTGGCTGTATCAGACGTGGGGAAGAAGAAACGTACTCGGGAGGGAGCTTTGGCCTCCCGGGCCCCAGTTTCCCCATCCCCCCAGCAGTGGCACAGAGGGGATTGCACAAGATCACCTCCAAGGTCCCTCTGGCCCCACTACCCCCGGGGTTGGATCCCAACTCCCTTGCTCCCCGCCCCTGCCGCTCCCCTGCCAGCCACACAGGCGGGAGGAGCAGGGACCCTGCTGGCAGGCAGAGCCTGCGCCCAGCGGCCTCACCTGTCCCCAAGGCAGCCTTGCTCCAGTTATATTCTGGGCCGGTCATGGCACCAGGCGCCCCTTCTCCCGGCACCAGGCGTTGATAGAAGTCCCTAAGGAGCCCGCGCTCTTATGCATTTTGGAACTCTCATCCAATAGGGGCTCGTGGAGTATAACTTAACCCCGAGGAGCGGAGCTGCACTCACTCTGAGGTGATGACGCATTGGCCAGAGAATTTCTCTGCCTCGTGTAAGCTGCTGAGCCCATACCAGGGGTGGGCAAACTTTTTGACTCGAGGGCCACCATGGGTTCTTAAACTGGACCGGAGGGCCGGAACAAAAGCATGGATGGAGTGTTTGTGTGAACTAATACAAATTCAAAGTAAAGGAGCGGAGGGGAGAGCAAGAGAACCGGATAGAACAGCCGGATCCGGCCCGCGGGCCGTAGTTTGCCCACGGCTGGCCCATACCGTCTGGGGAGCTTTTCTCCTTCATCTCTGTGGGCAACATTCATCTAGACCTGCCCACTTCCTGGTCCTCTCCACCGCCACCCCCACCCATCCCAGCCGGGGGGCCTGGGAGGCCATGCAGGGCGCAGGCCTGTGAACCGCACACCCCACCTCTCGGGCTAGTCTGTCACTGCCCACGTGACCTTGGTCAAGTTGCCCCACTTCTCTGAGTTCCCACTGCCTGGCTCTAACCGGTGATAACCAGGGGCATCTGTGCGTTTAAGAAATAGCCCACACGGTGGGCCCACCCTCCCTGCTGGTCCTCTCTCCTCCCCATTGCTATGCCCCTGTCTGTGTTAATCTGACCAAACGTGAGGATGGGTAACATTAAAAAAAAAAAAAAAAAGTCACAGGCTGGAAAAGACTCAGAAAAGTTTCAGCTCAGGGTTCATGCTCCATGGCTGAAAATAGAACTAATTAATATTCTGAATGCATTAACGAGGTCTCTGAATCATACAGAGGAAAATTCTACTGTGCAGCCCTCCCAGGCGGTGCCTCGCTGAGGACCCTCTGGGAGAGGAAGCAAGGCGTGGCCACCCACACTACCACCGGTTCCAGCTTGAGCCCGGCTATTGTTTAAATTAAAGATTGAAATGACAGATTTGCCTTGAGAGCAGGCAAAGACTTTCTCCCGCGAAGATCAGAAACATGGCTATTCCAGGGACTCACGGAAAGGAGCTCAACATAATCTACATGGGCTTAGTCAGGGCTTCTCACAGGGGCACCAGGACATCAGGCCCCATCATGCTCCCGTGGGAGGTGGGGCCCTGTCCTGGGCACACAGGGGGTGCAGGCACATCCCTGGGCTCGTCCCACTAGATGCCAGTATTGCTCCTGTCCAAACGTCTACACCACAAAGGCTCCAGTCATTGCCCAGGCTTCCTGGGGGGGGGCACAGCTCTGGTTTGCCCAGCAGGCGTGGCTCAGTGGTTGAGCACTGACCTATGAACCAGGAGGTCATGGTTCGATTCCCTGGCAGGGCACATGCCTGGGTTGCAGGGTCGATCCCCAGTGTGGGGCGTGCAGAGGCAGCCGATCAAGGATTCTCTCTCATCACTGATGTTTCTATCTCTCTCTCCCTCTCCCTTCCCCTCTGAAATCAGTAACTATATATAACTATAACTATAAATATAACGATATAGAGAGAGATAGAGATAGAGATAGAGACAGAGACAGAGACAGAGACAGAGACAGAGACAGAGACAGAGATAGAGATAGAGACAGAGACAGAGACAGAGATAGAGATAGAGATAGAGATAGAGATAGAGACAGAGATAGAGATAGAGATAAAAGACACTCTGGTTTAACTGTCTGCCAGGTCCAGGGCTCCAGAGATGATGGGACAGGCCTCCCGGACACTCCCCATCGGGGGCACAGTGTGAGCACCACACTCCCACCAGGCAGGTGTGCAAGCTGGGAGACCAAGTGTGAGACAGAGAGCCCGGACTGGATAAAAGGGGACGACCGCCAGGGAGTGCAGGTAGGAGGTGGCCATGGTACAGGTGGGAGAGGATGTGGGCCTGAACCAGGCCCCGTGGTGCAGATGGACAGGAGAGCCCGGCTGGAGAGAGATTCCCCAGGCAGAATGGACAGGAACGAGGGGCGACAGGCCAGAAGGGAGGGAGTGGACATTGAAGACGAGCCAGGCAGGACGTGACAGGGGCTAGGAGCGGAGGGCGAGGCCGAGGCTGGGAGGAACACGCTCTGAACAGGCGCTGGATGGCGCACCAGCTCTCCCGGGCCCCTTGCCTCTCTGACGCGCACTATGCAGGAGCCTGGGTACTTAAGGGAAGCTCTCTCTCCCGCTCTCCCCCTCCTTCTTCCACCTCCCCTGTTGCACAAGTCTCTCCTTAGAGGAGAAAGGAGAACTTTGGCGTTCTCCTGGGTCCCCAAGGCTGAGGCCTGGGGCCCTCCTGCTCCTGCCATCCCACCAGGAAGCTCACGGAGCCTCCAAAGGGGCATGGGGGCTGCTGAGAGGGACATGGTGACTCACACTGAGTAGATCATGAGCTCTGGGGACAAGGGATCAGGTGTCAAAGGGAGAAGTGCCTCTTCGCCAAGGGCTGGGGCTGGGGCCCCGGGGACTTGTGGGAGCGGAGGCTGGTAAGACTGACAGCCCCCTGCATCGCCCTCTCATCCACTAGTTCCCCGCCCCTGCCCCAAGCCTTGCTCTTTTAAATGTGCATTTTGCAGTTAAAACAGGAGGCTCCTGGAGGCTAGGAGCTGAAGGCTTCATCTTTGTCTCCATTTTCCTTTAAGCTCCAGGTCCAGCCCTTAAGCTACCGAAATGCGTGTTTCCTCTGTCCGCCTGGTCACTGATCCTCTCGACTCAGCCGACCTGCTCACACCACAGAGCCGGCCTGCCCATCTACCCTCAGAAGTCAGCCAGGGATCAGCGCCCAGGTCCAGCAATTACAGGCGGCCAGGGCACACCTCCACAGTGCTGGTCTTGTAGCTGGGTCGTTTAAAATACCACATTTGTCGAGACCGCAGAGCTGTAAGACTACGCTGAAAAGATGATAGACTAAGCCAGTGGTTTTCACCCGGCGCGCTGCAAGAATTTTTAAAGCATGCAATACCTGACGACTTAGAGGCACTGACCTCTTTTCCCTTAGACCCGCGGTCGCCAACCACTGGTGGTCCATGAGGTTTGAAAGGTTGGTGACCACTGCCTTAGACTATCAAATGAAAAAAAAAAACAATAGCCAAAACAACAATAGCCATCCAGGGTAAATGAATCAACATTATACCTAACTTAAATATACTATATACCAGAGGCCCGGTGCACGAATTCGTGCACCAGTGGGGTCCCTCAGCCTGGCCTGTGGGATTGGGCTGAAACTGGCTCTCCGACATCTGCCGAGGGGTCCCGGATTGCGAGAGGGCACAGGCCAGGCCAGGGGACCCCACTGGTGCGCAATTGGGGCCAGGGAGAAATGCGGGAGGTTGGCCAGCTGGGGAGGGACCGCAGGGGACTCACTCAGTCCCAATCGGCCGGACCCCAGCAGCAAGCTAACCTACCGGTCAGAGCATCTGCCCCCTGATGGTCAGTGCACGTCATAGCGACTGGTCAACCTGTCAACTGTCTGCCCCCTGGTGGTCAGTGCGTGTCATAGTGAGTGGTTGAGCCGCCTTAGCATATCATTACATATTATGCTTTGATTGGTTGAATGGATGACCAGACGACCAGACACTTAGCATATTAGGCTTTTATTATATAGGAGAAGGATTTTTTTTTTTTAATGATTTCAGAGAGAAAAGAGGAGAAAGAACGAGATAGAAACATCAATGATGAGAGAGAATCATTCATCAGCTGCCTCCTGCACATCCCACAGTGGAAGATTGAGCTTGAAACCTGGGCATGTGCCCTGACTGGGAATCAAGCTGTGACCTCCTGGTTCATAGGCTGACGCTCAACCACTGAGCCACACCGGGCGGGATATACCTAATTCTTTGGTCAGAATTTTAGTCACCAGTTTATGAGTGCCATGAGATGAAGAAGGTTGAAAATTACTGGGTTGAGCAATAGGACAGCATGACCCTGAGCAGAAAGAGAATACAGGAGCCCCATGTTCAACCTGCTCTGAAATGCCCTCCTCTAAGCAACGGAGCTGCGTAACAGTCAGGGCCCTGGCAGCACGGCAAGGCCACATGCAGGCTGGACACGTGAGCATTTGGAAACACGACAAGAAGGAAACCAGTAACGGACAGTGCGAACCTAAGAGCTGGCCATTCAGCAGGCAGCTGCCATCCCCAGGTCCAAAGAGGCTCAGCTGCTCTGAGCGGCGGCTTAGGCAGGAAGACGCTGAGAGATGACGTCAGGAGGCCTGCAGCCGAGGCAGAGGCAGGAAGAGAAACCCAGGCCTTTTCATTTATTTGTTCAACAAAGTTGTTTTTTTTTCCTTAGCATCTCTGATATTCAGGGGTGGGCAAAGGTAGGTTTACAGTTGAGAATAGGCAAAACAGAGTTAAGACAGGTACACTGTATTATAATCACCATAGCCCACATGTCTTCTTCCATACTGACACCTGTGAGCCTACGTTGCCCGGCCCTGCACAAGAATCGATGCCAGGACAGGAATTAGTCATCGCTTCATTCGGTAAACACCTCAGGAGCACACGTTTGCCAGGCACTGTGCGAGAGCAACGTGAATAAGTCAGGAATCTAGGCCCCTCCCTGGTTGTGACAAGGGCTCTAAAGGTGTGACACCCGCTGGGAGTGGACAGGCGTCATTTACTGTTTGTAATTCTATCGCGAGAACGCTTGTCGGTGCACACAGGTGAGGCACAGGCTGAATTGCACGGTATAGTGTGAAAGATGTTCCCCTTTTAAATTTTTTCCCCCAAACCTCTGATTAGTTTGAAACTAAAGTCTGAGCGTGGTGCTATGTATCCTTAACATCTTCTTAAAACTTGCCAATTTCCCTTTCTCACAGAAAGAAGAAAAAAACAAAACAGAGAACTTGCCTTCGGTCCAAAGCCTTTGAAAACAAAATATCCAGGGAGAATTTAATACCATTGTTTTGTGGTCCCTGGCTTTACTTTTTTTTTTTTTAATATATTCTAGCTCTTTTTGGTTAATTTTGTTTGTTTGTTTATTGATTTCAGAGAGGAAGGGAGAGATAGGGAGAGAGAGAAACATCAATGATGAGAGAGAATCACTGATTGACTGCATCCTGCACACTCCCCACTAGGGATCAAAACCCACAACCCGGGCACGTGACCCAACCAGGAATCAAACCCATGACCTTCTGGTTCATAGGTCGATGCTCAACCACTAAGCCACGCCGGCCGGGCTGGTTTTACTTTTTATGGTAACTTCTTTAAGTGATGCTGGTTTCTAAAGATAAAATGACACGGAAATAATAGGATAACAGGCACATAAATGTGGTGAAACTGTGAAGGTCGGTATTGTGAAGCCGCTGCACACAGTGAAGAGAGGGCTACATAACTCATCACTCACTGCTAGTTCAATGGAGAGGAAGATTCTTACCCTCAGGGTTTCAAATGTCTTCCTTCTGTCAAGGGCCCCTTTCAGGCAACAGTTCGTGCACCTGTCTTCCCTAATAGACCGTGAGCTCCTCCCTGGCCAGAGTCAGTTCTTTGCACCCCTTCATCCAATGCATAGTTGCATTTGGAACGAGTCTTCACCTGGCTTATAAAGGGTCTACAGCACAAAGAAGGTAGGAACCATCGATCCCAGGATTGCCAAGACCCGTCTAAGATGCTGACCAGGGGATTGAGCCCATAACCTATATATGTTTTCCTTCCACACTCTGAGTGTCTACACTGTGCCAAGCGCCATGTCAGGACTGAAGAAGCAATCAACAATAAACCACATCTCTGCTCCCAAACAGCTCCTGGTTGGGCCCAGTGGCTTCCTGAATGGCCAATAGGAGCCCAACCCCACATTCCTTCCCTCCATGCTTCCTTCTCAGACCCTTACCAACACACTGGCATCCAATTGTCCAGAAAGCAGGAAGCTGTGCCCATAGAAACCCAGACATGACCACAGTAAGCACTGGTCTTTGATTCAAGGGACCCGGGGGCTTTCCCCTACAGAGCCACTTCCAACAGTCTGTGGCCGCACTCTTCACTTCTCCACGTGCAAAGAGACAGAGTTGGACCAAGGAAAACCGGAGGCCTCTTCCAGCTTTGGGATTCTATGCAGACCATGGGATGTCGTGCAGAGCCCACCTTATTAATTCAGACCCAGAGAAGACATCCTCCTAAGTATAGACGTGTTTATCACTTGCAGGAAGAACTGAGCAGAACTCAAGCTGTTCGAGCTCCCTTCTCCTTGGCCAAGCACGATTTCCTCGCGAAAGTTTCGGGTGGGATTATTTTTCGAGCTTCCAAGGAGACTTTTTGGACATTGATCTGTACTTGTGTGCCATATGGTGGGGATTTAGTATGAGAAAGTCAAGAACAGACAGAACGAGCCGCCCGTGCCAAGCACCCAGTAATTTGGGAAGTTCCAAGAAAACGGATGGTTCTAAAATGCCAAGAAACAATTGGGAGCCGAGCGGGCCTATCTCAGGAAGCAGAGGAGAAGAAATGTTCTGAAAGCTTCATTCATCGTATTCCATACACAACAAACCACCCCCAAGTTTAGTGGCTTCAATCAACCACCGCTTATTGAGCTTGTTATTCTGTGGGTCAGCAAGTTGGATCGGGGGGCCTGGGTGGCTTAGTGGTGGCTGGGCTCTCCAAACCCAGGGCTTTGGCAGCAGTGGCTCAGCTTAGCTCTGTGGGCTGGTCACGGACCAGAGCCCGAGACTGTTCAGACGCTGGTGACAGGAATCCCAAAAGAACCTGTGCCAGTGAGGAGATGCATTTCAAGTCTCAAGGTGCTACTGTCCCGTTGGCCAAGCAAATCACATGGTCACTCTTGATTCAAGGGGTGGAGAAAGAGCCCACTTCCTAACGGGAGTAACTAAAAGAAGTCATGTAAATGTGAAAATCAGGGAGGGGTCCGTTTTACAACCTACCACATGGGAACTGGTTTCACGTCAGTGATATTTCCCTGTGAAAAGTGAAAAGGCAGGGTGGGGAAGAGGATGTTGGGAGAAACAGAAGGTGAACAAGACATGACTACTTTTTTTCAAGTATTCAAGGAGACATGGTGGTTAAGAAGAACGACAGACATTTTAATGGGTTCGAACCACAATATTATGAGTAATGGCACAAGTCACCTGATACGAAAGGAAATCTGACTCCTCGGAGCCTCCCGTTACAGGTGAGGAGAGAGGAAGCCAACAGTGAGCACTGCTCTCAGTCCGGGGATAGAACACTTCCCATGGTGCTCGCAGAAGCACATTCCCGCCCACACTTCAGAGACCAGGAAGTCCGTCTCAGATCTGGGATTTGAACCCAAATCTCTTTGATACCAAAGTCAATGCTCTGCTGACACCATGGCAGGCGCTTCCAGGCTCTTTCAGGAGGAGACTCACCAAGTTAGTACGATTGGCACCATTAAAATGGTAAAATCCAGGCCTGTCTGAGAGAACAAAGGCAATACTTTCCCCACTCTCCCACACTCCCTCCTGAACGAGTAGGTGCTGGGAGCCCCCCAGACAATAGAAAGTGGATGATACGGGGTTTTTTCCCAGTGGGCTTTCCTTAAAGCACACGCTGTTCTGCCAGAGTGGATGCAGGAGAAAGTCTGGTCATTCACAAAGCAATTAGATCTGCTCATTCTTGCCATGAACTTAAAAAGGTCTTAGCAGATTCTTAAGACTTTCTTTATTAGAGAACATTTAAAATATGTAAAATAAAGCAAAAGGCACGATGGACCCCCATGTACCCATCTTCCACGATTTTCAACACATGGTCAATATCGTTTCTTGCCAGATTTTTAGGAGATAAATCCTGATGTGTGGTTGATAATGAGCAGTTTCTGCCTCCCCAAATCAATATCCAAGGAGCGTTGCATCAGTTAGGGCACCCCAGCATCATTTAAGGTGAACCCCTCATTTTTAAGAGAGAAGGCTAAGACTGAGAGATAGAAATGGACTTTCTCAAAGCCCCAAATTGAGAAAAGGAATGATTAGCATCAAGGTCTCCTAACTCTAAGCTCAGAGCCCTACCCATTAGCCCAGCCTCCCCTGAGGCATCAGAAGGCTTGCGTGGTGCCCACCCCTCAGTAGCCACTGCTACCTCCCGAGGAGGACGAGGAGGTCAATGGGAATCGGATTTGGCCTCTGTCCAGCAGGCTCAATGGACTTCGTCAGCCATGTCCTCCTGTGACCTTACTCTTTCAAGGGTAATTAACCAGCCAAATGGGTTCCCTCTGCTGAGCCTTGGCATCCAAATAATAACAACCCCTACCTCCCAAAGGCTGGTGGCAAAATCCCTCCTGTGAGGTCCCACCCGGTCCTCCAATGTCACGTCCTTCATAACTCAGCTTCCTCTATTTGAAAACTTGGTGTCTCACAGAGATGCAGTCTTGTGAGAAGGCAGCAGACTTCATAGACATTGCTCTGCCACTTGCTCTAGTGGCACGTTTCCTGGTGAGGAATGCAAATAGCTAGGGATTGGATGGGGCGTGGGCATGGTGGAGCATGATCCTTCTCAACTTGGGAACCCCAGGATACCTGGTGGCTTGCTGGGGGGCCTGGAAGCCATGGGGTAAGCACCTTCAAGATGAGAACATCCATTTCACAACAACCATTGTAGCTACAGTGTCCGGAGTGCGGAGCCCGTGGCAGACACTGTGCTAAGCTCCACAGGCACCCCCTCATCTCGCCCTGTGTGGTGGTACGTCTGCTAGCTCCACGGTGAGGAAACTGAAACACAGGGATTAAGCAACTTCTTGAAAGTCATGCAGCTATTCAGTGGCACCAGAATAATAGGGTGTAAGATGCTACAAATGTAAGTAGGGGTTAGCACGTGTGTAGGGTTATTACTGAAGCCCCAAATAGGAGAGTTGAGCAGGGAAAGGTCTGAGCCAGTGTGTATTCACGTCCTCGACTCGAGTCCAGAGGGAAGTGCTGAAGCAGTGAACGGAAAGTAGAAAGAGCAGTTAGGTTTATCAGAGAGGACTTCAGGGTGGAACTGACTATTTGGAGAGTAACTACACCCACAAAATCCTTTTTAGCTCCTCTTTCCTCATCTTCACAACTACCCTCAATGTGGGGATTATCATAACCCCCGATTTTTCTCTAAGATTTTTTAAATGTTTTTATTGATTTTAGAGAGAGAGGGAGAGAGAAAGAAGAACATCGATCGATATGAGAGAAACATCGTTTGGTTGCCTCCCACCTGTACCCCGAACAGGGACTGAACTGGCAACCTAGGCATGTGCCCTGACCAGGAATGGAAGTGGCGACCTTTTGGTGCATGGAATGACGCTCAAACAACAGAGCCACACCTGCCAGCATAGCCCCCTTTTACAGATGAAGAAACTGAGGTTCACAGGGGATACCTGACTTGCCACGTGGCTAACTAGGCATGAGGACTGGCTCCGAGTCCTCTTCCATCCATCCCTGTGGAGCTCATTTTGAGTCTGCGTGTGTGTTCCTGCTGCTTGACGGGGTACCTCCACTCTGGCCCCATCGAAAGCCACAACGAATAGGGTGACCACGTGTCCAGCTCTGTCCGGGACAGTCCTAGCTTCTACCTGTGTCCTAGTATCATTAGTATTAGTGCCCTCTTTCGTTTTCAAGGGGTCCTGTTTGGGTGACAAATTACAAAGCTGACCTACCCCTCAGCAACCCTATCCCAGGGGCTGCCTCTGCACAGCGGAGCAGTGAGTGTCTGCAAACTTCCTTCCGCCAGGAAGGGTCGGAGAGTCTCACAGAGGGTACGGGTGGCAGAGGAGACTAAAGGTAGGACAATATGTGGTGAGAAAATTTTCCAGTTAGTCCTCCCGCGCTCGCCTCCAGCCCACCTGACGGAGGAAGAAGTGACTGTTCTCTGAGTAAAAGGCTCAGCAGGATGGGAAAGCCAAGGGGAGGAGAGCGCGGAGCAGGCTGTGTGCCCTTCCCGGGCTGCACGCCTGAATTCATTAAACGTTTGGGAGTTGAGAGCCTCGCAGCAAATCACCTGGCCCCTCTCTATTACTAAGGTGACCCAGATTCCTCCAGCTTTCAGGCCATTTTACACATCATTCCCAGCATCATTCTGAAAATCAATGACAGCTCTTCTGAAATGGCTTTCCCAACACCCATTGCTCAGGCAGACGGTGCTGAGGAGGCTGGAGCGAGCAAACCAAGATGACCCTGAAGTCCCAGGGCAGCCATTCGAAGACTCAAAGCCCCTTCCCAGGCCCCAGGCTCGTGAGAGGAAAGAGCGGAGGCTGGGGTCAGGCAGCCGGGTCGGACTCCTGGCCCCATCACGCCAGCTGCGTGCTCCGTGCACCTCGGTGGTTTTCCTGCCCAGGGAAGAAGCCTGGCCGCCCCGCGGGGTTGGAGGCGCGGCTCCAGGAGGGCCGGCGGGGCCAGCTAGCAGCCCAGCTCGCCAGAAGCCCAGAAGCGCTGGTGCTCACTGAGATCACCTCCGGAGTGTCGTCAGGAATGAGTGGTTAATTCAAGTTCTCTGGTCCCGTGAACAGAGGTCGGACACCTCCTGGCTCCCTGCTCATAGGAGGGGGCAGGAAGGAAACGGGGCTTTCCTCTCTTCTCTCCTGAGGTGCACGGGGCGCTCCAGGCCCTGGCCACACCCTCCAGGGCCATGGCGTGGCGTTTCCCAGGACAGGCAATAATGACCACAAGCCCAGGAATGGGAATAGTCTCGTCACTTAAGGCCAACACGACTGTCACGTCAGAGAGGTGGACTCTGAGAAACTGAAGTCTGGGGTGGGGAAGGGAGGTAGACCCACCGTCTTTCCCAAGCACTCTGCTTCATTTTAGGCACAACAGTCTCGTCCAGGGCTGATAAGCTATATGATCACCTATCTATAGAGAGGATAAGCTATATGACCACCTATCTATAGGGAGGATAAGCTATATGACCACCTATCTATAGGGAGGATAAGCTATATGATCATCTATCTATAGGGATGATAAGCTATATGGTCACCTATCTATAGGGCTGATAAGCTATATGATCACCTATCCATAGGGCTGATAAGCTATATGGTCACCTATCTATAGGGCTGATAAGCTATATGACCACCTATCTATAGGGCTGATAAGCTATATGATCACCTATCCATAGGGCTGATAAGCTATATGATCACCTATCTATAGGGCTGATAAGCTATATGATCACCTATCTATAGGGCTGATAAGCTATATGACCTCCTATCTATAGGGAGGATAAGCTATATGACCACCTATCTATAGGGCTGATAAGCTATATGACCACCTATCTATAGGGATGATAAGGTATATGATCACCTATCTATAGGGATGATAAGCTATATGATCACCTATCTATAGGGAGGATAAGCTATATGACCACCTATCTATAGAGAGGATAAGCTATATGACCACCTATCTATAGGGCTGATAAGCTATATGACCACCTATCTATAGGGAGGATAAGCTATATGACCACCTATCTATAGAGAGGATAAGCTATATGACCACCTATCTATAGGGATGATAAGGTATATGACCACCTATCTATAGGGATGATAAGCTATATGACCACCTATCTATAGAGAGGATAAGCTATATGACCACCTATCTATAGGGAGGATAAGCTATATGACCACCTATCTATAGGGCTGATAAGCTATATGATCACCTATGTATAGAGAGGATAAGCTATATGACCATCTATCTATAAGGATGATAAGCTATATGACCACCTATCTATAGGGAGGATAAGCTATATGACCACCTATCTATAGGGATGATAAGCTATATGACCACCTATCTATAGGGAGGATAAGCTATATGACCACCTATCTATAGGGATGATAAGGTATATGACCACCTATCTATAGGGATGATAAGCTATATGACCACCTATCTATAGAGAGGATAAGCTATATGACCACCTATCTATAGGGATGATAAGCGATATGACCACCTATCTATAGGGCTGATAAGCTATATGATCACCTATCTATAGAGAGGATAAGCTATATGACCATCTATCTATAAGGATGATAAGCTATATGATCACCTATCTATGGGGATGATAAGCTATATGACCACCTATCTATAGGGAGGATAAGCTATATGACCACCTATCTATAGGGAGGATAAGCTATATGATCACCTATCTATAGAGAGGATAAGCTATATGACCACCTATCTATAGGGCTGATAAGCTATATGATCACCTATCTATAGGGCTGATAAGCTATATGACCACCTATCTATAGGGATGATAAGCTATATGACCACCTATCTATAGGACTGATAAGCTATATGATCACCTATCTATAGGGCTGATAAGGTATATGGTCACCTTTCTATAGGGCTGATAAGCTATATGACCACCTATCTACAGGGATGGAAAGCTATATGATCACCTATCTATAGGGCTGATAAGCTATATGATTGCCTATCTATAGGGATGATAAGCTATATGACCACCTATCTATAGAGAGGATAAGCTATATGACCACCTATCTACAGGGATGGTAAGCTATATGATCACCTATCTATAGGGCTGATAAGCTATATGATCGCCTATCTATAGGGATGATAAGCTATATGATCACCTACTTATAGGGATGATAAGCTATATGATCATCTACCTTTAGGGCTGATAAGCTATATGATCACCTATCTTTAGGGATGATAAGCTATATGATCATCTATCTATAGGGCTGATAAGCTATATGATCACCTATCTTTAGGGATGATAAGGTATATGGTCACCTATCTATAGGGCTGATAAGCTATATGATCGCCTATCTATAGGGATGATAAGCTATATGATCACCTACCTATAGGGATGATAAGGTATATGGTCACCTATCTATAGGGCTGATAAGCTATATGATCACCTATCTTTAGGCAGCTGCATATTCAGGGTTTTGATGAAGAGACACAGCATTGTGTGCAAAGCTTGGACTCTGGATCATGAGCAAACACAGTGTGGTCAGTCAGTAGCTGGGTGACCTGGCCAAACTACTGAATCTCCATGAATTCCAGGGTCCTCACATATAAATGAGGACAAAGGCGGACCCCCCTCGTAGGGTCACTGTGAAGGGGAGATGCATGTAAAACGTATGCCTGGCACTGAGCAAGCACACCGTAATCACCATCAGGGACATTCGTTCTTTGGACAAATGAATACTTCCTCAGATGCTTCCGGAGCCACCGTTGGCAGGCTCAGCCCAGCAAAGAGTTCCAAAGGCAAAGAGCTCACAGCCTCATAAACAAACAGGTCACCTTTAAACACGCAGCCGACAGGGGCCCCAGGCGTTTCGTGGTCATTACTGATGCCACCTGAGAATGTTGACACGGGTGAAATTTCACCCTCGGCTTCCCTAGGAGCCACCACCACCGGCCGCGGTGACGGTGGTGCCCTTCCTCCAGGGCACGCGCTGCAGATGTGCCGCTGGTCAGCTCTGGGTGGGAGACTCCGGTGGCTACATTGAACCGCCTGGAACAATGCTGGCAGGGTGAGGGCGCCCGCGACCTTGGCTCTTCGTGACCCTCTGTGCTCTCTCCTGGTGAGCCTGCCCCTCCCCTCCCCGGCCCTCCCAGGGCACACACAGACCAGCACATAGACCAGCAGGGGCTGAGGGAGGATGGCTTTGCTCCTGCACACAGCCCCGGGCTGCAGAATGGCAGGGCTGCCGAGGGGCCGCCTGACACCGCTCTCACTGCCCACCCGGGCACCCAGGGCCCAGGGAGCTTAGGGCATGTGTTTGAGGTCACAGAGTGAACTCATGGGAGAGGAGGAACTGGGCCTTCGGCTTGTGGCCATTCTTCCTCCTTCGGCACCAAGCTTTGTGAAATTCTGCCAGATGGGGTCACAGAGGAAACAGGGGCGCCCCCTCCCTACCTGGGGCCGGGGTGGGGGTCTGGGCTGATGAGTCTCCAGGAGCTCTGGGCCCTGGAGAGGCACCGGCTTGTGGGTCCCGGGCTGAGACCCCAGCCCCAGGGGGGAGGCTGAGGAGCTCACGCAGTAACTCGGTGACACGGGGAGAGCGTTGTGTGTTGTCGTCAGAGGCTGGTGAGACCGGGCGGAGGAGGCATACGCGGCTGCAGCAGAGGGCCCCAGACATACCCGGTGTGCCACCGAAGCTCCGGCTGCATTCATTAAGTAGGGGAAAGTGATACATGAATAAAGAAGAAGTCAGCGAGAGGAGAGACACCTCTTTTCTTAAAGGGGAAGGGATGTGCCCAGAGAGTCAACTAGACTAGCTGTGATCTCTTTCTCTGCGCCCCCACCAGCCTCTCCCTGAGCAGGCTCTCCCTTCCTGGTGGCGAGAGGCCAAAGGCGGCATCAACATCCGGGCTCCCAGTGACCCCTCAATGCATCGACTGGGCATCTGTTGGTTCACATGTCTCTTCCTGGGCCCGTCCCTGTGGCCACTGAGAGAGACGCTGTCAGGAGACAGGACACACAGGAATGGCAGGTGGACTCAATTCCACACACGACAGCAATAGCAAGGACGGGGCGGAGACGGTGGGTCTCCGAGCAGAAATGAGACGCCCTGGCAGGAGGAAGAGGGTATGGACGCCGGAGAGGCACAGCATCAATGTCCACGATCCCACGTACGACCCTAGGTTTGCTGTCAATCCCACCGAGCCTCCGAAGGACACTGAGAACCTTCCCCGGCTTTCCGTGCAGCGTGAAAGAGGTAACACGTAAAAAGCCTGCAGACGGGTCTGAAGGAGCAAGTGAATCGAGGGAGTCACATGAAACCATTTCCCCCCTTTCAGACTTCGTTTCATTTTTATTATACGGGGACTCGGTCCTCTTCCTTTACAGGCATTTTCAGTAACATCTTTATTCGGACACCAAGGTGCCTTCTTCTGAATGAGGCAAATGCACGGCCCCGCCAAGTTCAGAGGCATCCAAGGTGAGCAGCGTGCTGTGGCCGGTACCCTGAAGGCGGCGGACGGCAGAGGCTCGGGGAATTTTCCAACGGCCTTGAAGTGCAGTCCGAGTTATAAAAAGAATGTTCGTGTTTAAAAATTAAATGTTTGGTTTAAATATTTAATTGTTCCATTTTTCCCCTGCCTGGCTGTTAATTCGGTGCTAACGTAGAACGGGCCCTGACTTCCAGCCCCGACACCGGCCTCCAGGGCTTTCTGAGGAGGGGCTCCGAGTCTTCCTCCAGACAATTTTCTGAACAGCTCCCTGCTTTCTGAGCACCTGCGCTATTCCAGGCCTCCAGACAGCCGCTGTACGTCTGTCAGCTCATTGCCTCTTAACCTTAACTCTGCAAAGAAACCACCCTGCCCAGTGTACGGGCGAGGAGACTGAGGCTCAGAGAGGTTGAGTCTGTTTGACCAAGATGGCCCAGCCAGCCTGGGATTGAAGAGGAAATGGGATAATCCAGGCCTGTCTGATAGCAACGTTGGTATCCTTTCAACGAACAACAGCAGGTCAGGACATCAGCTTCCCAACTGCCCGGGGGAGGGGCGCACCAGCCAGGGTACCCCGTTGGCTTGCTCTCCAGTTGCTCTAGGGATCTGCAGACTCTGATTAGCGCCCAACAAGGTGCTTGCAAAAGATGAAAGATTTCCGGATTAAAGCGAGTCCCTGCCGTAAATCCAGCCCAGCAATGGCAGGCATTTTGAAATAGCACTGAAAGACACCTCATCAGGAGAGTAATGAGATGTTTATTGTTTTCCAGATTTACTGGCACTCTAATAAATGCCAGAACTGAAACCCACCGGTGTGGGTATAGGGCGCTGCCAGCAGGATGAGCGTCAACATTCCTCTCCCCGTTCAGAGGAAAACACGAGGGCGGATTGTGTCTCTGTCTGCTCGGCGGTGGGTCCTGGTGGGCAAACTTCTGCCAACTTCAGAGTCTTCCATGGCCAACCAGGAAGGGACCTGCGGACTCTTCTCAACTAGCCATCTCCCACACAGAGGCTAGCATGGGGACCAGAGAAGGAAAGTAACTTTCCCAAGGGCGCACAGCACGTTGCTGGTGGACTCCTGGTGCCCCGGGCAGGACTCATGACTGCTGTGCAGCCTCCAGAACAGGCACTTCCTGGCGCCCATGCCTGAAACACCTCCTGGGTGAGCTTGAACTTCCCCATTTGTAGAGTTTCTCCTAAGCCCTTCCAAAATCAAAGAAAGTATTTCCCAGTAAAGACTGGTTGACCAGAGACTGCAGGTGGATGCTGACACAGGCCAGAGAGGACGGGATGGCCCAGGATGACTGCTAGGATCCTTTGCCAGAGACTCACTTTCCCAGAATCCCTTGCAGCTCGGAGTGGCCATGGAATCCAGTTCTGATGAAGGAAACAAAAAGCAAAGTCCTAGGAGGACTTTCTGAGGAAGGTTTGACGTCCTGGGGACAGCGACAGTCAGGAGAGCAGAGCTTGCTCGCTCTGCCCCTTCCCCTGCCTCAAGGGCACCCCGGGTCCCCAAGCAGCTGCGGAGGGCTTGGAAAGATGAAGGCTGTGAATGGCGGAGGTGAGAGGCGGAGGAAACAGAGCCCTTGATGACACGGTGGAGCTGCCTGGCCAGCCCCAGAAATGCCTCCCCTGGGAATCTCTGGGTAAATAAACATTCCATGTCCTTTTGGTTGAGGCAACTGTTAGCTGAGGATTCTGCAAAGCTGCACAAATGCCAACAGCTGTTTGCTCTGCCTGGGGCCGGACTGTATCCACTGACGTGGTCACAGGGCTTATCTCCCGCTGATCGGAAGCTCTTATCAGCAGCTCCCCGTGCCTCAGAAATGGTCAAATGAACTGCTTTGTTATAAACGCACTTTGTCTGGTAGACAGAAATATTTCCCAATATGGAGCCCCTGGGGGAGGAAGTGACGCATTGTAAAGGCATCTTTGGTGATAGAAGAAGAAGGGAAGGCTGTCATAACCCTGCCAGGCGCTGTGCTGGTCCTAGCACTGGTCTCTGAGCTCTAACTCTGTGCCTGGCACTGTGCATGCAGAAGGAGCTAACTGATTGAGGGGGTCAGGAAGGACCTCGTGGAGGGGGCCGTATTTCTGCTAACACCAAGAGAGTCAGAGGAGTACACCTGGAGCGGAGAAGGAATAGAAAGTTCCAGAGAGAGAGAAGAATTACACCCAGTCCTCCAGACAATCCTGTGCGATATACATGTAAAGAGACTATCATTTCCATATGTGTCAGCCAGCACAGGCTAGGCAATGCCACGCAGCCCAGGAATCGCTACAGGTTTAACAGAGTGTTTCCCACTCGTTCTTCTGCTAGTATAGTCATCACAGGTGGACAGGGGCTCTGCACACTGTCATTCCTCCGGAGGCCAGGCTGGCGGAGGTCCGACGAGACCCATGCTTCCACCATCAGACACAAGGGAAAGAAAACGTGGCGGGGACTCTGTAAAGCTTTTACCCCGAGTGTCAAATGTCACTTTTGCACACATTGCATTGGCCAGAGCGAACCACATGGTCACAAGTATGATCCTCCTGCAGGAAGGAGCATCAAAGAAGGGCCATCAGTGACATGTCCTACAACCCACTGCGCAGATGGAAGAGCAGGGGCTTAAAAAGGGTGCGGTTGGTCCAAGGTCCCTTGGCTGCAAGGAGGCAGAGCATTTTCATTTGAAATGAGGGTTTCTAACTCAAAATCTTGGGACTGAGAACATTCCGCTATGACCAGAGATGAAATGAAAAGCCCAGCAGGTTTGGAAATGGTAGAGCAAACAGTGGGTGTCCGAGGAGAACCCCATTCCTGCACATACCGGACTCCTCCAAGTGCTGGCACTCTCAGCAGACTGACAGCCGTGGCCCCCACCCAGAAAAGTTCCCTTCTGGCAGCCTGGCTGCAGAGCAGCGAGTCTGAGCCCCCCGCGCTGCCCTCACCGATCTAAAGCACCCGAACACGACTCTTCTGAAATCTGCTGCCCTGAAACTCAGACATCTGCGGGGCTGTGCTGCCAAGATGGGCCCCGCCCCCTCCACGGCACCTTCTTCTTGGAACAGCAGGTCCCCGGTTTTCCCAGCACAGACGGCCGCCGCCGCCTCAGCCTCAGCTTGTTCCCATTGCGGTTCCTGGCTTCTCACCTCCTCGGGGATGAGCTACTGCTTCCAGTTTCTTAGATCCCAGCAGCATCTTCCTGGTCCCTGTCCCTGATCCAAGTCTGAGACCAGGTAATCCTCACAAGCACTGAGACATCTGTGCGGTTAGAGCCAGATCTTGGCACAGCTCCGCAGTGGGCTGGCAGGCTGCTCCCTCCGCTACTTGCCGTCAAGTCCAATCAAAATACCTAAAGTGCCCTCATTAACCCTTCAGCGATCCCTTAAGATGGCATAAAGGACCGTAAAAAGGTGAGAAGTCTCTGAAATAAATAGATTCTGTCTCTGACATAAACCCAACATGGAACCCTGCATCCAGCTAACTGCTCAGCAAAATCTGATGGCTCTGCCTTCAGTATACACCCAGTCTGACCACGTCTCCTCACCCCACAGAGCCGCAGGTCCAGGCCGCCTCCTCCCGGTGGCGCCTGCAAGAGCTCCCACCTGGACCCTGTTCCCTGCTGTCTCTGCCCCTTTAGCCAATTCTCCACGTGGATTCAAACCACCTGATCAGAGCAAGTCACTGGCCCGCAGCACACCTAGCCCCCATAACGCCCCGCCCCCATAACGCCCCGCCCCCATAATGCCCCGCCCCCATAACGCCCCGCCCCTTGCGGTCCCCTCCCCCTGGGCGGAAGCTCCAGCCCGCAGACTGGCCTGCTGGCCTCTTGTAGTTGTTCCTGTGGCCCGGCTGGCTCCCTCCTGACACCCCGCTCTCAGTCTCACACCTGGTCAGTCACTTTGGCCTCTGGGGTGTCCCTGGCCCAGAGGTGTCCTGGCTCTGGCAAGCAGGCTCACAGGCCTTGAGATTCAAACTTTGCCTCCACCAAGTTACAAATTATCATAGGCACGGCCTGCACAGAGGCCTGAACATTGCTGTTCCTCCTTCTGGCACATTCTGCCCAGTGCAAGGCACACCCCTCACCTGGGAGCCTTGGCGTGCGTATGTCCTTCTCTGCGGGGTCCCTGTCCCTCTCAGACTGAACCACTGCCCCCAACCAGCCCTGCGTGCACGCCCCTCTCGTCCTTTTTTTTTTTTTAATATATTTTATTGATTTTTTACAGAGAGGAAGGGAGAGGGATAGAGAGTTAGAAATATTGATGAGAAACATCGATCAGTTGCCTCCTGCACGCCCCCTACTGGGGATGTGCCCGCAACCAAGGTACATGCCCTTGACCGGAATCGAACCTGGGACCTTTCAGTCCGCAGGCCGATGCTCTATCCACTGAGCCAAACCGGTCAGGGCTGCCCTCTCTTCCTTGGCTTTATTTTCCTCAGAGCGCCTGTCACTGCCCAACAGAGTGGGTCTATTGCTACGACGTTTTCTACCTGTCGTGTCCACTTGAACAACAGCTCCGTGAGGCCCTAGCCGGCTCGCCTCAGTGGATAGAGCGTCGGCCTACGGACCGAAGGGTCCCGGGTTCGATTCCGGTCCAGGGCACGTACCTTGGTTGCAGGCTCCTCCTCAGCCCGGGCCCTGGTGGAGGCTGGTGCAGGAGGCAACCAATCGATGGGTTTCTCTCACATCCATGTTTCTTTCTGTCTCTCCCTCTCTCTTCCACTCTCCCTAAAAAATCAATGGAAAAATATCCTCAGGTGAGGATTTTAAAAAATAGTAATAAAAAAAGCTCTGTGAGGACAGGGCTGTGGTCCCCACCTGCTCGCTGTTGTGCTAATACCCCTGAAGGGACAGGGCCCACACAAGGAGGGAGCCCCGTCCATATTTGCTGAATAAAGGGATTCTGTGACACCCTATGGCAGCCAGCCTAACCGTGAACCGCCGTGAGCCTGGAAAGAAATGATGCTGTGCTCTCTCTGGCAACATGAAGCGTGGATTTCGGAGCGACACGGAACTGGGTTTAGATCCCGGCTCTGCCCCTGGCCACCGGGGATCCCAGGGGAAAGTTACCTGCTACCCCTGAGCGTTCCTTTCTCAGTAAAACAGACACCATTTTCCCACGGTTTCTTGTGAGGAATAAATGAGATCATGCCTGCGGAGCACGTTACACGGTGTCTGGCCCAGAACGCACACTGAGAACGGGCAGGAGCTATGCTTAATTACCAAGTGATAGCGCGAAGGTGCCGCACGGCTGGGCTGGGTGCGAGGGGCCACCTGCGCTCGCTCACAGCTCAGTGCTGGCTCTGGCGAGCAGCCTCACAGGCCCTGAGATTCAAACTTTGCCTCCACCAAGTTACAAATTATCGTACGCGATGGATCCCCCCAGACTCAGTCAAGCAGTCCAACGCACAAGGTTAAGCGTCAAACGTGAAGGCTTCCTAAAATATTAATTGATGTAGGAAAAAGAAGCAACACGGTGGGAAATGATGAGAAAGGCTTGGGGAAGATTTGTAGAATGACAGAATTTCCACCAGCTGGGCCATACTAAATGCCCGCTCCTGATCCCTCTGCACAGAGACAGCCCAGCAGGCCTGGGCTGAGTGAGGTCTGTCAGGCCCACAACCCTGAGAGCATGCGTCTCCTCGGTGACTGGCTCCCCCGCGCCCCCGCCCCTCCTGGCCCGGTCCAGGCCCTATGGTGCAGGAGGCAAAGCATCCCGGGTGAGGTGGAACAGGGGCTGCAAGCATGCCCCTCCTGGGGCCCTGAGCGTGGGCTCTAAGCTCTCGGTTCTTGTTTCAGCCTGCACTGCTCCTAGCATTCAAGAACCCCAGGTTCCATCCCAGCCCACAGGCTACCACCGGATTTGCAGGGATCGCTCGACTTCAGACAAACCACCTCCGTAAAACCCTCCCTCAACCAGGACAGATGGGGAGCAGGATCCCCAACCCCAGCTGCACCCCTGTGTATGAACACCCAGACCTCCTCCCTGGAGCTCCTTTTCCTTCAGTAGCAGCTGAATTTAAACTGCAACGTGACCCTTGCCCTTCCGCGAGCTGGCCCAGCACCCACATGCCTGCAAGGCTGTGTCTAGTCCAGCCGTGGGCAAACTACGGCCTGCGGGCCGGATCCGGCTGTTCTATCCGGTTCTCTTGCTCTCCCCTCTGCTCCTTTACTTTGAATTTATATTAGTTCACACAAACACTCCATCCATGCTTTTGTTCCGGCCCTCCGGTCCAGTTTAAGAACCCATTGTGGCCCTCGAGTCAAAAAGTTTGCCCACCCCTGGTCTAGTCCGTCATGGCCACAGCGGGGTTTTCTGAGGTACAAGTGAGGCCATAGATCAGCGTCCGGGTCGGGCGTGAGGCTTTCGGGCCAGGTGGCCCTGCCATGTGCCCTGGCTGCCCCCTACCTCTGTGTTTGCAGACAAACCCAGCAGCCTCCATTTCCGCAGGAGGAAGGCGGAGCTGGCCACAGTGTTCAACACTGTGATGAAGGACAGAAACACTGTACATAGAGCGGGGCACAGACCGGACCACTGAGGAGTCACAACATGGTCATTACCTTCAACGGCGTCATTACCCTCCATTCTCTCTGCCCTTCCCCTTCTCGTGCCTGGACTAGAGCAGAAGCCGCACCATGGGCTCCCTGCCCGAGTCTTGCCCCTTCACATCCTTCCTCTAAGTGCAGCCAAAGAGATGCTGGGCACACGCAGGCCACTTCCTCGTGTAAATCTCCTCACAGTGTCAGAGGAAAGCACACCGCATGCGCATGCAAAGAGCTGGTCTCCGGCATACTTTCCGAGGCCTTACCTTCACGAGCCCCCGCAACGTGCTGCCACCTCCCTCCTTCCACAGGTTCTTCCATGCACAGCAGCCTCCGAGCAGCCCCTGCAGGGGAGGTCTGGCCTGGCGAGCATGCCCAAGTGAGGCGGTAAATTCCCTTGGCCACCGAGGCCACAGGTAAATGCCAGGTGCCCTGAGGCGTCCCCCCTGCAACACAAAGGACGGGGGGGTTAGTCCACCACCGGTGATCGGAAAGCATCCAGGAGGTGGCCATGGCTCTGTGGCTGTGGGTGGCACTAGCCCCTCCTGGACAAGGCCAAGGATTCATCAGAAAGGGGAGCCTTCCTCCGAGAAGAGAAGCAGCTCTTAATTAAAGGGAACCTGTGAGGCACATCACTCCGATCAAAAGTGCTTTGTTATTCCGATGTCCTGTAAACTATGTGAGGAAATAGAGCCAAACACACCTTTGGCTCTAAACACATTGATCAATGGAATGAAAATGAAGGTCTCAAGCAGGATTTAACCATGTGCTGCTATTGATCCCAAGTAGGAAATGTCCTCCGTGGTTTCCCTCTCCTCTCCTCGTGGAGAGAGATCGCTGTCCGAGCTCTTGGCTGCTAGCGAGGGAAGGGCTCTGACTGACAGAGCAAGGAAGAAGTTACTTAAAGCTATTCAAAGGACTGGGGTGTATGATAGTTACAACTGGAAAAGCGCACCTCTACAGTACAGAAACCTGTCGTCACCACCTGAACCCGTCACCAAAGAAACATCACAGGGGACGGGCGAGGCCAACACCACGTGCCTCCTCATGCAATGCTCCGAGGAGGACGCAATGGCACCTCTGTGCTGAGAACACGTGGCATGCCTAGGGTCACCAGGAGACTCCAGCCTGGGCACCTCTACAACATAAAATGCCTGTCGTTGCTCTTAACAATGGCCAAGGTCATGATAGAAGAGACACACTGAGGAACCATTCCGGTGGAAAGAGACCAGAGACATATGACCACTTCGTATAGAGCAGGGGTGGGCAAACTTTTTGACTCGAGGGCCACAATGCGTTCTTAAACTGGACCGGAGGGCCAGAACAAAAGCATGGATAGAGTGTTTGTGTGAACTAATATAAATTCAAAGTAAAGGAGCGGAGGGGAGAGCAAGAGAACCGGATAGAACAGCCGGATCCGGCCCGCGGGCCGTAGTTTGCCCACGGCTGGTACAGAGTGTGGTCTTAGAGTGGATCCTGGACCAGAGAGGAGTGTTCTTCCTTTTTGCTCTAAGGAACATCAGTGGTTCAACCGCTGAGATTTGATGGAGGTCCTCAGGTTGGGGGCATAGGAATGTATCGGTGCGAATTTCCTGACTTTGAACATTGCACTAAGGGTGACACTGGAAAAAGTCGAGCGGAGAGAAGGGCAGCTCAGAGACCTGCAGAGGGAGCTGGGAGCCCCACTGGAGCTCAAGCTTCCAGGAGCAACACCCTCAGTGGCCCTGGGAAGGACGCCGCCACTGGAGGGCTTCGGATGGGCCACAGGCGTGCACTGCTGGGGCCCCATGGCCTCCACTGCCAAGGGACTTCCGCACCAGGACCTTAACCTGCTCCCAGGACCCTCCCAAACCTGTGTGCTTCTGCCACCACTTTCTGCAGCAAAATGGGTCACTGCAGGAGTGAGATTGCTCCTGCTGCTCGCTTTCGGATCACATGGCTCTTGATTGGCAGGTGGTCATGATCGGCACAGCTGGAAAGTACAGGTGCTCTGAGTCCTAGCTGCAAAGGAGGCTGTGACCTTGAGATTCCTGGTTTCTCCACTGGCGATGGGAAACTCATGAGGCAGGAAAAACTGGCAAACACAAAGAGGGTGACAGGCCACCAGAAAGCACACGTGGTGTCTTCCAGAAAGGCGAGGACTCTTCCGCGGTCAAATTATTTTGATTACAGAGTCGGTCTTTACCCACCCAATTCGTAAATCCTTATGTTTGTCTGGTTGTCAAAGTTTGTAAAATATATTTCCGCTTACTCTGGAAAGTCATAAAATATGGCTAAGGCAAGAGGCAATGATAGCTCGTAAATTCTTCTTACTGTTTATTCATTTTAGGTACAGCCAGGCTCAGGCCGGCCCAGTTTAAAATAAATTCTTCTTCCTTCCTCGCTGGATGTTTTGTTCTCTGAGCACTATAAAGTCTATTAGTGGCTGGCATTTTTTGAGGCTTCTGAAGTGGACATTACAATTCATCGTCTTCTTTCTGCAGAAGTTTACAGCATGCTCGCATCAACTAAAAATGCTTTTGGCCTTTTCTAAACCTAAAGCTACAGGGAGCCCTGGCCATATTTCAACACACGGGAGCTGTAAAGAGAGAGATGAAGAGGTGTCTGCACGCAGAGAACAGGGCGGTCTGCGGTTCTAAAACGCCAGCGCTGCTCAGAATCGCCCATCGTGTTTGCCGAAATCCCTGAGCTCCATGGCCTGGAGAACGATTCCCAGGGCTGTGCTGGGGTCCAGCTTCTGCCCTGGTAGCAAAGTCCCCAAGCTGGTCCCAAGCTGTGGCGCACAGACCCCACGTTGAGAAACTCCGGAAGGAGGAGCAGGGGTGTAGCAAGAATAAAGGCAAGGGGTGGGGATCTTTCTGGTGCCTTTCAGAATGGGCACCCCGGGGAGGGGACACTGAAGGTCACAGCTGGGGAGGGGGCCTCCTGCATGGGACAGTGAGCCTCCATGCAGAAAGGACGGAGACACCGCTGACCAGGGTCCCTCCGCTGTCCATAGAGACCACACCCCCGGGGCCTCTGCAGTCCCTTTCACCTTCGTTTATTTATGCACTCATTTCTCTTGGCGACCTTGGCACTGACTGTTCAGCCCCCACCGTTCATCGTCCAGAATAAAGACCGAGATTCCCACTCCGACGGCCTTTCCCCGCCCCTCCCGCCTTTCGTCCTGAGAAGGCAATGAGGTGTTTTGGTGCCCAGCTCCAGAGCAGCCTCCTGGGAGGGGTGGGGTCCCCCCTCTGTGGGTCCCCACATTGTGACAGAAACGCATTGGGCTGATTCTGCCTCAGAAGCCTCTGTGCCCTGCCGCCCTCGAGCGCTCCCTCCCCGGGTCGATGGGATTAGTAACGGCTGATTTAATTAGTGCAGTTGCAGCCTCCCTTTATTACTTTCTCGTTTACAATGAAATAATGGGGAGCGAGCAGAAGGGATTTGTCATTACCGAGGGAGCCGATGGGGCTGGGGGCATGCCAATGCTCGTCCCCTCCGCAGCCCTTACCTCGAGGCAGACAAGGAAGTCGCTGCCTTTCCAAGAAAATCGGGACGCGTGACCGTCTGGGGATCCCCGTGGGCAGTTGGGACCGAAAGCGCTAGACCTCAGTGCTCCTAATAACCACCCAGGGGATTGAGTGTGGCAGCCACCTCTGCCACTCTCCTGTGAGCCCGCACAGGTCGCTGCCTTGATGGCTGACCCCAGGCCTGGTTCTGCACTTGAACCTCCTCTGGAGAATTTCTACCCCGGGACGCCCAGGTGCCAGCCCAGCAATTAGGATTCCTGGGGTCTAGGTGGGGCCTCGAACCGCCCATCTGTAGACGATGGCTAGGTGATTCTGGGGCACACAGGCGCTGGGGACCCCTGGACTGCAGATAAGTAGCCCTGGGTCCCAGGCGACCACCTCCACCCTCACATATATCCTACCTGTCAGCGGTGGAGAAATCTCACCAGTGCCCCCAAAATGCCACACCTTTTCCCACCTTCATAGTCTATCTGTGCTGTTCTCCACACGAAGGCTCTCCTTTTCCTCCTCCACCCCTATCCTTCCTCCACCTGGGAAGCTCCTCCTCACTACAAAAGGCCCAGACAGCCCGGCCAGTGTGGCTCAGTGGTTGAGCGTCCACCTATGAACCAGGTGGTCATGGTTCGATTCCCAGCAGGGCACATGCCCCAGGTTTCCGGCTTGATCTCCCAGCAGGGGGCGTGCGGGAGGCAGCCGGTCATTTCTCATCGTTGATGTTTCCATCCCTCTCTCCCTCTCCCTTCCTCTTTCTGAAATAAATTTTAAAAAATTATTTTTAATAAATAAATAAGCAAAAACTTGTTTCCCTGGGCACTGGAGGCAAACCAGGACATACAGTACCCATTTTACACAGACAGCAGGCCCAGGTGGTCAGAATGCGCCTTTGTGTTACAAGTGAGGAAACTGAGGCCCAAGAAATGAAGTGACCGGGCAAAGGACCAGCCCCTGAGCGCAGAGCTGGAGCGAGAACCTGGGTCTCACTTTGCGGGGTTCAGGCCACATGGCTGGCGGAGACCAAAGTTCTCACAAAGACGGAAGCTCTGAGCTCCAACCCGCAGCCACCCTGCCCGAAGGGTCGGTGTCACTTATACCCACAGTTTCTCCTTTCTGCCTCCCAACTCCCAACATGTGCCAGAAGGAGAAGTGGCTGGTGCCAGGAACTCAGACTTTGGCATCGGGTTCCACCTCTTACCAATTACGTGACTTAACACCAATGCCACATGTGCCCAAAAGGCAGGGAGACGCCATAGGGGACTTAAACTGGCAGAACTGCCTCGGAGACGTGGGGACACTGTGGGGAAGGTCCGGGTGCTCTGGGAGGGACCACGTCACGCAAGCCTGCAAACCTGGCCAAATTGCGGGGTGCTTCCCCTGAGGGCGGAGCATGGGGAGAGGACAGAGTGAAGGAGGTGGCCAGGACCGGGATTTGAGCGAACGGGACACTCGGAGCCATCCTGCAAAAGTCTTGAGAAACACCTGTCAGCTCAGAGGGTCAGAGATGCGAGCCAAGGTGGATATGCAAGGATATTCAGGCAGCAGCCTCTGAAACAGTGACAAACCGTAAGTCAGCTAACGTGGACAAAGGACGGAGCGCAGGGCGGCAGGCCTACCACGGAGGAGGTGGCCATCACCGCCGTCTTTGGGAAAACACATGACGTGGGAGGAATGTTACATAAAAATCTAGGTATGTGCCTGTGTATCCATCAGAATATACACATTCAGGACAGGGAAGACTGGAAGGAAATCGCCCACCAATGTGTGTATACATACGTATCCCTGGCTCTATCTGGTGATATGCTTACGAGCTTTAAATAACTTTCAGTATGTTGTAAAATTTCTGCCACAAATCATATTTTTCACATTTTATTGACTTTTAGTCATTTTGAAAAGAAAAAGACATTTTCACCGAAATGGTGGAAAGTGAAGACAGAAGCCGTTGCCCCTCCCCACACTGAAGCCAAAGCCAAGGCTCCAAAGGGCAGGAAGGTGTCCGCTCGACAACAGTGGCACACCCGCACATCCCCGCATGCCAGCTGTGAGCACCACACCCGAAGGGCACTGCCCACCCGCTGGTGTGACTCAGTGGCTGAGCGTCGACCCATGAACCAAGAGGCTGCCAGTTCAATGCCCAGTCAGGGCACGTGCCTGGGATGTGGGCTCGATCCCCAGTGGGGGGCATGCGGAGGCAGCCGACCGATTATGTTTATTCATTGATGTTTCTCTCTCTCTCTCTCCCTTCCTCTCTCTCAAAAAAGAAAGAAAGAAAGAAAGAAAGAAAGAAAGAAAGAAAGAAAGAAAGAAAGAAAATCAATAAAAATATATTTTAAAAGTAATAAAATAAAGAGCTCCGCTGGGAGGAACAAGCTCAGCAACCACTACCCAATCATCCTACTCTGCGGATGACGGCATCAGGCACAAAGGTCAAAGACAACCCTACGCCCATGTTCACAGGGGACATCCAGGCCAATAAGCACAGATCAAACCAGCAGTGACAAAGCTCAATGACCTTGAGTGACCAAGGTCAACCCCTCAATGGGCTCTGATGGAGTGAAGACAAATACGTTGGACCACCTCTATGATGCTTCAGATGTTACCTCCCAAATTGGGATCCTCTAGCCTGGCTTTGTCGGCGCCAGACAAAGCAAACAAAGAGAAAGGACCCCTGGCTGCCCCTGTAATCATTTCCCCAGAAGAGAGCAGGAAGAATGGATCTTGTGACTAATGTTTAAAAGGAGGATGTGTTCCAATTTCCTTTCTGGTCATTCTCCTTTTGTCTCCTGCCGGCTGGGTGCTCAAGCACGGAGCGGGCCTTCTGCTCCTGTAATCCCAGCTTATCTTCACCATTGATGGTGTGTCGGAACTACTTCTGAATCAAAAGCGGGGCCTTGGAACAGAAGGGTTTGATCAGGACGTAGGGTTTGCTCTGTCCAAATGAACTTTCAAGGGGGGACAGAGAGAGAAAATGAAAATTCAATATAAGAGGAAGCAAAACTATATTCTTGATACCGCAGCTAACTGTTCCAATTATCTGATCCTCTTTAAGCAATGCAACCAAATGGCATTACGGCTTCTAGTTCTATTTGTCAATGCCATCCCTTGACTCCTGGTTCTTTAATTGAATCCCAGCATCGCAGGGTTGGGAGGGGCCCGTAAGTTCCAACGCTTGCATCTAGCAGAAAGGACACAGAAGCTCGGTTCTGGGTTGATTCAGAATTTAGTAAAGGGAGAAGCACAAGGACCAACATGAAGGGGGATGATCGGGATGCAGTGAAAAATATTACGTGGTTTGAAATTATGTACAACGCCAATATTTCCTAGCCACGTGGCCTTCAGTTAATATCTTCTTGCCACTGAGACCCAACTCTACAAATGTGAAGTCTGTTCTGAGTTTTAAATGCTGGCAACTACTCCGATTAAAGTAGTTTGGGTACCTGTTGGCCAGACATTTCTGAGAGCTGGGTTTGGCTGTCTGCCCAATAGTTCACAACCTTTGGTTCTAACCCAGGGGTGGGCAAACTTTTTGACTCGAGGGTCACAATGGGTTCTTAAACTGGACCGGAGGGCCGGAACGAAAGCATGGATGGAGTGTTTATGTGAACTAATATAAATTCAAAGTAAAGGAGTGGAGGGGAGAGCAAGAGAACCGGATAGAACAGCCGGATCCGGCCCGCGGGCTGTAGTTTGCCCACGGCTGTTCTAACCCATTTCCCTCCCTTCCCAGGTGGGAGTGTCCTGTCACCAACGGAACCAGACCCAAGTGCTCTGCCACCCGTGCTGGGATCCTCCACACACCTGGCCAGGTCTCCTCCGGTTCTCCTCAGTGGGCTGAGGAAGGACGATTATAAACCCACCCAGCCCGCAGCACCCCTAGGTCTCCGCCCTCCACCCAGGCAGAGGCACCTGGCCAGGTCTCCTCCGGTTCTCCTCAGTGGGCTGAGGAAGGACGATTATAAACCCACCCAGCCCGCAGCACCCCTAGGTCTCCGCCCTCCACCCAGGCAGAGCACAAGGCACAAAATCGAGAATTGGCTTCCTGGCCTTGGAAGCGTGGGAAGGAAGAAACACGGGCTCACGTCACAGGTTCAGGGAGATTTCACGCTGGTTCCGATACAGAAGAATCTGCATATTCATAAACATCTCAAGCACTAGTCCAGGAACGCCCACAACTGTCTGTGCATTTCCTCAGGTATTACCTTCTTCTTATCTGCTGAGCAGAGAATACCCCAAAATGGCTTTCCTTTCTCCCCCAGAAAGATGCACTATTGCCAAGAGAACGGGCTTCTGAAGTTAACACCACGGAGAAAGAAGGTGCCAGGGACACAGAAACCATTACGCTGCAGGCCCTAACTGGGTTATCCACAGTCCAAGATCCAGCTTGAAGCCATTACCTCTTCCAGACCATGAGAAGATAAAGCACAAGTCCCTGCTTAGCGGCCCTTCCCAGCAAAGGGGGAGAAGGTTCTCCTTGCAATCCATGGGCGCTGCCTATCAGTGAGGCAGGAAACACGTTCTTGGAGGGAAAATCACTACATATACTAGTATGCACACAACCCAGGGGTGGGTTTCCCTCTATTATCAAACGTTTTTGGGGAAAAAGAGAAAGCAAGTGACCTGAATCTCTACCGAAAGACCCGTTATATTTGTGCATTAAGGCCTGCAAACAATTATCTAACCCAGGGGTGGGGAACCTTTTTTCTGCTAAGGGCGATTTGGATGTTGATAACATCATGTGCGGGCCATACAAAATTATCACCTTAAAAATTAGCCTGCTGTATTTGGTCAAGCATTTAATTAACTCACCCTTAATGCGTTGGCAGGGCCAGACCAAATGATTTGGAGGGCCTTATACGGCCCGAGGGCCAGACATTCCCCACCCCTGAATTCTTTTCAAGTTTCACAATGGCATCTTGTCTCCTATGAGTCACAGATCTTCGATTTGAGGCATCGAGAATTTCAGACTGTCCAGGTCCCAGTCCCTGTGCTGGGTCCAAGGTTGAGGAGGATTAATTGGTGAGGCTCAAGGCACTCAGAGTCTTCTGAGTTTACAGCCGAGGGGTGAAACCCACACCGAATCAGCCCATCACAGAAGGATGCAGTGTGTGTGAGCCTGCACGTCTATACCAAGTGCTGTGGATGCGGAAGACGGAACAACTAGTGGTGCCAGGCAAGTCAAGAAGGGCTGCCTGGAGGAGGTGACACTAACAGACCCTGAAGGATGAACAGGAGTTTGCAAGACAGACAAGATAGTGAACTGTCCTGACGAGCAGAGAAAACAAGTAATGCATGGTCACGGGTGTGAAAAATCTAGTCCTTTAGGAGACGGTGTGCACCTGGTGCCGAGTCCTACGGTGCGCAGGGAGGAGACCAGCCCCTGCGATTTTAGGCCAAGAGCTTTCATCTCATTCTTTCATTTGATTCTTTAAACAGCCCAGAGCTCATAAAGCCAAGATCTGCTCTGAGTGCTTGCCATGCGCCAGACACTTGGGTAAGAACTTGGCATTTAAATTTTCCTTTAATCTTCATAGTAGGCCTTTGCAGGAGACACTCTTTCTATCCCCATTCGAAGACCAGGAGGCCAAGTCAACAGGCCCTTAGAAACCTGCCCAGGGCACAGAGCTGAGAGGCCCTGGCTCCCAGGGCCACACCCGGCACCGGGCAGGTGCTGCCCAGGAGGCCGTGCCCGGCAGAGCAGAGCAGTGAGTTCTTGGTGTGGTGAAGATCAAATCCCCAGGAGACCAATGGGCACCTGAGGCCCAAGGTGATGAGTCAAACTGTCCCCGTAGCGAGCTCTCCGTGAATGTATTCACTGTGCCCACCTGAGAAGGGCTAGGGTACATCGCCGCCAGGGACAGTTGAAGCTGGAGCTGAGAAAACAGGTTCAAAGACTCAGTAACAGCCAGCCATCATGGCTCAGGGGCTGAGCGTCCCAGTCAGGGCACATGCTCAGGATGCGGGCTCCATCCCCAGTGTGGGACGTGCAGGAGGCAGCCGATCAATGATTCTCTCACCATTGATGTTTTTATCTCTCTGTCCCTTCCTCTCTGGAATCAATAAAAAATATATTTGGAAACAAAAGAAGACTCAATAACTAAGCATACATGGCACAGAGAATAGAAAGCAGGTTGGAATTGGGGGCTGGATTCTCATCTCCAACTTCCTGGCTCTCTTTCCTCCACCGTGTGGTTATAGGTGAGCAGTTGCCAGCAAGCCCCTTCAGCCCCAAGTCTCCATGGAGAGCGACGGGCTAGTGGGCGTCATCCAGCACCGGCCCCTGCGACACGCCAACTCGGTGGCTTCCTCTCCTCCCCACGCGCAGGCCTGGGTCGCTCACCCACCAGCTCCGCAGCGCCAGTGGGGACCCTCCTCCTCGTCAACTTATTAGAGCGATCCTCAGATGTGTGCTGACACAGAGGTCTCCCGGGGCATCTTAATTCAATTCTTTATTCCCAGCCTTCGCCGCTCCCTCCCCCTGCACAAACACCAACACTGGCCCGCTGCTAAATCTTGGAGAGAGGGGGCAGTGAAATGAATCTGAATCCCAACTTTGCATTTTACTAACATCTCGGGAACGGAGGCCCCTCGGCTATAAAGTAGGATTTATCCGTCCCAGACACACAGAATCCACGGTCAGCAAAATGAACCTCGTCCCTGCCTCATCGAAGCTACAGTCTAGCAGGAAAGAAATGTGATGAAATCCACCACTGCCGTGCACTTAACAAGGACTCAGACAGCGGTGACATCATTCTCAGAGCCCCGAGGGAGGCGTTTCCCACCCTAACCCGGCTGTTGAAAGCAGGTCTCCTCTGTCCCCTGCTCGGGAGCATTCTGGAATGAGCGTGGTGAGGACCAAGAGGCCATGGACAGAAGTCAGGCTTTGGATTCCGACACGCCCCGGTGCCGCTGCAGATCAGACACGCCTTTCCTGGTCTGGAAAGTGGGTATAGTAGCAAGACCTACCTCCCGGATTTGAGTCCGTTTTTATATTTTTGAGGATTCGATGAGATGAGGTCTGTTCCACATGGGGCAGAGTCGGCATGCGACTCATAGTCATCCCTGTCTTGTGTCTGTGAGGAACAGCGGGCCCAGCACCACACTGCAAGGCCTGAGCACGGAGCGGCCTGGGGACCGCATAGCCACTGAGCACGCCTCCCTCCTTTCGTCGGTCCCTCGTGAGCGCAGGAAACGCCGTGATGTGCAGGAAGCAGGATGAGGCCCAAGGGGACCCATTCCCAGCCATGACCGGGAACCAGCTCCTTGTGTGGCCCGGAGCCTCCCTGGTCCATTTCCTTTTCATCTTCCAACAGGAGGCCTGTCCCGTGGTAACGAATGTTGTGAAGATCAGAATCTGATGAAAGGGGTAAATTACAACAGTGGCACACCACCCAGCGGGACGTGACGCATGCTCTTTAACTCCCATGGTTATTACGGCTCAGAAGCGGGGCCTCGGTTACAAAGCAGGGACGGTATATCAAGCACAGCGTAGGGCATATAGTCACGATTACGCAGGTGACTGTGCATGGGGTCCGCAGGGTGCAAGGCTGACTGGGGGACAGCTCTGTAAGGTGTATAAAGGTCTGACCACAATGCTGAACACCTGAAACAAATAATACTGGATGTCAACTGTAATTGGAAAAAAAAATTTTTAAATAAATAGAGTGGGGGAAAAGAAAAGAAGTGTGGCCACATTGTTACATGGGGTTTATGATAAACGGCGGTGGTCACGTGCTGGTGAGAGAAGCTGCTCCCACTTCCCCCACGGTGGGCACCGTGGGACCAGCAAAGGAGAGGGCTGTGATCCCACCTCAGCCACTCTCGGCTCGGGACCTCCGTGATGTTAGTGAACCTCTCCGAGCCTCCATTTCCCCATCTGCAAAATGGGGAGGGGCGAGACAGTCCCCACAGTGTGTCCTGGGCGTGAAAGGGACAGACAGTCCAGGTCGTGTGTCTAAGGCTTAGAGGACCCATTCCCAGCCATGACCGGTTCCCTCCGACCGCTTAGACGCTAAGCCAGCCGTGGGCAAACTACGGCCCGCGGGCCGGATCCGGCTGTTCTATCCAGTTCTCTTGCTCTCCCCTCCGCTCCTTTACTTTGAATTTATATTAGTTCACACAAACACTCCATCCATGCTTTTGTTCCGGTTCTCCGGTCCAGTTTAAGAACCCATTGTGGCCCTCGAGTCAAAAAGTTTGCCCACCCCTGGTAAGCGGTCGGAGGAGCCCCTGAGTGTGTGAAGCAGAGGAGCATGCGTGTTAGCTTCCCTGCAGCCCATCTGCAGGCGTGCCTCCAGCTTCTCGGGGACCTCCATGGTCAAGTGTTTCCTGTCCCGCAAACATGCTCATCTGGGGCTGCTCTCTGAGACTCTGCCATCCACCTCGCTGACAGCAGGCCCCTCCTCCTCCCCCATCTCAGAAAGGGGTTCCCTTCTCCTGTCTAAGGCCAGCCCCCCACCCAGGCCCCCAGGCCCAACCTGTCCAAAGCAGTCTGCGTTCTCCCTGGTCCTCCTCACATCCCAGGCAGCAGCAGGCTCCCTCACAAAGCCCCTCAGTCTGGCCTCAGAGGGACCTTGGTGCTAATGACAAACCTACTTCTTGCCTCTCAGTCTAATTCCCTTGGGTCTGTACCTCCAGGCTGTTCCCCTGTGTCTTCATCACCTCTGCCCGGGGCTCAGATTCCTGTGGCTCCCAAAGCCACAGACTGGCCCTGGCCACTTCCCAGTACATGCCCCACAGAGCCGGGACCCGGCTCCCCCGCTGGGGCCCTGCCCCATCGCTAGGGTCTTTCACTTGCTACCTAAGCATGCAGGTGATTGCACTCCTCGTTACTTAAAACCCAGCATGGTAACCAAAGATTCACCCAAAGCTCCCTTTGCGTGGTCACCTGTGACGTCCATCTGAACCCAGAAACCAGGAGCCGTCCTGGCCTTGGACAGTTCCGTGGGACCTGAGACTGACAGGGAAGCTGCAGCAGCTGTGAAATCAAGAGCGAACCTGGAGTCAAGCAGGAGCGAGGACCAGTGCTCTGTGGGCCAGAGAAGTCCGACAGCTGGAAAGCTAGGGGAGGGCCCAGGGAGATAGCAGAGCCAAGATGGGAGCAGGGGCTCGGGGAGGCCCAGGAGCCAAATGCAGGGGTGGGAGGCCGCACAGCTAAGTGGCTGGGGGGAAGGCTGGGGGGCAGCAAATGGGTGTGTGGCCGGCCCGTGTGCTACCTCGGTGTGGTGCAGGAGACAACCCAGTGGTCATTTCCCAGGACACGTCCTCCTCAAATGCCAAACAGCACTTCCTACTGAACCCCTCCCCTCTGGCCTCCTGGCTGCCTGCTTCTCTGGATTCAATTCTGGGGTCTCTCTTCTCCTCCCTCTACACTCCTCCCCACTCCTCTCTAGTCAGGCCACCAGCTCCTAAGTGGAGAACTGGTGGCTCTGCTTGTTCCATACCTGCTGGAGTGCAGACAACAAGCAGCTAAGAAAGGAAGATCTTTAAGTCATCAGCCACCTAGAATGGGACTGGCCTGGGCCAGATGCCAGGGTGATTCCAACGTGAGTGGCCTTCGCGAAGCTTTAGATGAGAAAATGGGCAATTTCCCCCAAGACAAGGCCCCGCCCCTGAGATCTAGAGTCATTTCAGACCAGGGAGGCCGCTGTCCGGGGTCCTGAGCAGTCCAGTCCCGGCAATGGTTCCCAGGTGCCTTCCTGCGGGAGTCCGGACTTCCCTGCAGCTGCTGCCTGCTGCACTTGCAAAAACTATCAGCGTCGCCATCCATCCCCAAGCCTGCATGGCCTCTGAATTATTTAGCACTACATCCAAGAGGCTGTGAATAATGGAAAGGGGTGTAAATAATCTTATCTCTGTCTCTACACACAGAGATGGTGCGGGGCCTCTTCTGCCAGAACCTCACAATGCCTGTGCGTGCTGACATCCAAACCAAATGCCCCCCCCCCGCCCGCCCCCGATGACTGCTGTTCCCTCTGCGGGAAGAGCCGAGCCCGGGCTGCACCACACTTCTCCCGTGGAGAGGAGCAATTATGCACCAGATGCCTCTAGGGTAATTACCTCAGTGCTTTAGAGGGTACAGAGCCTGACTGGTCACCCCGCTCTCCCACACGCCTGGCCCCTCGGGCAGGGCGCTTTCCTAACGGACAGGCAGGACACCGAGCCCAGGGGATTGCAGTTCCGAGGAGAAGAGACAAGCTGGGCTCCAGGTCCTGCGACTCCCCTTCCAGCATTTCTGCTTCTCCACCTGTGCACCTGACTGACGGGGCCTCATGCAAGCATGCATTGTGTCTCTCGTCATCATGCGTGTCAATGTGACCTTCCCACGGGTCGGGTACACCTTGGTTTCAGGCAGATTTTTGTGTGGGCGTGGGGGGAAGGGGTTCCTGTGGTGTTTCAGCCCACACTGAGGTGGGAGCTCTATCAGTGAGCAGCCCCCAAAGCACGGTGGGTGGTGGGAACCAGTTCTGCTTCTCTGCTACCAGCTGTATGGCCTTGGAGAAGTCTCAGCGACTCTGAGCATCCAATGTCCTATTCAATACAATGAGATAGCCCTGGCCAGGTTTTCTCAGTGGTCAGAGCATCAGCCCACGGACCAAAGGGTCACAGGTTCGATTCCCCGACCAGGGCACGTACCTCAGTTGCAGGTTCGATCCCCGATCCCATGAGGGAGGCAACCAGCCAATGTCTCTCTCACATCGATGTGTGTGTCTCTTTCTCTGTCCTCTCTCCCTTCCATTCTCTCTCTCTAAAGATCAAGTGGGCGGGGGGCAGGGGGGACGGTGGTTGGAATATCCTCGGGTGAGGATTAAAAATAAAATAAAATTAGACACATAACCATTCAGTCCACAGGGCCGCTATGTGACTGAGATGGAAACTATGTGTATTCGTGGAAGAACTATCCCGCGTGCCTTGGGATGGCCGGGGCGTGCCATGAAGGTAAGCCTCATCAGCCCGTGGTCATGTGGGCAAATTCGCGAGGCGAGGAGCCAGCAGAGGCAGAACGTGTCTCCTCCAGCCTGAGGCACAGGAACAGTCCATGCCGACCAGAGGTCTCCCATTGTAACCATTCCCGTCCGCCCCAACTTCAAAATCTCCCCTCATACAAACCCACCTCCCCTGTGAACGATGGGGGAGCACGTGGACATAAAGGCTGGCAGGATAAACGCCCACTGCCCTCCTCACCCCAAGTGTTTCCCTCAAAGTCCTCCTTCTCTCTGGGGCTCTGAGCCTGGCGATGGCCATCGCCTGCCGACACCCCTGAAGGACCACCACTGGGGCCTGGGTCTCAGCCAACACCTTGGCTCCTCCCTCATGTCCACCTTACTTGGACACCTCACCACCAAAGCCACATATGCATCAACCAGGAGGTGGGTGAATAGCATTTTAAAGTAATTAAGGAAAGCAGGGAGGCGCTATTCAAAAAATAAGGATGCCCTGGCTGGTGAGGCTCAGTGGTCACAAGGCCTGTGCCCCAAAAGGTCGTGGGCTCGATTCCCAGGCAAGGGCACATACCAGGGTTGCAGGTTTGATCCCCAGCCCTGTTGGGGTGCATGCTGGAGGCAAACAATTGATGTGTCTCTCTCACCTCTCTCTCTCTCCTCCCTCCATCCCACTCTCTCTAAAAATTAATGGGGGCCCAGCCAGCACGGCTCAGTGTTTGAGCGTCATCCTATGAACCAGGAGGTCATGGTTGGATTTCCAGTCAGGGTACGTGCCCAAGTTGCATGCTCGCTCGCAGTGTGGGGCGTGCAGGAGGCAGCCTATCAATGATTCTCATCATTGAAGTTTCTCTCTCTCCCTCTCCCTTCCTCTCTGAAATCAATAAAAATATATATATTTAAAAAAGTAATGGGGGAAAATATCTTCAGGTGAGGAATCCTATATTGAAAAGCCTAATATGCAAATCGACCAAATGGCAGAATGACCGGTTGCTATGGCATGCACTGACCACCAGGGGGCAGATGCTCAATGCAGGAGCTGCCCCCAGCCTGCAGACCCCAGGCCAGCCAAGGTGGATGCCAGCGGGGGCCCCCTGATTGCCCTGCCAGTCGCCCTGCAGACCGGCCCTGATCACTGGCCAGGCCTAGGGACCCTACCCGTGCACGAATTTTGTGTACCGGTCCTCTAGTAAATAAATAAACAAGGAAATCCAGTGTGACAGAGAGCTGAATCACCACCTAACTGGGAGCACAACTGGGAAAAACTATTAACCAGACTCCATTCCAGACACCCCGTACCTCCCCCAAGCCTGACCCATGGTCCCACTTCCTCCCCTACACTGCGGAATTGCTCTGAGGGGAGTGATAAAGGACTATACTGAACGGGAGGCCCCTTCTCCTCGTCCTCACCCTTCCCCCCTGCTCTGCCCAGTTTTATACACCGCTGAATGTGATTATGTCTCTGATACTTCTGTGAGCATCCTGAAGGAGAAAAGTACCCCATTTTTCTTTACTCAATAATTTGCGGACATCTCCATGCAAGGGGTCCGCAGACATCTCTAAATCAAAACATCTGGAAGGGAGCTCTCCACCTGCCCCCTGAGGTTTGCTCTTCCGCCTAATCCCCCCTCTCAGTTGGTGGCACCATAAACACCGGGATCACCACGTGAGAAGGTGAGGGTTACCCTTGATCCCTCCAACTCCTTCATGTGCTACATCCATCAGTCCTAAATCTTATCAGATTTTCCCTTAATCTTTAATTAATTCCTGCTGCATTTAATTGATATCTCCTGCATTCCTTTCATAATGCCACATTCTTCTAGCTCCAGGGAATCATGGTGGACTAAGTAGGCACAAAGTCCATGTCCATCCTCAGGTTCACAGGCTAATTACCTATCCTCCGTGTGGCTCCGGGTCCTCATCGGAAAAACTGAGATAGAACCAGTGCCTCTCTCTGCACATGCTTCCCGCTCTTCAAAGACTTTCAGCCAATCAGAGGAAGCCATTCTTATCGATGACCTACAGACCCTTCCTGACCTGGCTGCTGCCTCCATCTCAACCTCAGCTGAGATGAGCCCTCTCACCAGCTTGTCTCACAGGCCACTTCTAACTCATCAAGCACAACAAGACCTTTTGCACCCCAGGGCCTTTGCACATGCTCATTGCCCTTCCCTCTGAAATGTAGGGAAGAGAAGACGGCAGAAGACAAAACCCTGCAGGATCCCTAAGACCGGAAGGAAAAACAACAGATAATGTCTAGTGCAGGGGTGGGCAAACTTTTTGACTCGAGGGCCACAATGGGTTCTTAAACTGGACCGGAGGGCCGGAACAAAAGCATGGATGGAGTGTTTGTGTGAACTAATATAAATTCAAAGTAAAGGAGCGGAAGGGAGAGCAAGAGAACCCTCTGCTCTTTCGGCTCCGCGGGCCGGATAGAACAGCCGAACGGGCCGGATCCGGCCCGCGGGCTGTAGTTTGCCCACGGCTGGTCTAGTGGCAGCAGCTTCCGTCTAGAAAAACGATACTGACGTGAGCAGCGCAAGAGAGACGCCCCAGCACATCCCCCCAGGGAAGTCTACCGACTTAGAACTTCATTCTGCTCAACAAGAGGATGTGTGGGGGCTTGTTCAAACCCCTTTCTCTAACAAAAGCAATTGGAGAGGATTTGCTCTTCTTACAGGGAGAGAAGCGCCCCTGCTCCAGGTCCCCTGGGAGCTGCCAGACTGTCGCTGCCGCCTGCACTGCCTTCTCTTTGGAGCCGTCAGCTCCACGGCTCCCGAGCAGCCCTTCTGAGTCGTGGGGAGGAGGGAGGTGGCTTTGCTGGTGTTAACATCAAGATAAGGCCGCTTTAATTACCCAGAGACTGGGCATCCCCACTCCCTCGGGGAAGACACAGAGACACAGGTGGAGGCGAGGAGGAAGGAGGAAGGTCCACACCGAGCCTGAGTCAGAGGCACTGGCCAGAGGGCTCCTGGAGGGGCAGAGGGGAGAAGGGGAAGGGGGCCACACCTCTGCTCTGCACCCCCTCCCAGGGCAGGGGAGCTCCGGGATGAAGCCACGTGGCTGAGCCAGCAGCACCGCCACAGCTGGGAGGTGGGGCTTTGCCACCTGCCGCCATTCCCGTGTGGATTTGAACCCAGGCTCCCACTGGCGAGCCATGTGACCCCAGGCAGCTCAGCTCATGGACACCCAGTTCCCCCACTAAACATGGCCATGGCATTCCCAGCCTCGCAGGGGGGGGGGGGGGTTGCGGCAACTAATCGAGGTCGAGTGTGCATGAAGCCCGGGCCAGAACAGGTGCCTGTAAATGTCAGTTCTCCACCTCTCCAGCTCCTTCCTCTCAGCACGCGGCCGCCTGGGCCCAGAGGAAATACACTGGAGGAAGCAAGCTGCAGGGGACAGCTCTTCCAGGTGAGTCAAGCTCTAGTGTGCAAGTGAGACCCCGCTGTGCCTCCTGGAGGAAACAAATGGGAAACAGCAGGTATCACAGAGGCACACCGCGGCGTGGGAAGCCTGCAGCGTCAGCGGTCACGCATGCGGAACGTCGGTAGCATCCCACACGGACCAGACGCGTCAGCATTTCAAAATTCCCTCCGTCTTCCCAGCAGGAAAGTGAGGCTCCCACGTCGCCATGGCCTTCCCAGAGAGCCTGGCTAGGCCTCGCTCGGGAAGAGCGGAACCAGCTCCCCTTTCCTGGAATGGGATGAGCTGCCCCCGCATGTCCCCTAGCGGTGAGCGCGGTGACTGTCCAGGCCTCGGCCCTGTGAGCTCCCCACTGCGAGCCATCGCCCACCCTCCTGGTCTCTCCCAACACTCTAAGTGATCTGAACAACCTCATTTGATGTTACCCGACTCAGACGAGGTCAAGAGAAAGGGAGCTCAGCGCTGACTCAGGCAAGGCCCTCGGGGCCCGGGGACATTGCTGAAATCACACCTTCCTTGGCTCTCTCTCGTCCCAGTCCTGCTTGCCTTCCAGCTCCCTCGCTGGCTTCTCCTGAGAGCACTTTCTCAACAAATCACCTGCGCGCCAGGCTTCCTCTAGGGGTCTGCGACCGGGACCCTGACCAGGAGGCGACCCGCCGCCAAGCCCCTGCGTGGGTGCCGGTAACAGCGGGCAGTGAAGGGAAAGCCAAACTGCACAGTCTCCCCAAATCAGAGGCACCCTCCTTTCTGCCCCTGGCCCCCAGGCTTTCTGTGAGATTACACACTGTTCTGAAAGAATGACCACCATCGCTCACCAGCAGGGCCCAGAAGGAAGCAGGAACCCTCCAGGACTCCTGGCCCAGGCCGCCCTGTAGACCTCAGCAGGGCTCACACCTCCTTGATGGTTTTCCCAGGATGTGCCAACAGTCCTCACGCCCCTCAAATTCCACCTCCCCGTGGGCTCAGGCCTGCAACGTCACGATCGGAGCCTTGACCGTCGCTCTAACAAATCATGCCATTTGGAGGCCCCCTTGAAGCCGTTAGCTCCAAGCTGCGACGCTTCCATCTGAAGGACACCATCCGATCCTTCATCTATCACACAGATAACCCCGCAGCCTTGGGGGCTAAGAGTGAAGACATGTGACTGCATGAACATGTGGAAGGGCTATCATGTGAAAGTTTAAGAGACTGCCCTTGTCACCATCACCATTTCCCCAGGGAACCTCAGCACGGCTGAGGGCCTCTGCCACCTCCACCCCTCCAGCTCGTGGGGAGTGAGGCTGGGTCAACCAGGAGAACCAGGCATAAGACTCCCTGCGGCCAGGGACAGGCCCGAGGAAGAGTCACCCGTCCACATAACCAGGGTCTCCAACAGGTGTCCCAGCCTGCTTAAGCCACCGCTCAGGGACTTCATCAAGGACCCAATGTCTCCCCATTGTCCCAGCATGCCCCCTTCAGTCTGGTGGCATGTCCCTCCCACTAACTACCCTCCTGCTCACAGGTAGATTCAAGCCATCAGGCATTCAGGAAATGCAAATTAACATCACAGTGAGAGACCCTACACACCTATGCCAATGAAGAAAACGTTAAACATTGACGGGCAACTGTTGGGGAAGATGTGGAGAAGCAGGAACTTTTGTGCACTGTCACTGCAAACATAAATACAACCACTTTGGAAAACACTTGGCAGCTTCTTAAACCGTTAAATACAGGTCAGCCGGCGGGGCTCAGTGGCTGAGCGGCAACTTATGAACCAGGAGGCCACGGTTTGATTCCCGATCAGGGCACATGCCCGGGTTGCAGGCACAACCCCGGTGTGGAGCATGCAGGAGGCAGCCGATCCATGATTCTCTCTCATCACTGATGTTTCTATCTCTCTCTCCCTTTCCCTTCCTCTCTGAAATCAATAAAAATATACTTTTTAAAAGGTAAATATATGCCCACTATGAAATCTGGCCATTCCACTCCAAGAGGAAGGAATGAAAGCGCATGTTCCCACAAACACTTGCACATGCGTGTTTGTGGCAGCTTTACCAGTGGTGATGGCCAGAAACTGGAAACAACCCAAATGCTCGTCAGCAATTGCGTGGGCAAACAGATTGTGGTGCATTCGTTCAACTGCATCTCACTCAACAGCGAATAAGAATGAACTACTGATACTCACATCATGGATGGATCTCAGAGCAACTGTACTTTGTGGAAGAAACGAGGCAAGAGAGTGTACATACTGTATCAAGTCAGAGGTAGGCAGGGGCCAGCTGGTGTAAAGACTCTCTGGGCCCAGCAAATCGTTTAAATTTAAATGAAACTGGGCCCTGACCAGTTTGGCTCAGTGGATAGAGCATCGGTCTGCGGACTCAAGGGTCCCAGGTTTGATTCCGGTCAAGGGCATATACCTTGGTTGTGGGCACATCCCCAGTAGGAGGTGTGCAGGAGGCAGCTGATGGATGTTTCTCTCGCATCGATGTTTCTGACTGTCTCTCCCTCTCCCTTCCTCTCTGTAAAAAATCAATAAAATATATTTTAAAAAAATAAATAAATGCAACTGGGAATTTTCAAAGGTCTTAATTTGGTGAGTGATGAGATCTGACTGACATTTTCTAAAGGATGCTCAGCCTGCTGTATAAAGAATAGATTCTAGAAGGCAACACGTAGAGACCAGCTGGGAGCCTACTGTACAGGTTGAAGGAAGTGATGATGAAGAATAGATTCCAGCCCAGCTGGTGTGGCTCAGTGGCTGAGCATCTAACTATGAATCAGTAGGTCACAGTTCAATTCCCGATCAGGGCACATGCCCGGTTGTGGGCTCCTTCCCCAGTAGGGGGCGTGCAGGAGGCAGCTGATCAGTTACTCTTTCTCATCATTGATGTTTCTATCTCTTCCTTTCCCTTTCTCTCTGAAACCAATAAAAATATTTTTTAAAAAAAGAATAGATTCTAGAAGGCAACACAGACAGCCTAGAGACCAGCTGGGAGCCTACTGTGCAAGCTGAAGGGAGTGAGGGTGGCACTGGGGCATCGCGGCAGCAGGGGCGATGGGGAGGCCTGGAGACAATCAGCACCTCTCCTAAGGTCAGCGCCCATAGGTCTCACTCAGGGGCCTGCGGTGGGGTGAAGGATGAATTAAAGATAAGCCTGGGACTTGGGCTTGAGCAATCGGGGAGAAGACGGTGACATTTACCAAGATGGTGAAAAGCACGGGAGGAACAACTTTGGAGGTAAAAAGGGAAAATTAAGACTTTTTTGATGTATGAAGTTGAGACGCCCATTAGTCATCTAAGTGGGGACGTCAAGACGCAGGATATATGAGCCTGCAGCTCCAGGAACCTGGTGCGAGAGGTATAAATTTGGAAGTCATTATCAAGAAGATGGTATTTAAAGCCATGGCAGTGGGTGAGGTCACCTAAGGAGAATGGGAAGGTAAAGAAGAAACAGGGACCCGGACCTGAGCCCTGGCGTGGTCCAACATTCAGACACAGAGTGAGTGTTCGAACCAAAGTGATTTGGGGGCCTAGCCAAGCCCATCCCAGGTTCCAAGGCTCAGAGAGCCACAAGCAGGTCCAGGACGGTGTAATGACATGCTTCCACATGCATCTCCAAGGACGCCCGCTCAGTGGTCCTGACTGGCTGCCATGGCCAAGGTCCAGCCGGAATCAAAGGATCCCGAGGTCAGAGGTTAAATGCAGACCTTCTAAATACAACGAAGGGCATCTTCCCATAACTTCCTGAAAGCATGCACGGGCACCTGCCTGCACACACGTGTCTGTTCTTACAGAGGAGCGGCCCCTGCACAGGTGCCCACTTACCGCACAAGCCCAGGTCTGAGGAGCCGTGCGGCCCAGAATAAGAGGAAGTGGCTGCATGGGTTCTAAGTCACTCGGTCATTCCCAAGACCACATGGGGATGAAGAGCTAAGTCAAGTGACACAGGAGAGAGAAGTCCAGCTGGATAAACAGACGTGACAAGCTGGTTAGAAAGGTCTGCCACAACTCCTCGGCTCCAGGAAATGAAAGAGGACAGACGTCCCAACGGCCCGAGGCCTGGTGAAGCAAGCCTGTGAAGTGCTGGGAAAACCCTCCCCCATGCACGTTCTGGCGAGAAAGGCCTTCAGGGTGATGGCTATTCCCCAGGGAGGCAGGCCGGGAAGACAGCTTGAGGGGAAAGGAGAAAACTGTTGTGTGGGGGTGTGATTTGGGCTTGTGTACGACCGTGTGTGGTAGAAATGGGGAGGAAAACCAGAACACAATTTGGCTTAGAAATGAGTCCAAGCCCTGGCCGGTATTTTCCAGGATTTAGAGCATTGGCCCTTGCACCAAAGGGTCACAGGTTCGATCCCCATCAAGGGTATGTACCTGGGCTGCAGGTTCAATCCCCAGCCTCATGGGGGAGGCAACCAATCGATGTGTCTCTCTCATATCTATGTTTCTCTCTCTCTCTCTCTCTCTCTCTCTCTCTCTCCTCCCTTCTACTCTCTCTAAAAATCAATGGAAAAAATATACTTGGGTGAGGAATAACCCAAAAAAAGAACGAAATAAGTCCAAGACCTCTCCTCCAAGGGGGTGTCCAGCATAGAGGCGACCTCGGTGAGTGTGGTAGAAAGAAAGGGGCTCTGTGATTTGGAGGAGATTAAATGGGGACCTGGTGAGTCGGCACACACAGCAGTGCCCAAGGCATCCATTTAGAAAGAAAAAGAATATATGCTGGAATCCTATTTCTACTTATTTTTATCTCATGTTTTCTAAATGTATATTTAATGCATGTTTTATAACTTACAGGATAAAACAACACCATGGCGCTTGTAAATAATAAATACATGTAGGGATGCGGAAGAGAATGCATTTTGGAGAAAGGTGCTCAGAAGCCTGTACTGATGGGGATGGGTAACCAAGACCCTCGAGGCAGCTACAGATGTTTGACTTCCCGGTTAAGAGACCAGCAAGATAACAACGTGTGATTCATCCTTACCCACCTTCCCACTGAAATATTCATGAACACAGACCCACCCACAAGAGTTAAAGGCGCCCTGGTAGCCCGGACGGTGAGGCTCAGTGGTTGAGCATCTACTTATGAACCAGGAGGTCACGGTTCGATTCCCGGTCAGGGCACATGCCCGGGTTGCGGTCTCGGCCCCCAGAAGGGGGTGTGCAGGAGGCAGCCGATCAATGATTTTCTCTCATCACTGATGCTTCTATCCATCTTTCCCTCTCCCTTTTTCTCTGAAATGGATAAAAATATATATATATTTTTTTTAATAGTAAAAGGTTTTTTCAAAAAAAGTGCCAGAATGCTAAACACCAGCAAGAATGTTTCATGATGTTGCAGAGCCCAAGAGGCATCTCTGCTCCGTGGAGAAGGACTGGGGCTGCGGGGCAGAGAGGGCGCCAGCAGGGACACCACGCCTGCACTGCACCGCACGCCCCACCTGGGAGACAGGGCACCCCCGCCAGAGGAGGGCCGGCAGGGGAGGGCGCTGAGCTCCTGGTGCCCTGGGACAAACAACCCGACACTCAGTGGCTTCAAACCGCCGCAGTCATCCGTGCTCTCCCAGCTGTGCAGACCAAGGGCCAGGACAGCTCGGCTCCCTCAGGGCTGCTGCCAGGTGCCAGCCGGAGCTGCAGCTCTGGGCGTAAAGGATGCAGCTGGCACCCCACTCCGAGACGGCTCCCCGCATGCAGCGAGGGGACCCGCAAGCTGGTTCCTCCCGCAGGCCCTCCATGGAACGGCCAGAGTGGCCTTCCAACCTGGCAGCCGGCTTCCTCCAGAGAAAGTGGTCGAAGCTGCAATGCACCGCATGGCCTCGCCCTGGTCACACGCTGTCATCTCTGCACAGTCTGTGGTCACAGAAGGCAGCCCTGACGCGAACGGAAAAGGACCACCCGGGGCACGAGCACCACAGGTGGGACCAGGGGGCCACAGCAGAGGCGCGGAGGTGGCTGCACAGAAGCTAGGTCACCAGAGGCCATTTCTAAGGTGGCGGGGCCCCATTTCTGTCTCTGTCACTTTCTGCCTCTTTATCTCTCCTCTTATCTGTCCTCCCTCCCTCCTTTTCTCTCTCTTTCTCTGTCCATCCCCCCTCTCTCCCTCCCTCCATCCTTCCCTCCTTCTTCATCCAGCCCTCTGTCACTTGTATCTCCCCCATTAATTTTTATCTGTCTGCTTATTTTCAAGCACCATAATATCCACTTGCAAAAAGTGTGAAAAATGTAAGTCTTCATTAACCTCACAACTAGCACTAATGAAGGGCTAGCCACCGATGGGCAGAAGGAAAGAACCAGAGCATCAGGAGCCAGGGCACCGAGGAGACGCCTAAGCCACTGCCGAGACAAGGAGAGGGCTCGGTGTTCCTTTAAGAAAGAAGACCTTTCCTCCACTTCCACTAACCCTGCAGCCCCCACTGGCAGAGCCCAGTGTCCCAGGACGAGAGCAGAGGTTTGCCTCCTGACACCTGACCTCTGTGCTGAGCCACTTCCATGTATGGTGGAAGGTTCCGTGACCTTTAGAACCCACTCCAGACACAATTCCTTCCCAGGGAGCGTCCTTGGGTGTCAACGACAGAATTCTTTCTGCCAACCATCGACCTAAAAGGAACGTGTTCAAGGCTATTAGACAGGGTGAGGTATCTCCGAGAAGAGCAATGAACGAACTGCAAATCTGAGTCACAGACTCCACACAGACTGTGGGGATTCCCTAACACCGCGCCCCCGTCACCACGCAGCCTTCACTGAGCCTTCACTGAGCTACAGTGTGAAGTGGTTTGGGGGGCACAAATCCCCCAAATGAGAAAGTCTAAGTCACGACAGCAGGGACCCTTCGTTGCCGTGGAAGAAAAACCTGGAATCTGGCAAGCATGAAAAGGTAGGGGAGGAATCAGCTTTGGAATCAGAGAGGCCGTGGGTTCCACTCCTGGCTCAAACCCTTAGAGCTGTGCCACCTTCATCGAGTTCCTCAAACTCTCTGAGTCTCGGTTTCCTAATCTACACCATATCGGTAACACACTCACCTCCGAGGTCTTTGGGGGGCTATTTCAAGCTCATAAAAAGTAAGGTACTTAGCACAGCATAGGAAATAGAGTCGATAACATTGTGGTAACTATGTACGGTGCCGCTCTGAGACGGCTCCCCGCATGCAGCAAGGGGGACCCGCAGCTGGTGCCTCCCTTCCTCCCTCCTGCTTTAGGGGGGTCACTTTGTAAAGTATATGAGTATCTAACCAATATGCTGTACACCTGAAACCAATACAAAATAATATTGAAACAATAAAAAAAATAAAAAATAAATAAGTAAAGCCCGGCTGGCGTGGCTCAGTGGTTGAGCGTCGACCTAGGAACCAGGAGGTCATGGTTCGATTCCTGGTCAGGGCACATGCCCAGGTTGTGGGCTCGATCCCCAGCGTGGGGCATGCAGGAGGCAGCCGATCCGTGATTCTCTCTCATCGTTAATGTTTCTATCTCTCCCTATCTCTCCTTCTCCCTTCCTCTCTGAAATCAATAAAAGGATTTTTTTAATAAAAATAAAGTACTTGACATTTAGCAGACAAAAAAAAAAGAAAAGGTAGCTCTTATCTATCCCAACGCCATCTTGGCCATTTTTCTGCTCCAAATGTCTTTTTTCAGAGAAGCAGCCAATGTCCTTCATCATAAGCGGCCGCCTCCCTTCTCTGAAATCCTCCTTTGATGTCTCCCTGGCTCCATCCCACCGGCTCCGCCTCCCCCTGGGAGCCTTGCAGCTGGAAACTGGGGCAGCCCCGGGAACGGGCTCTCCCTCCCTCCGCGCTGGGAAGCCATGGTGGGCGGGCGGCCTGCTGGCAGTTGTTTCCTTTCTCATCCTTGGAGCCCAACATCCTGGGTCTGAGGCTGACAAGGGGCTGGTGCAGAGGGGCCACCTGGGCCCAGCCCTGGGAGGGCACTGTGGGCCCAGACCTGTCGGCTTAGTGGTCAGACTGAGGATCTGACCACCGCTGCTTGTCTCTGATGGGACACAGACACCCTGACCTGCGCTAGGCTTGTCTTCTCGCGGAGAAAACTCCCAGATGCGCCATTTCCTTTTATTACTTTATGTGCCAGGGACGGTGCCCGGGGCTGGAGAGAGACAAATAGAACAGACGCGTGACTGGCTGGGGTGCAGCGGAGGGGGAGATGGAGGTCCTGCCCTCCGGGGCTTGTACCTGGTGAAGAGCCACTGCACCAATGGGCCAATCAGGAAAATGAACTCAGAGAAGGGGGGTAACTCATGATGTCACACAGCATGGCTGAGATTCAGGCCCCCCGCCTCCCGCCGCCACCTGCCACCCCGGGAGTGCTCACTCCCTGGGCCTCCCGGCAGCCAATCCCGCGAGAAGGGCGGCTCCCTCCGCTTTTGCCAGAGCTGCTGGCAGATTCTCACTCTTGCTTCAACCACTGGTTGGTTAAATACAACCATAACGGCGGTTGGTCTAATTGTAACAGTAACCTTTCATTAGCTTTTTATTGTTTTTTAATTGTTCAATTACAGTTGACATCCAATATTATATTAGTTCCAGGTGTACAACATATTGGTTAGGTATTTATGTACCTTACCAAGTGACCCCTCCGATAGGTCCAGGACCCACCTGCCCCCACACACAGTTATTGCAATGATGCTGACTCCGTTCCCTAGGCTGTGCTTTACGTCTCTGACGCTACTCCGTGGCTGCCAGTTTGTCTTCTCGATCCCTTTACCCTCTTCACCTAGCCCCCAGCTCCCTCCCATCCGGCAGCCATCAATCTGTTCTCCGAATCTGTGCATCTGTTTGTTTTGTTTGTTACTATGTTTTCTAGGCCCCGCATGTAAGTGAAATCACATGGTATTTGTCTTCCTCTGTCTGACTTACTTCATTTAGCATACTGCCTTCCAGGGCCATCCGTGTTATTGCAGATGGTAAGATTTCATTCTTTTTTTATGGCCAAATAACATTGCACCAGTTGCTGGTTTCACTCCCCCCGTTTTTTAGACAACGAGTAAAAGACCTTCCCGCTTCCACACTCTGCCCGGTGGGAGCATAGCCAGGACGAGATGACCAAGGTGTGGCGAAGGAGCGAGGTTAGAGCTAAAAGTGCACCCAACGTTGCTGATGTAGGCAGGGTGGTGGGTGACACCGCCCCCTGGGACAGGACCAGGGGGGAGTCGGATTTGCGGTTGGGGCAGCTCACACGGTGCTGGACCCTGAACCGGGGTCTTGGATACGCTGGGCCCTGGGAAGCAGGTCAGACAAGGCCTCTGTGCTCTCAGCTGGACACTCCAACTGGGAGGCAACAAATACAAGTGCGGCCACGTCAGTCAGCAGGGGCAGATGGCGAGAAGCACTACAGAGGAAACAGGTGACGGGAGGGACCCTCCTTCCCATGGGCGCTGGGAAGGCCTCTGGGGAGACCACCGTGGCTTTGAGACTCGAAGAGACGACCCCGCCACGGGGAGGGCTGGGGCGAAGGCCACCGAGCCGAGGATGTGGATGGGAGAGTTCCCGGGGGAGAGGAGCAGAGGCTCACAGGACTCTGGGGGCCCCAGGAGAGCGCGTTTCAGGAGCCAGGAAGAGGAAGGCAGTCAGGACTGAGCCGAGCAGCCAGGCGGCAGGGCGAGAGCCAAGCTGGAGTCACGGATGCCGAAGGAAGCAGCATGGCGAGGAGCAAGGCACAGGCTGGGGGCTCGGCTGCAGGATTCGGGGAGAGGAGGGCGGCCATGTCTATTGGGTTTGGCTACAGCCAGGTCCTGGGGGACCTGTGGGCCAGCCAGTGGAGTGATGACAAGAACAGGACGATGGACTCCGGGTTCTGCTCCCAGCCCTGCCCCCGAGGGGTCCATCCCTTCCTTCGGAAAACAGACTGGAGGGAAATAATGTCAGACAAACACCAAGATTGATGGACACACTTAGTATATCGCCATTTACAGTATAAAACATAAACACAGACGAAAACTCCACGAGAGTGAATTCATTACATCGATTTTCTGGTTTACTCCTCTGTTAGAATACTGGTGTTAATTAAAAGGCTGGAATAACAGTATTCGAATGCTATTAAAAGGATGCTTTCAAATACCTGTAATGGACTGGGGAAATGTTAATGATGTGAGTGAGACGGCAGGGCAGAGGCACCTGTCCGCACGGCCCATGTCCAGCCGGCACCCGCGGACCTTGGAGCAACGGCACCTCTGGGAGGAGAAGGCGCGTGGCCAGCAGGCAGGGTTAGGAAGGAGACGGGCTTTTCCCCATCATCGCCTCGTCGCTTTCGAATCTTCTGTGGAAAAGGGCCTTCCATGCCCCGTACAGCAAGCGAAGGAAATAAGCCCCAGCACGGCTCAGGGGCTGAGCATCGACCTAGGAACCAGGAGGTCACAGTTCCATTCCCGGTCGGGGCACATGCCTGGGGTTGTGCGCTCCATCCCCAGTGCGGGGCGTGCAGGAGGCAGCCGATCAGTGATTCCCTCTCATCGTGGATGTTTCTATTTCTCCCTCTCCTTTCCTCTCTGAAATCAATAAAAATATTTTTAAAAAAAAACAAAAACGAAATTCCACTCCTGCCAATGTCTCTTTCCCTGGTGGATCAGCTGGTGAGACCACACTGTGGGGGGAGCGGCTGCGTGTCCCGGAACCTAACGAGGCCACTACCAGCAGCTGGCAAGGAGGACGGTGGGTGGGAACGCTGTTGAACGTAGCAGAGCCCAGCATGCCATCCCCTGTACAACTCCAGCTGACACGAATGGCCTGTGGTGGGAGCGTTCAACAGGCTCCTCTGTGAGGTGCTTAGGCGGTCCCCCATGTAAATGCGAGGTTCCCTTTCCACCGGAACTGTCCCCGTCCCCAAATCCCCCCACCGCCGAGCCCCCGCCTTTCCAGTTAAGATTCCCGGAGGGAGCTTCTAAAGAGAGGCTCGAGCTGGGTTTTATTACCCGATGCAGATAACTCTGCTGATGTGTATCGATCATTTTCATTTGTAAGGTGGGTGCATTTTATATGTCTGCGGCTAGCTGCTGGGAGAAAACCCTTTAAAGCTTCAAGATGGGATTGGAAAACATCTTTATAGATGAAAAAAGCACAAGTTCAACCTTCCAGGGAAATAACAGAGAACATGAAGTCTACATTTGAACACACAGAAAAAGCAAAACGAAGGAGACGGAGCTCGAGATGGCAAACGTGCGGCCTCGATGTCCACTGTCGGGCCAGCAGTTTTTATCTGGGAGCATTCTTTTCCTCTGTGTTGGGAGAGGGGGAGGCCCAATGTATCACACGGTCCCCCCAAATCTGCCCTTCACAACGCTGCCACGGAGCCTCGAAGCCTGCTATTAGCGATGTCTCGTTCATTCCTTCATTTACCCACTCTCGCTACCGTCTACTCTTATCACTCATTCATTCACCTAAATGCTCTTCTCAACCCATTGCCATGTGCAGGCCCTGTGTTGGCTGCTGAGCAGACAGAAGTTGCCTGCAGGCCCGTTACAGATGCCTGCGCTACCCACAGAGGGAGCCAGGTCGAGCACATCATCACAGTACGAAGTGTTATCTCCAACGGGCGAGAAGCTCGAGCAATAGGAACAGGGGAAGAACAAGGCTGGGTTCCAAGACAAACAGGTGAAGGATATAATTTCTGTGTTCTGAAATGCAACAGGTAAGCACGGCATCGAAAAGACTAGACACTGCGTGGGGTTGGCAGAGACGCGGAGGACAAGGCAGGAGTCCCTGCGCTGCACGGGGGGACCGGCGGGCCAGGCAACGAAGGTCTCGCGGACGGTTTTGGCCCCTGGTAAAAGATGAATTATGGCCCTAACCGGTTTGGCTCAGTGGATAGGGCGTCGGCCTGCGGACTCAAGAGTCCCAGGTTCGATTCCGGTCAAGGGCATGTACCTTGGTTGCGGGCACATACCCAGTGGGGAGTGTGCAGGAGGCAGCTCAGCTGATAGATGTTTCTCTCTCATCGATGTTTCTAACTCTCTATCCCTCTCCCTTCCTCTCTGTAAAAAATCAATAAAATATATTTTTTAAAAAAAAGAATTTCAATGAATGAAATAGATTATAAAAAAAAAAAGATGAATTATGCAAGAGGAATAACCCAAGTCTTCCTAATTGTCCACTCACGCTTTCACTTCCAAAATTCTTTCATTTGTCTCAGCATTTTCCAGGTCAAGGCTGCGAAGGTGTGGAGCCAGGACAGGTGTATCATATGAAAGGATGAGGTGCAGAATAGAAAAGAGCGTAAGCATCGTCTGCCCCAACTTCGTCTTTCACAGATCAGCCATTTCAGGCCCAGAGAGGTTAAGAGATTTGCCCCAAAATATTAATGTTTATTGCATGTGTAACATTATTATATTTAAAATGGCTTAAAAAAATATTTGCCCAAAACCACACAGCATATTAAGACCTAGAGTCTGGGGTTCCCCAATCCTCCCACCGCCTCCCCCTGAAAGAGCGCATCCCAGCACATGAAGGCAGGCTTTGTCTGGGCGGGATGGCAGCACCAGAGCAGGAAGGGGGAGGGCCGGGGGCAGCCTCGCAGGTGACTTTCATCTACTTCCCAGCCTCCTGCTGCTGCCCACACACTGAAAACTTCCTGCACATGCCTCCAGGGGGACCCTTTAAATTACACAATCTCATGTTGCCAAACTAAAATTGAGACTGGAAATAGATGCGGCTTGCGCTAGAGGGATCGTTTTCCCACCGCAGCATGGTGGAAGCATATGGAACAAGGAAGGCAAATCCCTTTGAAATCGTCGGTGGAGGCCAGTAGGTTTTCGCAAGGAACCTGGGAATCCTTCAGAGCACAGGCAAGGCGGTGTCCCTCCTGCAGGTACCGTCCACGCAAAAGCAGAGACAAGGGAGCTGGGAGGAGCTGATGTTCTGCCCCAACTCATTCATTATTTATCATTTTTATGTGACATTACACATTGTAAGTCTAACGGTAGGCAGTGATCATCCTCTTGAATAATGCATTGTCACCAAGCCCCTGGAGACCACGGAGGGACCGACTGCAAACCAACAGCGCGCCCTAGTGGTGGACTAAAAGACAACCTCATCTTCCCATCCTCACAGACTCTGGATGCACACGAGACCCCACTTGTCCCATTAGGTGGGAAATCCAATTCTAGAGAAAGGGTCCTTGCTACCAAGGCCTAACCATCCCACTAACATGTACACAGTCGTGCTGTGTGCCAGGCACGGAGCCATGCTTCACACAGGATGAAAGGAACATGGCTCCCTGTCCCATGCGGAGAGAGGCGATACCAAGGATGAGAGCAGGACCTGATAGACTAGAGGAGACGGCCACAGTGCCCGAGACGCTCGACAGTGTGCATCAGAGCAAAAGCTGTGGGCAGTTCTGAAGAGTAAATCGTGTCCATCGAGGTCATCCTTGATAGAGGCCATTTTCATTTTCGGAAGCAGCTTCTCTAAGCTCTTCCAACGTGACAGACCCTCTGAGAGTCTGGTGAAACCGGCGGGCTCGCCAGGAAATATACCTGTTATATGCAGCAACGTGCACACACTATTCCAGTCAAGAGTATTCCAGACCCTGCCCAGACGGTGTTGCTCAGTGGTTGAACGTCAATCCATGAACCAGTTCATGGTTCAATTCTCGGGTTTCGGGCTTGATCCCCAGTAGGGGGCATGCAGGGGGCAGCCGACCGTATTTCTCTCTCTCATTGATGTTTCTATCTCTCTATCCCTTCCCCTTCCTTTCTCTCTAAAATCGATTTTTAAAACATTTTTTTAAAGAGTGCTCCAGACTCCACAATGCTCCCTCAAGCACCCGACTATGAGGCTCTGATCTGGAGGTCCTTTCCCTCCTGATTACCTGGAAATTGAGGCTTCAGAGTGTGGACGAACCCTGACAAGCTCAGGGGAGGCCTGCAGGGTGGGCCTTACAACCTCAGAGACCGAAAGTAAACCACCTGGGATGGTCTGAACATAACCCTTCCTAACTAAGCTGGTCATGGCGACAGTCACGTCCTCGGCCTGTAGCTTCCCTGCCAAGTTCAGTCTTTCCCTCCGTGAGCTGCCTGCTGTGGTCCTGTGTCTAAGGCAGCACGGCCTTGGGATGTCAGAGTCATCTCCTTTCCCAGGCCCTTCAGAGCACACCCACCGCCCAGAGCACACCCAAGACCCCTCATCGTTCTCTTGGCCCCGCATGCCATCTCTCTGTGCTGCCAATGTTAGCTGTTAACTGTCCTGGACCCACCGATGGGAAAGAAGTGTCTCTGTGTTTTACTCTTTATCCAATCCCCTGCTTTGCTTTCTCCAGCGCCTTCATCTACCGCCAATGGATTGCATGGAACTCTCCTTACATCTCCGTTGATGCCAGGTATAAAATAAGCTGCAAAACTGCTGTTCTCTGGAGCATTTTCCCAATCTGCTGAGATGTTCCTTCCTGGCAATGGTCATCAGTTTGGCTCAAAACAACTCATAAAAATTATCTGCTGGTTTGGACGTGTCTTACGTCAACAAGAGCAAAATAACGCTGCGATGAACACAGGGGGGCACATATTCTTCCTGAATAAGTGTTCCGGGCTTCTTCGGATACGTTCCCAGAAGTAGAATCGCCGGGTCGTAAGGCAGGTCCATTTTTACTTTTTTGAGGAAACTCCATCCTGCTTGCCACGGGGCAGCACCAGTCTGCATTCCCACCAGCAGTGCACGGGGTTCCCTTTCTCCACAGCCTCCCAGCTATGTGTTGACTTATTGATGGTGGCCATTCTGGCAGGTGTGAGGGGATAGCTCGTTGTCATTTTAATTTGCATCTCTTTGAAGATTATTGACCTTGAGCACCTCTTCAGTCCTGGGCTGGTCTTAACGCACACTTCCCACGATGCACTGACTCAGTTCACCCTCGCACGGTTGTCTGTGCAACGAGCACTATGCTCCCCATGTGATGGGTAAGTACCCCGGGGGTGCAGAAAGGGTAAGCACAGGGGTCTGTCCAGCGCTCCGTGAATGTTACCCGGGTCCCAATCAGCACCCGCAGCATCAATGGCAAGTCAGCACAATTTCTTCTTCTCCCCCTGAGCTCAGCAACAGAGAAAAAGGCTCAGAACAGACACTGATGTCCCCTTGCGTGTGGACTGTGCCACGCGAACCGTCTTTGAAGGTAGAAGTGGCGACCTCTGGTTTTGAGCTAATTAATGTTCTTCCCTCTCTATTCAACAGAGGAGGGAATCAATCTGATTCTCCATCCTCCAGAAACTCAGAGTGTACCTGGGAAGATGGGGAAGTTCTCACAGATACCGCAAGGCAGGCCTTGAAAAGCCCGGCGTATGGTCCGTTCTCAGTTAAGTAACTGAAAGATGAGTACAGAACACCAGGGGAGAGATGGAGATGAAGCTTGCCACGTGGAGTAATGCACAATCAGTGTGTTTACCACCAAGTACACACACAGCAGGGAGCCAGGGAAGGGTTGGGTTGGGTCCTGTGGACCCGTCATTTCACACGGAGCCACCAGAGGGCAGTATCACAGTGCTGCTATTGAGGAGAAGTTAGGTTTCGGTTTTCTCTACCACGCCCAGTGCTCAGCAAGGTCTTTTTAAGTTTCTAGCATCAGAGGACTTGGCTAGTTCTCATCGTTCCTAAGGCCCTTACACATAAAAAGCTCTTGGCCTGGTGTGAGGCTGCAACACTGGAATGGAGGGACAACAAGACTGTTACCAAATTCGCCCTCCTGGCCGCCTCCGGCCCCACCCCCAATACTCCCAGAGCTGCTGGCTCCCTTTCCCAGTTGGGTGTGTCTCTGTGTCCCTTCTCTGAGAGGCCTTGGGAGTCATCTAACTCAAAACGAACTCCCATCACTCGATCACGTGAGTCCATTCCAACGCTCTCTATAGCACCCACCTGGACTTCCATATTTTGGTCTCATGCCCCATCTACACAGCCAGCTCCAGGAAGCCAGGGGGATCCCCAGGCCCAGTACTGAGCCGGGCCCAGAGCGCGCCCCTATGTACTCAGCAAATGACCTGGGGTGAAGCCAGCAGCTTCCCCTGGGCCAGAGCCCCTGCTTTCCCAGCTGCACCTGCGGACTCCAGACCCCGCTTCTGGCCACGAGGAGGTTGTCACAGGGGAGGAGGACGGCCAGGGTTCAAGAAGGGAGGGGCAGCGAAAGCATGCCACGCTGACCACGCAGGGGTCTGCGACTGAAGAGCAGCAATGCACCGCTCACATGTCTCCGAGTTCTCCGTCTTCCAAGGTGGGCAAGAGACCGAGACAGAAGCAGTGAAGAGCATGGGTGTGGGAGGCAGAGGGCCTGCGTTCCCACCCCAGCTCCTCCACTGACTGGATGACCTTGGGAGAGGTACTTCACCGCCCCAGGCCTCAGCTTCCTCATCTGCAAAACGAAGACAGTGGTCATCATATCTACCTCACAGGGTTTGGGGGCCAGAAGATAACGCTTTTAGCTGACGCCACCAGCCCAGGCCACCTTCTGACAGGTCATCTTTAGGGGGTGACACTAAGGTATTAGGTGGCCTGGGTGTCTTCATGCTTAAATGGCTACACTTAGCATCTTCTTTTTTGCAACCCATTATGTGTGGGACTTGAAGTTGAAATCTCAACGTGTCAACTTATTTCCAAGTACTTGGGGAACATCTAACTATGTCCCTGCCGAAACCGGTTTGGCTCAGTGGATAGAGCGTCGGCCTGCGGACTGAAGGGTCCCGGGTTCGATTCCGGTCAAGGGCATGTACCTTGGTTGTGGGCACATCCCCAGTAGGGGGTGTGCAGGAGGCAGCTGATCGATGTTTCTCTCTCATCGATGTTTCTAACTCTCTATCCCTCTCCCTTCCTCTCTGTAAAAAAATCAATAAAATATATTTATAAATAAATAAATAAATAAATAAATAAATAAATAAATATGTCCCTGAAGCACAGGGATTCAATCGTGTGGGTACTCCTGAGAGCTTTTTTGGGATCCAGCACAGTGATATACCAGAGTGGTAATCAGACGCAGCTCCAGCCCCCCAAGAGGGCTCACCCTGTTTTGAGCTAGATAAGGCCTGTGCCACCTGGATGATATGAGACATCGCATACCAACACCTTCCTGAGGGGACCAGGCCTTCGGACGGGTGGAGCTGGGAGGTGGGGGTGGGGGCAGGGAGGAGGACCAGGTGCTGGGATACCGCTATTTAACACTATTTGAATCGTTTGACTATGGATGGCTTTGTCCTGTGACCTGTTTTTATCAGAACCAGACTTGATTGTGGGCCATTTTCCCTTGATTTTGAATATGAACCCAAAGGAAAAGATCAAGTCATTTGTTCTTATGATCATAAAGCAGGTATGAAGCCATATGCTTTGTTTCTCAGTTGCCAAGACTCTTAATTACATTCTTCATGTTCTGCGCGATGAGTGTCTATTGTGTCTTTTTTAGAACCACTAGGTGGGTGTTACCTTCTATCAGGTACCAACAGCGGCTCACATTTACTGGTGCTGCCTTCTTCCAGGACTGCACCCAGCTCTTTTTTTTTTTTTTTTTTTAATTGTCTAAAGTTTTACATGTGTCTCCTTTTTTCCCAAGTGACCCCTCCGCCCCCAGCCATTCCCACCCGGGGCAAGCCCCCACCGCCCCAGTGTCTGTGTCCATTGGTTATGCTCATATGCATGCATACAAGTCCTTTAGTTGCTCTCTAACCCTCCCCCCCACCCTGCCATTTGTCTCTGGATCTATTTTTGTTCATCAAATTATGTTGATCATTATATCCCACATATGAGTGAGATCATGTGATATTTCTTTCTCCGACTGGCTTATTTCACTTAGCATAATGCTCTCCAGTTCCATCCATGCTGTTGCAAATGGTAAGTTCCTTCTTTATCATAGCGGCGTAGTATTCCATGGTGTAGATGTACCACAGTTTTTAATCCACTCATCTGCTGATGGGCACTTAGGTTGTTTCCAAATCTTAGCTATGGTGAATTGTGCTGCTATGAACATAGGGGTGCATATATCCTTTCTGACTGGTGTTTCTGGTTTCTTGGGGCGCCCAGCTCTTTATGTGCGTCCCATCACTCGGTCCTCACTAGCAGGTACGTACCATTTATCTTGATTTTGCAAATGAGGCAACTGCAGCTCAGGGAGGGTAACATCGCCAAGATCACACCGAGGTGCCCTCAGCGGGTGGAGCCCAGGCTTGAACCCAGCTGGTCTACCGTCAGAGCCTGTGTCCTTGGGACTTTGCAGCTTCCTCACGGCATTTACCCTTGACAGGAGGAAACACACTGCAAGCTGATGAGACAGTACTCATAATCTCTTTTAAAAATTAAGGTAAGCCAAAACCGGTTTGGCTCAGTGGATAGAGCATCAGCCTGCGGACTGGAGGGTCCCAGGTTCGATTCCGGTCGGGGGCACGTAACTTGGTTGCGGGCACATCCCCAGTAGGAGGTGTGCAAGAGGCAGCTGATCGATGTTTCTCTCATCGATGTTTCTAACTCTCTGTCCCTCTTCCTTCCTCTCTGTAAAAAATCAATAAAATATATTTTTAAAAAATTATTTAAAAAAAAATAAAAATTAAGGTAAAGCCCTGGATGGTGTTGCTCAGTGGTTAGAGCATCAGCCCACCTACCTAAGGATCACAGGCTCGATTCCTAGTCAAGGGCACATACCTGAGTTGCAGGTTCGATTCCCAGCCACGTGTGGGAGGCAATCCATGTGTCTCTCTCACATCAATGTTTCTCTCCCCTGCCCTCCGTCCCTTCCACTCTCTCTAAAAATCAATGGAACCTGGCCGGTGTTGCTCAGTGGTTGAGCATAGACCAGCGTGGGCAAACTACGGCCCGTGGGCCAGATCCAGCTGTTCTATCCGGTTCTCTTGGTCTCCCCTCCGCTCCTTTACTTTGAATTTATATTAGTTCACACAAACACTCCATCCATGCTTTTGTTCCGGCCCTCCGGTCCAGTTTAAGAACCCATTGTGGCCCTCGAGTCAAAAAGTTTGCCCACCCCTGGCATAGACCTATGAAGCAGGAGGTCATGGTTCGATTCCGGGTCAAGCTTGCAGGCTCAATCCCCAGTGTGGGGCATACAGGAGGCAGCCAATCAATGACTCTTTCTCATCATGATGTTTCTATCTCTCTCTCCCTCTCCCTTCCTCTCTCTGAAATCAATTAAAATATGGAATCACTTTTTTTTTAAAGTCAGTGGGGGAAAAAATATATCCTCAGGTGAGAACTAACAACAACAACAACAAGTCGGTGCCATTAATACATTTAACCTTTCACGCTTTCTGAGCACCTGGGAGGGTTGGCCAACGCTGGCAGCACTTTGTCAAAGTATCCTGGCACCACCATGACTGCATGCTCTACACCTGCGGATCCAAACCAGGAGAGAACTTAGAAACGGGTCAGTGTACTGCCTCAAGTCCTAGCTGTCCCACTTATCAGCTGTGTGACGCCGGGCAAGTTCCTTAACCTCCCTGTGCCTTAAAGACATTAATGAAAAGAGATACCACTACTATCCTAGGGTGGTAGTGGCAATTATATAAGTTAATGTACATAACGTAAAGCACCGGGACCTTGTAAATACTGCATAGGTGTTTGCCACATTGTTCTGTCTTCAAATGGTTAACCGATGTAAAAATTATAGTCATTCCAACAGAATACGCAAGTAAGGAGAAACGCTATTCCCTGACACTATGGATAAACACACATTTTCTTTACGCGCTTCGAAACGCTTATTAATACGAGACATACAGAAAAACGCAGGACTCAAGTACTTGCTGTAAAACATACAACCAGGAAAATGTCGGATAGAGAAAACCAAGAAATAAACAAGAAACAACATCATGTTCGCGGTAAATTCCCTTCGGCCCCATAAGCCTCACGTAATAATCCTATTTTATTGAGATTTCTTCTTCCTTTGGAACTTATCATGGGGACTTACTAACAAATTCGAGTCCTTGCCTTTTTATTTCCAGGGGTTTTACGATGCTTGTAGGAGAGTGCACGACAACCTTGACTTTGCAAGTCCAGGTGGCGATCCTGAACTTGGAGGACGAGCAGTGCCCTTGGTGGCAGGGGGCCTGGCATCCCATTCTGGCTCCATGACTTGAGGGGCCTTGGAGGCGTGGCCTGAACTGCCGGGGCCTGGGTTTCCCTGACAGCATCAGCTAGCCCTGCTTACGGGTGGGAATGAGGGCCAGAGGAGGAAAGGGGTGGAAAGGGAGGGGCTTTTTAAACTGTATGTGACCATGTATATGGTGGGTGGAGGTGGAGCCACGTGACCGAATGTCCCCTTCGGAGAAGACACCCCACTGCTAACCCAGTGGTCCTCCCAAGGGAGCTCAGATCAGTCGCCTGCAGGGTTTGCTCAAACAGAAATGACTGAGGCCCACACCCAGAGTTTCTGACTCAGCAGGTGTGGGGTGGGGCTCGAGAATCTGCACTTCCGAACAAGTCACAGCAAGGCTGAGGCTGAGGCTGCGGGTGGGGCCCAGGCTGTGGGGACCACTGTGGGCGAGCTTTGCCGACAGCCCCACAGAAGCACCGCTGTGCTCCCCGCCCACTAGGGATGTCCAGACGCAGTGCAACTATGGGGAGGATGCTTAGTGCCACGCCCGGGACACGGTCAGGGTTCACCAGTGTCCCTGCCTTTCCCGGCACCTGTCTCTCGCTGAAAAACCCCAACAGCCTCGCCGTGGCCCCTCTGCCTCCTCTCTCCTCCCCGCAATCGATTCCCACACACCACCTCTGGAAACACAGCCCTTCAGCACAAATCCCATCTCGCCGCTCTCTTCCAAACTCGGCAGCGCTTCCCTGGCACAACCCCATGGTGGAATAGAAGGCTCTTCGCCCAGGACTCCAATCTCTGTCCCATCTCCTTCGGAATAACCCCTCCCCCATCCAGTCCTAGTTGGTTGGAAGAGACCTGGTGGTACTTTGACTGCAGAGGTCACCTGGCATTGGGGGGCGGGCGGGGGGGGGGAGGGACTGGAGGGGGAGGCTGCGTGATCAGAGGCAGGGATTCCAGTCCTGGCTCTGCCAATGCCACGTGCTAGCCCCGCCCCCGGGCAGCTATTTCCCAGCTCCGCCCTCCAGGCCTCAGTCACGAGGGGCGAATCCAGGCCGTCCTCTCCTCCATGGGCTGCAAGCCGAAATCATCTACGAAAAGCGCGTGGCGCGGAACCCAGCGTGGGGCGTGCTGCCAACACAGTAGCTGGAAATGGGAAAGATAATCACGGTCTCCGACCCTGTCTGCACGGAGCAGGAGGCAACCGGAGGCCCGGGTGGGAAGGCAGGCCCTCGGCATGGATCGGGCCCTTGTCTTCCCTCTCTCCGCACCCTGCGTGCACCCACCCCGGGTGTGGCTCTCTCAGCTCGCTGTCCCCAGGTCTTCCTCCCGCAGGACTGTGATCTCCCGGTGGACAGGACGCTGTCTTCGCCACACAGAGGGAAGAGCTGTCCTGGGCGAGGGGAAGGGGAATCGTGCTTTCTAGCTCCAGAGAGTAAAAATCAAGAGTGGTCGTTATGGGGAAACCCTAAGACAAGCCACCTTCAGCCAGCCTGCGCTCCTGGCCTCGCCTGAGTGTCTTTTCCCTCCTGGCCCTGCCTCACAGGGACCCCTAGAGACAAGTGTCCAGTTTGGAACCTTCAGTGGGGTTCGGTTCTGTTCCCAGCCAGACCCCCACGCCCTTTCCTCCCAGGCCCCTCCATTTAATCATATTGTTCCCTCACATCTCCCCTCTGAGAGTTTGGACCCTATGAAGAGCTATTGCAATCTTGTTCCTCCATCCCTGTAACTGTGCCACAAATAAAAACGAAACAGAAATGAGTACAGAGAACAAGAAGCGCTGGTACAGAATTCCGTGCAAAACAAGCTTGCCGATTGCTAAGGCTTTCAAAAGCAGAAAGGGGGCCCCCCCTGCACTGGGGGTTTGCAGAGGGAGCTGGGACCACCTGCTGGGAAGGCACAGCCCTGAACTTGGTGGGCACTGAGGGCTGTTCTGGGCTCCTCAAAGCAAAAAGATGCTGGGCACCAGGGGAAGGCATTCTTCTTTGGCATTCCAGTCCCTTATTCTGCACAGAAAGAGGGACAACAGCCAGGGCAACAGCCATCGGGAGTCGCAGGGTCCCCAGCCGTGGGGCTCCACGGTCACGGGACACGCCCCGCCGGAGCCTGGCTGACCCACTTCCAGGACGCCTTCCTGAGGCTGGCTGCACAGAAATGCCAGGTATGCGATCTCCTCATTGGACACTTGGCAGACAATGAGGACGATTCATTGGCCCCACTGCCCGAGCGTACATGTAGGCAGGCCAGGGAGAAGCCTTGGCCAGAGCAAAGCATGCCAATTTCCACTTGGCAGGGTGGCAGGCACTTGAGAGAGGATTACAGGGCAACTCTAACCAGCTGTCACGAGGGCCCAGTGTTGTTCTAACCAGTTGCCCCTGGGTGAACCCTCCTCTCCAGCCAGGCCAGTCTGCCCTGTCCCCTGACCGTGCTGTGCTGACTTCTGCATCCACCCCAGGTGCACGCCACCCGCTGACAGCCCAGCCCCACCCTCCAGGGCTCAGCCAAAGCCCATCTCCTTTCTGAAACCTCCCCAGACCCCCGACCATGGGAGCTCAGCAACTCCAGGACCACCCACTGTCTATTAGATCCATGGCCACAACTGCCATTTACTACACTCTTCCTGTGAGCCAGGACCGTGGCCGGCACTTTATATACAATGAGTTGATGCTCAAAACAAGCCTGCAAGAGAGGAAGGCGTCCTCACTCTAAAGACAAGGAAATGGAGGCTGGACACTGTTTGTGAAGCTGGTACGTGACCACGCCAGGACTTCCTGCCTCCAACTCCCAGGTGCTTTCCACGCAGAAATCCAATGTAATAAGGATTGAAAAGGAAGATGGTGGCATAGGTAAACGCCTGTACTTGCCACCTCCCACAACTACATCAAAATTACAACTAAAATACAGAACAACCATCATCCAGAACCACTGGAAATCTGGCTGAATGGCGGTCCTACAATGAGAGATGTAAAGAAGAAAGCACACTGAGGCTGGTACGAGGTGGGGAGGCGTGGAACGGGTTGGTCTGGCACCCACATGTGCCATTTTTTTTAATCAGGAGGGAGGTTGTCTCTGTGGAGGCCACCCGTGAGGAGCAAGGGGTCCCAGCCCCACGCCAGACCCCCAGCCCAGCATCCCAGGGCTGGGAAAGGAAGTCCCTATGGGCAGTAAGAACTACTGGCTGTAAAAACCAGTGCGGATTTGGACTCAGTGACACAGAGGCTGCTGGAGACATAGCTGTTCCTCTTAAAAGGCTGGCACCACGAACTGAACTTACAAGGTCCCGCTTCTTCTGAGCTCCAGCACCAGGGTGAGGCTCTGGGGGACACTGACACATATAAGGAGGAACTGGAATGTTTGGCATCAGGGCAGGAACTTGGGGGTGGCTTTCTCCCAGACAGAGGTGCTCGCAGGGATCATTGTTCCTATGCTGGGACCTCCGTGGTCGCAGGGCTGATTGGCAGTCATTTCTGTTTACTCCACCCTGGTGATTCCCTAAGACCCCATCTCATCCAATTTACAACCCCACCCAAGCTGTGTGCAGCAGCTTTCGCATATGAATGGCCTGTCCTTGCTCAGGCTAAAATCTCTCAAACAAGCTGCAGCTGGGTCAGGTAGCCCCAAACCTATCAATAAAAGGCCCAAGACGCAGCACCAGCATCAGCCTGCCTTACGTCATAGCTGGGCCTCATCTGGGCACTTCCAAACCTGACACAAAGAGCAGGAATTTACAGATCTCTCTATAGCTCCTGCTGGGTGACCCCAGGCAATGACTGACTTTGCACCTCCCTGGAGACCCAAGAACCAGTGTACCCAGTGGTCAGTGTCAGACCATACCAGATTAAAACTCTACACATCCATAAGCAACACACTCAAGGGGCAGACTCAGTGAGCACCAAAGCCCCACTGAAGCAAGTCCTGCTCCATAGGGGTGTCTCCTGCACAGAAGCTTTCCCACTGTAGCCACAGTTGGTCCTCACAGCCAATTGCAATAAAGTTTCAACTACAACAAGACTGTGCTCACAGCTCACAAAGGGGTACACCTAGAGTGCCCAGCTCAGGTGAATGGGGAGGCTGAGCCATTGGGCCCTACAGAACACCTACTACACAAGGCCACTCTATCAACTCAAGGAGACATAGCAGCTCTACCCAATACATAGAAACAAACACAGGGAAGCAGCCAAAATGCAGAGACAAAGAAATATGTCACAAATGAGAGAAATGAAAGAAAGCAAACTACTGGATATGGAGTTCAAAACCATGGTTATAAGGTTATTCAAGAATCTTCTAGAAACTTCCTAAAAAATGGAAAAAGACCAGTCAGAAATTAAGCATACGCTGACTTAAATAAAGAATAATATACAGAGATTCAACAGTAAAATAGAGGATTCTGAGAAATCAACAATTTGAAATATGAGGATGCAAAAAACACCCAACCAAAAGAGCAAAAAGAAAAAAAAGAATCCAAAAATATGAAGATAGTGTAAGGAGACTCTGGGACAACATCAAGCATACCAACATTCGCATTATGGGGGTGCCAGAAGAAGAGAGAGGGCAAGATATTGAAAACCTATTTGAAGAAATAATGACAGAAAACTTCCCCTTCCTGGTAAAAGAACTAGACTTACAAGTCCAGGAAGCACAGAGTCCCAAACAAGAGGAACCCAAAGAGGACCACACCATGACACATCATAATTAAAATGCCAAGGGCTAAAGATAAAGAGAGAATCTTAAAAGCAGCAAGAGAAAAGCAGTTACTTACAAGGGAATGCCCATATGACTGTCAGCTGATTTCTCAACAGAAACTATGCAGGCCAGACGGGAGTGGCAAGAAATATTCAAAGTAATGAATAGCAAGGACCTACAACCAAGATTACTCTATTCAGCAAAGCTATCATTTAGAATTGAAGGTCAAAGAGCTTTACAGACAAGAAAAAGCTAAAGGAGTTCATCACCACCAAACCAGTATTATATGAAATGTTGAAGGGTATTCTTTAAGAAGAGGAAGAAGAAGAAAAAAATCAAAAATATGAACAATAAAATGGCAACAAATACATACTATCAACAATTGAATCTAAAAATCAAAATAAACAGAAAAAAAATTCTGATGAACAGAATAAACTGGTGAATAAAATAGAATCAGAGGCACAGAAATCGAACAGACTGATGATTCTCAGTGGGAAGGGGATTGAGAGGGTGGGAAGAGATTAAATAAAGATTTCATATGCATATATGCATTACCTATGGACACAGACAATAGGGTGGTGACAGCCTGGGATGGAGTGGGAACTGGATGAAGGGGGGCAACAGAGGGAAAAAATAGAGATATTATATAATAAAAGCGTAATATGCTAAGTGTCCAGTCATCTGTTCAACCAATCAAAGTGTAATATGCTAATGATATGCTAAACCGCTCAACCACTCTCTATGACATGCACTGATCACCAGGGGACAAAGAGTCGACCAGTAGATTAGCTTGCTGCTGGGGTCTGGTCGAGCAAGACGGGCCTGATACACCTTGGAGCCCTCCCATGGTCCCTCCCCAGCTGGCCAACCTCCTGCATCCCTCCCCGGCCCCAATCGTGCATCAGTGGGGTCCCTCGGCCTGGCCTGTGCCCTCTGGCAATCCAGGGCCCCTCAGGGGATGTTGGAGAGCCAGTTTCGGCCCGATCCCACAGGCCAGGCCGAGGAACCCCACTGGTGCATGAATTCATGCACTGGACCTCTAGTCTGTAATAATCTCAACCATATAAATTTTAAAAAAGAAATCCAATGTAAGTTTTTCTTACGGGTTCCCTTTGACCTTGGGAAACAGACTGTGTCCTTGAAATCATGGATTATATCCTACACTCCTGTGTCCTCCAAAGTATTTACCACTAGAGGCCCGGTGCATGAAATTCATGCACGGGGGTGTGTGTCCCTCAGCCCAGCCTGCACCCTCTCCAATCTGGGACCCCTCAAGGGATGTCCGACTGCCTGTTTAGGCCTGATCCAGGTAGGATCGAGCCTAAACGGGCAGTCGAACATCCCTCTCACAATCCAGGACTGCTGGCTCCCAACTGCTTGCCTGCTTGCCTTCCTGATTACCCCTAACCACTTCTGCCTGCCAGCCTGATCACCCCCTAACCACTCCCCTGACAGCCTGACTGATGCCTAACTGCTCCCCTGCCAGCCTGATTGCCCCTAACTGCCCTCCCCTGAAGGCCTGGTCACCCCTAACTGCCCTCCCCTGCAGGCCTGGTCCCCCCCAACTGCTCTCCCTGCAGGCCTGGTTGCCCCCAACTTCCCTCCTCTGCCAGCCTGGTCACACCTAACTGCCCTCCCCTGCAGGCTTGATCGCCCCCAACTGCCCTCCCTTGCAGGCCTGGTCCCTCCCAACTGCCCTCCCCTGCTGGCCTGATCACCCACAACTGCCCTCCCTTGCAGACCTGGTCCCTCCCAAATGCCCTTCCCTGCTAGCCATCTTGTTGCAGCCATCTTGTGTCCACATGGGGGCAGCCATCTTTGACCACATGGGGGCAGCCATCTTGTGTGTTGGAGTGATGGTCAATTTGCATATTACTCTTTTATTAGGATAGAGCAGGGTCAGCAAACTCATTAGTCAACAGAGCGGCAAACCGTGGCTCGTGAGCCACATGTGGCTCGTGAGCCGCAGTTTGCCGACCACTGGGATAGAGGCCTGGTGCACAGGTGGGGGCCAGCTGGTTTGCCCTGAAGGGTATCCCGGATCAGGGTGGGGGTTCCCTTGGGGCATGGGGCAGCCTGGGCGAGGGGCCTGTGGTGGTTTGCAAGCCGGCCACGCCCCCCGGCAACCCAAGCGGAGGCCCTGGTATCTGGGGTTTATTTATCTTCTATAATTGAAACTTTATAACCTTGAGTGGAACCAAGCCTCCTGCTCACTCTGTGGCCATAGCCATTTTTGTTGGGATTTATTTATCTTCTATAATTGAAACTTTGTAGCCTTGAGTGTAGGCCTGGGCCGGCCAGGGTATGCGGAAAGCTTGGCTTCCTCCATCGCCGGGAAAACCCAAGCCTCCCTCCTGCTCTCTCCGTGGCCGCAGCCATCTTGGGGTTAATTTGCATACTCGCTCCTGATTGGATTGTGGACATGGCTTGTGGGTGTAGCGGAGTGATGGTTAATTTGCATATTACTCTTTTATTAGATAGGATAAGATATGAGCAAAACTCCTTCCAATAATTTTCCACTGGTGCCTGATCTATATCAAATGGGGTTTCTGGCATTTGCTGCGAAGAGAGCCCTAGAAAATAGTGTAGGACTTTACTCTCACTGAACAATCATAGGTGTTAGAGTGAGGGTGGCCTCAGAGGTCGGCTGCAGCAGGAAATAAGGACACCCATACAGGGACTGGCTGTGATTGTGGTCTGTAAACTTCCACCCCAGGCATTTGAATGATTTGGGAAAATCAATGAAATTTCCCAAACTCTTCTAGATAAGGTGTCTAGATGAATATTTACAAAGCATATTACGTAAGAACTCTCCAGGCAGCCGGACAATGACAGAAAATTATTTCAGTGCTGTTCCAACAGCGAGTTGTCCAATTAGCAGGAAGAGGTTGGCCCTGCGTTCGCTCCCCCCATCCCTTCCCAGCGCCAGCCCCACCCTGTTGTTTAGCACGTTAGCTGAGCAACTTGCCTCTGAGATGCACATAAGCTGCTCAGCTCTGTGCCTGACACACAGCGGGACCAGTCAGAGGACCTGCAGGCGCCATGCAAAAAGACCTTGGGGTGTCCAGAGCAAAGACCCCAGGCTGCAGGGCCTGCAGAGCTCTGGGGGCGTCCAGGAGCCTGAATGCAGCCTTGCAAGCTCCATGCTGGCTGGTGGCCGACCCCAGCTTCTGAGTTGGGGAGACCAGGGAGAGAATGGGGTCCCAAAGGGTGGAGAGCCAAGAGCTCTGTCCAACTCAGGAGCCAATCGTGGCCCCATCTGCCCAATCGTTGCCTGGTATGATATTGGGATTTATAATAAGAAATATAGGTTTGGCCCAGCCAGTGTGGCTCGGTGGTTGAAGGTCAACCCATGAACCAAAAGGTCACAGGTTCGATTCCCAGTCAGGGCACATGCCTGGGTGGCGGGCTCGATGGCAGGTGTGTGTGGGGGGAGGTGTGCAGGAGGCAGCCGATCAATGTTTCTCTCCCATCAGTGTTTCTATCTCTCTCCCTCTCTCCCTTCCTATCCCTAAAAAAATCAATACAAACATTTTTTTTAAAAGAAAGAAATATAGATTTGATCTCCATCTGCTTCTGGCACACAGCTCCTAAAACCCTTGGCATTTCCTAAGTGAGAGAGGATAAAGGCCTTTTGTTAATGGATGAGATGACTTTTGGAAGGCACCTCAGGATGGGGCTGGTTGCCAGGAGGGCCAACCATGTGACGAGAGGGTTGGAACTCTCTGTACCCCCAACTCCCACCCCACCCCCACTTCACCCTTCCAACCTCCAGGAAAAAGAGAAGGCTAGAGACGGAATCAATCATCACAGCCAATGATTTAATCCATCGTGACTATGAAAGAAAGTCTCCATAAGAACCCAAGAGCATAGAATTTGGAGACCTTCTGGTGGGGAGAGTGCACACCTGGAGAGGACCTGGGAGCTCCGTGCCCGCCCACGCCTCGCCCTGCGCATCTCCTCCACCTGCTGTTCCGGAGCTCCATCCTTTTATAATAAACTCTGATCCAGTAAGTAAAATCTTTCTTCCTGAGTTCTGTGAGCAGCTCTAGCACATTGATCAAACCCGAGGAGGGGGCCACGGGAACCTCTAGTTTATAGCCAGATGGTCAGAAGTACAGCCAATAACCTGGGCTTGCGATTGGCCTCTGACGTCCAGGGAGGGGGTCGTTGGAACCTCCAGTCTATGGACAATCGGTCCGAAGCCCAGGTGACAGGAACAACAGAAAGTGTCCAAAATCCAGAACCTGACACTTAGGGGTTCAAACTCTGCCTCTGCCATTTCCCAGCTCAACGACTTAACCTCTCTGAGCTTCGACTTCCTCAGCTGTAACGTGGAAAGATACCACCCCAGAGAGAATTGTGAGCGATCGGCACAGGGCCTAGCCCACAGCGGGTGCTCCCGACACATCCGTTTACTATTTAACCATCAGATGCACTCAGATCCTCGGCCGCAGACTTCAGCCCAAGCCAATCGACGTCCAGCTGCTTTCCTTTCAGCCCTGGACCACTCACCTGCTCAATGCGTTGGCACCAAACCACAAGAAAAGAAACGTAACAGCCTCGCTCCGGCAAATTCAGGTCCTGGGCTGGCTGGGACACATACTTTCCCCGGTAGAGGCAGCCTCGCTTTCCTCAGCTGCCAACTGGGGATAGTTATGCGTGGCTCAGAGAACGGCTCCAATGCCGGGATGGGATGCAAGTGTTTTGGGAAACGCTCAGGCCTCTCCCTTCACAGCTCCAGAAGCAGACAGCCTCCAGCCCTGCCTGACGGCAGCCTCGGCCTGGGGCTCTGCTGTGCCCAGTCTCCAATGAGGCTGCTACACCTGGACCCCACCTCACGGTCTGCAAGGATTTCATGAGACATGTCCTACAAGGCTGGGGCTCCCGGTCCGGTAGGGACCACAAACAAGCATGTATCGCAGTAGTATTTTTATGGCCCCCTTTCCCGGGGAGCGGCGGCCCCGGGAGCCCGCCGTACCTGTCCCCTCTGCCTAACCTCTCCTGCACCGGCTCTCCGTCACCCGCCGCCCAAAGAGCTCTGCAGGTTAAGTACCTTTGGGGAGAGTCCTTCTCACTTTACCGCTTGGTCACTGAGCTGGGCAGGCAGCTAGCTCTCCTTCCCCGTTCCAAAGGGACCTCCGAGGTGGGGCACAGGAAGCCACCTGCCCAGCGGGGCGCGGCCAGGAAGTTGGCCACTCGCGTGGGTTTGCGTCATCTTACTGGTTGGTGAGGGTCAGACGTGTGATGCAGCAGCCAACAGCTTCTTGGCAAGAGCTTCCCGGTCAGGGGTCACAGAGCAGGAGAAAGCATGGGAATTGCATTTCCAGCCATGTCCTGTTTAACTTGGCCCTGCCCATGGCCCTGCAGGCGGAAGGCCAGCTGCCGGCAGAGTTCTTGCCCTGGGTGGTCATCAGGAATTCTGACTTCTAATCTGGGCTGATTACTTTGGACCAGTTGCCCAGTCTCTGTATTCTCATCTGCCCATTTCTAAGTCTGGGATAATAATAGCTTCCTCTCCTTGGGAAACATTTCAATGGCTTTTTTTTTAAACAGGGTTACATCACATGTTCCCTTACTTCGCTTTGTTTGGGTGGGCAGGAAATTGTTTCCAGCCTGCAGCTAGGGACCACTAATCATGCTGACAATTTGTAACAAATGAACTGCCAAACGTATTTCCAGAGTAGAGCTCTGTTTCCTAAGGAAACGCTGTTCCCGCGGAAGTGGGATTCAGACGAGGTTCTGGCACCACGTGACTCTGGTTAGAGGTTGGACTGGAATAGAAAGGGCACTGGGCTGAGAGTTCGGGTCCCAGGTGAGGCTGGGCGACCTGGGGAGGTCATGTCACCTGTCTGCATATATTTAAACGATGGCATATTATCTCTTTGCACGGACACACCTTGATTCTCATGTCTGCGTCTCTGATTCTTCACACGTAAAATGAGGACGTTGAACTAAAAGACCTTCAGCGTCCTCTTCAGCGATGCTGGCTGACTCCGCTGTGATGATCACTAAGTAAAAATAGTTCTGTCACCTGGCCCCTCCCACCCTTCCCCAGCTCCCCCCAGCCACCCTCCAGACAGCCACAGGCATAAACCGGATCAAGTCAGTGAGACTCCTCTGACAGCAGTGGGACGGGCATGAGAATCGAGGTGTGTCTGTGCAGAGAGATAATAAGCCCTCATTTAACATGATGTACCAAGAGGCGCTTCAGTAACATGGGGGAGCAAAAATTATGTAATAATATACCAATGATTTAAAACATTAATGAAGACTAGAAGGAAGTGTCACAAGATGTTCGCAGAGGTTGACTGACTCAGCCTCCTAAGTGCCAGAGCCGGGACCCAACCCAGGTCCTGGGCGGAGGGACTGGGGGCGAGATGTCAGCGAAAGAGCAGGCAACAATAGATGCCGAGTTCAAAGACGAAAGAGAATTGGAAGTGTGTCGTGGGCCGCAGGAACCTATTTAGAGAAGCAATCACTTATCTGCCATGTACTTCTCTATGGATTATAATAGAATAAAGTCAGTTGTTGATTCATTTTCCCCAGATCATTCATTTTATTTCTTTCCTTCAGCAAAATTTCTGTACACAGTAAGAAGTTATGTTTCATAGCCCATGGACACAGGCAATACTATAGTGAAGACCAGCGGGGGAGGGGGGTGAAGAGGAGGAAGGGAAAGGGGGGAATGGGAGATATCTGTATATCTGTAATACTATCAACAATAAAAAATATCTTTAAAAGTGAAAAAAATTTTCACTTTTGGAAAAGTTTAAAAAAAAGAAGACATGTTTGTCCATCCTTCAGACCCCTCCTCCAAATACCTGTGGAAACTAAGCAATAAATCTTTGGCCCCTTAAGCAGTAAATCTTTATATTTGTCCATTAGATCACCATTTGGGATCCTAGATTACTAAACATCTAAATTACTTGGTAGTTCGGACAAAAATCGTGTCCTGTTCTGGGCTGGACCACTGCCTTTGAAATTACACTCTCTTATAAAAGACGGGTCATTTATTCTGGGCATGGCATCTCAGGAGTCCTGAGATGCTCCAGTGCACGGAACCCAACAACGCCCCCTCCCGCTAGTCACCCAGGGTTCTCCGGACAACACCCACTGACGGCAGACACAGTCCCAGGCTGGGCTGAGGCTCGTGCCCAGATGCCAGGAGGTCATGTGAGCTGGGTAAGTACAGACTGAAGAAGTGGGTAAAAATCACTGGATGTACCATTTTCTTAAATAAAAGGGTCAGCTATAAATAAAAACCCCTCTGTTTCATGAGATGGCGAGGCTCAAGGCCTTGACGTGGGAAAACAATTCCACCTAAATGATGGAGAGGAACTGTTCATTCGCGTGAACTGGTACTTCTGGGGCAAATCTCTCAAAACAGAAAAACTATGGAAGACGAGACATCTGGCAGTATTTTCATGGAAACAACATTGTGCTTGGAAGTGGAGGCCAGGGTTCAAATCCCAGGCTATTACATCTCCTTCCTGGGCTCCCAAGCCACCTTAACTATTGCCATCCAAAAAAATGCTCAGAGATAACTGACACTTCAGAAAATCGGAGTAGAATGTTAAATTAGCCCAGTTGGTGTGGCTCAGTTGGTTGGGCATCATCCCAGGCACCTGGAGGTTGCCGGTTCGATTCCAGGTCAGGGCACATACCCAGGTTGCAGGCTCAATCCCCAGTAGAGGGCGTGCAGGAGGCAGCTGATAGATGTTTCTCTTTCATCGATGTTTCCATCTCTCTCCTTCTCCCTTCCTCTCTCTGAAAACAATAAATACATATTTTTTAAATAATATAAAATTAAACACAGAAGGGGAAAAATTAATGCCCTTCATAGATAGACAGATCTTTCAAAAACAGGACTCATAAGAATACCGTGTGGCCCTGACTGGTTTGGCTCAGTGGATAGAGCATCGGCCAGTGGACTGCAGGGTCCCAGGTTCGATTCTGGTCAAGGGCATGTACCTTGGTTGCAGGCACATCCCCAGTAGGGGGTGTGCAGGAGCCAGCTGATCGATGTTTCTCTCTCATCGATGTTTCTAACTCTCTATCCCTCTCCCTTCCTCTCTGTAAAAAATCAATAAAATATATATATTTTTTAAAATTAAAAATAAAAAAGAATACCATGTGGTCTATCACTGTGGACTGCTAGTGCTGGGAGGGCTCTCAGAGTTTGCGAGTCTAGCTGTCCACCTGGAGCCGTGCACCTCCGGGGGTCCACAGACACACAGCCGTCAAACGTGAGATGGATGTCTGTAGTCTCTGCCTTCCCAGGACCCACTACCCCCTGCCCATGGTAACAATACCCTAATTTTCTTTTGGGGAACCACCTGTATTTCACTCTCCACATGGTTCAGGTAGGGCCAACTAGCCCCATTACAATGACAGGCACGTGCCGATCCCGCATGCATCCCCCACCCACAGGGATGGTGGCAGGCCTGGCTGGTCTTTCAACAGAACCAGGCGAGAGCTGTGCTCTTTCTGTCGGGTTGAGCTGGTAGGATGCCAGCCCACATGGCTGACGGACATGGTTGCAGTCACATGGGGAGACCCTTCCTGGGAAAGCCAACAACTCAGACAGCATTGCCAAGGTTAGAAAGAGACAGCTCCTGACGGGGCCCCTCGGGCTCCTGCATCCAGCCATGCCCAACGCTACAGCTTCTTCAAACCTGCTGAGGACCGTGCACCGTGGCCCTGCCTTTGGTGTATGCCCATTTGAGCTGAGGCCCTATCGCGTGTGACCACAAAAGAATCCTGGCCAGTACAAGCGACTTCATGAATTCCTTGAGATAGTATGAGAATTTGGGGTAAATATGCACAGGTATTTTTCCCCCAGAGAGGATCAGCTCTCTTACTGGGCTCCTGAACTAAAATGATTAAGCCTGACCATTCTAATCCAGTGCCCACATTGCACAGATGAGAAAACCAAGACCCAGGTCAAGAGAGTAACTGGCCTCAGGTCACACAGCAAGTTGGTGTTGGAGGAGGAGATGAAGAGGACGGGAGGCTGGTTGACCCACGAGAAGGACCTGGGCGATCGGAGGCTTCTCCTCCCTCCCTCGTCCTTGGAATGTGCACCCACTGCCTTCCTCGCACTGAAGCCACCCAAGGACCATCCTGAGACAGCGAGGTGCTGCTGAGACCATCTGGATGGTATATGTGACGCAACCCATTAAAGGTCTACATAGCTTTTAGCATCCTGCTGGGCGGGTGCAGAGATCTCCTCACCTTAGGGCCCAAGACAGGCCTTGTGAGTTCCCTCGCTTCTCCAACCTGCCACCCACCAATCTGGAGTGGCCTGGCTTTCTTTCTTTTTTTTTTTTTCCTTTTCTTATAAATAAGTTTTTATTGGTTTCAGAGAGGAAGGGACAGGGAGACAGAGATAGAAACATCAATGATGAGAGAAAATCATTGATCAGGGGCCTCCTGCACGCCCCCTAATGGGGATGTAGCATGCAACCCGGACATGTGACCTGACTGGGAATCGAACCGTGACCTCCTGGTTCATAGGTCGACACTCAACCATTGAGCCATGCTGGCCTGGTGGAGTGGCCTGACTCTCTACGGTCTCTCCTATGCTCTGTGTTTGGAGCCATGTTGCATGCCAATAGTTGGTGACAGACCCAGTTCTGCTGAGTATTCCAGACCCTGTGTCTCCATCGTCACCAAGAACCCTCCTCTGGCCACTCAGCATTGCCAGATGGCTGCTAACATCACCAGGTGCAGGCTCTCCCCTGGACCACATCAGTTGGCATGACTAGGGGTGAGAAGTCCAGCACCGATACTTTGAAAAAACCTCTGGAAGATTCCAATGCGCAGTTAAGACAAAGTACCCCCACCTTACAACATGAAAACAGTGGCGAAGAAGCACTCATAACCCAACTTACCCAACATGTATTAATGAACACTAAATGAACACCTTACTAACATAAAACTGAGTATCTTACTCTGCCAGGGCACTGTGAGAGGAGTTGAGGTACAAAACTGAACAAAGACCCAGGACCTGCCCTGCAAAACACTTCACCTCTTATGTAAAAGTAAGGACCGTACACAAAAAATGGTCTACTTTCAATCCGCAGAAGAGCAGAATTCTTGGCGGCCCTGCCTTCAAATTCTCAGCCACCTGACTCTCTCCTGCTCTCTTGAATTAAGTAAACAGCTCCTCCAGAAGATACAGTCCCGTGCTTGCATCTGTTTGAAACAGTCCACCTAGGGAATGTATGGCATTTGAGGATATTTATAAAACTTCTCATTGAGGGTGGAGTTTTTGTGCGATCGAAGTTAAATTGTTGCAGCATAAATCAGACTGCTGTATCAATAAGATGCTGTATGCGAGCCTCATGGTAACCACAAAGCAAAACCCCCCAGGAGACTCACAGAAGGTGACAGTAAGGGGAAGGGAACCAAAGGGACACGGCAGAAGATCATCAATGCGCCAAGGAAGGCAGCAGGGGGGAGAGAGCAGGAGAGTACTAAAGAGCTAGCAAGCAATTAATCAGATGGCATCAGTAAGCCCTCTCCCTATCAATCATTACTCTAAATGCAAATAAATTGAATTCTCCAATCAAACAACAGAGTGGCTGGATGGATTAAGAACAAGACCCAACTCTATGCTACTTACAGGAGACTCACTTCAGCTTTAAGAACACACATAGGCTCAAAAGGAAGGGATGGAAAGAGATAACGCACGGAGTGAAAATCAGAAGAGAGCAGGGGTAGCTATATTTATGGATAGAATCTAACGAGTACACACAGATTATACTCATTTGTTTGTTATAGCAAAAAAAATTAAAAAATAAAGAGAAGTAGAGAAGAAACAGAGTAAAGAAATTGAGTATCCATCTCTAAAGGCCTGCTTAAGTGAATTATGGTAGAGCCATATGGCATATCATAAAGCTATTAAAATTAAGAAGTTAAATCTGTACATAATTCATTGCCAATAACTCACTCATTTACAAAAACGATTCATTGTGTGTCTGTCATGTGCCCAATCCTGTCTCGGCACTGGGGATGCAGCAGAAAAGGAGACACGGAGGGTCTCTCTTCTCAAGGAGGAAGAGGGGTAGGAGACAACAAATACACAAGCTAATCTCAGGAAGAGGTCAATGCTGGGTGAAGATGTGCTGAAGGGAGCTGGGAGAGGGGCCGCCTCTGATGCGTGTCCATGGACGTCCCCTCCAAGGAAGCCATGTGTGAGCTGAGACCTCAATGACCAGAAAGAGCCAACCCCTTCTCGAAGAACATGAAGATGTAGAGGAGGAGCACTCTAGGGAAAGGAGACAGCGAAGGCAAAGGCCTCAGGTGGGAATATGCTTGGCTTGTTCAAGGGAAGTGTGGCTGCAGCAAACTGAAGGGAACATGGAACGAGACGAGGCTGGAGAAATGCTGGAGACCCATGTTTCTTCTGTCCTACCTCTTACACCTGTGTCCTCAGTTTCTCCACTTGCAACATGGAGTTACTGGTCACTGACAGCTTTTATCGCCGAGGGTCTCTGCAGGAGATCTGTGCAACAGGCCGGACAGGCACTATCATTGCCCACGGAGGAAGCTGAGACTCGAGATGTTTGTTGACTTAGCCCAAAACCACACAGTTTGTAGTCACCAGAGCCAGGACTCAAATTCATGTCTCCTGGTTGTTACCACGATACCCTTCCCAGCACGGTACTCTCTTCCTCTCTTGTATATTTCAATAACAGCAATAACAGCAACCCTCAATTCTGAAGTGAGTCTTCATAACCTCCAATACTTGGTGGAAGGGATTGAACCCCAGCGAAATGGATAGATTGGGTGTTTCAGTCTGCAGCTTACGGCCACTGTGGGTTTTATTTTTAATATAAGTTATTGTTTACATAATGATCTCCCCTAACAAAACAGGGAAGGTCAAGGTGTTGGGACTGTCCATGGTACAAAACTTGGATAGGCAGAGAACTTAGGGGTGGAGTATATGAGGGACACGGTAGTGTCCGCTCTACATCCACAGTCACGCGGCTTGTAAGTGGTGAGACCAGGATTTGAACTGGTACCTATCTGAGTCAAAAGCGTGTGCTCTTTCCAGGAAGCGGGATAGTGCACGGGAAGGACCAGCAGAGCACCGGACTCCCGGTAACAGCTCAATTAACTGTAGCTGCTGTTATCATATGTACACTGTGCTATTAAAAAGGTCTCTCCCTAGTCACTGGGTCTAATAGCTAAGATCCACGTGATTCACAAGTGCAGGCTAGGAGGATTCCAGAGGGGTCCCAAGCCATGAACCCTGCCCGCATCGTTCACACAAAAGCCTGGAGGTCCTGCTCCATTTCTCGGAACGGAATCTGCTGGGGACGGGGAGCTGAATCAGACTTCATTAATTCTGCAGAATAAACCATGGCGTGTTGGCCAGCGCACTCCGAGCATTATAATAAATCACCGAAATTAAATCACTGAGAGCGCACCTGTCTGAGCAGAGGCGCGGCCTGCACTCCGGCGCCAGGAGCAGAAGGTCACGGCGGCAGTGGCTTCCCCGTGGCTTCACGGCTTCCTGAGCCTTCCAGTGACCAGTGGGCCCAGCTGCACGGCGCTCCTGCTGGATCATTAGCAGAGTCTCATTAACAGAGTCACGAACATTAGCCCATCAGTTCCGAAGGGGCCCTGGGGCTGTGTGTGCATTTTGCTCAGATTATGTAAAGACTAAGCCACCCTCCGAGGAGCTGAGAAGTTTGAGAGGCAATGGTTTGTTTTTCAAGCCACCGCTTCTTCAAAAAGCCTGACTGGGCCTTAGAGACCCAGAAAGGATTAGTAACATGTCCAAGGTCACACAAGTCATTGACAGCAGATCTGGGACCAGAATTCGGGACTCCTGATCCTCAGTCTAGTGCTCTTTCCACTCCAGTGCCTCTGCCTAAGGGCTTTCGGTAGATTGGAATGCATTCAAAAATATTTACTCCCTCCTGGGACAAGTACACTGTTTTCCTTGGTCTTAGTCACATGACTGCCCTGGGCCATGGCATAAAGCAGGGGTTGGAATGGGCTTGCACCGTTGGGCATGCTCTGCCCTCAGCACGAGAAGACTATATGCTGACAATTTCCTGGGTCCAAGGATGATGGGAGACCCATCCCAGCCAGCAGCTTAGAGGCACCCAGTCCTGCCCAGCCTGAATCAGCTGGTCCTCAGCTGATGCACAGACAAAAGGACTAAAATAGGTGCCTATCTCTGGATCAGCAACAGTAGTTGGCTGATCCAAGGCTCACCCTGCAAACATATGTACAATATCAGTGACGCCGAATAATGCATTAGAAAAATTCTGGGATTTGATGGACTTCATTTGAGTCTTAGTTTAAGCATTTCGTTACTTTGGGGGCTCAGGAAAATGATTAATATTCTCTGACACATGATTTCTTGAACTCTGAAATAAAAGTAATAACATTTACTTATAGGGCGATACTATGGACTGAATTGACCCTCGCCCCCCAAAAAAGTCACTGAAGCCCTACGCCTCCCCCCCCCCCCCCGCCCCCAGTATGCCTGTATTTGGAGATGGAGCCTAGAAGGAGGAAATTGATGTTAAACAAGGTCATAAGGTTGGGGTCCTGATCAGATAGGATTAGTGTTCTGACAAGAGACACCAAAGTATCTCTCTCTCCCCTCTCTCTCCTCTCCCCTCCGGCCCCCAAGCTACCCTGTGAGGATAGCATGAGAAGGTGACTGCCTACATTTGCTGATCTTGGACTTCACAGCCTCCAGAACTGAGAAATACATTTCTATTGTTTCAGCCACCCTGTCTATGGTGTCTGGAGACAGCAGCCTGAGCAGACTAATACAGAGAAATTCAGAATGTTATATTAATTGCCTAGCACACAATGGGGCTGAGATTGCAAACCTCTAGCCGGAGAGTTGGGGAAAAGTAGGTCATTACTACTCTGAAAATAAGTCATGTTAGAAATGCATTTTCCTCTAATATGGTCCTAAAACCTTGGTTTTTAGCTGGGCACCAGACCCCCAGAAGAAAAACTACACCTCCCAGATTTCTTTGCAGCTAATTCGGTTTGGCTATGTGACAAAGGTATGCCCAAGAAGATGGAAGGGCCATATACAACCTGTGGGACACAGCCTTAAAAACGGAGAGGACAGCCTTCGCCCACTTCCTCATTCTTACTGGCTGGAATGTGGACATGATGGGTGGGGCTCAAGCAACCACTTTGGAATAGGAACCCACACGCCATGTACAGCAGAAAGCAGGCAGGCGGGCCTAGGTTCTGACATCATGGTACCAGACCTGGACCACCTGCTTATGGACTTCCACAATGTAACAGAAAAATAAACTGCTAACGGGAGCGAGCCACTGACTGAGGGCAGCCCTGCTCAGCACCACTTGGGAGCTTATTAAAAATTCGAATTCAGCCGAAACCGGTTTGGCTCAGTGGATAGAGCGTCGGCCTGCGGACTGAAAGGTCCCGGGTTCGATTCCGGTCAAGGGCATGTACCTTGGTTGCGGGCACATCCCCAGTGGGAGGTGTGCAGGAGGCAGCTGATCGATGTTTCTCTCTCATCGATGTTTCTAGCTCTCTATCTCTCTCCCTTCCTCTCTGTGAAATATCAATAAAATATATTAAAAAAAAAAATTCGAATTCAGTCCCCACTACAGGTCTCCTGAACCGGAATCTCTGGGACCAAGGAATCTGTGTTCCCACAAGCGGCCCAAGGGATTCTTAGCTTGCTAAACCGGGAGAGGTGTTGATGCGAAGATTCCCACCACACCCACCTAGCCCGATGACTGACAGAATGCTCCGAAATAGCAGGTTCTGTCCAGGACTTGGCAGATGATATAAAGCCAGGAAGGATGGCAAAGCCAATAACTGACAATGTCAAGATTTAAAATGATTCTGACAGAGTGGAACAGTGGACCAAAGCCAAGCAGATGGATGTAATGGGGATGTATAAAAAGCAAATCAAAATGTTCTTTTTTTATTGAAGGAAATATAAAATGTTCCACTCTTTGCCTTTCTTAAATTAAAAAGAAGAAATGTAAAATTACATATTTCAAAATACAGCAAATAAAGCTATAAATCAATGACAGTGGTGGCCAGTGAGAGGGACGAAGGAAAGAGAGAGGATCAGGAAAGGGGATGAAAGCAAGACCCAAAGTAACAAAGAGAGAGAGAGAGTCCAGGATGGAACAGGAGAATGGAGGCCCCAGCTCAGGATCCATCTGTAGATACTAAGATGACCTCGGCCCCTGGAGGTCATCAGGATAAGGAGTCAGATTATACTGAAACCTACTCTGAGCCAGGCACTGTGTTATATGTGTTATGCGAACGTTTCTCAGATGCAAAGACTGAAGTACAGAGAGGCTGAGTAAGTTACCCAAGGCCACACAGGCAACCCCGGCGGAAGCAGGATATGAACCTGGGTGGCTAGAGTTCAGGGCTGTGATCCTCAGCCACCCTGGTGCATTCTACCCTGAGGTGCTGTCCCACTCTGGTGACAGATCAGCTTCTACCGATGGGAGGCCTGGCATAAAAATAAGGAAATCCATTGCCTCCTATTACTCTAAGTGCAGACGTAGGGTGGGTCTAGGACTCAGGGGTGGGCAAACTTTTTGACTCGAGGGCCACAATGGGTTCTTAAACTGGACCGGAGGGCCGGAACAAAAGCATGGATGGAGTGTTTGTGTGAACTAATATAAATTCAAAGTAAAGGAGCGGAGGGGAGAGCAAGAGAACCCTCCGCTCTTTCGGCTCCGCGGGCCGGATAGAATAGCCGAACGGGCCGGATCCGGCCCGCGGGCCGTAGTTTGCCCACGGCTGGGGTGTAGCAGGCTTATCAGCTTAAAGGCATCATCACAAGTTCGTTCCATTCCCGGCTGCTATGTCCTCAGCATCCGGCTTCATCCGAAGGCTGGCTCTGCTCCTAGTTCCACTGTGCTTCTTCCCCACGGCCAGGAAGGGAGAGAAGTCTTCGCCCCCCACACGAAATACCCGGGAATACAGTCTTTAACTCAGTGTCACTGTGCCAATCTGGGCACATGACAACTCCTAGGCCATAGGGTCCGTCCTCGGGAATGCTGTGCGTTACCTGTGAGAGGCGAGGCAGGGTCTGGCATCAGCAGACCAGGGCTTTGTGGTCCCAGGACAAACAGTTGTGACTCTCTCCCTTTTTTCTCCTGAAGCAAATCAAGTCCCCTCATTTGTTTGAGTCCTAGCGAAATAATAAATACTGAGAAAAATCATAAAAGACTTCTTAGAATACTTTGGGGATAAAAACACAAACCCCTCTTTCCTACTCTGCAGCAGCCTTCCTGACCGGCCGAGGCACCCCAGGGGAAGGTACCCTGAGGCAGCGACCCTCAGGCTTCCCTTGACAGGTACAGTCGTCTTCTGTCAGGGGAGGCCAGCGTGCGCTGGTGGGAGCAGGCGCGGGAGGAGGAGGCGGGCCCAGCATTTGTGGCACGTCTAGGTGCCTGGAATGATGTGTCCCACTTTATTACTTACCTATGTTAATCATTATGGGGAGATAATCATATTAGCCCCATTTTACAGATAGCAGAACCAAGGCCCAGCATTGCTGTGCGATTGGCTCAGGGTCATTCAGCTTGTCAAGGGGCAGAGGTGGGTTCAAACTCAAGTCCAGGCATCCTCAAACTACGGCCCGCGGGCCACATGCGGCCCGCCGAGGACATTTATCTGGCCCGCTGGGTGCCGCTGCCTGTCCTGCTTAGCAGCCGACTCATCCCGGGCCCGCAGTGCGCATAGGAATTTGTTCATAGTTTTTTTTAAAAAACTATAGTCCGGCCCTCCAACCGTCTTGAGGGACAGTGAACTGGCCCCTGTTTAAAAAGTGTGAGGACCCCTGATCAAGTCTATGTAATGCTACCCTAGTTCTTTCCCCCGAACCACACCCACCCGATCCAGGATCATTATCATCATCGAACCTTTTGACCGAGATTTCCTGGCTACTTCTTATCTGCTCTCTGGCCCATGTTGGTTGAGAGAACTACTTACTCTCAGCTTCTAACAGACTTTATGGAAATGTCTAAGTATTGAACACTTACTATGTGCCAACAACGGTACACACACAATCTGCTTATCCTGCCAATAACCCTGTGATGTGGTTTATTATGCAGAATTCCTTGGTTGCTAGTGACAGAATCCCACATAAACCACGTGCCAATGGCCACCTCCATGATTCCTTTCTGGTTAGGACCCTGTCTAGACTTAAACGCAAGTATTTTGAATTTATCTGGCTTCCACACTAGGAATCTTTTTCCCTGGAGCCATTTAGTCCAATTTAAAAGATGTAACTGGTGCCACCTTAATCAATCCAGAGGTTTTTAAAAGAGGAATCACACCTTCTGTTGGTCCTCGTCACAAGGCTGAATGTTAACCAGCCTTTGTCAAATCAGAATCAGTTACAGCCTCTAGCCCTGTGAGTCCTCAATTTTCTGGACATTTCTACCATCTCTCCAAAATGGACAAATTTTTGCTAAACTCAATTTTCTCTCGTAGTGCTTCCTTACGTATAGACCGTAGCACCATGGGAATGTAACATATTGTTCATAACCTCTTTGCCTAAAATCACAAGCTCATTCAGTTCATATCTGCTTTCCCAGTGGCCACAGGCGACAGTTTTACCAAATGCATCACAACTCGATAACACGGGCTGCCTTTATCTATCCTTTAATAACATATTTTTTGCTTCCTACTCCCAACCCGAGCTAATGCCCCACAATTTAGGTTTTCTGTTATGCCAACACCTCAATTATAGATCCTAACTGTTGTATCATCAGCCTAGCCTAATTAATGCTGGGGTAACAACAAACAGACCCCACCTCTTTACAAAAGGAAAGACTTATTCCCTGCTTGTGTCCATGGCCTTTGCAGACGGGCTGGGATTTGCTTCTCGTTCCCTTTATTCTAGGACCCGGATTGAAATCCTAGCCACTATCTGAGACATGCCAGCTGGTGGCAAAAGGAAAAGAAAAACTCAGCACATGTGCCTCTGCTTAGAAATGGCACATGTACTCCTGGTCACAGGCCATTGACCAAGCAAGTCATATGGCCAAGCCCGGCGTCAATACCCTTCTCTCACCGGGACGGGCAGCTCAGAGACCCACATGAAGACAGCAGATATTTGTGAGCAAACGAAACCATCTGTGCAGCCGTGTGCTGGCAAATGAATACAAGCCCTGATTTGTAGCACTTGCCAATTTCCATGGTGTAAACCAGGGGTGGGCAAACTTTTTGACTCGAGGGCCACAATGGGTTCTTAAACTGGACCGGAGGGCCGGAACAAAAGCATGGAGTGTTTGTGTGAACTAATATAAATTCAAAGTAAAGGAGCGGAGGGGAGAGCAAGAGAACCCTCCGCTCTTTCAGCTCCGTGGGCTGGATAGAACAGCCGAACGGGCCGGATCCGGCCCGCGGGCTGTAGTTTGCCCACGGCTGGTGTAAACACTCCCACAACAGCCAATTTCAAGCTACCAATGAGATGTCACGGAATGCAGAGTCAGGAAGCGGTGTGTGTGGTCAGCTCTTGTAAGCCGGTGTGAGCAGGCTACAGCATAGCACTGAGCCCACCCCGTTTTCACTCAATCAGTTACTACACATAAATCGAGCGATACCTGCCCTACAGTACGAATAGGAAGTTTTGCCGTGGACTGGAGTGAGAGAGGCAAGGCAGGAGAACACCGTTAGGTCTGACTCAGCATCAACCTGCCTTAAGGCTACACTAGGATTTGCAGTCGGGGTGAGGAGGACGTAGACAACCCAAAATTAAGTCTTCACATTACTTGCTATTCCTGTATTCATTGGCAAATTCCAGCGGAGAGTATGAACGTGAGATTAAAATAAAGATCATCGTTACCTCTATAAATAAGATTCAGTCCCAGGTCCCTCCTTTGCAGAAATTCTTATTAAGGACTTGGCTCCCCTCCCAGAAAAATTAGGTAGAGATCATTTAAAAGCCTTTAATTCCAAATTATTCCTGATGGGAGTTATTTGTGAGTATACCTATTTTTTCATGTTTACCGTATTAACTTTTTTTTTTGTTAGTAAAAATGTGCTTAAAATACCCATGATCTTGGAATTAGCTCTTCCATACACAAGCTGCCTTTTTTCAAAGAGCACTCTTTGCGCACAGTGACATCACCACGTAGTGACATTGAGCAGGTCGCTTACATGCCCTGAATTTGCTTTCTCATCTTCGAGATAATTCCTTATTCCTTGCTGCTCCTTCTAACCTTGCAAGGCCGTTATGAGGCTTGAACACTGGCATACGCAGAGCACCTAGGAGAGCAGCTTGCACACGGTGGTTACTCAATAAATAGTCCTTCCTGTGCTCATTGCCAAGGAAACTGATAAAGGACTCCCGTGATTATTGCCGAGGCTTGGAGCTGGAGGGTCGTCCCTATCTAACGTAGTGCCGGCTTTGTCCATAGCCTCGGAGCATTTGGCAGGAGCCATGTGGTGGCTGACTGTAAGGACAGCTGACAGGAGTGACTTCTGCAGCTCTCCTAGACGCGTGGATTTTATCACAAGTTAGCCAACCTCACCTCTCTGGCTGTTACTGCATTGTGTCCCTTGGCCTCTAGCTTGGTTCAAATTGTCAGCCCAACAGAAAGACGGGATGGTAGGCCCCAGGGCACGCTCTTGGCCTGCAGGGGTGATGGTTGGCCCTCAGCTCCTCCAGGATGACTGTATGGAATTCCAAGCCCCGTCCTGGGGAGAACGGAAAGCTCACTTAGCCATGCTGTAGTCCTTTGTGCTGATTCTCACGTAAAATATCAACAGGAAATTCCATCTCTACAGTCATTCTGGAGGAGCTGAGGGCCATTTGGACACAGATGCCTGGCCTAGAGCTGCATGCCACATAAGGTCACAGGACAGACATCACAGAGAGAGCGTGACGACTGAGAAAAAACAGCCTACCACCTTCCTGGGGACCACTCCCCCCTCCCCCAGGTCCTGAAATGGTCAAGGGTACTATTTCAGTCTTAGAGTGCTTTGACTTAAAGCATAATGGTGAGGAAGATGCTGATATTGATCATGATAAGAGCAAGAATAAAGAAAGTGGCCTGAGGCTCTGCCCCCAGCTGTTCTGTAACGGGCATGTAGGTTTGTATGTGTGTGTATGGCTCAGTGATCTGTATGTGTGTGTATTAGTTCCTCCTGGTGGCTTTTTTTTAAAACTAATTATCGGCTTCTGGAACTGCTTGCCAGTGATTTACTATCTATATATATAAAGAGGTAATACGCAAATTGTCCAGGACGCCATAACATCACGATTGCTCGAGAGGAGGCTGCGCGCACAGGTGGGTGGGAGGGGACTGCAGGCGCGGTGAGGCCAGCCACGGATGACGCAGGCCTACAGAGAACAGGGCCTGCCAGCTGCTGCGGGCCCAGAGAACAGGGCCTACCAGCTGTGGCGCACCGGCAGTCCCAACTCTGCATGTGAGCTGCAGAGGAAACACCTTTTCTGACCGCTCATTGGCTAAGCTCCCCTTACGCCACTCGCAGTGTTCTTGGTAACTTGGGTAATAAGAATCCAAGAAGGTGATCTAGGACTTTTCCTCATTCCTGGAGGGGCTAAGAAATGTCACATCCTGCCCTAGCCGGTTTGCCTCAGTGGATAGATCCTTGGCCTGCCGGCTGCAGGGTCCGGGTTCGATTCTGGTCAAGGGCATGTACCTAGGTTTCAGGCTCCTCCCTGGCCGGGGCCCAGGTCAGGGCTCATGCAGGAGGCAACCAATCGAAGTGTCCCTCTCACATTGATGTTTCTCTCTGTCTTTCCCTCTCTCTTCTACACTCTCTAAAAACCAATGGAAAAATATCCGCAGGTGAGGACAAAAAGAAAGAAATGTCATATCCTATGAAAGAGACATCTTGAAAATGTCTAAAGAAAGTTGTCATTTTTTTGTGGTGAAGGGACTGGAGTCCATGTTGATGAAAACACGTTGGTGGCTGCGGCAGCCGGCAGTGGCAGCAGCAGCGGGGTGATGGGGGCGGTGCCTTGCCCTGATCAGCCTGGTCACCTCCTGCAGAGGGAGGCCAGACTGCTCTCCGTGTGGGGAGCGGGCCTAAGCTGTCAGTAGGACATCCCCTGAGGGCTCCCGGATTGGAGAGGGTGCAGGTCAGGCTAAGGGATCCCCCCGCCCCCCCCCCCCCCCCCCCCCGTGCACAAATTTTGTGCTCCGGGCCTCTAGTGTATATATAAAGGCCATTGAAGACTTGGAATAAAACTACTTGATTGGGGGCTCCAAAATTAAGAATTTAACCCTACTTTATGTATGAGCAGCTCCACAAATATGGGGGTATCAATATGGACATATTATTTACTTTTCTAGTTAATCCATTGAAGAAAGCTTGCTTCTACAACAAATAACCTCCCAAATTTTCATTTATTTCTTGCTCAGATAACAGTCCAAGTCAAATGTGTCTACATGGAAGTCAGCTTTCTTCCCCAGAGTGACCCGGGGCTACAGGCTGATTACAAGTTGCTTTTCCCCAGCACTCCTGGAAACCCTTAAGCAGCCAACCTAACTTTCTGGCACCTCTTCTGAAAAAGCAAGGAGGGAAAAGAAACAGCGGGATATGGGGGGCGGGGCGGGGGAAGGTCGATAAAAGCTTCTTTCACTGGGACATCCTGGTATATTGCATTGTCTGCAATGGATGAGCCAGCTGTCATATCCAAGTTTTAGTGGATAAGTGTCTATCAAAGAAGATCTGGAGAACGGCATGAATAAGCTGAAAAAAGCGTAAGTTTTATTGTTTAAGAAATCAGGTAATCGTTTTTGTAAAATTTGTAATTAGTGGGGGTTTTTTGTTTGTTTTTTAATATATTTTTATTGATTTCAGAGAGGAAGGGAGAGGGAGAGACAGAAACATCAATCATGAGCCCTAGTGGGTTTGGCTCAGTGAATAGAGCATCAGCCTACAGACTGAAGGGTGCCAGGTTCGATTCCAGTCAAGGGCACATGCTCAGATTGCAGGAGGGGGAGGGAAGGGGGCGTGCAGGAGGCAGCCAAAAGACGATTCTCTCATCATTGATGTTTCTCTCTCTCTCCCTCTCTCTTCCTCTCTGAAATTAAAATAAAAAAAATTTTTAAAGAAACATCAATGATGAGAGAGCATCATTGATCAGCTGCCTCCTGCACATCCCCCACCGAGGACTAAGCCCACAACCCAGGCATGTGTCCTGACACGGAATCGAATCGTGACCTCCTGGTTCATAGATCAATGCTCAACCACTGAGCCATGCCGGCCAGGCTGTAATTAGTGTTTAGTACATTTGTTGAAACCAGCTTTTAGGATCATGCCTGGAACTTAGATGCTCCATTGTTGTTTATTAGAATAAACACATGAATGGTAGTGATATCAGTTTAATAAGCACTTTGAAATATGAACTTAGGTGAACTTGTAATCAAATCAGACTTGGCCAAATCTTTAGATAAAACTTTATACAATAATGTCCATTGGAGTTTTTTAGATGATAACTGGCATTCAATAAATATTGATTTGTATTATCAGAGGTGTAATCAGGATCATTTAAATTGCCAAGGTAGACAGAGACGGCCTGGTACGTGTCACTCAGCATTGCTACATGTTTATGCAGGTTGGGTACTATACAGCCCCAGAGAGACGCCCATGTAAATAGCGCCCCCTGGGGTTGTGCAGTGCACAGCCTGCAGACAGCTTGCTAATTCCAATGCATCGCTTTTCACAGGCTATGAAGGTAGAACAGGCGATTCCCCTGTTTCATCCCAGGACTGAGTGAGCGGGTCTGGTTAACTGTGTGTGTAGGCTCTCTTCCTCGCTTCTTCCTCATTCACCGCCGCCCCCTACAAGCGGATGCTCTGGTGAAAGACGTTGCCCTTCCCAAATAGAGTGCCCTCCAGTCAAGGGGGTGCTTGTAACTCTGCCTGAGCTCTGACTCAAACTCCAAGGGCCTCCTGTGATCCTGGGGCAGAGTCCCTCGAGACAAGAACTGAATTTCCTCCGCTTTTTCTAATGAGGCTCTTTCGCAAACATACCTGGCTCTCTTCTGACCCCACTTTTTAATGTTTGCCTTTTAAACGCCAAGATTCACCTTAGCTCAGCTGACAATGTCATGAATTCAAATATGTTTCCCTTTACTAGCCTCCAAAAAGGCGTCAGCTGGGTCCTTCATGTTCCAAAGGCCTATTTTAAACATCCTAGCTTTACAGGCCCCACCTTTGTGTTCTAAAATTAAGGAATCATCATTTCAGTTATGGAAAAATAATTACAAAAAGAAAAGGAAAACACGGCACTCACTTAGCCTGACGTGTGCATACCCACTGCATGTAATGCAGGCCTTTTCTTCCTGTTGAAGCAACAGGAGCCCTGATATTTCTGATACAAAGTAGAAGACTATGGTCTTGACAAAACAGGGGTGGACACTAACAAATGCTGAGTCACCAGCAGGAGCAAAATACCTTCCATAATAGTCTATTTCCAAATTAGGTGAACTTGTAATCAAACCCGACTCAGCCAACAACTAAAAGTGTGACCTCGGCCCAGTCCGGTTCCCACCTTAAGCTTTAGTTTCCTTATCTGAACCAATGCCAACAGTACAGGGTTGATAGGGGATTGATTAACTGGGCTAATGAATGAAATGTATTAAGTTCCCGATATGTGGTAGGTCCTTCATACCTCATCGCTACCCTTTCATTCATTCGTTGTTATTTCAAGTACCTACCCATTACCGGCATAATACCAGGGTATCGCTTTATGAGAATCAAAGAAATGTAATAGCTTTATTCCTTCACGGAGCTTATAATACATTCATTCATCGAATAAACAAGTACTGAGTGTCCACCTTGTGCCAGACAACCTGGTAGGTGTTAGAGTTACAAACATGAATAAAATAAGCCAAGGGCCCAGCCTTCCAGTAGCTCACATTCCAGTGGAGAAGATAAGACATGTAAACACATGCTTCCACTTCAGAGTAAGCAAGCATTGCTTGATCTTCTCCAAAGACTTCCCTTTACATAATTTCCCCCTGTTCTGGGAGCAACATCAGCTACGTCTGCCGATGATCTCATCCCTAACGTCTGAAAAATCTCTCATTCTAGGTCCCCGACAGCCGTGAAGAAATGACTACCCCTTCTTCCCTGGACCGCTTACTTCTTGTTCTGCTCAGGACCCTGTGCTACTGCCAATGCCCTCTTGCATAGCATGAGTGTGACCATGTAATTTCAGGTGCATTTTAGAGTAGTCCCAAGATTTATGGAGAACTCGTCACTTGCCAGAAAATCTCAAGTTCAGAGATATAAACAAGGTAAAGTCTACTCCTAACAACTCTATGAAATAGGCAGGGTGCCCATTCAGCCAATTCAGTGGCTGGTTGTTCAGTAAGTGTTGCCGTTCTGAGGAAGGTGCTGGAAATGCAAAGTGGAAGTAGCATGATTCCTGCCATTAAAGAGTTTTACCATCTGATGGAGAAGGCAAATAAATCAAGCCGTAACAGAATGGGTAATAAGTGCTGTGTTAGACCATAAGATGCTGGAATCGGGGCAGCTAACCTATACACGGATGTTCAGAGCAGCTTTCTGTAGGTGACATGTGCGTAAATCACAGAGCACTAAGTCTTCGAGGAACAGTGTCCCAAGCAAGTGTCCCAAGCAAGGTGTACCGGTTAATAATGCAGATTTTTTTCAATAGATGGAGTTACACATATGTCGATATACACTGAGTGGCCAGATTATTATGATCTCTGAATGCATAATAATTTGGCCACTCAGTGTATATCCTATATAATAAAAGGCTAATATGCAAATTGTCCCCTTGACCAGGAGTTCGACCAGCAGGCAGGCCGGCCAACCACCCATGTCCCCTCCCCCTGGCCAGGCTGGCCGGACCCCACCCATGCACGAATTCATGCACCGGGCCTTTAATATATATATATATATATTGAGTGGCCAGATTATTATGTGTTCAGAGATCATAATAATCTGGCCAATCAGTGTATATGCGATTTGATATGTATGCTATTTTGTTGTATTGACAGCAAGCTTCTAAACATCATATGTCAAATTTTCTGAAGGTGTTAACATCATAGATATTTTTACACTTAAAAATGTTGAATTTCAGCCGAAACCAGTTTGGCTCAGTGGATAGAGCGTCAGCCTGTGGACTGAAGGGTCCCAGGTTCCATTCTGGTCAAGGGCATATACCTTGGTTGCAGGCACATCCCCAGTAGTGGGTGTGCAGGAGGCGGCTGATCGATGTTTCTCTCTCATTGATGTTTCTAACTCTCTATCCCTCTTCCTTCCTCTCTGTAAAAAATCAATGAAATATATTTTTAAAAAAATGTCGAATTTTGTGCCAAAAAAAAGAGCATTTGCGGGAAGTTTTAATTCATTTACTTTATTTTGAAGAAAAGTGCTGCTGAAAGTTATCATATACTTCGGGAATCTTATGGTGAACATGCTTCATCTCAAGATACTTGTGAACGCTGGTTTAAACGCTTTAAAGGGGATGATTTTGATGTGAAAGACAAAGAACGTCCAGGTCAACTGAAAAAGTTTGAAGACCAACAATTACAAGCATTATTGGATGAAGATGGGTGTCAAACTCAAAAACAACTTGCAGAAAGATTGAACGTTGCTCAGCAAACAATTTCCGATCATTTACAAGCAATGGGAAAGATTTTAAAGGAAAGATAATGAGTGCCACATCAACTGAACAAAAGACAAATGGAAAACCGAAAAACCATCAGTAAAATGTTGCTTCAACTGCACAAAAAGAAAGCCTTTTTTTTGCACCGAATTGTGACTGACAATGAAAAGTGGATTTATTTGAGAATACCAAACACACAAAATCATGGGGTGATCCAGGTCAACCATCAAAAACAACTGCAAGGCCAAATCGCTTCGGAAAGAAGACAATGCTCTGCATTTGGTGGGATCAGGAAGGTGTGGTGTATTATGTGCTCCTAAAACCAGGTGAAACCGTTAATACTGATCGCTACCAACAACAAATAATCAATTTGAACCACGCTTTGATCGTAAAATGACCAGAATGGGCCAGAAGACACAGCAAAGTAATTTTGCTTCATGATAACACACCAACACACACTTCAAAACCAGTTAAAGACATGTTAAAAGATCTTGCCTGGGAAGTTATTAACCCACCCCCCATATTCACCAGACCTTGCTCCTTCAGATGACCACTTGTTCCAATTGATGGCACACGCACTTTCTGAGCAGCACTTCAAAACGTACAAGAAGTGGAAATTTGGGTCTCTGTTTTGCCTCAAAACCAGAAAAGTTCTATTGGGACGGTATCCACAAATTACCTGAAAGATGGGAGAAATGTGTAGCTAGCGATGGACATTCCTTTGAATAAAGCCCTTTTGATGTTTCTCTTGAATTTATCGTGTTTTCTTTGATTATAAAATCCGCATTATTAACCGGTACACCTAGTACAAGTGCACAGGAAAAGGGACTATTTCACTCCAGCTGAGTAGATCCAGCGAGCCTTTTTGGAAGAGTCTACATTTTAGCTGCAACGTGGAAGGGTCAAGTGAATGAATTCATGGAAAGAGCATGGGAAACAGAAGGGCATGTTTGCGGAATGGGTGGTGTCCTCTACCTGCATCAGGTTTAGGTTTGGGGCTACAAGATAGGGAGGGAGAAAAAAGTTAACAGCGGATCTAGAGTTAAGTCGTACCACAGCACTGGAGGACTGCTGGGAGGCAGGGATGGGCAGCTAAGTTAGGAGAAAGAGCTAACGCACGCGTCTGAGCAATGATTCGGCCACCAGAGCACCTGAACCCGAAGGTGCCTGCACAGCCTCGAGGTCAGGGGCTCCTCTCCGGCTGGAAAGGCATTCCTGCCTGCTCAGTGGACAGGGCATAAACCTGGGTTCACTGGTTTAACCTCTCCCCACCAGCTAGATATGTGCACCTTCTTGTTCCAGTGTTTAAACTTTAACCAAAACTTTACAGGAAACTTCCACCCTGCAGGAACTTAGGGAAAGCGCCGTTCTATTCCTCCTTCAGATGCAAACGAAGAAGCCAACCAACTGCCCTTGGGAAGTTGCCCCAGGGCTGTCCAGCTCTGAAGTCCTGAGCTCTAACTAAACCTCTGCATGAATGGGGGGAGGTGGGGGGCTACAAAAGACCCGCAGACCGCCAAGGGAGCTCCGGAAGGTTTCCTGGAATTTTTCCCTCTCTCTCAGGGAAGGCCAGAGTACTGACGGTGATAAAGTCATTTAATCTTTTCAGTCTCTCTGCGCCCTGTGTCCTCACTTGTGGAGTAAGGAGGTTGTGGGCTCCACACCAGTATGTAGGGTCTACCATGTGCCTGGTGAGGCGTTTAACCCCATTCTACTCCAGACATTCAGTTCAGAGTGTTTAAGTAACATGTCCAAGGTCACACAGCATTAGGGGCCGGGCCACACTGCAATACGAGGTTGACTGTCGCGGTCCTAGTTGGATAAGGGTTAACCTCCCCTAAACGGGGGACCCGGGTTCCCATCCCTCAACTATCCCACCGCCCCCTCCTCCTTCTCCCTAAACTCCCGGGCAACGCACCCCTCTCTCCACCAGTGCTCGGCCGCAGAGGAAAGGCTCTCATTCTACCTCGGGAAATTTTTCACGCCGCTCTCCCGCCGAGCCTGCCCCGCCCACGGCGCCCTCTCACTGGATTGGTCGAATTCAGGAACGCGACCAGGAGGCCCAGATGACCTACACCCCAACCCCCCGCACCCCGCCCCCCCCTCCCAGCGCTCTGGGCGCACGCGCTCCAAGCGTGCGTGCGTGCGTGCGTACGTACGTGCGTGTGAGTGAGCACGTGAGGTCCCGGACCGTGCACAGGGGGCGGGGGCAGGAAATGGGAATCGAGGGGCGGGGCTGCCGTTGCCATGACAGTGACGTCAGGCGTCAGGGAGCGAACCCGGCCCCTTCCCCACGCGCGCGCGCACGCGCGCACACACGGGCTTGCATACACGCGCGCGCATCGCCGCTCTCCCTCAGACACACTGGAGGGAAAGGTCAAACTAAAGGCGAGGGAATGGGGAGGCCGGAGGAGCCGCCGCCGCCGCCGCCGCGCGCCATGACGGACACGGTCGAGGCGGCTTTCTCTCCGCGGACGCCGCCGAGCCGTTGCTTTCGTCGCGCCCCCTGCCCCCGCCCCCTCCCCGTGTCCGTTCTCCCCGCGCCCCCTCCCCCCTGGCGCTCGCGCGGCCACGTGCGCCCTCCCCCCTCTCCGGCGCTTCAGGCGCGCGTCGGGCCTGGGGCGCGTGCTGGCGGGGAGCGCGTGCCGGAGGGTGGGGGCCGCGGCGGACGGGCTGGCGGCCTGCTCGCGCGACCCCCGACCCCCGCGGCCGGAGCCAGCCAGGTGAGTGCGGTTGGTAGGGAGAGGTTGTCAGGGTGGACAGGGCACCCGGCGAGCTCAGCCCCCCGGCTGACCCCTTCCGGGGGCGCTGACAGGCGCTCGGGACCCGGCCTCTGGGGGGCGTCGCGGGGTCAGCCGGTCCCGGGGCCTTTTTGGCGCCTCTGCCGCTCGAGGTCGGGCCGCAGAGTGGTGGGGGCTTGGGGCAGGGGGAGTGCAGCTCCTGGGCAGGAGTTGGCAGGGCGACCGGGCGTAGGGACCGGCGACGGGAGGCAGGTGGGCCGCTCTCCGGGGCGCGGTGGAGGGCGGGGAGGGGGCGAGGGCCGGCCAGGTGCGCGCGGGGCCGCAGGAAGCTCTCCGGACGTGTTTGTGGGGCAGTTGGGAGAAACTCTGCCCTTGGGACGAGGCGCCTTGCGTGTGCCCCCTGCCCGCTGAAGGGGCGGATTTCAGCTAAACTCGGGGGGAAGCCGGCAGGACAGGGTGGAAGCGAGAGGGACCGGGAGGACCCGTCTGGGTGGGAACCAGACCAGAGCGAATCCGACTGTGGGTTGCACTGGGGCAGGATGTGTGGACGTTGCCATGCCAATGTTCGATGTTTGTTGCTTTCTGGTTATTTTAGGACTCAAGGATCAGAAAGTTACTTGGGAGAGAGGGAACGGCCTGAATGGTCATGAGTCCTTCCCTGTGTATGCAGGAAACGGGTTAATCTTTCACACACACACACACACACACACACACCCCACTGAATCTGTGCCAGGTGGACTTTAAAAACACTGACTACGAACTCTGCAGCCCCGAAACAAGGTGATGTTTGTCTCCGTGGTTTCAGGTGTCGGGCTGGGTGCTCGGCGGGAGGAAAATGGGAGGACACCGGAGCACCTGATACGCTGCAGCCTGGCCCTCTGCGGTGAGCGCTGGAGCCCATCCGTGGAGTTTAGTTAGAGCAGCCGGGCTTACGGGATCGCCCTGACCCGGTGCCACCCCCCCCCCCCCGAATCGGGAGACTCTCCCAGCCCGGTCCTCGGCCCACTGGGAGACTGGGAGACCCCAGCTTTCCCGAGGTTTCCCCTCTTTACTTGGCCGCTGTTAACCACGCGTTTGTGACCTGTTTACCAGACGTTAGAATGAATTATCCATCTTGAAACTGCTCTCCTTGGAGTCACTTTTAAATGATCGAGCGCTAGCCCTGACTTGTCTTTTTCTTTTTTTTTCCTCCATATTTGAAAGTTATTGGGAAACTTCAAAATCGATAAGGTTTTTTGAGTCTAGCTTAAACAGATCATGCCAAGTGGGTAAAAGTGTTTCAATTTTCAATCTCAGCCAAGAAAATGTCTGGTTTGTGAAAGGCGCAAGATTGTGCTTGCTGAGGGAATGTGTGACGGGGTCGCTGGTGAAGGATCAGAGGCCAGCCGGGACCCTTCCTGGTGAACTCAATGTTACCGGTGCGGCATCTGCAGGCTTCTTCCTTCACCTAAGCCTTTCTGATGTGTGGGTGCTTCTCCTGGTTAAGGATCTTTGGTGGTTTGTCTTCTTCAAAAAGTTCGGTCAAGAGGGAGAGAACCCTCATTTTGAAATTGAGTCGTTGTGGCCTGCAGCCAGGATACGATCTGGAAGGTTCCCGGTCCAAGGGGCAAGGGAGGCTTGTGCAGTCTGGGGTCTTGTTCAGTCTTTCTGTGCAGCAGTTGTTGTGCCTGGTTCTGTGATGTGAAGCCCCTTGGAAATGTCGCCCTATTGGCTGTTTCTGATGTATGTCTGTGTAAAATCCTGTGGTTGGGGTACGTGAATGTTAAAACCTAAGACATCACTTCCTGTGAGATGTGAATAAATGTGATTTCTGTTTCTACCTTCTCTATTTTTAAAGGGAACCCTAGAATTGGGCAAATCAGCACTTACTCAGCATATCCCCTCCTGTAGGTCTCATTGACCTTGGCGGCGTCATGGAGGTCAGTGTTCATGGAGACAAACAGGTTTTGGGTTCCCTCAGGTGATAGACATACGGAAAAGCGATCTGAGACGTGCATATCTTGATACTTTTTAAAACAACTTTTAGTGGGCATGTATCGTGGTCATTACCAAAAAGAATTCATTGACCTCTTTTGGGGAATACATTTACATTTCTCTTTTACATTAAAAAAAAATCACTCCGTTTCTTTTTTCAAGTTTTCTAGTATTGCTGTATATGCTACCACAGATGACAGCTGGTTTTGGGGGTTACATTTTTAGAACTTGGGAAATGGGGAGAAGGCTGGGATGAAGTTGGCCTATGAAAACAGCTGTGCTCACTTTAAGAAATTTGATGTTTACAAGTATAGGATTACACAACAAATTAAATAGTTGTTAGTTACGTTATTATATGAGAAGTCCATATTTTACAAAAAAAGGGCTGACTAAAAGGTACCACCAATAATTAATGCTTTTTTAGTGCTACTTATAAAATGTGTTTTGTTTTATGAAAAATGAGTTGGCATACAACAATTTAGCAACAGATTTTTGGCATAATGTAAGATTTATCAGTGCGTTCCTTGAATGGGCTCTTTCCTAAAAATGTTTGGGGATGAAATTAGTGTTTATGGCCTTCTTAATGCAAAGCTGTGCTACTTCCGTGCTCCTTATTAATGTTTTACCCGAATGGGAAAATTGGCATGTGATTTGTGCTTGACCATTTAAGGAATACATTGAGACCTAATTAAAATGCCAGAATTTTATGGTCAGGTTTGTCTGGAACCCCATCCAAGGTAGTTTAGGTACTGAGGTATCAAAAGCACCTTGTTACAAGATACTCTCACTAGGACGGTGGTCCTGCAGCATAGCCCACCAAACGGTTATACCCGAGCTACAGCAATTCAGAACACATAGATTTGCTCTGAACTCCACATGTGGAGAAAACCATTACCTTGAATTTTTCTCTAGGTGCAAATTATTCTCCAGAATTAAAGGCTCGATTTTCCTAAGGTGCAGTTCTATTTAGGTCACTCGTGAAAAATGCTATTTTGATAAAAGAGCAGCTACATACTCTTTAAACTTTCAAGGGAGATTTTGTTTTCTTTTTGTTAGTGCAGGCGGGTTTATTTGGAATCACAGGAGATACTGAATGACTTTCTTGGGGAGTTTTCGTTCTGAAATCTCTGCTTTGGTGATATGACAAAACTGAGTGAAAATGTGAGTAAAACTTGCTTATGGGTTAGCTCAGACTCCGTTGGATTAGGGAAAGAGAGAAGAACTAGACACAAACTTTATTAAGGATAATTAATCACATTTACTTTTCTTTGCTGTTGACGCTTGGCTTTCTTAGAGGGACACCTCTCCCCATTTTAGAGAAGTCTTATTCTTAGGGAGGGGATTTAAAGGATAAGAGCTCCGCGTGCAGGTGTCTCAGTGTTCAGGTATCTTTGAGAGCTTTAGTAGGTTTTGTTTTGTTTCATGCATTAGACAGAAAGAAAATAATTTTTTTCATGCTGACTATGGGTTGAGAGCCCAACTTTAGGCTGATAGGCACAGTTTTATTCCGGAATCTTGGCATAATTGAATATTGTAAACATGGAGGAAACAATTTGAATGATGCCACTGATTTCTTAGTACAGGCTCTTAGTTCCTCTATTGGGCAAATGAGTAAAAATGAAGATTAAAAATGTGGTATTAAGAGAAGTTTTTTTTTTTAAACCCCAAAGGACTATCTCAAAGGATTGCTAACTTTAGAGCATGGTGAGGTAAAAAAATTCATTACTGGGATTTATCATTAATGAGGGTATGTAATTTAAAAAATGTTCAAGCACATGCAAAAAAAAGTAGACTGCATTTAAAAAATATTTGTGCCAAAATCTGTGAGAAAAGAGGTAATGATTTAGAAATTTTAATTAGAATTTAAGGCTGATTTATGTTCTCTATTTTATTATTTAACCCAGTGTCACTTTTTAAATGTCACTTAATTTTTCTGTTCCCAGTTTTTCTTTGCTGTAAAATGCAATCCTCAGTGCAACATGCTTTATGTAAATTGGGTTTTGAAATATATTTGCTAGACTTATTAAGCATAAAATATTACCTTAAACTAATATGTATGTGTAAGTCCACCAAGTGGGATTTTAAAATGTTTAGACCTTGTAATCTGCAGAAATTTGGGCAAAAGTTTTAAAAATAAGAAAGGCTGAGTTCAGATTTTTGGTCACAGATGACACTGTAAATTGCATTTCGCTTATTGTTCTGGAAGGATTTTCTTTCGTATTTATCTTTCCCATATTCCAGCCATGCTAGTCGTTAGTGTTGGGTCATCTGACCTGTAGCATCTGTAGAACATTCAGAATGATAGAAACTCCTCTTTGTTTTTTCCCAACTGTTTCTTCTGGGAGATTGTTTGAATTTCAGTTATTGAATGTGGTTTAATCAGAAATATTCTAAATAGAAAGGTTATTGCAATTTTCACAAGCTAGAGGAAAATATCAATTTATCTTAAGTTATGAACATTTTTGTGTTACTATTAGACACAGTGTGTATAATTTAAAAATCCTATCAGCATTTATTTTGTTAACTTTATTTGACGTATTGTTAAAATCAACACAGTAATTGTACAGTCTCCTAAAAAATACCTATTCCTGGGGTATTTTCAAGAAACTCGCCCTTAACTTAGAGCAGCGGTCGCCACCCTTTCGGTCCGCAGACCACTGGTTGGCCACCGCTGCCTTAGGGTGTGCCCAGAAATGACCCATTGAATGCTAAGTTGGTATCATATGGGATGGTATTTTCCTGACAATGATGTTTATATTGTTTCTTTTAAAGTACTATTTCTTAAACATGCGTATACGTGAATGTATTGTACATATTGGTCAAATGATGTACTGAAGGATTAAATTTTTATCTTCTGCTTCTCTCCCCTCTTCCTCCTTTTAGTAATTGTCAGTAGTTGGCCTTCAGCCACATGTTATAGGAGAACTTTTAATGCATGATAGGGTGGTTGTTGGTTGTTTTTTCCATGTTTTGTCTGATGGAGAAAAGTGAGATTGTTCTGTAACACTTAATATGTGTTAAGCATTGTTTTGAGAATTTGTTTTAAGCTAATCTATTTATAACGGGGATGACAATTTAAAATTTATTGAGACTTTTTAAGTGATTTTGTTCCCTGAAAATGTTAGTGCAAGAAACAGGGGAGGATAAAGGCAGAAGGAAGGAGGGTAGGGATTAGATTCGATTAGATTCGATTGTATAAAGTAAATTAGATTGTTTTATGTAAAACAATACATCATTAAATACCTTTTCTCTAGGATTGTGACCTTGCTTTTTTATTAGTGCTTCTCACTGTGAAGAGTCAAGAGTAGTAAATTGTCCGGTAAGACATGCATGTCTTGACTCAGTTCTACATGTTACTGCTGGGAACAGATTAGATGGCCACGAGAAAGCAGCAGTTTCACAGTGACGGTCATTCTCAGTGGTCACATGTAGAACTCCTAATTGTATAAGGTGGGAGAACAGGTGGCTCAAACCCAGGTGGGGAAGGATTTTCACATACAGGGTTATTGTAAGGAAATTCAAGTACATCCGTCTTGAAAAGTATTACAATTATTAGTTACAATCCTATAGTCTATATTTCCAACACTGTATGAGTTTTGAATAATCTGTGGCTATTATGTCTAACTATAAATTCTAACTTTTAGGTTAGAAAATGTGGTCACTTAAATTATAATTTAACTCAAGAGTACAAAGCTGGTAATTAATCTTTGTCTTTCTTTTTCTGTACTGTAACTTTTTGTCATTAATTTTGAAGGCCTCGTATTATCTCCTTAGTTACGCCTCGTTCTGTAATTGAATATATAAACTATGAGAATGAATCCTTATACTGAGAAGTTAGAGTCACATTGGGAGAAGCATGAAGTATATAGAACATGATTGGGAAGATACTAGTATAATGACTTCTTTCTAAAGCAGTGGTTTTGAAACTTAGGTAAAGGCTTCTGGAGGAAGTCGAGCAGGCTCATTCCAATTTCAGCCAGTGCAGTTAATATGATCAATTGGAAGTCTGCGTAATATTTCGTTTGAGTGCAGGTTCTGTTGTTGAAAATAAAAAGTGTGATAGCCACTATCATTAGCACATTTGATCTCATCACTGTTCCTCTTAGATCCTTGCAATGGTTGGGTCTTTTATTATGACTTCTACGACACTTATTTATCTAGCTGCAGCTTCAGTCTTCATCTCTCATCACTGTTTCCCTGGCTTACCTTGTACACCCTGCATTCTAGTTCTATTTAAATTGCTTGTTATTCCCTAAGAGGAAAATGTTACATCTCCATGCGTTTGCACATGGAACTGCCATCATTCTTCCATATTGGTGGAACTCTGTTCCCTTGGAACCTTGGTCATAGCTCCCTAAAAGCACTTACTTTCATTGTTTCGTAACTGTGGCCTCCCTTGAGAGCAGAGACCATCTAATTTATCTTTGTATCCATACTACTTGGTGTTTGTTAGGTATTCAAATGTCTGTTGAATAATTGCATTTAGAATTTGACAAGTAGTAGAATTACATTAATGCACACTCATGTGAATAAAAAATCCCAGATCTTGACAGTGCAGAGTATTTAGAGTGACATAGTGTCACATACTGATGCTTTATAAAAAGGCTCCCACTTACACATATGAAGTATAATAAAGGCAAAATATATATTCCATAGGAGGATTAGTTGTGCTATTGGCTTAAATGAAGTGATATATTGGATTCAGTCATCTGATCTTAAAAGTTAGTTGTGAAAACATCTTTAATAATAAAAGCGTAATATGCCAATTTCCGGATGTCCTTCTGGATGTCCTTCTGGGTAAAGCTGTGGTGGCAGGGGCCGAGGCAGAGGCAGTTAGGGGCAATCAGGCAGGCAGGCAGGCAGGCAGAGTGATTAGGGGCGATTGATCAGGCAGGGGAGTGGTTGGGGCAATCAGGCAGGCGAGCAGTTAGGAGCCAGCAGTCTGGATTACGAGAGGGATGTCTGGGGATCGGGCCTAAACCGGCAGTCGGACATCCCCCGAGGGTTCTGGATTGTGAGAGGGTGCAGGCTGGGCTGAGGGACACACACACACACACACACACACACATACATACACACTTGCATGAATTTCATGCACTGGGCCTCTAGTTTAATAATTCTGTACAGTCTTGATTGCCAATAAATGTTTTTCTTCATATGTGATTAAAGCTAATAAACTCAAAATGCCCTTCAAATATCAAAGTATGGATTGTAGTGATACCTACCCATAGAGGTTAAAGAATGGGTCCTGAAGCAGTCCTGCCTGAATTCATATCCCTTTCCCACCTGCTTCTAGCTGTGTGATCCTGTGCAAATTACTTAACCATTCTATGCCTCTTTTTTCTGACCTGTAAAATGAGGATGTTGATCTTACTATTTTAAATGGCTGTGATGAAGGGTATACATGAGTTAATGTATGTTGAGCACTTAAGTATGCCCAACACACAGAAAACACTCAGTATATGTTATCTATAATTAGTTTCTAGTGGCTTCTTAAACAAATAAATGTTTATTGTGCATCATTTCCATCTTTTAAAAAGAATTGCTTTAATACACGAGTATCTAATTTAAAAGACATTTAACATTTTTAGTTAGTTACTGTATTTTCAAACTGGCAACTATTTTATCTCTTTACTGACTCATTCTCCCACCTCCCAGTGGAATGTAGACTGTTTTTGTCAGGGGGGTTGACATGGGAGATTTGAAACTATGTTCTCCTGATCTTGCCACAGAGCATTGTGTTCCCATGACCTGCGCAATTCTTGGTAGTGCCCACAAGAGAGGAGAGATAAATAACAGGCTAGGCATCCAGTGACAAGTTCAACAAGCCTTAACCTGTACCAAATACGTCCTAAACTTGCATGCTCCCTTACAGAGGATAGGTGTTCAGCTTTTTTGTTTTTTACATTTTCCTTTACTTTTTTGGCTTGGAAGAATAGATGTTTAAAAATCTGAATGTACGTTCATTCCAAAAAGGCACAAAGAAATTTACTTTAAAGTCAATGAACCTGTTTTTTAAGTTCATATTTTATCTATGTACCTGCAGTGAGGGCAATAAGTAGGGTGTTAGTAATTTATGTCAGTACAGTGAAATCCTGTTAAATATGTTCATTTAGGATGCAGAGAAAAATTTAAGGGAAGAAGAAATTTGTATCCCAAGATATTTTGCAAAGAGTAGCTATAATAAGAAATGAAACACACTTTGTACTCAGTGTGGCTTTATGGCCTGCTTTGGCTTTCTTGTGTGTAACAGTCCTATATAATTAAAGCCTTTTATGCAAATCGACTGAACAGCGGAAGGAACAGCAGAACGACTGGTCGCTATGATGCTCACTGACCACTAGGGGGCAGACGCTCAACACAGGAGCTGCCCCCAGCCCTCAGAGGGATGCAACCAGTGGCAGGGGGCGGGACTGGCCAAGGCGGGTGCCAGTGGGGGGCCCCCCAGATGGCCCCGCCCGTCACCCCACAGATCAGCCCTGATCACCTGCCAGGCCTAGACACCCTACCCATGCACAAATTTCGTGCACCGGGCCTCTAGTTAAAATATAATGAGAAATTAGTGTATAACTTTAAACAATATTTTATTAAAGGAAGAAAATTTTAAACAATTTTGAGTTTATTGTACTAATTGAGTGATTTTAACATGAGGAGCTGGGATATAAAGATAACTCAGGTGATATCTTTATACACTACTTATCACCTACTGGGGAGACCAGAGTGTGCAGAGAATGTGTGGGGAAATGGAAGCTGGAAATGAGGGGAAAAGTGCTGGATTTTGAATAGAGTAAGGAAACAATAAGACATTAGCAAGGGATCATTTTTAAATGCCAGTGGCATGTGTAATAGTCTCCCATGGGAAAATTTAATACTTAATTCAAGTTGATCGATACACTAGAAATTGTTGTCTTGTAATTACAACACTAGTTTAGTATTAGCAAATTTTTGCTTGATGGCCATTGAAGGAACTTGTAAATATTTTTTTGCACCTCCTTAGAAATTACAGGAGCTAGGTCATACCAGGAAAAACAACTTGCAGAACATAGTTTTGACTAAGCCTATTTCCTCTGTGCAAACCAAGACACTGGCTATATATTTAATGTTATCTAGCTGGAAATTTCATTTCCCTTCACCAGCATGCCTTTCCGTGCCTGTTAGCCAAACAACTCCTTGTTTTACTTTTTACTTCAGTTCTTGTTATTATTAGTATTAACATTATTTAATCAGAAAAGAAAAATACCGTTTGGACATTTTCCATTGCCTCAAAAAATGCTCAGTTATGTAGAGGAGTAAGTTAGATTTGTTCCACCCACATCCATCTCTATCATGTTGTCATCCACCCTTCTGGTTTTAGAATGTTTCCAGTTAGAAATAACTTCTCTTTTAGCTAGACCTGTTTCCCTAACTTTCACTTCCTGGTCCTTGGCCATCTAGGTCTGTGCATGTGAAAGTTAGTCTTCTTACAAACAGTAACTTTTAAAGTATCTGAGAATGACTGTTAATCCTACTTAAGTCTTTTTGATGCGCCTAGGGGGAAAAGCCCTAGTTCTCAAACCATATGCACATGACGTGGTATTCAAACCTTTCTCCATCCACATCGCTAAACTCATGACAAAGTCCATTTGTCACTATACCTCCTAAAACATGGTGGCCAGAGCTGCACTGACTACTTCCGATATGGCTGGACAATTGCTGAAGACAGTGAAGCTATTAACTGGATACTGTGCTTCTATTAATGCAGCCTGAAATTTGCATTAACATTTTTTGGCAGCCACGTTACCCTTTGATCATATTGAGCTTATGGTCAACTAAAACCTTGTTGTTTTTTTCCTGTGAACTGCTTTAAATCTAATCTTTCTTATTCTTGCCAGTTGATGCTTTAAAAGTAAATGCCAGATATTATGTATTGCATTATATAAAAGTTGAAATGAATTTATCTTTATTAAATTTCATCGCATTGGACTATCTATCTGAAGATAAGAGCTAAAGCACAGTTTTCATGGGGCTTTCACAAATATTTTTATTTAATCTTTGCAAGAACTATCCAAGAGTCAGAAGAGAAAAATTACTTTCCACTAAGCCAGGAATTGGCAGACATAACACTTCATCCCAGGCTTGTGATTCCACATCCCATGCTCATCCCATTACTGCTCACTGTGTACGCATTCAGCTTGTCCTTCGCTGTGTGGCCAGCGCCCTGTGGCTGGTACATCCAGTGAGCAAGACCGAGTCCAGTCCCTGCCCTTCAGTGTTTATGGCCTGGCATGTAAATAGTTACCTCCAGGCACTGAGCACGTTCTGTCGGGAAGGCCCTGTGGTAAATTGTAGCATTGTTCAAAATGTTGGTTGCCTCTCCTGACCAGGGTCCTCTCTGCAGGAGGACTATATTTCCCACTCTGTTGACACCAGGTTTGGACACTGGTTTTCCTTGACCAGTGAAAACGTTAGAGGAAGTGACATGTCGGACATTTGAGCAGATGTTTGAAACTCTCTCTCATGGTTCTGCTGGTGGTCTTTTCTTTCTCTCATAGAACCAGCATGCTTTGGCGAGGGCTGGTCCTAGGACGACAGAGCCTTCAGACTGGGTCCCTGGATGTCGGAGCCTCGCTGGAGCTGATTCACAGTAGACATTTTATGTAAGTGAGAAACAAATGCTTGTGTTGTAGGCACCGTGATATTAGAGCCATTCGTTACCGTGGAGTTACGTAGCCCTGGCAGTGTATTCTGACAGTATTGCAGTGCTCTAGGAAGATCATTGAGACTTGTGTTCAAGGAGCTTGCAGTCCGGTCATTGGTAGTTGGGAAAGAATCGAGTATATATATGAAAAGGTCTTTGAATTTGAGGATCTTTCCAGACCTTCACCTTACCCCTAGGCTGAATTCGTTGATACGTTTTAAATCCTGGGTCTGTGGTCCAGCTACTTACTGTCACAACTTATCTCCAGAATTTGATAAGCATGTTTTGTATGTCCTTTTGTGAAGCAAATGTTTGCAAATGTTTAAGAGAATGGTCTTCTACAGTATAGCCATCAGAAACTTTCTTCACAAATCTATTAATCAGCACTTACTGGGTAACCTAAGAATCTGTCTAGTTGAATTATTTTGCCAACATATCTAGAAAAGTATTATGTGGTCCTAGGTTCCATGTGAATTTTATTTGTGGGCATTCAAATTTCTCATTGCCATAGCTGTGCCATACCCCTCACTCACTCTGCAGGGGGTTTTAGAGACAAACCCCAGGAGAGGATTCTGCAAGAAATTCCCTTACCTGAGAAGCTGAGGAGTACATGGCCAAGGTTCAGGGGAGCTCCTGAAACCTGTGAAATAATTACATGTAAATCTTCATGTAAACACACGTTGATCTGGGCCATAACTTTTATCAAATTGCCAAAGGGAATCATGAGTCTCCTGGAAGGAAGGGGATAGCCCTGCTGTGAACTGAGACTAGAACACACTGGAGAGCACACAAGTTTAGGGGCAGGTGGGCCAGAAAGTTCTACAGTTTTGCGTGAATTCTACATCATTTTCATGGCCCTTTTCTCTCCTTCCCTAGGAATTACCAAATTTGCAGATGCATTTAATGTCTTAGGATGTGATTTTTCTTGATCTATAAATATGAATTAAAAGCAATTCCTTCTTTTTGCTATCTCTTTCCTCTCTCAAGCTTCAGTTTCTTTTTATCCCGTTAATCCTTATTTACCCTTCCCAGATTAAAGATTATTCTTGTTTAAAAAAAGGTGACTCAAGATAGGGGTGAAATAGTTTTAGGTTATCTTTGGCAATTGATCCTAAGTAAGGAAGCTGGCCTTTATTCATTTCTGCTGAAAGGCATTTTTAAGTCTTGACATTTTTCCTTAACAGTTCTGACGAGAATTTTTTTTTAACCCTCACCTGAGGATATCTTTTTTACTGCTTTTTAGAGAGAGTGGAAGCTGGGGGCTGGGGAGAGAAGTATTGATGTGAGAGAGACACATCTATTGGTTGCCTCCTGCACGCATCCTGGGGAACGAATCTGCAACCCAGGTATGTGCCCTGGTCTGGGAATTAAACCATGACCCTTTGGTGCACAGACCGACATTTTAACCATTGAGCACACTGGCCAGGGCTCAACTTTTTAAAAACAACTGTATTGAGATATAATTATTATTCTTAAACTGCACATACTGAAAATGTACAATATTATAAGCTTTGACATATGTTTATACACATAAAACCATCACCATAGTCAAGATATTGAATGTATCTGTGACCCCCAAAAGTTTTCTAATCTCTTGATAATCCCCTGCCTCCCTTTATTCCCCAGGCAACCACTATTTGTTTTCTTTACATTAGTTGGCATGTCCTGGATACATTATACCAGTGGTCGGCAAACTGCGGCTCGCGAGCCACATGCGGCTCTTTGGCCCCTTGAGTGTGACTCTTCCACAAAATACCATGGCCTGGGCAAGTCTATTTTGAAGAAGTGGCGTTAGAAGAAGTTTAAGTTTAAAAAATTTGGCTCTCAAAAGAAATTTCAGTCGTTGTACTGTTGATATTTGGCTCTGCTGACTAATGAGTTTGCCGACCACTGCATTATACAGTCATTTTTAGCCTAGCTTCTTTTCATCCAGAATGATTATTTTGAGATTAAGCCATCTTGTAGTGTGTGTCAATCATTTCTTTTTATTGCTAAGTGGTTTTCCATTTTGCAGACATGCTGTAGTTTGTATATTCTTCCACCTCTTGATAGACATTGGGTTGTTTCTAGTGTTTGGCGTTTAGAAATAAAGCTGCTGTTGCCCAGCTAGTGTGACTTCAGTGGTTGAGCATTGACCCAGGAACCAAGAGGATTCCCAGTCAGGGCACATGCTCAGGTTGCAAGTTCAGTCCCCATTAGGGGCCGTGCAGGAGGCAGCTGATTGATGTATTTCTCTCTCATGGATATTTCTATTTCTCTCTCCCTTCCTCTCTCTTTAAAAATCAATAAAAAAAATATTTTTAGCCCTAGCCAGTTTGGCTCAGTGGATAGAGTGTCGGCCTGCGGAATGAAGGGTCCCAGGTTCAATTCTGGTCAAGGGCACATGCCCAGGTTGCAGGCTCGATCCCCAGTAGGGGGTGTGCAGGAGGCAGCCAATCAATGATTCTCTCTCATCATTGATGTTTCTATCTCACCCTCTCCCTTCCTCTCTGAAATTAATAAGAATATTTTTTAAAATATATTTTTAGAAAGAAAGAAAGCTGCTGTGAACATCCATGTACTAATATATGCCTTTGTGTGGACATATGCCCCTCATTTCTCTTGGGTAAATTCCTAGGAGTGGAATGGTTGAATCATATGGTAGTGTGTGTATGTGTGTGTGTGTGTGAGAGAGAGAGAGAGAGATTGATTTTAAGAAATTGACTCACATGATTGGAGGAGCTGGCAAGTCCAAAATCCACAGAGGACTGGCCAGCAGGCTAGAACCTCAGACAAGAGAGTTGATGTTGCAGTCCTGAGTCTAAAATCTATAGGGTAGGGCAGCAGGCTGGAAACTCAGGTAGGATTTCTGTTCCTGTCTTGACACAGAATTCCTTCTTCCCGGGGAAACCTCAGTTTTTGTTCTGAAAGCGTCAACTGATTGGATGTGGCCCACCCACATTACGGAGGGAAATCTTTACTTAATGTCAACTGATTGTGAATGTTAATTAAATTACATCTACACAATACTTCCACAGCAACATCCAGACGGGTGTTTGACCAAATATCTGGGCACAAAGCCTAGCCACATTGATGCTTACAATGTAACTATCACGACTCTTAAGTCCAGTTTCTGCTTGTTGCTACTTCACTAGTTTTTGTTTTTAATTGTAGCCTTCTTTTCACTGGTCTTAAACAGATGAATGGCAGTCTTTTCATTCTGGGTTAGCATCACCTTCCATCTTTTCAGGCATATCCTTTAAACATGTGAATTATTTCAGACACTTCCTAATGTCATCACTTCACCTCTTTTCTTGTTTATTGGAACCAGCTGACAGAATTGGCAGTTTCCTTTTAGAATCTGTCATACCTCATTTGAGTCATCTTTTTATTTTTTCTCATCATAGGGTTATAACAGTTCTTACGTATTTTAGAAGTTGAAAATGTAGGTGGATTTAGAGTCTAGAACCTAGGTAATTAGCAGAGTGGAGGTGCTGATACCCAAAAAGGAAACAGAAAGTTTGGGAGTAAAGCCCTAGCCAAGAGGTTCGGGCGGAGCGTCATCCCGTACCCCAAAACGCTGTTCCATCTCCGGTCGAGGTGAGAATGGGAAGCAACGATGGATGTTTCTCACATCCGTGTTTCCCTCTCCCTCTCTAAAATCAATAAACATATCCTCAGGTGAGGGAAAAATAGAAGGTTTGGGTGTAAAGATACAAGTTCATATTTTTGGCATAACCTTTATGCCATTCTCTTTCTTTGATCGGGTCATTAACTTTTTTGAGCCTCTGTTCTTAATGTATAAAATGAAGCCGTCACAAAGTGAGAAAGATAAGCAAGGTTCCTGCTCTCATAAAGCTTCTGTCCCTGTCCCAGTGGGTAGACAGGAGAGGCAAACAGTAAGAAAAGGAACAAACTACATCATTTCAGTCACGATAACAGCTGTGAAGAGAATCAGAGAAGGAGATGTGATGAAGCATTATCGCCCGCCCCAACACAGCCCTTCCTTGGGTAGGCAGGGAAGACCTCTTGGAGGAGGTGACCTTTGAGTGGGCCCCAGAAGGCTGTGAAGGAACCAGGCATGTGAAGATCTGTGTGACAAGTTGGCGGAGAGAAGCCTGGAGGTGGCGAAGGATGGGCGGGAAGTCAGAGGGCCAGCTCGTGCAGTGTCTCACAGGCACTGTGAGGACGGTGTCAGTCTAAGGGCCGAGGGGAGCGATTGCAGCGTTTCAGGAAGGGACATGCACAATTGTTAGATGGAAATGTTGCCGTGGGCCGTTGGAAATACGAACCTAACTCCGAGACATCAGCAACCTACATACTTGAGTATCACTTGGATTTCTAATTGCCCAGGTTATATTAGCGTAAACTATTTATTTTCCTAGGTATATAAATCCTAGCCATACCTGATCAAAGCCAAGTCTGGGTTGTGTAAAGCAAATACTATTTTATCTTTTACATTTTATTAAAACTTGTTATGCACTTACATGTATTTTCAAAAATAATGTTTTGTGGATTGTTTTTTGTATGTGGCAGTTGACTAGCATAGCAGTAAAGAACACAACTTTGGTTTCAGATTTATTGACCACATAGAAGCACTCAGCAAGCATTGACATGTCTTTATTACTAGAATACAGTGTCATCATACAGTCATGCAGTTATTGAGATGAAAGGACTTTAAGAATTATTCAGCCTTAACTTCTTCCTTTTATAGAAGAAACAGCTTAGATCCAAAGAGGTTAAATGGCTCACATTATATAAACACTAGAGGCCCGATGCACGAAAATTCATGCACGAGTAGGCCTTCCTTCCCCTGGCTGCTGGCACCGGCTCCCCTCCGGCCGCTGGCCGGCACCCAGGACCCGGTGGCTTCACTCCGGCCCCGGCTTTGTCTGGAAGGATGTCCAGTCTAATTAGCATATTACCCTTTTATTATTACAGATAAAAAAATAAAATGAGCCTCCCAGTCGTAGGATGAACGGTTCTTGAGACAGAATATGGAACCAAGGAAAAGACAGCGACATCAGTTTGCTTACTGTGTGCTGCCTTCTGCGTTGCTCGTTCATATTACACCTCTGGTATTTTACACTTATCCCTTAACTAAGGCTGTTGGGATGAGTTAGACACGCCTCTCAGTGTGGAAACAAGCCAACAAACAGTTGCCACATGAGTTCAATGCCCTGATAAAGGCAAGCTCCGTGTGTGGGGGAAGAACGTGATGGGTGTGTCTGTGAGGTGCTCCAGGTTCAGGGTCTGTTACTTTCAGAGTCCGAGGGGCTTGGCCCTTATTTTGGTGAAATGTATATTATGCTGCCTCAGCTCTTGGCCTCCCTGTGCTATTTTGCGCCACCTTCCCGCCAACCCCCTCCCGCCATAGCCCTGGACCAGATGTAGGTGAATTTGAAGCCCCTGCATTGGGCTGTGTCTGACCAATAAAACTGGTCCTGGCAGCCCTCTCTGTTCCTGCCCCCTGGGAGCCCTGCGGCCTCAGTGTGGACCCATGGCCAATGATAAGGCACCTTGATGTCAGATTGGCTTGTTTTAAATAGAATTACATTTAGAGACTAAGAATAGTTGATGCAGATTTTATTCATTCTTAATTTTTGAAAAATTCTTAAAATAGGAATGATTTTTTTTTCTTTATTTTGGCTCATTTGCCATATGTATTTTTGAGAGTGGTCATTCCTAAGAAAACTAGTACATGAAGTTCACTATTGATGTGCTAACACTTTCTGAATGTTTTTTTTTTTTTTAATAAGAGTAATAAACATGGCTCTTTTTTTAAAAAAATATATTTTATTGATTTTTTACAGAGAGGAAGGAAGAGGGATAGAGAGTTAGAAACATTGATGAGAGAGAAACATCGATCAGCTGCCTCTTGCACACCCCCTACTGGGGATGTGCCCACAACCAAGTTACATGCCCTTGACCGGAATCGAACCTGGGACCTTTCAGTCCACAGGCTGACGCTCTATCCACTGAGCCAAACCGGTTTTGGCAACACTTTCTGAATCTTAAAATAAGGAACCAAAATACATTCAGAGCACAAGTAGGTAAAGTAGCACTGCTATAATTATGGAGAAAGTGGTTTCTTTCTAAGCCTTCTTCTTCTAAGACCTTATAATTTTCTATATAACCTAAACATTATCCCTTGGATAGGTATGTTTTATTGTTGCCTTTGATTCTGTGTTATAAAGTTTGGTTATAAAAACGAAGATACTAGCTTTGTGTCTTCCACACAAAGAATGTTCATATTTGTATTTTTTTGGTAGGACTCAATTCCATACCCCTAAGCCTGCCTTAGTTTGAAACTAATACCTTTTTCTACAAGGAGTATCTTTGACAATGTGTATATGTCTAAAATCAAAACCCGCAAGTATGGCATACATTGTCTAGAATATTGGATGGTCAGTTCCTGGTAACTGTATTATATTTGCACAGAGTGTTAGATGGCAGCTTGTTTTGGCAGTCTAATGTGTGGGTGATCGGGCATTCTCCATCTCTTGGGTCACATGAGGATAAAATGATCCATCTCCCAGGCCTGATGAGGAAGGAACTAGAATTTGAGAAGTATTTTTCATGAAGAGTGAATAAGCTGTCCGTAATGAATGATTTTAGCATGCATAGAAAACATCGTCAGCTGTACTAAATATAACACTGTCATCTCTGGGAAGGTCTCTGCAGTAATTACCCATCCTTCTCAGCTGACAGCGGAGGCATGTAGCACAGGTGAGAGCAGGTGTGGGAGAGCCAGGCTGCGGACTCAGAGCCCAGTCCACCAGCCACTCTGTGGCTCTGGGCAGACTGCTTTCCGTCTTGTGCCCTTCATTACAAAAAGAGGATAATAACGAGTCCCCGCCTCACAGGGTTGTCGTGAGGATTAGATGAGTTAACAGACATGACACACATAGAACACTGTCTCAGACATAGTAAGCACTAGATGCACGTTCATTGTTCCTACTATTGATGTGTACGTTTCATACATTTTAAGTGGCTGGTTTTACTGGTGAAGTTTTCTTAGAGAATTTGGCATTTGAACTGGGCCTTGAAGGATAAGCAAGATTTATAAATATGAAATTGAAAATAGGGAAATCTGTGTTAACACAGTTGCAAAGAGGAGGTGACGAATCTTCTTCCTCCCCCTCCCCCCCCACCATTTATCACGTACTGTCTGCGCCTAACACCAGCTCAGCATTTGACAAGCATTACAGTATCTTCCTCAGTCCTCACAAGAATCCTACAAGATGAGCATTTACATTCTCATGTCACAGAGGAGGCACAGAAAAGTCCCTTTCCCAAAGTCACAAAGTTAAATGTTGGCCTAGTTCTGTCTACTGTAAAGCTCAGGTTCCTGCTACTACCCAGTACTGCCCTCAGAAATGTTGACTATCGGAAAATGATTCCAGACAACATTCCAAAGGTGACTGTCATGGTTGGCGTTCTAAACGTTAATTGAATTAAGCTATTAAGGATACAGGCAGTGAGAGACTTTGGTCACTGATGCTGTCGTTTGAGAAGGTCGAAGAGAAAAGCGCTTGTCAGTGCCTGTTGAATGTGTCCTTGTCATTCTAGCTGAATGGACGTACTTGTTTTTTCTGGATTGAGAATGACAGTTTTCGGTTGTGAGATGTTTATTATTTTTTAGTAGAAATTGCGCACTTTCCCCAGTGGCATCCTGGCTGGCTGACTGGGACTTCCGTGCTTTTCGCACTTGCATTGACGAGAACTGACTGCTGTTCGAGCCTCTTCTCCGTTCCCTGCATCAGAGGAGTGTCCACCTCTGCTTCCCAGTTAGGTATTCACGTCTGTGAGGTTTGATGGGAATATAATCAGGATGTTCCTCATTCTGTTGCCGTTTATTCCTTCCACCTTCTAGCTACTTTGTCGCACTTTTTTTAAACTTTAAGGGCATGTTATTGGAATTGTGATAAAAGCCTAAATGGACCAGTGGTTAGAAGAACTTCACGTGCATCAGAATCACCTGGAAGGCTTGTTAGACACTGCTGGATCCTGTCCCCTAATTCCTGACCCGGAAGTCGGGGAGCGGGGGCGGGGGCGAGCCTGAGAATTGCTCTCTGAGTTTCCTGGGTGGTGCTGATGCTGCTGGTTCGAGGCCACACTTTGAGAACCACTGGCTTAGAGCACGAGAACCACTGGCTTAGAGCACGCCATGTGTCCTGGGAGTCTATGATGATGCTTTATTCTCATTTGTGCAGAAAGGGAACTGCTTCTGCCTCACAAGCCTTACCTTTACTGCCCGAAAGGGTGTTTGTGTGTCTTATCATGCAGCACAATAGAGGCGACAGAAATGGGGACATGGTTACAAAAGGTCTAATTCAAGCCCTAACCGGTTTGGCTCAGTGGATAGAGCATTAGCCTGCGGACTGAAAGGTCCCAGGTTCGATTCTGGTCAAGGGCATGTACTTTGGTTGCGGGCACATCCCCAGTCGGAGGTGTGCAGGAGGCAGCCGATCGATGTTTCTACCTCTCTATCCCTCTCCCTTCCTCTCTGTAAAAAAAAAAAAAAAATCAATAAAATATATATTTTTTAAAAAATGGTCTAATTCAAGAGTCATTTATGTGTACATTTTGGTAAGTTTCTTAGGCAAACTTTTCTTTGATAATCAACTTGAGTCTCTCATAGAGCATCCGAAATGAATAATTGCTTCCAGAGATCAAATATTTATATTATAACAGTAAAGATTTAAGCAGCGTGCAGTGGGGATAGCAGTTCCCACCTTGCCCGCTTCTCAGAGTGTCACTGTGAGATCCATCTGGAAGGGTGGGCTGCTCCGCAGGCATGCGATGTGGTGATGACTGGGATGCACCTGACTCCTCCTCCTCGGTGCTTTCACCTCCATCATCTCATTGATTGTTTTCGGGGATTCGGAATTTGAGGAGGTAGGTGGGGGCTGTATTACTATTAATTATATCATAATTATTCCCTGTGACTTTGTCACAGCCTCACAGACTTCAGTTTGCCAGGCTTATTTGTCCTCAGAGGTAGTCACCAGGTAGGTGGTTCCTGGGTAGCGGCTCATCAGCCTTAATGGCATAGTGGTCGGCAAACTCATTAGTCCACAGAGCCAAATATCAACAGGACAACGACTGAAATTTCTTTGGAGAGCCACATTTTTTAAACTTAAACTGCTTCTAACGCCACTTCTTCAAAACAGACTCGCCCAGACCGTGGTATTTTGTGCAAGAGCCACACTCAAGGGGCCAAAGAGCCGCATGTGGCTCGCGAGCCGCAGTTTGCCGACCACTGGTGTAGCTCTGACCACTGGCGTAGCTTGATCAGACCGTGTCGTCTCTAGTGTGTACCTTCTTCCTCATTCCTAAAGTAGGTTAGCACCTCCCCTGCTGCTGGTCTAGGTGAGAAACTATGGAAACACAGTTAATAACAGTGAGTAAGGAGGCCTCGGACAACAGGAAGCTCCTCTTTCCATCAGTCCTAAGCATTTGCCACCTTACACTTTTTTTTCCAAATGAACTGAGTGTGCTGATTCAGATACTATTTTCTTTCCCCTTTGTGTCTCTGTTGTTCCTTTTACATAGAGTATACAGAGAATGGTAAGTTTTATTGAATGGGTTGGAAACATGAATGGAATGTCCTTTAGGGTGTCTGTTGTTTTTTCTTTTAATGTGGGCGTTTTCTGCTCCATTACCTGTTTCCCACTGACTTGTGAATTACTGCCTTCAGCCAAGTTTTTCCCTCTGTCACGCCATGCTGCTACTCCTGCTACTACTCCTTGAGCCAACCCTTCCAGCTACCCTGCCTGTCTCAGAGTTCAGGGTCCAAATTGTGGCATCCCGTTGCCGAGAGGTTGCCTAGGCACCACTGAATTTCAGCCAAATTAATAGCTTTCTTTAGTGGCTGCAAAATCGAGGCCAATTGAGAATTACCTGATTTTGAGTTTGTTTTGTTCCAACATGTTTATCTTATCTTATTACAACATATTTCTTGTTAACTATTTTCTTAAGTGTTGTAGTAAAATTTCCTAAACTCAATAAAACTTCCTTAGAGTAGTACTATTAGGGGATAATGTCTTCATTTTAGGGTGCCTATTGAAAGAGGTGTATTTAGGTACCTAAGTTGTTTGTAACATTGTACTTAAGAGATGGTGAAGTATGGCAGAATCAGGCAAAATGCGGTGTGGCATCTGTTACATATGGATCCTCAGAAACTGCCTGGACAGGTGGAGTTGACGAACATTCTAGTTTCTGCACAGTAGCACTGTTCCAGCCAGCAGTTCAAGAATAATTCATTTCTGTCTGGATAGAAGATGACATGTATGTAATGTACAGTTTGCCTGTCTTTATAAAAATTTGTAAACAGAAAAAGTGCTAACACTAGTAGTAAGAAGGGTAACTCAATATGCAATATGTTAGTGACAAAGAAATAAATCACTAAGCATGCTAAAAACGGTCAGTCTTTAGCCTCAGCTACAACCTCATTAGATTTCACCTGTATTTGATTATGAATAAAAGAACAAAATTGAAGAACATTTATGAACTATAGATTACATATTATACCTGAAGAGTATGTCTAGAATATATTTATAATTGTAGAAGGTATTTTATAATTGATTTTCTTGTAACATAATTATTCACTCTGTACATGTAATTTTCAGCTATCTGAAAGAGTACACGGTGTACAAGTGTACAGCATTTGACAGAGTTCCCAAACAACCCTGAAGAAAAGATCCTGTATATTATGTATGGGAGTAAAGATCATAACTGAGGTAAAAATTCCTATCTTCTCATCAACCTTTAAAAAACTAAACTGAGAGCAGAGAGGGACATTGAAGGAGAAAGTTGTAATTACTGGTTCACTGCAACTTAATATGCAGCACCCTAATTAGTTAAGCATCATGTGCTGTCCTGGGCATGAAATAGCTTTTTTTTTTTTTTTTTTTTTTTTTTTTCTAATTTAAATCTGGAAATTTCCCATTGTAGAACAGCTTGACTAGTCTTCGCTGTAAATAGCCACTGGACTTTGAAAGTATTTGTCTTCAGAAACAATGAAGGTCATCTGGTGTCCATAGAGACCACATGCACTTTCCTCATTACTTCCAGCATTATTTCTATAATGGGTAGAGTTATTTACGACATTTAAACACAAAAAGAACTTTTAAAAGTAACCTTTAAATATCATCACAGGGTAAATAGCAGTGACTGAAATCCCTTACTCCATGGTTTCTTAAAAAAATTGATATTAGAAAATTAGTACCCTTTCATAATTGTGGCTATTGGTGTTTTTGGTAGTTAACCTGTATGGATGTGTGTGTGTGTATGTGTGTATGAGATATGCATGCTTGTGTATGTATATATGTTTATTTCTTGGAAATCACTGTGATTTAACTGTTTTATAATTTTTTTTAAGAAACAGTAATTTTACCTGTTTTAGATTAAAGTACATCTTGGTTTCAGTGGAATGCAGGTTTACTGTATTTAACCTAGTCTTTCTGTGTTTCAGGAACCTGGTGTGGGAAACAAAATGGTTTCAGTGTATCACTTTATAAACAAAGCCAAGGTCATGAGTTTAGTCCTCTTATCTACTTGGCTTTGTTTATTTCCATGCACTGTTCATCCCTCACCTCACTCAGTGGGGAGAAAACATAGACTGCTCTTCAGCGTAGACCCGCTGCCAGTGCACCGCTCTGCTAGCAAGCTGAGCTAGGAGACTTTTGTTCACGAAACGAGCCACTTTTAATAACGTGAGGACGGCAGGCACAAAGTGAGGCTTTGGGGGCAGATGTGTGGTCACTGATCATCAGGGTTGTCATTCTAGTGTGTTTATTATCTTGAATCTCTAGATTTAGGGAGAAAAGAGCTAATTTTTGCATATAATAAATAGAAAAATATCTTCATGTGGAATAATTGGGTAATACTGTAATGCTGCATAGTTGCCAAGATAAATGCATAATGCACATTATCTTTCTTAATTAAATTAGGGAAAATTACGATTGATGAACCACTTACTGTCTTGACAATTAATGTCATTGACTTACCATTTTTATTCCAAGATGTCACCGAAGCCACTCGGCACTGAAGAACCTGAGAATCACCAGTGAAGATGGTGACTGGCAGTGTTTGCGTCTCTTCCTTCTGTGAGTTGGTTGTTCAGAGAGTCTGTGGTTGTAAACATCCCCGACTGGAAGCTGTAAGACAGAACGAAGCTTTCAGTCAGATGTTTGCTACTACCAGCTTTCGGAGACATCGTTTTGGTGTGATTATGCCGAGAAGTGGAATTGGGGAGGCTGTGAAACGTGTGGGACCCGCTAGAGACCTTGAGATCCCTCATTGACGGCTCTGGGCCAGTGCATGTGTTCTGAGAAGTCAGGGCTGGGCGCTGTCCTGACAACGGGATATCCTGTTGCAGATGCCAGCTGAGCTTCCCAGACTTCACATCCTGCTGCTGGGCCTCAGAGAATCCCCGGCCCACACTGGGTTATTTCTGGGTTTGCCCTCGCAGTGGACTTTTAATTCTCTCTTTCTCTTTCTAATATGCTGCAGTGTAACCTCTGACAGTTCCGGACACTGCTTCCTCCTCCAGAAATTCTGTGGGAGTTCTGGAGAATAAATTTACCATCACCATCCAGCAGCATACAGCCTAGAAGTTTCAGTTTTCTCTGTAAGGAAGAGATGTGTGTGTAGACTTTGTCACACACACACACACACACACACACACACACACACACCCACCCACCCCCAGCTAGCTTCTTGTTCTGCTCACCCTGAATGTCGTCACTTCAAAGCACTGAGCCTATTTACAATATTTACCATTGTTATATTTTATTTTGTCTATTAAGTATATTTTCCTAAGTAATTTCAGGGTGTAGCTTGCCTTTTCCTCAGTAGAGTATGAATGCCTCTGGGCAGGTGTACTGTGTGTCTCTCTTTTTTTTAATTGTTATTGTTAAAGAGTATTACAGTTGTCCCTCTTTTTTCCCCCACTGCCCCATCCACCCAGTTCCTGCCCTGCCCCAGGCCTTCACCACCCTATGTCCATAGGTAATGCATATAAGATCTTTGGTTAATCTCTTCCCACCCCCGCACTCCCCTTTCCTCTGAGATTTGTCAGCCTGTTCCATGTTTCCTTGACTCTTTATTCATCATTCTTATTCTAGTTGAGCCTTCATTAGTGTCACTGGGAGGAATTGGCCTCCAGGCCAATTGGCTTTGAGTGCCAGCTGTGTCTACAATGGAAGAGCTGCTATGCAGGAGACACCCCTACAGAGCAGGGCTTGCTTCAGTGGGGTTTTGGTGCTCACTGAGTCTGCCCTTTGAGTGTGTCCCTTATGGATGTGTAGAGTTGTAATCTGGTATGGTCTGAAGCGGTCCACCGGGTCACTGGCTATGGGGCCTCCCAGGAGGTGCAAACTCAGCCACTGCCTGGGGCCACCCAGCAGGAGCTACAGAGAGATCTGTAGACGGCTGCTATTTGTATTGAGGTAGGAAGTGCCCAGGCAAGGCCCAGCTATGAGGCAAGGCAGGCTGGTGCTAGTGCTTGGGCCTTTTATTGATAGGTTGGGCACACTGACTTCAGCTGCTGCCTGTTTAAGAGATTTTAGCAAAGTCTGAAGCCTGATCCGGAAAAGGCCATTCATATGGAAAAACAGTTTGGGTGGGGCTGCAAATTGGATGAGGCCGGGTTATGGCTGTCAGCTCTGCAGTGCGGGAGGCCCCAGCATAGGAACAATGACCCCTGCAAGCATCCCTGTCTTGGAGAAAACCAACCACCCTGAGTTCCTGCCCTGATGCTAGTCAGTCCAGTTCCTTCCTGTATGTCCCTGGGTTCCCCCAAAGCCACTGCCCAGTGCTGGAGCTCAGAGCAATCGGGACCATAAGTTCGTGTGTGGGCCCTTTAAGAGGAACACCTGAGACTCCAGCAGCCTCCATGTCACTCAGCCACAATTCCCACTTGTTTTTACAGCCCAAAGTTATGGGGACTTACCTTCCTAGCTCTGAAACTCTGGGGTGGGGGGCTGGGTTGTGGCTGGGACCTCCTGCTTCTCATGGGAGGCCTTGGAAATATCCTTTCTGATTAAATAAATGCCACTTGTGGGTGTTGGACCAGCCTTCGCCCCTCCTACCAGTCTCAATGCACTTGCTTCCTTCCTTCTCTAATTGTAGGACATCCATATAGCCAGATTTTAGGTGGTTCTGAATGATAGTTCGCTATTTTAGCTGTGATTTTGATGTGGTTGTTGGAGGCAGCAAGTGCTGGCGCTTACCTCTGCCACCATCTTGGTTCTCTCTACTGGGTCTCTTTTTGTGTTTCTCCACAGAGCTGACAAACAGGGCTTTTATCATAGATGACATTCAGTGTGGATGAGTGGATAGCGTATCATTTCATAACCGCTTTTTCCTGAGTTCAAAAAAAAACGTTTTATTTCTATTTCTCTTTCAGACACTAGGAAACATTTCTGTTCTAATTTTTTGCCTCATTAAAGCATTGGTATTTTTATAATTTATTACTAAATTACTAAACATCATTCTGTTTTAGGTTCAGTGCATAATTAAATCAAAAGGTAGTTCTTGCTAATCTAATTTTACACGCATCTCTTCCTTGATTGGATTACAAGCTTTTTTGAGGGCATGGGCATAAGTAGAGCACCTTGCATGTAGAGGACTCGATAACAACTTAATTGTATTACAGGAGTGTCTCCTGTTTCCTTGTGTTCTTTGTCCAAGCAAGCAAATGGCAGTTTGGGTCATAATGCAGCTACTCTGAATGCCTGTGCTACCGCATTGGTTTTTAAACGCTCCTTTGTGAGAGTGGTAGTTTACAATACTTTGTTAGAGCGGGTGGAAAGAGGGTGGTTAGTTGCTTCAGACACAGGTAGCTTTGCAACTTGTAAGTATAATCTTCATGCCTGCTGATTAGCATGCACCAAGCATCCCTTCCTACTGACCTCTTAATAAAGCAGGTTTACTGTATATCCTGTGACTGTGTTTGGCACACTGGCAGCCTTAGATTCCAAAAAGCGAATGGATGGAGCCATTTCCGAAAGCCCAAGAAATGGTCCCTGGCAAAGGTAGAAAGAATTCTCTGGTTATAGGATTGATTTGTTAGATCAAGTGACATTGTTTATTTCCAATGAAAAAGTTAGTTACATAGCTGTGAAATTCAGCAAGATGGAAAGAAACTGCCTAGTTTAATAATTTGCATAGCTGAATTTGAAAGGTAGCCCAAATCTAAGCTAAAAATGGGGTAGGTATTCTGCATAAAGCTGTTATGCTCTGCCAGAGAGGCAGTTATCCCTGCATGCTGTGGGATTACTGGAACGTGCATTATGTAACATTGGTTCTGTGTTATTCTGCCCTAATGAGGTGGAGTGGAGGCTATGTTGGCTTTGATTCTGGGTGTCCTTGCTCCACTGCTGGAGTGCAGCCTTGCAGTCATTTGCACATGACTTCTGTACGCATTAATTTTGAAGCTTCACAGACTTCGCATTGGCTTGCAAATTTAGCAATTGATTATTTCAAATGAATGCCTTAAAATGTTAGGTTTCAGTATTTGCCAGTGAGCCTGCAGCAGCTGGTTTCCCCACCCTTTGTGTTCGTGTTTGAGAAGTGTGACAGGTCATAAAAAGCTCAAGTTTTACTATCTACGGAGATTTGTTAAACCTAATATTAAAAGTAAATTATTTTTAGTTACTGAAGATGACAGGTTTTTTTTCTTAATATTTGCTTTGAGATAACTTAGGGATTACTTTTTTAAAGAAAACAACTACAAAAGTGTGTCTTCAAGTTCATTTCCAATTACATATGCTTATGTTCAGATATTTGTGGTTAAAATTACATTGTTCTATCGGTCCTCATTGGTCTCAGGACAATGAGCCTTAAATCCCAGCATGCCTTTCTTGTTGCATGTAGCACATTCTGACTCCCATTCACTCTTCTGGTTAAAACTTGATTCACTGAATGAATGTGCCTTTATTTGCTGTGCATATTCAAGGGGAAAAAAATTAAGTTTGAATATCAGTGTGAGCTTAATTACTTTTTTAAAAATGGTGCTGTTTCAGATGTCCCTGCCCCCGTTTCCCCAGCCTGGTTAATTATAGGTGGACATAGGATACGTGTTTTGCCATTGCCTTTTTTAAAAACCTGTAGTATGTTCTAAACCTCCCAATAACTGGATGTTTGTTGCTATCTTTGCTTTGGCTTTCAGCGTAGTTGGTGAAAACAGCCCACTGATTTTCAAATATTAATATGTGTCAAAGTCACGTGGAGGGCGTAGTCATTAAAACACAGATCGCTGGGCCCTGCAAGAGTTTGTGCGCCCACCGCAGGTCTGGGGCAGGCTTGCGGTGTACATTTCTTCCCCATACGTTCCCGTGTGCTGCCGATGCTGCTCCGGATCCATGCTTCCAAAACCAGGGGGCTCATCTAACCATTGGTCCCTGTTCGGTATTACGTCCAATTAGGGACTGGAGAAAAATACATAAAACCCCCAACTGGAAATATGTAGTACTCCAGAAGTTTGATTTAAAAAGGTTTGTTGGAAGCCTGAGACCCACTTTTCTGCCAGATAAAGGATCACTTTAATGGTCTAGTCTAGTGCACAAAAAACCTATTTGAATATATTTGCAAAGAAAAGAAGAAGAAGAAAAAAAAAAACATTGCAGTAAGAATAGTTGAAACAGAAAAACAGTATACTCCTGGAGGGAAAAATAAAGGGTGTGTGTGTATTTAAATCTTGAGAGCTGATACTTCAGGAAAAGCCGACAGAGGGGTGAGAAGCCAGGTAGAGACCTGTGAGGTTCCCTGGGTCCAGGAGGCCTGTGAAATTCCAGATATTTTTAGAGTTTTTCTGGCAGTGGTTCTAATGTTTAATTTTACTTCCAGATGTGAGGATTTTCTTCTTGATGCAAGTGTCTTGATGAGACCACTTTTAATGTTTTAAATCCGAGGAAAGCAGAGAGAGGAGGGGAGTTCTGTTAGGACACTTGGGGCCATTGAAGATGGAAAGAGATCAGGGAGGGTGGTGAGGGTGTTCCTCAGGTGAAATGGTCTGAATTCTGAGTGTGGTGGAGGAGATGGGGAGAGGCAGCAGCGGGGTGGGGGAGGGGATGAGGAAAAGAAGGCCACAGCTAAGCTTGGAGCTCTGCAGAGATGTTTTATTAACTTTGTCTTTTACCCCAAACAAGAATCTTCTTAATGCGGGAGAATGGGTGATTGATGCCCTTGTCATCAAATGGGTTCTTACAAATGCAAGTTCAGTGGTTCTAAACAGAGGGATAAAGGAAGATGAAAGGCTATGGAATCTGCCACAATTAGCTCGGGAACATTTACAGAATGTCTGCATATATTGCCATAAATTACTGCAGTGAAAGAATGTCACTTCTGCCTTTTCCTTGGATTCCCAACTTTGTCTCAAAATAGCTTTCAACTTGACTCGTGCCTCATCTATGTGAATCACAGTAACTGTTCTTTTTTCAACAGATTCTATAAAGTTATCCTTTTAAAATGTAATAATAATTCATGTGTACTTTAATATAAATTTGAGTCTTGGTTAAAGACCAATGTAAACATAGTAAAGGGTTTGTAAATCCTGCTTTAGACCAAGTTCAGTTCATGTAAACATCCTACACTCAGCTGTACTACATGGATTGGCTGGGAGGCGGATGTTTACTTCAGCTGTCTTGGAATGTCAGCCATTAACACCGACCGACGCAGGACTTGGCAAGAAGAGTATACAGGGGTGTGGTTTTTTAATGTAATGATTGCACATTTAAGCTACTGTCCTATCTTTTCATTTGTGTTTTTCTGTCTCTAACATGACACAAGACTTTGCATATTCAAACAAGAGAGTGTCCTTATTTGGTGGCTGGGTCGTAGTTGTAGGCATCTCTGTGCTTTAGCAAGTGGGGGCTTTGACGTCATACATCTGTAGCCATCTGGGCTCTGTCCCTGAATTTGCTAAGTGATTTGGAGGAGGAAAAGAAACTTGTTTTCACACCTCGGTGCTTTTCTCATTTGCTAAATAGGTACAGCACCTACTTCGCCAGATTGTGGTAGGATTGACCTATATGATGGAGGTAAAGTGGCTCATTAGTCAGTGCCATACGTTATGTGCTCAATAAAAGCCAGTTGTTATTAATGCTAACTACAGTGTTCAATAAATCACTGCTGGCACATTTCAAGTGGACAACTTGGTTTTATTTTAGGAATAAAGATGATGTCAACTTTCCGATTTAATGGAAATGGTTTGCACTTTGGATACCACCATAATTTAGTGATAAAGAGTTTTGAAGCCCAGCTTGAACTCATATTCTGGTTCTGCCATTTATTAGGTACCAGTATGTTACTTTGGGGAATTTATTAACCTCCCTGTGCCTCAGTTGCCCCAATCTGCTAAAATGGTATAACATTACTGACCTAATAGGATTGTTATGAAATTAAATGAGTTAATACCACTAGTATCCTAATGTATAAAAACCCTGGGTCGGTCACATCCAAAACAACCGGAGGCTCGACCTAATGCCCAGGCTGCGCGCGCAGCAGGCTCTGGTGGGTGGGGACTTGTGGCAGCGGAGACAGGGACGGGGGAGGCGGGGCCGGCACTCACACTCACTCACAACCGCACACACGCACAGACACACACAACGCCCACCAGCTCACAGCCTTTTCTCCCTTTCTTTCACTCCCTCCCAGCTCACTTTCAGAGCCTCTCTCAGAATGAGGAAACAAAACAGACTGGGCCTGAAGAGGCCTGGATGGAAGGGAGGGTGGGCAGAGGGTGGAGCGGCCCCCACTGGCCCAGCCCCCTCCAAGCTAGGAAAGAGTAGGAGGGAGGCAGGGAAGCCTGGAGGACTGCTGAGAAAAACAGAGACAGAGACTGGGCAAGATCAGGATGGCAGGGGAGGGCAGTTGGGGGAGAGATCAGGCCGGCAGGAGAGGGCAGTTAGGGGCAATCAGGCAGGCAGGCAGGTGAGCTGTTAGGAGCCAGCGGTCCCAGACTGCAAGAGGAATGTCCGACTGCCAGTTTGTTCGGGCCTAAACTGGCAGTCTGAGATCCCCCAAGGGGTCCCTGATTGGAAAGGGTGCAGGCTGGGCTGAGGGAACCTCTCCTCCCCTCCACGCCCCCATGCACACATTACGTGCACTGAGCCACTAGTGTTAGAATAATTCCTGGTACATACTAAGGTCTTGGTAAGTGGTAGCTATTATTATTATTTTAAAAACATGTTTGCCATATGTTATTTTTTCCCCAGGATATAGTTGTGTCATACATTTCTAAATAATTTAAAGAGAATACATGATAATTAGTTCTATTTATGTATTGTTTTGGCTTAAATGGTACTTGCATATATTGTGCTTTTATAGAAAATACTTAAAATTATTTTTTTTTTAGCTTTGTTTTTCAGTTCGAAGAAATCAGCTTTACTTTCCATTTTTTTTAGTAACACATCCACATTCTGTATAAGTAAGAAACAAAACCACCACCACAAAACCAAAATTACTTAGCAAGTGCACATCATTCTGGCAGCGTGGGAGGGGCTGTAGCTTTGGCTAAGTCCAGAGTTAGGGTCCACATTTGATGCTGCTCTGGGGAAGACGCTTCCATGTCAGGAGACACTCACAACTAAAGAGCAGTGGGAGCTGAAGGCGTGGAGACCTGTTCTCGAAAGGTGAGTGCTGGTGTTCTCATTACGTGGTACTTGTTCAGTGAGCGTTTTTCATTATTTTCTTTATTAAATGGGGGCTGTTCTGTTATGTTCTCAGATGTAGAACATATCTCAGTGAGTTTCACATAGTCATTTGAAACTTGTCAAGTGCTTAAGTTATTTTCTAATTTATAATACTTCAAGGAAAATATCACAGTGCATGAGGGAAGCATCATATTATCTAAAGGTAGTTTTATGAAATGCATTTTTCAAATTAAGCATATTTGGGAATCCTTGTCAATTTACCTTTGAACCTCAGTGAATTTTCTTCTCTATTCTCCAGTATAAAAAATGTTTGTGTGTGGTGTGGTGTAGGCTGTCAAATGGCCCGAAAGTTAAATTCTTAATTCAAGTGTTTTTTAATTCATTGCTCTTTTTCTTTTGTTAAGTGGTCACGTGTTTATATCTTTATAGTATGTACTTTCCTGATTATATTATGGGGTCTTTGATTATGTGGGTTATCAGCTTTGTCTCACTTTGTCACTTAGAAAAATCTCTACTTTAAATAAATGAAAATTGGAGTATTTATCTTAACTAATACAATTCTAAGTTATACTGAGCTAATCCCCACCTTTATAAAAACATACATATCTTGATTTCTTTAAAAACTGTGTATTTATCAGAAATGTAATAGAAATTTATTTTCTGATGAACATGTGCTTATCAGTTTTAAATGTTACAGAATTTAGGTGAATGTTAAAATCTCATTTCTGTCAATTGCCATTTGTTAATTGGTTGATAGAGAACAATATGAAGTTGGATTTCTTGGATAATACTTGGATATGTTCTGAAATGACAACAGTTTTCTATCCTTTGAAGATTTAATATCTCTTTCTTATAATTTTGTAAGCCTTTGGCAGAAATTATGTAACTTCTCCCTGTTTCATTATATCTTTCTCATTTCATTGATTCCCAATAGTCGAATTTTATGGTTCCAAACAAATGTTGCCTACAGACTTCAGTAATTAAAAATGTCAGTTAAAATGGAAAATCTGTGATATATGAGAACTTACCTTTTAGTTCTATTTATTTTAGTTTTTTAAAAAGTGATTCTGCTTTTTAATAAAGGTCAAAGTGTTATTCAGTGCAAAATAGTATGCAAAGTTACAATAAGTAACTATATGATCTCTTTTTATTGTTAATGGCTTAATATTAAGGTTTTTAAAAACTAGAAGTATGCTTGTATCAAATTGTGGATGAAAATGAAAGATTTTTTGTTTTGTTTTTTGTTTTTTTAACTTTTAAATCTTCCCAGAGCTACCATTATGAAACCAATAGCAGTTTCACATTTAGCATTTTTATATGTATATAAATTAGGATTACTTTTTTTATTAGCCTTAACTTCTTTTAATTTAATGGAAAAGAACCAGTCCCAAAGGTGTTTTTATAATTTAGTACATATTATTCCTGTGAGGCTGAGTAAAACATAAAACCATTCCATGAATCCAAATCTTAGTATAGAACCTGTTCTGCTACTTAACTGTCTTGGGACTAACCAGATGCAATTAGAACTGGTTTAAAAGTGCTGGCCTTTCCTGACTTAATTCAGAGTGGTTCTTTAAAGACTCTCCAGCTGTTTGTCCTAGTGTTCAGTATTTGTCCTACTGTATAAAAATATTTAAAAACAGGGTTTGGGCTGTTTGTTTTGGTTTTTTAAAACTAATTTGAGAAAGTTTCTTTGCTACTTGTTCTCCATGCAAATTTATAAGAGCTCAAATTCCCCAGAAGAAAGGATTTTTGTAAGGTTAAAAGTATCAAAGGTCCCTAAAGGTATATATTTGCCTTAATTTTGACATTATAAGTTTTCCTTATCCTATAGGTTATATGTGAAAATATTTGGGGCATCCTGTTTATATTTAATAATCGCTTGCTTAAAACGATCTTCTCTGTATAGTCAATAGCACAAAAAGATTTCATGTTAACAGAATGCTGAGCTACTTCTGAGTAGAGGTATGAGTATGAATGAGAAATACAGTTTGGGGACTAGGTATTTGGCAAGTCCTTATTTTCAGATAACTAAAGTTTGATTACTAATCTGCACTATTTAGAGTAAAATCTGCAGGTGCCCCTTTTCTGTTCCCGTTCAGGTGCCACAGCCCTCCTTCCTGTTACACTGTGACTGTGATACTCCTGCACACTCGTCTATGCTTATACACACATGTGCCGGGCTGCTAGGGTGGTGGTGGTACTGTCACCATGAAGTTATACTATCCTATCTAATAAAAGAGTAATATGCAAATTGACTGTCACTCCAACACACAAGATGGCTGCCCCCTTGTGGTCAAAGATCCTGCCCCCATGTGGACACAAGATGGCCACCATAAGGTGGCTAGCAGGGGAGGGCAGTTGGGAGGGACCAGGCCTGCAAGGGAGGGCAGTTGGGGGCGATCAAGCCTGCAGGGAAGGGCAGTTAGGGGTGACCCAGGCCTGCAGAGGAGGGAAGTTGGAGGCAACCGGGCCTGCAGGGAAGGGCAGTTGCGGGGGACCCAGGCCTACAGAGGAGGGCAGTTGGGGGTGACCAGACCTGCAGGGGAGCAGTTAGGCATCAATCAGGCAGGCAGGGAAGTGGTTAGAGCGTGATCAGACTGGCAGGCAGAAGTGGTTAGGGGCAATCAGGAAGGCAGGCAGGTGAGCAATTGGGAGCCAGCAGTCCTGGATTGTGAGAGGGATGTCCGACTGCCCATTTAGGCCCCATCCTACTGGGATCGGGCCTAAACGGGCAGTCGGACATCCCTCGAGGGGTCCCAGATTGGAGAGGGTGCAGGCTGGGCTGAGGGACACCCCCCGACCCTGTGCATGAATTTCATGCACCGGGCCTCTAGTGTGTGTGTGTGTATCTTGTAATATTTCAAGCATTTTGGAGAACTTTCCATATTTAGGTATCAAATTTTCACATTCCTTATATAAATGTGCCATAATGTACTTCTTTCCCTATTGTAGACCCATAGGTTGCTCTGATCTTTATTATAGGCAGTCCTGCAAAATACACGTATTTTGGTGCATTAGGGGTGACTATTTCTACAAGACAGTTTATAAAGGCATAAACTGGGTCAAGGAACATGTCGATTTAAAATATGGACAGCCCTGGCCGGTGTGGCTCGGTTGGTTGGGCATCATCCAGTGCACTGAGAGTCGCTGGATGGATTCTGGTCAGAGCACATGCCCTGGCTGTGGGCTCGGAGTCCGGGAAGAGCCAATCAGTGTTCCCCTCTCACATGTTTCTCTTTCTAAAAATCAATAGGAAAAAAATATTTAAAAAATAAATAAAATGTGGATAATACTGCTGAATTAATCTCCAAAGAGGCTGTGCCAGTTCTACTCTGATTAACAGTGCAGGAGCACAGGAGCCACCTTTAGGGAGGCCTGTCCTTGCCCCAGGTGAAGGAGACGTACAGTTCATTTTTTTGCTCATCTGAATGCTACGAAGTAGTGTATCTTTTGTATTTGCATTCCCTTGTCTAAAGGTGAAGTGAGCAAGTTTTCATATATTTGTTGGTTTCTTTCATTGTTACCTCTTTTGGTTGTTGTTGTTAATCCTCGCCTGAGGGTATTTTTCCCATTGGTTTTTAGAGTGGAAGGGAGGGAGAGAAGGGTAAGAGAGAGAGACATTAATTGGTTGCCACCCGCATGCGCCCCGACTGGAGCCAGGGATCAAACCTGCAACCCAGATACGTTTACGTGCCCTTATCTGAGAATCGAACCTGCGACCCTTCGGTGCATGGGCCTGTGCTCTGACCACTGAACCATACCGTCCAGGGCCATTGTTATCTTCTTGATGGCATGTTCATATCCCTTGCCCATTTTCTTTAGGTTTGTTAATTTGTTCTTATTGCTTTCTAGTAACTCTGTATACTTTGAATATTTTTTCTTTCTATATGTGTTAAATATTTCCTCCTAATCTGTTATATGTTTTATAACTTTACTTAAAAATTTTGTATAATCTGTGGGACTTCTGGGTTTTGTTGTCTTTTTTAGGAAGGCCTTTGTACCTTAATATTATATATACACTAGAGGCCCAGCGCACAAAATTGTGTGTGGGTAGGGTCCCTAGGCCTAGCCTGCGATCAGGGCCATCTTTCGCCTGCTTGCCAGTCTCCAGTCCCGCCCTGCCGCCACTCACCCCGGTTCCCCGTGGTTCCCCGTTGGCCATCCAGCGATCGGAGCCTGTGGGCTGTGGGGAGGGACCGAGAGGTGGTCAGTGCACCTCATAGCGACTGGTCAATCGGTTGTTCTGGTTGTTATGCTGTTGTGGTCACTGGCCTTTTATTATGTAGGGTTATTCTAAATACATTATCTTTTAGTGTTTTAAAACTATTTCATCAAAGCTAAGCAATGCCACTGATTATACAACAGCAGTATTTTATTTTTAAATATATCTTTATTGATTTCAGAGAGTAAGGGAGAAGGAAAGAGAGATAGAAACATCAATGATGAGAGAGAATCATTGATTGGCTGCCTTCTGCACATCCCCGGCTGGAAATCAAGCCTGCAACCCACGCATCTGTTGCCCTTGACCAGAATCGAACATGGGGCCCTTCAATCCACAGGCTGACGCTCTTATCCACTGAGCCAAACCAGCCAGGGCCAACAGCAGTATTTTATATACTCAAGAAGAAAACAAAATCTTGAGAAACAATGCTTTCTTACCATCTCAGATTCTATAGTTCCTTAAAGAGCTGCTTTATACATTTATTCAGACCAATCTTTTTAAATCATAAAACTTACATAAAAAGGAAAGTCTGTTTTATCAGTTCTTCATGCATTAACAGTCCTTGGTTTTGTGGGCTTCCTCTGAATTTGTCATTCCTTTGAGCACATCTTTCATTATTGAGCTCTTGAGCACTCATAAGTACCACCGTGCATGTGAAACACCTACTATGGTACAGAGACTTGTCCAGGTGCCGGCGTGTCTGCTCTCACATAACCCTGGCAGCGGCTCCTGGGGGTAACTGTTTTCAGTGTACTTTGCAGTTGAGGAATCTGGGCCCCGGAGAAGTTAAGGTGCGTGTTCTCCCAGAGCGGTCACAGTGGTGGAGCTCCCTGGCCTCGGAGGCAGTGCCCTGGGCCCTCCGGGCTCCTGCTCAGGATGTGGGTCTGCATCATTTGTGAAGATTAACATTAATACGTGGAAGAAGTCCACTCTTATATGCAGCCAATCTGGAACGGAACATCCATAATTTTTAAAATTGTGTGATTCTGATTTTCAGTACCTTTTCAGAACCAGTGTATGCTTTGCTTCCAAGTAAATGTTTCCTTTTGTCCCTCTCCTATTGATAAGTTTGTTGATATTTTTTGGATCCTGTCACTTTTCATATTGTTAAGCATTTTAGAATCAATAGGATTTATAATTGGGTCTTCAGTTTAAGGTGGGAAATAAAACACTGATACCAAGAGAAGTGCATCTCATTCTCTCCACCTGTGTGTTAAACCAGAACCAGAACAGGAGACTATAGTTGCACACTAGCCTTGAGCAAATACCAGCATTGGGATCCTAGTCAGGAGTCATAGTGGTCCACCTTGAACTTTTAAAGTAAAGTATGTTTTCAAACTGCGTGTACAATAAGAATGATAGTGTTTTTATTATGACCCTGGGGAAGCCATTCAAACTTATTTTCATATAAGCATTCAAACCTCAGCTTTGCACTGAACAAACAAGATAAACACTTTGCACTGCTTGCCTGTGTGTAACAATGGTTGACCATATCTCCCTCCGGCAGCCAGAGCAGGCAGTCGGGCCACCAGGGGCCGACGTCAGAGAAACTAATCAGAGTGCTCAGAACACGTGACGTGGGCAGCCAGACGGGGCACGTAACCAGGACCGGAGAGGTGGCGCCCTGGGCCAGAGCACAGGTCTTTCCTGAAGTGTCGGACACCTGGGCCCGCAGCGCATGCCTTGTCTCCACTTCCCTCTGTACTGGGTCCAGTGTGGGCAGCAGCGTTCATAAAAGTTGGCAGACCTGTTTTACTTGTTTCTGTCTCATATCGTTGCTTGTGAAGCCCTGTTTCCAGTAGCTACCTTGTTTTAAACACAGGCTGACCTGCTAACGCCTGTGTCCCGCGCCACACTCAAGTCACTGACTTCCCTCTGTGAGTCCACGTGTGACTTGTGGTCGCTCTCAGTGCCTCCGAGTGTTGGGAAGGAGTTAAGGGAGAAGCAGGAAGAGGATAATAGTTTCAGGACATGGTGATCATACAACAGACAGGCCCTTGAGAGAAGAAAGGATATAGCTCTGTCTTTTTATGTGACCTTTGGCTGATTCCTGAAGCATGCTGGCCTCATACTCCTTGTCCTTAAATGAGAACATTGTAGTCTTAAAATAGATCCAGAGACGTAGAACCATGAGCAGACTGATGGATTTCAGAGGGAAGGGAGTGGGGGAGGAGAGATTAACCGGGTTACTTACACGCACAGCCCATGGACACAGACAACAGTGTAGCAAAGGCTTGGGAGGGGCAGGTGCGAGGAGGGGGTTCAACGCGGGGGGTGGGCATAGAGGACATCTGTAATACTTTCAACAAGAAAATAAAAACATTTTAAGTCCCTTTCCCTCTGTGACGGTCCAGTGCTCTAGCTCATCATGGGCTCGCTTTTTATGGGTGTGGCAGGAGAGCCAGTTTAGCAGTGAGTTCAGGTTAACCCTCCTAGGCCCATCTGTGAAATGGGCTTCCTAGCTCCTAAATGGTCGTGAGGATTTGATTAGCCCAGCTAACACTACCTGGCCCCTCCTGAGCCCTGGGGAAACCCCTTCCTCAACTCCATGCAGATGTCATCAGGCCCTCATAGCGTGCGGATAGCGCCGGGAGCTCCAGCTGAGAGCTGTTCCGAGCAGGCCGATATTCTTAGCTTAGCTCCCAGTGGACATGACCTGGCAGACTGCGGGGCGGTCTGGGAGAGGGGCGGACACGCCCAGGAGAAAGAGCTGAGGGTGCACCACAGTCTCGCCCTCACCTGTTCACGCTTAACGTGAAAACCGCTGTGAGCACCTGCACGTGCCGGCCCAGGAGGCGCTGAGCAGAGCTCGGGTTCCTCCCCTTAGGCCTCTGCTGGGGGAGCTGACTGCGCACCAGGCGCTTGGAGACAACCTTAGAAATGTCAGAAGAACTAAGCGAGAAACAGCCTTCGCTCCACAGGAAGAGCTTAGTATTTAGCTTTGGATTCAGCTACATTTGCAGATAACACTAAGGACAGTTGTGGACTACGCTGTCTCCATCGTAGTTCTCCCTGACAAAGGTTGCAGTCAGATCGGGAGAAAATATGTGTAATAAAACACTTTGACAGAATGTTCCCTTCTCTTTGTATGGAATAGCAGAAAAACACAGCAATTCGTTGCTTATGATAAAATACAGGGTGTGGCAAAAGTAGGTTTATAGTTGTTTGTATGAAAAAGCCAGAGTCTCCAGTAAAATTCAGCCCAGGGCCCTTGAACTGAGAAAGCTTTGATACGTGTAATGAAGGGTTGACTAGAGATGGCCTGTTCAAATCCTGTACGTTCCAAAGATAAGGCTGGCCCTTGACCGGCTCCAGAGAGAGAACCTCGAAACCCGGCCGTCCTGCCTCCTGTGAGCAAGCGCCTTTGTTCACTGGGGTCTTGCGCAACCCCAGATAGTGGTGCTGGCAGCGAGTTGTGGTGGGGGCCTCGCCCCACGCAGGATTCGTTCATCTGTGGAGGAGCTGCTAGCAGCTGAATGAGGTCAGCCGGGTGGGTGTTCATGCCCCTGAGACTGACCCCCGAGAACACCCTGCACGTGAAGTCTTAGGTGAGTTTCCTTGGTCGACAAGTGTTCCACGTGTGCTGCCCACATCGTCTCTGAAAGAACAAAATGATGCCCGTGCCGCTCCCAGACAGCTGGCAGCTGGCGTCTGGTCTCCTGGCTCTACCCTCTGAGCCTGTCACGTGTGCGGGTTTTAAACGGTGTTTTTTGCTGTAATAAATTGTAACCATTTTTCTGAGTCCTGTGTGTCCCTGAATCGGAGGGTGGTCTTGGGGACCCAACACAACGTGTTGAAGTGGTTGTATTTAAAAGTGCAATAGAGACCCATGGGTGTCCTGAGAAGCCTAGATTATTGGCTATCGGGCTAAACTTCACAGAAAACGTTGACCAGCTAATGCAGAAATGTAGCAGATAACTCCCCTTGTAATTTCATACATTGAAATCGTAACAGTTACAATGGAGGAGTGTCCATATAAATACATCTCAAACTGTTAAGTGAAAAAAGTAACAAGGATAATACTGCTTATGTGACTTAGCTGTTGTGTGTAAATGCATGTGTGAAACAAAGATCCCATCAAGAGGATATCCCCAAACCTCAGGAGAGTGGTGAATTGGGGTTTGGGGGTGTCGAGGGGGGGATGGAACGGATGGTAAGACTATTTGTCGCATTGTCATTCTTAAAAAGAGAGTTTTGGGTGAGGGGAGGAAATCAGACCTCGTAAAATAAATGACAATGTGGTTTTATTTTACTAATGTTTTTCATTTATTTCCTTAAATCAGCCAGCTCAGAATTATAAAATGATTGTGCTAAAGGCCTCAGCTGCTTCATACTCCTCGTGGTCTGAGTTAAGAGACTGGCCTTGGTCGGTGAACTGCCCAAGGTCGTGCCGGGCCTGTGTGTTGAGAGAGGCCCCGTTACAGGCGGTATGTTAGTGCTGGCAGGTCCGCCCTCCCCAGCTGTGGAAACTCGGAAGCTGGTTCTGGAAACAAACAATGGCTGTGCTTAGGACCTGTCAAGTTATCTGTCCGTTTTGTGAATCTGTACATTGAAGGCCATGGAGAGATGAGGGAGTCAGAAAGGAAGGGAAACTTTCTGAGAATTCATACGGCGATCTGTTTCACCAACAGAAAAGCATTGCTTCTCAGAGGTTAACGCCCTTGGTGCCGGGCCGCTCGCTTCACTGCAGGTGTGCGAGGGGAACAGTACACGGAATTTGTATTTTCTTCAGGAAAACCATCCGCTCTTGGTAGCAGTCAGAGACCATACCAGGTTTAGTGTCCACTCATCTAGAAGATGTTAAAGGTGTGGAAATGTAAGTGCTATTAGGGTTTCAGTAATTAAAGTGGTTTTTTAAATGATTTGTAAACAGTTAGGGTAGAAGCAGTACTACTTGAACCACACTGAATTCATAGTTCTGGTAGATGAAATTTACCGACCCGTTTCCTACCTACATTCTGGGAGTCACTGGGAGAGTAAAATGAGAGAATAAACTTTAAGAAAAAGGTCTTTCTAAAGGTTAAAATACAATGTAAATGAGTTTTATTTAAAGTATTACCATCACCCTCCTGACTGTGATGACACTCACATGGGCTAAACAGAATGGTGAAGGGAAAATATCACGTACTCTCGTTTCCTGAGACCAAAGGTGAGTTGTGCCAACTATAAAGAAAGACGTATGCCAACCACCTAGTTTTTTCATGTAGTCTATCAGGTTAAAGGAGAGATGAGAAGAATAAGACAGTTTCTGCCCTCCCCCCCTTTCAATTCGACATTTACTGAGCCGCTACTATGTGTTAGGTGGAGGTTAGCAAAGGGCTTAATATATTAATTGCGCTCACGTTTGCCTGACAAGGTATTATCCTTGTTACTCAATGGAAACAGAGGCCTCGGGTCAGTTAAATAACTAAAAACCTAGTCGGTCCAGAGCTAGCATTTGAACCTGCTGTGTGTAGCTTCAAAACGTATGCTTCACAAAGCAACTGACAGTAAAGAGAGCCAGGATCTGAGAGTTGAAAGTGTAAAGAGAAATCCTGTAGGAGATCAGGGAAGGAAGGCACTAGTGTGGGCTGGACCCGCGAGCAGAGGCCCTGACCTCGGCAGGACTTGCAGGAGGCCCTGGGGGGCTGGGGTTTGGTGGGTGAGGACCAGGGAGTGCTGGCAAGGGGAAGGGCTAACGATGGCTCGTCTTTCCTGGGCTCCCTGCCTTGCTCATCAGTGTGTGTCTTGGAGAGGAGTCACTGGTCCAGGACAGGGGTGTGGGGGAGTGCCTGGGGCCCCATGGAGAGCTGATGCAGAAACCTGGGAATGACGGGAACTCAGGAACAAGGCCAACCAGTCGGGATAAAGCCTATGACGTAAAATCCATAATTTTGTAAGCACACCACATCAGAGAACTGTTCAGTGTTTTCTGGATTGCAACTGAGTTCTTAAACCCTCTCTGAAGTGGTGGTAAGGTGCCGTGAGGGGTCGGGGTTTGGAAAGCCCAGGGCGGTTCGGCAGACCTGGGTTCTGCCTTGTCCCTTCACGCAGTTCCCTGATTATGTATGTGCGTTTGTGTGACTATATCGAGCCTCAGCCACCACAGTTGTCCTGCCTTTAGGGCTGTGGGTATAAAGTAATCGATACAAAGACTTTGGAAAGGTAAGGGTTGGTGTAAGTCGTGACAAGTGTCATTTCAAGGCAGCACAGACCCCGTTACTGCGGCAAAGGTTGTAATAGGGAGTTCATCATGACGTGCTCTAATGCCGTTTTAAAGGCTTCCCCCGACTTTAAAGGCTTATAAAATAGGTATTTATGTGTTTTTTATTTCTGTTGGCACTGATTTTTAAAGAGAACTAAATCCTGTCCTTGTAGCCAGACTTTCCTAATAAACGTAACTGGAGCCAGGGGAGCCTCGTTTCGTACATAAGGCCCCTCGCATGGTGTAACTTGAAGGTTCATGTTTTAATGAGGTAAATAAAGTGGAAATTTCCCTGCCTGCACATTCTCTGCTTGTCACCGCGGTCAGGAGGGCATGGGCCCTGCCAGATCCGTTTGTCCCCGCACCTTCAGGGCGTCCCACGTTGCAGCAGCAGCTTGCACAGCAGCGCTTGCAACATTTAACCCACATTTCACCGGCCGGTTTTGTCAGATTTGTTCTTGTGGTTAGGATGGTTGAAGCAATGCCCACGTTTTTTACGGCCTGGGCTCCTGTTGAGACGCACTGTCCTGCGGGGAATGAGGCAGCAACAGCAGTCTGTCACTCCGTCTGAGGATGAGGCACAAACTCCTCCGTTTAGACAGTCCCTGAATTATCTTCCGTGGAACTTACTCCGTAAAAAACCTTTTCCTGAAGCCCAACCTGCGGGGCACACCTGAGCAGCCTGCCAGCTCAGCTGCGTCCCCAGTTGCTCTGGTAGCGTGTGATGCACCATCTGCAGGCCACTAGCCTCAAAAACTCCCACCTGGCCATCCCTAACGAAGATTTTCTCCAGAAAGTTCTGTAGGCAGCCCTTCTGATAGGAAGGAAGCTCCTCCTGACCCTTGGTTTCAGTGGCGTTTCCTCGGGAGCTTTTCCTGTAAGCCCCCTCATGCCCTGGCCTGGCCTTCCAGGCCGCTCCTGTCATTCCTGTCAGCGGTTCCTCCGCTACAATGGTTCATTTACTCGTCCGACGCGCCCACGCTGCAGTTGGGTTCTTTCTGGGGCAGGCACATCCTCCTCTTTAATGTCCTTCCTCCGGTGTGAGGCACACAGTCGGTAGTAAAAATAACGTGTGATGGCTGGATGGGCAGACAACAGAAGGATGGCCAGAAGGAAGTAACTTTCCGATGGGCCAAGTGAATGAAGTGTCTCGATACTTTGAACCAAGAAGGCGAGTCGAAGGAACTGACCCAGAGGAACCCGCGTCCTGTGGCTGCTGGCTGGGAGTGTGCCTTAGGTTCAGAGGGGACCCGACTCGGTTTCCCCCAGTGCAGGCACCACTAAACTTGCCCTGGGGAGCAGCCCAGCAGGAGGCCTACGCCTTCTCCCGTATCGGGTGCGTATTTATAGCCAATGCTGGTGGCTTTCACTTGTTAAACAGCAAAAGAAAAATGGTTCCATGAAGGCCCCCCCAAAAAAGACTGATGGAGATGGTTTTCATAGTTAATTTTTAAGAGGCTTACAAATGGCAGCTCAGCTGGGACGCTGTAGAAGCACGTAAGCTGAAATTTCAGCTCGGTGGGTGCTGCTCTTCGCATTGTTCCTCCGGAGGCAAATGGGGTCCTTTAAGGCCGGGAGGGAGGAAGGCCACGGATGCTTTGCTTGTGTATGTATTTCCCCTTTAATAGCGACCCACATCCTTGAAGGTTTCTGTGCACTGAAGTGCTCCAGATGGTGGGGTCAGTAAGACGGGGTGGAATGAATTGGAAGCCGTGTGACTTCATGCACATTTTATTGTATAACAGTTTTCAAAACCACTCAGAATTTTAGCTTCTGTTTCGGTACACCCTAATTAGCACATTACCTCTCCCAGCTAATTATCACAGAGCGAAAAGTTCAATGGAGGTTTTCACTTGAATTTTCTCTCCCATGTGTAGTTCCATTCATGGGTTTTGATGCTTCTCAATCAATGGCTAACAAAGTTAGAGTCATCAATGCAGCAGTTCCTCTCTATGGAGAGAATGGAACTTGGACTTACTGAGCAGCTACCATGCCCACACCCTGAGGCCCTTTTCATGAGCTCACTCAGGAAACCTTCACAATTACCCTAAAGGGCTATTCCTGTTTATGTGGCTAAGGACACAGGCTTGGGGATGCTGGGCGATTTCCCACCCAATAGCACGTGTCTCCGGCAGCGGTTACTCCAGGTCCATCTTAAGTCTCTTATTTTCCACTTTTCCCCGTGTTCCTATGGCTATGCAGTAAGGAGCCGTTATCAGCAGTAAATATAAGAGGCAAAGAGAAATGCCCCTAACATGTTAGTTGCCCACCCCCTGGCTCCTTCATTCTTTCTCCTTTGGAGAAGGTGAACAAACCTGACTGGTGGGGCTCCCCCCCGCGCCCCCCCCCCCCCCCCGTCACTATTCTCTCTAGTCCCCCAGTCGATGTTATAAAAAGATGATAATTTGAATAGTAATGTACGAGTTTACAACATCTCATTGCATCCTCACTTACAAAGGAGATAAATTAAAAGCCAGATAGGTTTGTGACTTACCAGCGACACACGGCCCATTCACAGCAGAGGAATGTTAACTGAACCCAGAATCCCTGCTTCCGCTGCTCTCCGCTGCATCCTCAGTGAGAACATGTGCGATGCTCTAAGGATGAAATGATGTTACTCTCCAGGGCTTCATCTGTGAGTTCTCTTATCTTAAAAAAGCTCATCCTTCCAAGGCCTGAAATCGATTAGGCCCTCACTCACAGGCCTCCCGTATCCCGTGGTTATCATCTGGCTGTGCAGACACGACTCTTCATTGGAAAACAAAACATTCCACAGATGGGTGTAGGGGACGCATGCCAGTGGTCAAACCATCATTTCTTCCAAGCGGCGTGAGGGTGGTCCTCGCAGAGTGGAGAGATGGCCTAGAGTGCCACCCACCACCATCACGGCTTTCCGGTCCTTTTCTTCCTGCGGCTCCTTACGTCACTGCTGCCAAAGCCCATCGGCTCCAAAGCCCCAACTCTTCAGAAGCTGGGAGAACAGCGGGGGACGGCATCGGCCGCACTGTCTCATCTCCTTACACGGGAAGAGAACAGCTGGGGAGGAGAGGTGGCCTGGGAACCGTTTGCCCAATGCGAACAAGGTCAAGGGCAGGATGGGGCTGCATGGAATTTGCACGTTGGTCGGTGGTGATGATGAGGGATGTGGAACTAGCGCCGTTGGTTACTGGTCTTTCGAAGTCTTGGAAAAGGAAAAGTGGTGGCAGGCTCGGTGAGGCAGCCAGCCGCCTCCAGGGATGCTGTGCAGGTCAGAACGCTTGCAGAGCGACAGGGAGACCCTGCCCACAGCCCCTGGGGACTGCCGAGACTCGGGCCCAGGTTTATTCCTATTTTCTACTTTTGTTAAGTGTTTTTTCCATTGATTCTTGGAGTGGAAGGGAGGGGGAAAGATAGAGAAACATCTATGTCAGAGACACATGGGTTGGTTGCCTCCCACATGCTCCTGGCCCGGGGCAGGGGGTTGAGCCTGCAGTTGGTCTTGGACTTCAGCCTCCAGAGCTGGGAGAAAGGCATTTCTGTTGATGAGCAGTCGGTGGTGGTTCGTTACAGTGGCCTGAATGGACGAAGACGTTCCCATACCCCTTGCACATGCCTTATTGTGGACCTTAATCAGAGTTGCAGGTTTAAAATGTGTGTTTCTCGCCCGGACAGCGTGGCTCAGGGGTTGAGCGTCGACCTATGAACCATTAGGTCATGGTTTGATTCCCAGTCAAGGCACATGCCTGGGTTGCAGGCTCGATCCCCAGTGTGGGGTGTGCAAGAGGCAGCCGATCAATGATTCTCTCTCCTCATTGATGTTTCTATCTCTCTCTCTTCGCCTCCCTAAAAAAATATTTTTGATGTTTAAATAAAGCAATTTTTTTTTAATGTTTAAATAATTTTTTTAAAAAGTATGTTTCACACCCTGGCCAGGTAGCGTAGTTGGTTAGAGTGTCATCCTAATATGCCAATGTTGCAGGTTCAATGCCCAGGTAGGGCACATACAAGAAGCAACCAGGAATGTAAGGGGAACAACAAATCTCCCCCTCTCTCCCTCTCTTCTCTCTGTAAAATCAATAAATAAAAAATTTTAAATGCATGTTTCTCATGCTGGACTATTAGCCTCTGAGGGTCAATGATATGCTTTATTCATTACTCATTCTCATTTCCCCCATGTCTTGTACAAAACGGGCTTTGTAAATGTTCTTTGATGACTGTGTGAAGGACTCAGTGAGAAAAGAGCTATTTGAAAAGAAGAAAAAAAATGGGGCTAAATTTTAAGTCACCCTTCAAGGAAAATTTAGGAAGTACTCCTGTGTAAACAGACGCCAAGGTTTGGACACAGCAGGGACAGGGTCACACTCCGCCATGTGCAGGTGGCATTGCTTATTCACGAGCGCAAGGTTAAGCAGTATCTACAGTGCCGCAGCCGCCATGCTCATGATTAGTTTGCCGCCTCCCAGCGCCACCTGCAAGTGGGCTCCTGGGTCGGACGGAGCCCCCCTGTGAGCCGCTAACGACGCTCGATTGGTAAGTGATGTTTCTAAAAACTGCTTTCCTTGATTCCGCACTGTACTCAGGTGCTGGCAGCCAATGGATTAAACACACACACACCCCAAAATTGTAAGTGCTTTGGTGGTGGTGAGGTAAGAATTTTATAGTCTAAATGGAATAACTCACTTCTAATCTTCATCATCAAAGCACAGGCCTGAGCCAAACCTGGGTCTCCAGCCGGTCTTTCCTGCTTATGTCTGATGGCGTGGGGCACGCTCCATCACCTGGCTGAGCCTTGTGTTCCTCCTTACGAAGGAGGATTAATGTTGGTCTCCAGTGAACCCATCAGTGTTTCACCAGCGGCTCTCGGGGCGAAACAAAAACAAGCAAACACAAACCTGGTTTACGGTGTTGCTGGTTTCCGTGGTGTGACGATCCCCACCTTGGCCTATTGCAAGCTGCCAGCTCGACGTCCCGGAGCCCGGAGTGGGGACAAGCTGGCCTGTGGGACCCCCTGAAGTAGCTTCACCATGTAGCAGAATGCGGTGGCCTCCAGGGCTCGCCCATGGTAAAGCGTGGTGAAGTCATTAGGGAGTGGTGAGTCAGGAGCACGTATTTTGTTTTCAGTGTGTATGCATGTGTAAAATAACGTGATATACTAACACATATAATTCAGCTTTGAGCGATGGCTGAATGGAGAAACCAGCTCACCAAATCCCTGAAACAGTGGTCCCCCCTGAGCTGCCCAGACGGGTGTCCAGCGCCCCACCCCCAGCTCCTGGGTGTCACACACAACACAGATGCGTGGCTGGATGGACCAGCGTGGCCAGGTGGTCCTCCAGAACGGCTGTGCGGGCTCGCCTTCCCACCACACACACGCACGCACACACACACACACACCCTACCCCCCCCCCCCCCCCGCATCCCCCAGTGGGAGTAAAACGCCGCGGCGGGCGCTGCAGTGCTGTCGGTGACGGATGCAGCAGCTGGGTGTCCATCCTGGAACATGGGCTGATCTTGTAAGCATAGTGCTTAGTGATTCAAAGTCAAAGCAGGCCCGGCCTGCATGGCTTAGTGGTTGGTTGAGCGTCGACCTATGAACCAGGAGGTCACGGTTCGATTCCCAGGTCGGCACATGCCCAGGTTGTGGGCTCAAGGCGCGCAGGAGGCAAATGATCAACGCTTCTCTCTCATCATGGATGTTTCTCTCTCCCCCTTCCTCTCTGAAATAAGTAAAAATATTAAAAATAAATAAATAAATAAATAAATAAAAGGAGGGTGGGACTGAGAGCACCATCTATTTATCGAAATGCATACAAAACTAGGGTTTTCTTACCCGAACATAAAAAGGAAATGCACATCAGATCTATTGGGATGGCTGCCACGGGGGCTAGGGGTTTGCCCTGTCAGCAGTATCTACCGAGCAGTCAGCGCGGCGGTGTATCCCGGTGTCTGACACGGCCCTGGCCACGGGGCCTCTCCCCTCCCTCTGGCCGCAGAGGCTGGGCTGATCTTCTGAGCCACAGTCAAGGTTGTATTCTTCCTGCCTTAATGCTCTGTGCAAGAGTGCATGTTTAATAGTTTACCGTCCAGGGAACAAAGGCATGGACCCTGTGTTTACTACAGTCGCGTGGTTAAGCAGTATTTGCAATGTGGGCGCTGCCTGCAGCAACCTTCACACCGGGGCCATGGGTGTGGGCAGTGTTCGCTTCCACACGGCAGAGCGACGAGCCAGTTCACCTCCGTCTTCAGTGCGTTGTCCCACTCCACCTTCCCAGAAGAGATCTGGAAAAGCAGAACGTTTGCCCCAGACGAGAGAGCAAGGACAAGGGCAGCCGCTGCCCGGCAAACACCCGGTTACCTGCTTCCCTGCCCAGGAAAGGAAGGTCCGTGCGGACTTCTCGGTCTGAGACCCCAGAGCCACGCATCCACCTCTTGATACGCTGCCGTGTATTTCTCCTCTGAGGCAGGAATCAAACAATGTACTAACGATGGACGTCCAGGTGTGAGTTTGAAGCTGGCAGGGGCCTGGAGAGCTTAGCACAGCCCTTGCCTTGCTTCATGTGATTCGGATACCGCGGCTCGGAACACTCAAGCTGTCTGCTTGCCCCAGGCCCCCGAAGTTTCCCTCGTAGCCGGGCCAAGAAGCCGCGCGTCCAACCCAGAGTTGCAGCAGGTGTGGCCTAATGGAAGGAGGTACACGGACACCCCGGGAACCTACGGCCACTCACTGGCTATGACCCCTGGACGAGCCGCTGGGCGCGCTCAGGCTACTGTTTCCTCCATCGGGAAAGGGGGTAACGCCTCGGATGGCTCATGCGACTCCGGCTGCTGCAAAGACCACTAATTCACACATCCATTCATTTACTCAGCACGTTTATGGTGGCAGCTTGTCTGCCAGGCACAGGATGTAGTAGTGAGTATCTCAGACCCTACCCTCGTGGAGCCTACATCCCAGTAAACTGACATTCAAGTAGCTAAATACCGAGGCTGGCGAAAGGAGGTTTACAGTCGCTCTACAAATAAATAATACAGAATTAATAAGAATTTAAGAATAAACTGTTTCATGTACTCACAACTAAAGCCTACATGTGTCCACCCCTGCCAATGTGTCAGTAAATCTAATCAATGAGCCCTGGGACTCGGGGCACCACATAGTCATTGAAAGACAATAGGGTGTTTTTTCATAAACATAAAAATAAGAAAATGCAGCCCTAGCCGGTTTTGCTCAATGGATAGAGCGTCGGCCTGTAGACGGAAGGGTCCCAGGTTCGATTCCCGTCAAGGGCACCTGCCCAGGCTGCGGGCTCCATCCCCAATAGGGGGCGAGCAGGAGGCAGCCAGTCGGTGATTCTCTCTCATTGATGTTCCTCTCTCTCTCCCTCTCCCTTCCTCTCTGAAATCAGTAAAAAAAAAATTTTTAAAAAAAGGAAAAAGCACATCAGAGCTATTAGAATGACTGCCCATTGTGGGTCTGTTATGTCAGCCGTATCTACTGAGCATTAAATGGGATGGCATATCCACGTTACCAACATGGTCCTGGCCACTTCATGCACCTTGGGCAAGTTAGAAAATGAGTTTTCTGAGCCGGGTTATTCTAGTCATGTGAAGAAAGGCAAGTTCTGTTCTAACCTCTCCAAGGTCCCTACCAACTTCAACCTCACACCTGCGAGTTAATCATTGTCAGGAGGCAGAGTATGGATACTGGGAGTGATGGAGAAGGGTGCGCGTGAGAGGTCATGGGTGAGATTTGGGCCTCGACCTCTCATGGGCCTTCTCCAGCCTGGCAGCCTTCCGGGATCCTGGAGGGAGCGTGGGTCTGAAGAGGCCTTTCACTGGTTCCCAGTCGAAGCCAGGAGTCCAGCCGCTGGCCTTGAGTGGCGGTTCCTGCCACAGTTCGATTCCTGGTCAGGGCACATGCCCAGGTGCAGGCTCGATCCCCTGTGTGGGGTGTGCAGGAGGCAGCTGATCAATGATTCTCATCGCTGATGTTTCTCTTTCTCCCTCTCCCTTCCTCTCTGAAATCAATAAAAAATATATTAAAAAATAAAAAAAAAAAACTGCTCTCCCACCTTCCCGGCGTCCACACGGCAGGTGGTGATGACGCAGTGGACGTGTGCAGGAACACGGCTGGACCGCCGCCCTAATGGTCATGGAGCAGGAGCAGGTGGTAAGCAGCTTGTAGCCATGAGACATCACTTCCCCCAGCCCACCCAGCCCAGCACGGAGCAAGCGGCAGGTGCGGTTCCCACGCCCTGGGTGGCGACCTGCTGACAAAGGAGGACGGAGCAGCCAGCGTGGAGGCAGGACTGGGCGATGCCCAGCTGATAAGCGGATGAGGTTGCGCTCCCCTCCCCATGCCTACAGCGGGCGGCCGTGTGCGCTTGCTCCTTCTCAGCTGGGAAATGGCTCTGTCCGGGCCATCCCTGCTGTGCGCCCGCAGCCCTGGACTCACCACGTACCGTCACACCTTAGCCCGTGCTGTGCGCTCTGGGGGCGTGCCCCGCCTCCGGGCAAGCACCCCCTTGCTCTGCAGGACCGGGCTCCAGTTTCGGCTCCTCTGAGCTGTTGCCCTAATGCTGGGGTGGGTTCAGCAGCGCCCGCCTGGCCCCATGCCCGCCCCTCTTTGATGCACTTGCCACACTGCCCTGCAGTTATGTCTTCACAGGATCGTCCCCTCCTCCCGGAAAGCCAGCTCCCCGGGGAGGAAGCCCAGCTCCCTGCAGAGTCTGGCACCTGACGGTTGCTCCGTAAATGTTGATGGGATGCTATGACTGCTCAGAGTGACCGTGTGACATGGGGCACATACAGGAGACAGACACTCCGGAGAGGCACCCTGTGCATGAAAACGTCCCCCCACAGCCCGGCCAGCATGGCTGAGAGGTTGCGTTTCAACCTGTGAACCAGGAGGTCAGGGTTCGATTCCTGGTCAGGGCACATGCCCTGGTTGAGGGCTCCATGCCCAGTGGGAGGTGTGCAGGAGGCAGCCGGTCCATGATTCTCATCATTGATGTTCTCTCTCTCCTCCCTTCCTCCCTGACATCAATAAAAATTATTTAAAAACAAAGAAAAATTTCCTCCCCCAAACAGAGACCGGTCCCAAGGACACAGGACCAGCCCCTTAGCCGCAGTGAGCTGTGCTGCCTGCCCCCTGCCCTGGCTGCGAGCCTGCCACCCCCACCCGCCCCTGGCTTCAGAGAGAGAACCACAGTGGGGAGGCCAGGTCTGTCCCAGAGGTGCCCTGGCCAGTGCCAGCCCAGAGGCAGCCAGCACAACCACCCCCTAATAGGATTTAGCTGCCCCGGCTGCAGGCGGACGAAGCCAGTGGTGACGGGATAATATTCCGTAGCAGGGGCTTACCACTTACTTTTATAGTCACGCAGTGCTCATATTAGGGCCATATTGAAGCCCGTGGAGCTGCTTAAGAATATGGGGTCAGGCCCTAGCCGGTTTGGCTCAGTGGGTAGAGCGTTGGCCTGTGCGAAGGGTCCCGGGTTCGATTCCAGTCAAGGGCACATAGGATGGTTGCAGGCTTGTGCAACCAATCGATGTGTTTCTCTCATTGATATTTCTCTCTGTCTTTCCCCCTCTAAAAATGAATGGGAAAATATCCGCGGGTGAGGATTAAAAAGAGAGAGAGAATATGGGGTCAGAATCAGACAGGACTGGGATCCAGTGTCATTTTTGCTGCTGCTGACTCGGTTCGTACCCTCGCCTGGCCCCAGGTTTCTCATGTGCAAAAAGGAGCATCATCATTCCTGGGAGGTAGGACGGGGGCTGAATGCTCGTGTCTGCGCACAGCCCTGGCCACCAGGCAGCCGTTCCTCTTCCTCGTCGGGACCTGGGTTCCAGTCCCAGTTGTTCTCTAGCTTCGTGACCAGGGACTCCTCATGGGGTCAGAGACAGAGACTCACAGACCAACCACCGCCCTGCATCCATTTTTCAAAACATTTTTATTGGTTTCAGAGGAAGGGAGAGGGTGAGTGAGAGAGAAACAGCTATGATTTTTGAGAATCATTGTGTTGCAGGAGTTGTTTTGGTTGGTTTCAGAGAGGAAGGGATGAGAGAGAATCACTGATCGGCTGCCTCCTGCACGCCCCACCCTGGGGATCCAGCCTGCAACCCGGGCCTGTGCCCTGACCAGGATCAAACCCGGGACCCTTCAGTGCGCTGGTCGACACTATCCACTGAGCCAACCCAGCCAGGGCAATAAAAATGTATTTGAAAAGAAAAAAAAGAAATGGTGGGGACACGTGGAATGCCCGGGGGGCGGTGGGGGTCAAACAAAGCCGGCAGCGAGTGGGATGTGGCCTCTCACAGCAGAGACCTGGGTGGCCGCGGGCACCGCCTTTCCCTCGGGAGGCGGGCTGCCATGGCCACTCCACACCCCACGCCGCTCTGCACACGCGGGGCCCAGGTGGAAAACGGCTCCTCCCCGCCGTCCATCCCTTATCCCTGGTGCCCCGGACAACGGCTCAGAACCCGAGTGGACGATGGGGGTCCTGCAGAAAGTCCTGGCCGACTGTCCCTGTTTCCAGCCCCCGGGAGCCCACTGTCCTGTGCCCCTGTCGCCTGCTGTTCTCCCGGCCGGCCTCGGAGCCAGGCCGCCTCCTCCCCTTTCCCCGCAGGACGGCGGGGAGGCCAGGTCAGAGGACGGCGGGGAGGCCAGGTCAGAGGACGGCGGGGAGGCCAGGTCAGAGGGCGGCGGGGAGGCCAGGTCAGGGGGCGGCGGGGAGGCCGGGTCAGAGGGCGGCGGCGGGGAGGCCGGGTCAGGGGGCGGCGGGGAGGCCAGGACAGGGGGCGGCGGGGAGGCCAGGACAGGGGGCGGCGGGGAGGCCAGGTCAGAGGGCGGCGGGGAGGCCAGGACAGGGGGCGGCGGGGAGGCCAGGACAGAGGGCGGCGGGGAGGCCAGGACAGGGGGCGGCGGGGAGGCCGGGTCAGAGGGCGGCGGGGAGGCCAGGTCAGAGGGCGGCGGGGAGGCCAGGTCAGGGGGCGGCGGGGAGGCCAGGTCAGAGGGCGGCGGGGAGGCCAGGTCAGAGGGCGGCGGGGAGGCTGGGCGGTCACCCCAGGCTGGCCGCGCTGTTTGTCTCTGGCTTCCCTCCGCACCCACCCTGGCAGCGGCCGGTGACTCACTTCCCCAGCAGCCAGCCCGGCCGGCGGGTGTTCTGGGCCCCGACACGGAGGTGGCCTCACGGCTGCTCGGTGAACCAGGAGCCCCCGGAATCCCTGCCCTCGGGGTTCTCCGGGAAGATGCCTGCTTCTGCCCCCTCCGGCGTTCCCTGCACAGCCCCCGGGGAGCCTAGAAAACTGCTCACAGCTGGTTCCCCCCACCCTGCACCTGCCTCTTCGCCCAGCCGTGTCTCTCAGGCACACCCGCAGCCACATTTCTACGGCCTCGCTCTTTGTGGCTGTTGTTGATCCTCACCCGAGCATGCTTTTTCCATGGACATTAAGGGACAGGGGGAGGCAGGGGGAGAGACAGAGGCAGAGAGAGAAACATCGATGTGAGATGGGCTGCCTCCCGCATGTGCCCCAACCAGGGCCGGGGATTGAGCCTGCAACCGAGGTCCATGCTCTTGACCAGAATTGCACCCAGGACCCTTCCTCCATGGGCCAGTGCTCTAGCCACTGAGCCACACCGGCCAGGCCTGGCCTCACTCTGTGAAGCAGCTGCGTGGCATTTCCATGTTCCGATGAGCCGTGCCCTCCGGTCACGGACACCCAGATGCCCACGCCTTTTGAAATCTGTTTTCCCTCTGTTCTGAACATCTAACGGTGCTGTGAGCACGGGGCCACAAAATAAATGTTCCGTTCTCCTCTCCCGCCGGTTCGCTGCAGGGTGCATCCCTCCCATCCGCTGCCCCTCTGCCGCCCGGCTTATTGGTCCCCGCGATGTGCCCGGCACTCTGCTGGGCGGGTGGCCCTCCTGGCTTTTTCTCCTGTGGTTGGGACCCCCATTTTTTCATGCCCCGGTACTACTACTGGTAGTTGGCTTAAGTTAATCTATTGCCAGGTATATACATCTATTAACTTTTCTCTAAACTATTTAAACACAGACAAGTGGCCCAGCCGGTGTGGCTCAGTGGCTGAGTGTCCACCTATGAACCAGGAGGTCACGGTTCGATTCCCGGTCAGGGCACGTGCCCAGGTTGCGGGCTCGATCCCCAGTGTGGGGCGTGCAGGAGGCAGCTGATCCATGATTCTCTCTCATCATGGGTGTTTCCATCTCTCCCTCTTCCTTCCTCCCTCTCTGAAATCAATAAACATATATTTTAAACACGGACAACTGATCAAAATGTAAAGCCTCACAAATAGATGGCCTCGCACATTCACACACTCGGTGAAATCCCCGTGTCTTCTGTCGGAGGCTAACGTCACTTCTGGATGCTTCCAACACGTTAAAAACACAGGACTTTTCACTGTGCCTGTACCCAAGCCTGTCTGTAAAAGTCCTAACTACTGTTCTGATGAACTTGTTATCCCCACAAAACATGCCTGCACACCCCAGGACTGCGATATCAGACCCCGGGGAGGAAGGTGACCCCGGGCCCCTGGGAAGCACAGCCTCTGTGGGGGCGCTGGGTTCCCGGTTAGAACAGAGTCCTTCAAGGTGACTCCCTGGCAATGCTGGCCGGGGCTCCCTCTCAGACCAGGTTCACCTGCTGTGTCCACAGGACGGAGAAGCAGGTTCTCGCGACCTTTACCTCTATGTCCTTTAAGTCCCGGGCACACGATGTTCTGCCTCAGTTTACAATTAACTTCATTATGCCTCATTAGCATTTCATTTTAATTAGCAGGGCCATATGGCAGTTTAATCAACCAGCCATTCTCCTAGGACCTAGGACATTTGGCTAATGCATTAACTTGGAAAACCCGTGACTACAGTAAACGCTCTCCACCGGCTTACGTGTGAGACCGCTGGTCTGGACCTGCCCCCTTCCTGGTTTAGGTGTGGGTCCGCCACTCTCTGGAAATCTCTGACTCACTCGTAGTCCGCTTATCTGCTCTTCTCAATTCACAGAGACATAGCATTTCATGAACAGATACACGGAACTCCAGGGAAGAAACAGAACCCCATGTACGCCAAACTTACCTGCTTCCTAAGAGACCTGATTTTTACCCTTTGAATCACGATAGCACTGTAATTGCACATTTATTTTTTAAATATATTTTTATTGCTTTCAGAGAGGAAGGGAGGGAGAGAGAGAACATCAAAGATGAGAGAGAATCATTGATTGGCTGCCTCCTGCACGCCCCCTGCTGGGGATCAAGCCCGCAACCTGGACATGTGCCCTGACCAGGAATCGAACCGTGACTTCCTGGTTCATAGATTGATGCTCAACCCCTGAGCCATGTTGGCTGGGCTAATTGCACATTTATATGTGTGCCTTAGTACATACACTATTAACCTCTCCTTTCCATGTATATGTGTGCCTTAGTACATACACTATTAACCTCTCCTCTCCATATATATGTGTGCCTTAGTACATACACTATTAACCTCTCCTTTCCATGTATAGGTGTGCCTTAGTACATACACTATTAACCTCTCCTTTCCACGTATATGTGTGCATTAGTACATACACTATTAACCTCTCCTTTCCACGTATATGTGTGCATTAGTACATACACTATTAACCTCTCCTTTCCACGTATATGTGTGCATTAGTACATACACTATTAACCTCTCCTTTCCATATATATGTGTGCGTTAGTACATACACTATTAACCTCTCCTTTCCATGTATATGTGTGCCTTAGTACATACACTATTAACCTCTCCTTTCCATGTATATGTGTGCATTAGTACATACACTATTAACCTCTCCTTTCCATATATATGTGTGCGTTAGTACATACACTATTAACCTCTCCTTTCCATATATATGTGTGCATTAATACACTATTAACCTCTCCTTTCCATGTATGTGTGTGCCTTAGTACATGTACTATTAACCTCTCCTTTCCATGTATGTGTGTGCCTTAGTACATACACTATTAACCTCTCCTTTCCATGTATGTGTGTGCCTTAGTACATACACTATTAACCTCTCCTTTCCATGTATATGTGTGTGCCTTAGTACATACACTATTAACCTCTCCTTTCCATGTACGTGTGTGCCTTAGTACATACACTATTAACCTCTCCTTTCCATGTGTATGTGTGCATTAGTACATACACTATTAACCTCTCCTTTCCATGTGTATGTGTGCCTTAGTACATACACTACTAACCTCTCCTTTCCATGTATATGTGTGCATTAGTACATACACTATTAACCTCTCCTTTCCATGTGTATGTGTGCCTTAGTACATACACTATTAACCTCTCCTTTCCATGTGTATATGTGCCTTAGTACATACACTATTAACCTCTCCTTTCCATGTGTATGTGTGCCTTAGTACATACACTATTAACCTCTCCTTTCCATGTGTATATGTGCCTTAGTACATACACTATTAACCTCTCCTTTCCATGTGTATATGTGCCTTAGTACATACACTACTAACCTCTCCTTTCCATGTGTGTGTGTGCATTAGTACATACACTATTAACCTCTCCTTTCCATGTGTATATGTGCCTTAGTACATACACTATTAACCTCTCCTTTCCATGTACATGTGTGCCTTAGTACATACACTACTAACCTCTCCTTTCCATGTATATGTGTGCCTTAGTACATACACTATTAACCTCTCCTTTCCATGTGTATATGTGCCTTAGTACATACACTATTAACCTCTCCTTTCCATGTGTATATGTGCCTTAGTACATACACTATTAACCTCTCCTTTCCATGTACGTGTGTGCCTTAGTACATACACTATTAACCTCTCCTTTCCATGTGTATATGTGCCTTAGTACATACACTATTAACCTCTCCTTTCCATATATATGTGTGCATTAATACACTATTAACCTCTCCTTTCCATGTATGTGTGTGCCTTAGTACATGTACTATTAACCTCTCCTTTCCATGTATGTGTGTGCCTTAGTACATGTACTATTAACCTCTCCTTTCCATGTATGTGTGTGCCTTAGTACATACACTATTAACCTCTCCTTTCCATGTACGTGTGTGCCTTAGTACATACACTATTAACCTCTCCTTTCCATGTACGTGTGTGCCTTAGTACATACACTATTAACCTCTCCTTTCCATATATATGTGTGCATTAATACACTATTAACCTCTCCTTTCCATGTATGTGTGTGCCTTAGTACATACACTATTAACCTCTCCTTTCCATGTATGTGTGTGCCTTAGTACATACACTATTAACCTCTCCTTTCCATGTATATGTGTGTGCCTTAGTACATACACTATTAACCTCTCCTTTCCATGTACGTGTGTGCCTTAGTACATACACTATTAACCTCTCCTTTCCATGTGTATGTGTGCATTAGTACATACACTATTAACCTCTCCTTTCCATGTGTATGTGTGCCTTAGTACATACACTATTAACCTCTCCTTTCCATGTGTATATGTGCCTTAGTACATACACTACTAACCTCTCCTTTCCATGTATATGTGTGCATTAGTACATACACTATTAACCTCTCCTTTCCATGTGTATGTGTGCCTTAGTACATACACTATTAACCTCTCCTTTCCATGTGTATATGTGCCTTAGTACATACACTATTAACCTCTCCTTTCCATGTGTATATGTGCCTTAGTACATACACTACTAACCTCTCCTTTCCATGTGTATGTGTGCATTAGTACATACACTATTAACCTCTCCTTTCCATGTGTATATGTGCCTTAGTACATACACTATTAACCTCTCCTTTCCATGTACATGTGTGCCTTAGTACATACACTACTAACCTCTCCTTTCCATGTATATGTGTGCCTTAGTACATACACTATTAACCTCTCCTTTCCATGTGTATATGTGCCTTAGTACATACACTATTAACCTCTCCTTTCCATGTGTATGTGTGCCTTAGTACATACACTATTAACCTCTCCTTTCCATGTACGTGTGTGCCTTAGTACATACACTATTAACCTCTCCTTTCCATGTGTATATGTGCCTTAGTACATACACTATTAACCTCTCCTTTCCATGTGTATATGTGCCTTAGTACATACACTATTAACCTCTCCTTTCCATGTACGTGTGTGCCTTAGTACACACACTATTAACCTCTCCTTTCCATGTATGTGTGTGCCTTAGTACATACACTATTAACCTCTCCTTTCCATGTATATGTGTGCATTAGTACATACACTATTAACCTCTCCTTTCCATGTACGTGTGTGCCTTAGTACATACACTATTAACCTCTCCTTTTTCTCATCGAGGCCGTGGCTTTTCACAGACAGGTTGTACTTGTAGATCAACCATTGCCCACCCGGTTATTCTTTGTGATGTGCAGGTTGTCACGCCCTGACCAGAGGGACCCCCTTCCCTTCAGCTGGGCTCTTCAGCTATAGCCCGGGTTTATTTTTTTCTTCTCACAGCATTCTGGTGTTCTGGCAGCGGCGACACGTCCAGGCCATTCTGACTTCCCCCAGCTCCCAAACGGGGCTCAGGTTCTTTGAAGGAGCCCTGGCTGCCGCTAATGAAACGCCCCACGGAGGTCAGTATTTGCATGCCGGGGGAGCCGTGGACCAGTGAGCAGATGGCTCTGCACAGCCACGGAGAAGACAGGACTCAGAGAGGCGGCGCTTCCTGAGGTCATAGCCATGTTCACGGCGAGACTGCTCGGATCATTCTGGTATTACTATACTCTTTCTTTCATACAATTTTAAAAATATGTATGAAAGAATATATGTATATATATATATATATATATAAACATCAGTCAGGATAGAGAATCATTGATCGGCTGCCTCCTGCACACCCCCTACTGGGGATCGAGCCCACAATTCCAGGCATGTGCCCTGCACAGGAATCGAACCAGCGACCTCTTGGTTCATGGGTTGATGCTCAACCACTGAGCCACGCTGGCTGGGCTTTATATATATATATATATATATTTTTTTTTCTTTTCTTTCATACAATTTCGAATGGACTCTACAATGTGCCTACTTAGATTTTTAACATCTCACTCAGACTGTGATTAACCCCAACTCTGACTTCATCATCGCGGTCTGCCTCTAGGGTCATTATTTTGAGGTCACCTGTATGTACCCTTTCTCAAGAAAATATCTTATAAAGACAAGCATCCCTGGCAGGTGGCTCCGTTAGTTGGAGCATCATCCCGTAGGCCACAAGCTTGCGGGTTTGATTCCTGGGCAGGGCACATTCCTAAGTTGCTGGTTGGGTCCCCTGTTGAGGCTTGTATGGGAGGCAGCAGATCAATGTTTCTCTCTCTCTCTCAAAAAAAAAAAACCAACATAGAATTATTCTGTTTTCATGTAATGAAAATTATTCTGTTGTCGCATAGCTGTTAGATATAATTACAAAAGTATGGACACAAATACACTCAATTATTTAAATTAATTATTGATTTGTAACTAAATGCCATGTCATGTTGCTACATTTATTGACACCCATTCACGCACGTGCAGCTGCGAGCGGCTGGCGGCCGTCTGGGAGCTCATCGGCCCTAGGGACCACTGTGGAAGCAGGATGTCACTAATGATATAATTTGGAGCAATTTATATTTAATTCCGCGAATGCCTCCTCATTAACTGAAGGCATTTTGAGCGATTCCTGGCAAATGAAAAGAATAACGATGTTTGCCGATTGGAAATGGGCAAATCACCCGGCCAAGCGGTGGAGGAGCCAGAGGTGGAGTCACCCCTCCGTTGTCAGGTCTGCTCCTGGGGAAGGGACGTGGTCCTTTCTGGATGCCTGGGGCCAGGGCTGTTCTCAGTAACAGGGACCCTTCTTTGGATGGAGGAGGAAAATGCCATGGGAATAACGGAGAAAACCACAGCTGTCTCAACAACCCAGCATCCGGCCCAAGTCCACAAGTCCACAATTGCTCTTTTTTTTTTTTTTAGACTTCACTTTGATATATTCTGAGGCAATGGGGTTTTGAGACAAATTTTAAATCGCTTCATTTCCACATTTCCAAAATTCATTTGCGTTCCGCCCATAATCAATAGGTACCATTGAAAGGCCGCCGCAGGAAAGGCAATCAGCACAAAGCTGATACTCTCAGCAACCCGGGACGACCCGCGGTTCCTGAAGGAAATCGATCCACGCCAAATGAGCGATGATTGTAAATGTTTACCGTCCAGAAAGGGAAAGCTTATCGATGCGGGCGTTTTCAAACTGCAGAGGGGGATGGGCCCCACCTGGCCACCCATCCAGTGAAGGGGGTGAGGTGGGTGAGTCCCAACAACCCTCCCACTGCCTTGGATTTGGTGCTTGCAGGAGGGTGTGTGGGTGACCGGGGTACATCCCAGATGGCGAGGCGGTCCTGCGGGAAGAGCACGGGCGTGGAGAGCCCAGGGCCACACCTGGGTCCTCGTGGACTTGCTGTGTGAGCTCAGCACGCACAACCCCTCTCTGCACGCGCCTTCCCGCCTCTGCACACGGCTTCCCGCCTCTGTACAGGGATGCCGATGCTCCCTGCGCAATGCCAACCCCTCCGGAGCTGGGAGGACGGCAGAGGGGCTCCTCTGGGCATGTATTTAATGGGCAGATGCGGGGCCTTAGAATGACTCCTTAGGTGCCAAGAACAGAAGGAAGGAACCGGGCAGAAAGGCTCCCGAGAAGTCATGGCACCAGCCGGGGTGAGGCTGCTGCAAACACGAAGGAACGAGTGGGCTCGCTCAGCAGCGCTGCGCGGTGGCCGCTGGGGGACAGGGTGACAAAGCCCGTCGGTCAGGCCTCTCCTGTGCCCTGGCAGCTCGGGGAGAGGGCTGTGCCCACAGGTAATGTGACGGGTGTGGGGACTGCAGGGCACGTGTGGGCAGAGCCGTGGAGCACAGGCACCAGCAGCAGGGCTGTCCGATGCCCCAAGGGGAATTTCTCCAAACTGAGCAGCAACAGGGGAGCTCATTCCACCCTAAAAATAAGCCAGCGTTTCCCAACCTTCTCTCTTGTGCTTCAGTTTCACCTTTTTCTGCCTTGTCTGCAACACGTCTGCCATTTTAAGTTGAGTAATTTAAAAGAAATGTTTTCAAAAAGAAAACTTTATAAATGAGCGGAAAACACACACACACACACACACACACACACACACACACACACACACTGTCATTTGTTATGAACTGAAGATAACCTTAACAATACAAGCAGCACAATCGCATTCATTTCTTTAACAAATAGCTGTCAGGCTCAGTTCCAGTTTCTGGGGCTAAAGGGTGACCACGAGGGACAAAGGCCAGCAACTGAGAAAAGCCAGTGAGAGGCGGTGATGGACACTATGTAGAAAAGACCAAGTGACTGAGGAGGGGTCCCTTAGAGGGGGTGATGTGGGGGGGGCCCTTGGAGATGTCATTTGAGCAGAGATCTGAAAGATGTGGCAGAGCTGACAACCACCTTGGATTTTTTTTTTTAAATATATTTTATTGATATTTTACAGAGAGGAAGGGAGAGGGACAGAGAGTTAGAAACATCGATGAGAGAGAAACATCGATCAGCTGCCTCCTGCACACCCCCTACTGGGGATGTGCCCGCAACCAAGGTACATGCCCCTGACCGGAATCGAACCTGGGACCTTTCAGTCCGCAGGCCGACGCTCTATCCACTGAGCCAAACCGGTTTCGGCCAACCACCTTGGATTTGGCGCTTTGCGGGGAGGGTGTGCGGGTAACTTGGATAACATAAAAAAAAAAAAAAAAAAAAAAACAGCCACGAAAACAAGGTGATTGCACCTCAACTAGATACTGTTGCCTGCAGAAGGCATGTGTGAGCCAGAAGCAGGGGCAGGAGGAGTGTCAGAGGTGCGCTCACCCACTGAGCCTTTCTGCAAGGCAACCAGGAGGGTGGCCAGAAGGGTTCTCAAGGCGGTCCGGGTTAGTTCTGTCCGCACGGACTCCATCAAGTCCGGTCCCTCCAGCCCAAAGCATCCGCTTGGGGAAACACTGACTTAGGTTGATGGTTCCCGTGAAGTTCACCCGATTGCCATATTGGGGAACTGAGACCAACAAGAGTTGAATCGCTGCCCCAGACTAGTTAGTAAAGGGCAGAACTGGGACGCCAACTCTGAACGCCCTCTCCGTCCGGGCCGCCGCTCCACGCCAGGCGGGTGGAAGCACTGGCTGGCAGGTAGCGGAACTGGGACGGCTCCGAATCCTGAGATCCGCATTCCAGGCCTCCCCGTAGCCGCTTCCTGGAGTGCTTCAAAACGCGGAGCGGCGGAATCTGCGGAACCGGATGCAAAGCGCGGCCTCTGGTGCGAGCATGCGCAGTAGCCCGAGCCGGCCTCGCCGCGCTCGGCGCCGGGGGAGGGTCCTCCGAGGCTGACGTCCGCCACGCCGGCGTCAGCCACCCGGGAGGAGGAGGGCGAAGACTCCAGCCGCCATGTTGGATGCCGCAGATTCGCCATAACCTCGCCGGCTCTTTTCTTAAAAAAATAAAAATAAAAACCGAAGCATCAGCGGGGCGCCCCGCTTTGTCGGTGGGCACGGGAGGGGGCCCGGAAGAGCCCCAGGCTTTTTTTTTCCTCCGCGGTGGGGGCGTTGCCATGGAGACGCGAGCGGCAGGTGAGCGGGGCTGGGGGTGGGGGTGGGGGTGGAGGGGAGGTGGGGGTGGGGCGCGGCGCGAGGCCGCCTGCAGCTGGGGGCCCGGAAGAAGCGCGGAGGCTGCGGGGCGGCGGAGGGATCCGCGTCCTGGGGCGGGGAGCGCACGTAGCGGCGTCCTTCGACAGCACGCTCCGTCGCTGGCAGTATCCCGCCGCCTTGGGTTTTTTTATTTAAAAAAAAAAAAAAAAAGAATATGTAACAAGGGTGCTGGCGGAAGCGGGGAGGCAGTGTTTGCGCGTGCGCGAGCCGTTTCCAGGGCAACGGGCGGGGCTGGGGCACGCGCCAGCGACGGATCCGGTGGCCACGGGGGCGGGAGGTTCGAATCCAGGCGCTGCCAACACTTTGGCCTTGTGGTTGAACCTCAGCCTTGCCTGGCCTCAGTTTCCTCCTCTGTGAAGTGGGTAGCACCTTTAGACCCGCGTACTCGGCCAGGACGCTTGGAAGGGACAGAGTGCAATTGAGCTGCTGAAGGAAAGTGCCTTTGGGTCTTACTAGTCACTACTAGGGGATGCAATAAACGCGAGGGACTGGCCTTGCAACTGGTGACCTTGTGACACGCTGTGATAAGTTGGAATTTACTCTCCACCTGCTGCCCAGGTCTGCGGGGGGCCTTGTTCCCCTTCGTGAAGCTCACACGCCACCTCCTCCAGGCAGCCCTCTCTGGTTTCTGGCGTCCCTGCAGAAGCAGGTTCTCAGCATTCTCGAGTCCAGCCTTTGCTCTCTAGACGGAGGCCATGTGGGAAGTGCCCACGTGAGGGGCACGACAGGAATAGAGCTTGGCGGCGGGCACTGAGCAGAGGGGATGGAAAGACAGCCCGAGGGAGGGACGTGGTTGGGATGTGGTGACTGCTTCCTGGCTCGTGTTTAGAGTCAGGGTCAAGGTGTTGCTGGTGGAAATAGGGATCCTCCACGGAGTCAAAAGACCCAGGCATGGGAGGATGGGGTGTAGTGGTCAGATTTATTGGGGAATGTCGGCCTGCGGACTGAAGGGTCCTGGGTTCAATTCCTGTCAAGGGCACATGCCCGGGTTGCGGGCTCGATTCCCAGTAGGGGGGTGCAGGAGGCAGCTGGTCAGTGATTCTCTCTCAATGTTTCTCTCTCACCCTCTCTTTTCCTCTCTGAAATATATATATAAAAGATTTTGGGGGGCAGAAATGAAAGACTGCCCCCAGGTGCCCGGAGGCTGTGTCTCATCCGCGCCAGGGGGTTCAGCTCCTCGCTGTGGAGGAAGGCCAGCCACAATTGTCTTCCTCAGCCCAGAAGCAGGGCCAGGGCCCAGAAGTTCTGTGCCATGACTTCCGCCCAGGCCAGAGCTTAGTCCAGCCCCATCTGTGCCCCCATCTGGCTGGCTTAGTCCGCGCTCCCCGCTGCGCCCCGGCCGGCCGCTGCTGTGCTCCCACACCCAGGCTTGCGCCGAGCCCACACGTGGAGCCCGTGCCTGGGTCCAGCAGCTGCCAGGCCTGAGAGGCTGCTAAGGAGAGAAAAATGCGTGGACGAAGGGGCAAGTGAACACGTGTTACGGAGAGAGGGGCCTTGGTTAAGCTTGATGACATTATCTTGGGCTGGGGAAGGACCAGCTCTTTCGAATTGAGCAATCTCTTTCCTAATCCTTTGTGGTTTATGCCGGGCCGCCCCCTAACCAGGCAGGTCTTTTCCCAGATGAGACACCTCCCCTTAGGGCTGCCCCTTGGCTCCTGCTGCAAATGTGCCTGGCAGAGGGATTTCCCCTTTATTGTTCTTTCTCTCCCTAGGGCAGTGGTTGGCAAACTCATTAGTCCACAGAGCCAAATATCAACAGTACAATGATTGAAATTTCTTTGGAGAGCCACATTTTTTAAACTTCTTCTAATGCCACTTCAAAATAGGCTCGCCCAGGCCGTGGTATTTTGTGGAAGAGCCACACTCAAGGGGCCAAAGAGCCGCATGTGGCTCGTGAGCCGCAGTTTGCAGACCACTGCCCTAGGTAATCCCAGCTGCCTCCTACACGCTCCCAACCTGGGCATGTGCCCTGACCAGGAATCGAACCCGTGACCTCTTGGTTCATGAGTCGTCACTCAACCACTGAGCCACACCGGTGGGCTAGAGCTTAATAGTTAATTACAACAGTCCCCTGCTTATCGGCGGTTTCGGTTTTCATGGTTTCAGTTACCTACCCATGGCCATCGCACTGTGATCCAAAAATATTAAAGGGAAAATTCCAGAAATAAACAACTCATGAATTTTAAATAGTGCACCGTTCTGAGTAGCGTGATGAAATCTCCCGCTCGGTCTGTGAGTGACCCCTTGGTCCACCCACGTCTCCCTGCTGTAGACACTCCCGCCTGCTACGCACTCGGCAGCACCTCGGTGACCAGATCGACTGTCGGGTGTCCCAGTGGGTGTGTTCATAAGAACGGCCCCAAAGGGCAAGAGTAGTGAAGCTGGCAATTCGGATGCACCACAGAGAAGCCGCAAAGTCCTTCCTTTAAGGGAAAAGGTGAAAGTTCTCAACTTTGAAGTAAGCACAGGGAATATAGTTAACTAGAGGCCCGGTGCACGAAATTCGTGCACAGAGTGTGTGTGGGGGGGGTGTCCCTCAGCCCAGCCTGCACCCTCTCCAATCTGGGACCCCTTGAGGGATGTCCGACTGCCCGTTTAGGCCCAATCCCAGTGGGATCGGGTCTAAACGGGCAGTCGGACATCTCTCTCACAATCTAGGACTGCTGGCTCCCAACTGCTCGCCTGCCTGCCTTCCTGATTGCCCCTAACCGCTTCTGCCTGCCAGCCTGATGGATGTCTAACTGCTCCCCTGCAAGCCTGTTTGCCCCCAACTTCCCTCCTCTGCCAGCCTGGTCACCCCTAACTGCCCTCCCCTGCAGGCTTGATTGCCCCCAACTGCCCTCCCTTGCAGGCCTGGTCCCTCCCAACTGCCCTCCCCTGCTGGCCTGATCGCCCACAACTGCCCTCCCTTGCAGGCCTGGTCCCTTCTAACTGTCCTCCCCTGCTGGCCATCTTGTGGTGGCCATCTTGTGTCCACATGGGGGCAGGATCTTTGACCACATGGGGGCAGCCATCTTGTGTGTTGGAGTGATGGTCAATCTGCATATTATTCTTTTATTAGATAGGATAGAGGCCTGGTGCATGGGTGGGGGCCAGCTGGTTTGCCCTGAAGGGTGTCCCGGATCAGGGTGGGGGTTCCCTTGGGCTGTGGGGTGGCCTGGGCGAGGGGCCTGTGGTGGTTTGCAGGCCGGCCACGCCCCCTGGCAACCCAAGCAGAGGCCCTGGTATCAGGGATTTACTTATTTTCTATAAATGAAACTTTGTAGCCTGGAGTGGAGCCAAGCCTTCTGCTCGCTCCTTGGTGCCAGCCATTTCTGCTGGGATTTATGTATCTTCTATAATTGAAACTTTGTAGCCTTAAGTGGAGGCCAAAGCAGGCCAGGGCTGCAGAAGCTTGGCTTCCTCCATTGCTGGGGGCAACCCTAGCCTCCTGCTTTCTCCAGCTCCATGGCTGCTGCCATTTCTGTTGGGATTAATTTATCTTCTATAATTGAAACTTTGTAGCCTTAAGCAGAGCCCTGGGCTGGCCAGAGTGTGCAGAAAGCTTGGCTTTCTCCATCGCCGGGGAAACCCAAGCCTCCTTCCTGCTCTCCATGTTGCAGCCACTTTGGTAGGGTTTATTTGCATACTTGCTCCTGATTGGCTGGTGGGCGTGGCTGGTGGGTGTAGCAGAGTGATGGTTAATTTGCATATTACTCTTTTATTAGATAGGATAGGATAATATGGCAATAACTATGCATGGTGCCAGGTGGGTACCATACTTATCAGGGAGAGAATGCTTTGTAAGTTATATAAATGTCTAACCATATGCTGTGTGCCTGAAACGAAAATGAAATAATATTGAATGTCAACTGTAATTGAAAAATAAAAAAATAAAAATCCTATAGAAAACATATTTATTGGTGATACAATGAAAGCTTTCTTTTTGAAATTAAGAATAAATAGGAATGCTTTTTGTTGTCACTTCTATTTCACCTTTAAAAATTAATTTATTAAAAAATAAGTTTTTATTGATTTCAAAGTGAGGAAGGGAGAGGGATAGAAACATTAGTGATAAGAGAATTCATCGATCAGCTGCCTCCTGCACACCCCCTACTGGGGATTGAACCTACAACTCAGGCACATGCCCTGATCAGGAATCGAACCCTGACCTCCTAGTTCATGGGTTCATGCTCAACCATGGAGCCACACTGGCCAGGCTCTATTTCATCTTTTATTGAAGGTATTAGCCAATAAGAAAAATACATCAAAGATATAAACATAGAAATAAACAGATACAGTTTTAGTATTCACAGAGAATATGATTGTGTATGGAAAAATCTGTAAATAAAATAGTAGAACTCATTTAAAAAAATATCTCAACTCCATTAGGAAAAAACAGTTGTATGTGGGGGTCGTGGGGAGGCCGCGGGGTTGAAGTGGGCGCCCTGGCCGAGCCCCTGCTCACACCTGGGCTCCTTGGACCTGCCCAGGCGCGGTCAGAAGGAATCGCCCGCGTGGGGTTCAGGAGGAGGAACATCTGTGCTCGCTTCGCCGCTTTGCCATCGCGCCTCAAACTGCGGAGGTTAGCAGAGTAGTAAGTGCCTAGGGTGGAGCCTTCCGCAAGGGGTCCCCCGGAAGGAGAGACACCGAGTCATGGACTGCAGGTGAGGGACGTCTACACACACCCAGGGGTGGGTTGTCACTGCGTCATCGCGCGTCATCGCAAGACGAAGGGCGAGTACAGACTCGGAGAGCGACCACGTTTCCGAACTCCTTACTGGTTGTGAGTTACCGTCAGCCTCCCACCGCGCCTCATGTGCAAGTGACCCAGGTCTGCGTGTGCAGGGACAAACAGTGTCTGCGGGGTTAGGTGCTGTCTGAGGTCTCAGGCCCCGCGGGGGGGGGGGGGGGTCTTGGCCCGTGTCCCCGTGCACTGTGGTCTCTTTCCCAGCCTGAGGCCTGGGCGCAGACACCAGCTCCCCGGTTGCTGGGCTGGTCCCCTCTCATTCCGTGCAGTGTGGGTGCTCATTTCAGATAGGGCTCCCTTCATCCGTTTCTGTTGTATTTTATTTTAGGGTTTCCCCCAAGACTTGTTTATTTTTTACTTTTTGAAGTGTGAATTTCTAGAGTGAGTGTACGTCTTGTGTTTTAGCGAAAGGAATGAACTCTGCTTCTCTTTTTGTGGGGAGGCGCGGGGTCCTGGGGAGGCGCGGGGGTCCTGGGGAGGCGCGGGGATCCTGGGGAGACGCGGGGGTCTTGGGGAGTCCTGGGGAGGCGCGGGAGTCCTGGGGAGGCACGGGGGTCCTGGGGAGGCTGCGGGAGTCCTAGGGAGGCACGGAGGTCCTGGGGAGGCACGGGGGTTTGGGGAGTCTTGGGGAGACGCTGGGGGTACTGGGGAGGCGCGGGGTCGTCCTGGGGCGGCGCGGGGGTCCTTGGGAGGCTGGGGTGGGGGGATGGCCCTCGGGAGGCGCGGAATTGAAGTGCGACGTCCCCTTTGGCTGAGCGCCCTGCTCACACCTGGACTTGTTAACCTTCCTGAGCATCTCTCCTCCAGGCCCGCTTTCCCTTCCAGGTTCATCCCACTTTACAGACAGGGGGTCCTGGGACCGGAGGGTCACGTGCTTCCACTCCCTCTGCTGGGCCCGGCCCGGTCCCGCCCCGCCCACCTTCCCTCACCCGCGCACTGACTGGCTGTGTTGCCAGGAAGCCTGAGTTAGGGCACTTGGCTGACCCCTTTCTCAGGGCTGCTCCGTGAACACTCTGCACGTGACCTCATGCAGAACACGCACATTTCTCTGTTTACGGTGAATGTCTTTATTCCCTTCATCATCGAGCTCTTTAAGCTTTTGACTGTATTTTCAATTAAATGGTATTGATGGCTTTGGAGCTTATCTTTTAGGGGAGACAGATTTAACACCATTAAATACGTGATTACAAAGGGTGGTGGTTTCTCCTAAGGTGAATATGGAGGGGGCGGGCAGAGACAGGAAGGGGACCCAACTCCTGTGGGCGGGGCCTAAGAAGGGCCTCTGAGACAGTGAGGTCGGAGTGGAGACAAGCAGTCAGGCTCCGAATGGGAAGAACAAGTGGGATGGGCAGAGTGCAGGCACCCGCAGGTCCTCTCCGCTTTGCAGGGTTCCAGGGTGCAGCTCCGAGTTAGGCCAGAGGCCACTTCTCCGCTGCCCTCTCTTTCCCACTGGGGGACGCGCCTGTGACTGGACTGCTGCAGGTCACTCGGGAGACACCCCTGTCAGCAGAGGTGGGGGCTGTGAGCTGGCCGGGGGTGCGGGCACCGCGGAGCCCGGGGCCTGCCCAGCCTGGCTGAGGCCTGGGTTCCGGCCCCAGGCGCGAGCAGGAGAGCTAGGCCTGCAGGTGCTTGTGGTGCTGGGCTGTGGGGGAGCTGGCCTGGTGGGTCTCCCCACAGCTGCACTAGCAGAGCCGGGTCTGGGAGAAGGGCGGCTGCCTGAACTTGTGAACGTCAGTGGGGGCTGCCCACACTCGGTGAGGGTGAGGGTGAGGGTGAGGGTGAGGGTGAGGGTGAGGTGGGCTACCTGCCTGTCCCCCTCACCAGCCCCAGAAACTGGCCGGGAGGTTGGACCTACTACCTCTCCATCCCTTCTAAGGCAAGAGCCGATGAAGTTAGACCACAAATACAACTGCGATCACTTGCCCAGTTGGTGTGGCTCAGTGGTTGAGTGTCGACCTATGAACCGGGAGGTCAGGGTTCAATTCCTGGTCAGGGCACATGCTCAGATTGTGGGCTTGATCCCCAGTGTGGGGTGTGAAGGAGGTAGCTGATCAATGATTCTCTCTTCTCATTGATGTTTCTCTCTCTCTCTCCCTCTCTGAAATCAATAAAAAATATCTTCTATATATATAAAAGGCTAATATGCTAAGTGTCCGACCGGTTGCTAAGATGTGCAGTGACCACCAAGGGGCACACACTCAACACAGGAGCTGCCGAGCTGCAGTGACTTGGCAGTGGCGGTCCTTGGGTGACGCACCCCGAAACCAGAGAGGAGGGAGCCCGATTCCTCGAGGGGCCACGCAATTCCACCTTTGGCTGTGCGTCATGTTGTTGCTGGGGCACTGTCGGCCCGAATCTGGTTTACTGCACACTTGCATTTGTGTTCCTCACCCTGTGTGATAGCAACTTCGCAGAGGGCCCTCTCGCACTCCGGGACTCCTCAGGGGATGGCGGAGAGCCGTTTCAGCCCGATCCCCTCAGGCCAGGCCGAGGGACCCCACATGCCGGAGGGACCCCGCTCACTCCACAGATGCCCTTCTAGCCACGGTGCCACTCCAGGTGCTGCTGGCCCCGGAGGGACCGAGGGAGGTTGTCTCCAGGGCGTGTCCAACCCGTCTCGACCCGCCCCGCCCCGCCCCGCCCTGACGGCCACCTTCTAATTAGTTTCCTTTCAATGTGCACAAATCCATGCAGTGGGTCACTAGTATAAAAAACCCACAAAAACCCTGCAGTCACTTGAAGTTATTCTTAGGAACAAAATTATTTATGTTCCTGGAGGGCGGGTCTGTGCCTTACTCACTTCTAGCTCAGTATGTGATATACATTGCACATCAGTTAGATGTTGAATGTGAGATTAACACACATAAGTTAAAGTTACGTTTTCCCCTCATCAGAACAGAACAGCTCAGGTGTCTGGGAAGTACACCTAATGCTTAGGTCATGGTTTAGCCCCAGGAAGAGGGGAGCGGACGGGTGGCCGGGGCGGCCGGGGAGTCTCCTTTCCCCGCGGCTCTTCTCGCTTGAATTGAAAGGTCTCTTCTGGAATGTGGAAGGACCTACGGCAGGTTTGAATGTTAAAGGCAGTTCTTCCTCCTGGAATTAATGTTCCCGTTCAGAACACGTCATAGCCGAGGCCGTCTCAGCCTTTCCTTCAAAGTTCGCAGGTGGATCTGCACGTTTCTGAGCTCCGCCTGCAGTGCCACCCCGGCTGTTACTCTGTCTCCTTCGAGGACGAGCCCGGGAGCCCGGGACGCACAGCCGGCTGCCGAGCCGTAGCCGGCTGCCGAGCCGTGACCGTCACGAGCGGAAATGTGTCCGCTGCTGCGCTGCCCTAGCCGTGGGGGCAGGGACTCTGGGCGGCAAGGGCTGAGTTTCCGGCCTTCACCTTGAGGAGCGCGGAGAAAGATGGTCGGCCGCACAGAGGGCCCGAGAGAAACGCAGACGGTGGAACGGGAAACCCGGGGCCCGTGGCGTGGTGGCCGTGGGCGCCGCTGTCCCCTCACAGCCACTGTCCAATGGGAGAGGACTTAGCACATAAAAAATGTTATTTATTTTTATTCCTTTTTAAAATATACTTTCTATTGTTGATAGAATTACAGATGTCTCCCATTTCCCCCTCTTTACCCCCTTCCTCCCAGCCCCTGCCCCCACCAGGTCTTCACTACCCTATTAGCACATTTAGAAATAAATATATAGGGGAGCTGTAAGAGATCAACCGAAGGACTTGTACGCATGCATATAAGCATAACCAGTGGATACAAGACACTGTCGGGGGGCAGGTAAAGGCATGTACTGGGGGGTAGGGGAGGCTGGGGGGGAGGTCAATGGGGAAAAAAAAAAGGAGACATATGTACTACTATTTGTAATACTTCAAACAATAATAAAAAAAATAATTAAAAAAAAGAAAAGAAAAGCAGAGCTCAACTCTGTATGACAACAAATCATTTAAAAAAATAAAAGATCACTTTAGGAATTAGGAAAAAAAAAGAAATATATATATATATATATATATATACACACACACACATATATACTATATATATATACACACATATATACATATATATATATGTGTGTGTATATATATATATATACATATATATATATATATATATATATTGATTTCCGAGAGGAAGGGAGAGTGAGAGAGAGAGAAACATCAATGGTGAGAGAGAATCACTGATAGGCTGACTCCTGCACGCCCCCCACTGGGGATCAAGCCCGCAACCTGGGCCTGTGCCCCGACCGGGAATCGAAACGTGACCTCCTGGTTCACAGGTTAATGCTCCACCACCGAGCCACGCCGGGCGGGCAGCACATTTAGTTTTTAACGTGGACGTGATCCCAGAGACGTGTTCACTCTAGAGAGGCAGCCGTGATGACCAAAGGCTGCGGGGCGGGGTGGGGGGGGAGGGGGCTTCCCACATCCTCAGAGCTAACCACACATCTGCTGGGTCCTGCTGGCACTTAGCGAATGGGGGCTGCTCCTGACTTACAGGAAGGGTTTGGGGTGTTTTCCCTTCGGCGGTGACAGTGTTAAATGGGAGCCTGCACTGCCCAGGGCCCTCACTGGGAGAGCGCTGAAAAGTAACTTTAAAAGCGTGATGCCAGTTGCAGCCCGGAAGAAGTGTGGATGCCTAACGTTAAAGTGCCACAGGGGCCCAGCCTTCATTAGAGCTGATCCCCAGCATGTCTCAGGTTATGTTGTTAATCCAGTTTCAGCAAAGGAGCACTCGCAGGCTCTCTCTCTTGCTTTTAATAAAAACGTTAACTCGGTGAGCTATGGAAGTTGGCACGCTCGTCAGCATTTTATGAGAGGCGTGATGCTAATACCACATATTAGGGCGTGCATTTACTGGGACTGCTGCCCCTGAGCCTCCCAGCTGGGGGGCACCATGGAGATTATTTGTGGGTGGGGGTGGGGGTGGGAGGACAGGTGCATAGGGGCCCCTCCAGGCTGTAGGGAGGTGGGTGCTGGGTGGGGCTGTCCCACATCCTTGTGTTGGTCCAGGTGACCCTGACCATCTGTCTACACATTAGCCTCTGGATGAGGCCTGAAGACCAGTTCCACTTTAGAACATTCGAAGGCCACTTCCGTTAGGGCCCCTCGCCTTTCAGAGGGAAAACGGAGGCCTAAGGATGTTCAGAGGCTCACACAGTATCCCCGATACTGGAGGCGAGCCCGTCGGGGGTTGGGGGCCCCGGGCCCTGACTCAGGTAGGTGCCTGTCCAACTGCCTCTGGGAGGTCACTGAGTGGCACATGGCATTCACAGTGTCCCGCAGCCCCCCCGCCCCAGCCCTGTGCAGATGCGGACACGGAAGCTGCAAGGGCCAAGTGCCTGCGTTGGGGACTCAGGCTGCTGGGGCTCAGGTGGGCCCTGGTCTGGGCCTCAGGGCCTTCTCTCACCCACCGTGTCGTTTTAAATAAGATTCACCTGCGAGTCCTGACCAGTGTGGCTCAGTGGATAGAGCGTCTGCCTGCGGACTGAAGGGTCCCAGCTTCGATTCTGCTCAGGGGCATGTACCTTGGTTGCGGGCACATCCCCAGTAGGGGGTGTGCAGGAGGCAGCTGATCGATGTTTCTCTCTCATTGATGTTTCTGTCTTTCCCTCTCTCTTCCTCTCTCCATAAAATATCAATGGAAAGCTATCCTTGGATGAAGGGTAACCAAAGTAAAAATGAAAAAACTGATGACTTACATGTAGAGAAGTGTGTGCTTCTCCATGAGTGCAGGTGTGGTGCCCGGGTCCGCCACCAGAGGGCACCACTAGCACGTGTATGGTGCCCGCCCATGAATGACTGAGGGCCCTGTGCCTTGGGGGTTGGTGTTTTTGTTTGTTTGTATTTTCCCTAAGAAAGCTGTTTGCTGTGGGTGAGTGGATAGCGTCCCCTTCCGCCTCTCCGTTCTCCAGCTCCCTGCGGCCTGCGGTGAGCTGCTGCAGGACATCATAACAGGCGGAGAGCAAAGGCCCCCTTGGCAGTAGCTGCCCTTCTTAGTGTAATTAACTGTTTGAAATGTCTCTGCACCCATGATGCCAGCTACAGACTGGGGACCAAGGCTTGCATTCCCCACAGGGACCTGCTTGCCTGTTACAGGAAATAGGCATTTTCCCCTGGCATGGTGCTGGCCGCCGGGTGGGTGGGTAGGTGGGTGGGCAGACGGGCAGAGATGCGGTCAGCTTGGAAGGTCACCTGGGTCACGTGTGGACTTTTTATCTGGCTGGGCTCCTTGGCAACTCATGAACGTCCCTGTGCCCAGAGTTCTGCTCTCTGGAATGGGGAAGATGGGGTGGTGCTGGGGTGGGGGTGGGGTGATGATGGCCCATCACCTACTGGGCGCTTCCCAGGACATCAGGAGCTCGGTGCAGACACAGCAGTGACGCTGTGCGTCAACAGAGGAGGCAGTTTGAGGCTCTCCTGCAACTGGGGGGCCGGGAGGTTGGGTGCCACTCTGAGCCGTGGAAACTTGAAGCTTTTCCTTCTCACGGCCGACACGTGGGAATCCCAGGGCGTCCAGCTCGGGGAGCCCCTGGCCTTCCCTGCCCGGCCTCCCCTAACCACGGGCCCTCTGGTCCTGGCCCGGTGCTCAGCTGGCCCGTGCAGCACATGTGGAGTTCTGGGTCTGGCTCTTGGTGGCGGGGTGGTGAGGGAGGATGCTTGCCATGCCCGTGGGCTCTCCCCGGACCAGGAGCTGCTGCCTCCTCCAGAGGCACCTGGGTTGCCCGCCTAACCTGAATTTTCCCTCCCCTCTCCAACACAAGGCTGAGGGCAAGGCCGCCTCTGTGCGGCCCGCCCCCCACCCCGCCAGGCCAGCCACGCTCCCTGCCTGCCGGAGTCCCCGCTCCGCCCTGCCCTCGCCCTGCCGTGCTGTGTGCCTGCCCCGGGACCATTGCAGCTCCCTTCCCCCAGGAGCCTGCCTTCCCCGGTGCCTCAGCCACAGGGAGGTCTGCGTCCGCCACGTGCTTTCCTGCGGCAGGCATGTGGTTGGCATGTTCTCGTGTAGGCACATGCACATCCACGGGTACACCCACAGCTTCTTTCCTGCCTAGAGTTCAGTGACCACGTAGCTTTGGCGCCACACGGGCCCGGATCTGATCTGCTGGGAAGTCCTAGTTCCCTCCTCTGTCACGCGGATAATACCTCACAGCTGCCTTGCCAGCAGGGCCGGGGGACAGCCGTGCAGACTGCGCCCTGCGCGAGGGCGCCACACCCACGGGGGCTCGTTTCATGTGTAGATGCGTCCATTTGTCACGAGTTTTCAGCCAGTGGTAGTTGCGTGTCCTGTTCCAACAAAATCAGTGGCCCTGACCGGTTTGGCTCAGTGGATAGAGCATCGGCCTGCGGACTGAAGGGTCCCGGGTTCGATTCCAATCAAGGGCATGTACCTTGGTTGCGGGCACATACCCAGTAGGGGGTGTGCAGGAGGCAGCTGATCGATGTTTCTCTCTCATCGATGTTTCTAACTCTCCCTGTCTCTCTGTAAAAAATCAATATATATTTTAAAAAAATCAGTGTATTATGGCCACTTGCAGACAGGGGGCGCTTGTCTTAAGGAAGGGGTGCTGTCAGGGTCCCTGCGAGGAGGAGTGTGGAAGTGCCCAGCACTCAGAAATGTTCTCCTCCTTCCCTCCCCGGGAGTCGGGGTGCGGGGTACTGCCGGGGTACACCCAGAAGTGGGGCTCCCGCCGGAGGGTGATGCTGAGGGTGCCGAGCGGGCCATGGGGCCTTGTGAGGAGAGAGCAGGGGTGGGCGTCGGGCTCTCCCAAGTCCACGGCCCGCCTCCCGGCTCTGGGCCATGCGCGCCTCCGGACCCTGCAGGTGCTGCTGAGTTTCCTTGATCCAGTGACGCGCATTTAGCATCTCTGCCACCGGGAGGCGCCTTCCCGTGGTGTGATGACGAGCCTTGTTTATTGGGTGGTGTTTTTCTTAGTTGGTGTGTGCATTGGGGCCTCTTGAGATAGAGGAAAGGCAATAAACCCATTTCTCGGGAGGGCTGTGAAGGTTGCACAGGCCCGGCGGGAGCCTTGCTCGGTGCCCGCGCTGGAGGGTTTAACTGACGCAAGCTTCCTTCTCGTTCCTCTTCCTCTTCGAGTCCCGTTACTTGGTTACAGCAAGTTCTCAGTTCGCGCGACGATGACGATGACGTGACACAGGGTGTATCCATAGCTGTTAAAAGTTCATAAAGCAGCCTGGCCGGCGGGCGGGGCTCAGGGGCTGAGCGTCGACCTGTGAACCAGGAGGTCCCGGTTCGAGTCCCGGTCAGGGCCCATGTCCGGTCGTGGGCTCGATCCCCAGGGTGGGGATCAGTGATTCTCTCTCATCATGGATGTTTCTGTCTCTCTCTCCCTCTCCCTTCCTCTCTGAAAGCAATAAAAAAAAATATTTAAAAAAAGTTCCGTAAAATAAACGAAACGGAAGGAAGATGGTTGGCCTTCTCCCAAACCTCTCTCCCCGAAGAGAAAGGAACAGGTATTTTAAATCGTACTGAGCTGCGCAACGTGTTCGGGGACGGGAAGCAGGGTGGCTCTATGATGCTCAATATCCCACCCCCCTTGGGAAGCTGCCAGCTCTTGCGGATTTAATAACCTCGGGGCAGGCGAAGGCCAAGGAGTGAACATGCAGCTCTGGGAGGGCCTGCCACCCCCCCCTCCTGGGAGACTATGGAACGGGACGGAGCTGTGGCACCCAGCTCGCCTTCGAGTTAACCCCACGGAGCAGAGAGGGTGTTTTATACGGATCGGGGGAAGAAGGGAGAGACTTTCTAAAAAGCTGTCGCTTCTGAGTAACGTGACTTAATAGTCTAATGATGTAGCACTGTCTTCTGTGGCTGCTGATAGAGGCTTAGCACGGCCATGATCAGCGGCTGCTCTCTCGCTGCAGCGTCCTTGTTGCGGGGAAGCCGGCGGTGGGTTGGGTGGGGCTCGCACGTGGGGGTGGGGAAGGGGCTCACAAAGATGTGGGGTGCACAGCCAGTCTCCCGGGTCCCAGCCCCTCCACCCTGAGATCTGGGGAGGGAGGGGGCCTCAGGACTGTGCTTCCCGGGCCCCGAGGAAGGGGTGGGACCCACCGGGACCCAGTGACCCTGCCCAGAGTCCACGGGGCCCAGCCCACCTCCCGGGACCTGGGAGCCCATCCCAGTTCCCAACCTTCTCCAGGGAGGAGCGGGGTTGGAGGCCCCACGTGTTCCTGGGCCCCCCGACCGAGTGGTGTCTGAGGTCACAGGACCCGGCTGATTGCAAGTCAGAGTTCGGCAGGCAGCCAGGGCTTGCTGAGGCAGCTGTTGTAAGATGTTCCTTTTTAACAGCACAGAGTAGCTGCCTGAAAACCAGTAAGTAATGCACAGGACTGAGTGGTCAAACCCTGACTTCGGGGCCTTCCCTGTTGCTAAGGACGCGTGCCTGGTACTTGGGCCTAAAAGTGCGTCCGCTTGATGGCATCTTCATCACAATCAGCTGACAGCGTGATTGGATTTCGGGGGAGGAGGCCCATCTTCCTCACACGCTCTGCTCTAACACGGGAGACAGCTCCTTTGTTGGCATTTTGGCAGATTAATCATCCTTCATACCTGGGAAGGCAGCCTACCCGCACTTCTTCGCATGCCCGGGCCTCTGCCCTCTGCACGCTGCTCTGCAAACGCCTCTGAGCAGTTCCCGGGGGAGGCGCAGTCCCAGGCTGCGAGGGAGGGAGGGAGAGAGGGAGGGAGGGAGGGAGGGAGGGAGGGAGGGAGGGAGCGCCTGCACTCCGCCCGGCTCCAGGACCCAGGCTGCCTGGCTGTGCAGGTGTCCCTTCAACAAAGGTCGCGTCATTAGCAAAGCCGAGCCGGCTCCTCACAGGCTGGCCTGGGGCCCGTGGCGCTGTGGGTTCCTTAGGAACGTTTCTCTCTCATCTAGGTTTCTCTCGCTCTTCCTCTCTCTAAAGCCAATAAAAAATGCTTAAAAACTTCCAGCTTTTCATTGTTATTGGATCCTAAATGTAGTATGCTTACCTGCGCCTGTAATTACTTTATCAACTCGGAAATCGGGGACTCGTTCCCATTACATCTTCCTGCTAGCACCGTGGGTGAGCATCACGGACGCTTGGGAGATATTTGTGGACGGTGATGACACTTGACATAGGAAGTAAGTGGCTTAGAAAAGCGACAGATCCCATCCTTCTTGTTCCTGGTTTCCGTGCCAGCCGGTGGAACGGTGTCCTGGCGCTTGAGAAATGCTACTTTGATGGGTTCTTGCTCGCCCCTGATTTAAGAGAGTGCAGCTAGAATGCCTAATCGCCGCCGGGGCAGTGCATTCAGTTGGAGGTTGGATATAATTCTTCAAGTCCCGTGCTCCTTCTTGTGCTGCTGTGTCATTACTGACAGCGAGGCTGCGGGCAGGTTTGGGTAGCAGGGAGTGCATGATGGACTTGATCCAGGGGGACCGGAGTCCTGAACACGGAGGGAAGAATTCTCGGGCAGCGGGCCACCGGCAGTTAGACGGGAGTGCCTGGCTCTGCAGGTGTCCACGAGAGAGACACAGGGTTGGAGGGCAGCCTTCAGGGGTTCTCTCCGGTGGGTGGAAGGGATCATTGTCTCTGTGAAGTGAGCTAACGTGTGTGTTTTTTCTTACAGAAAACCCGGCCATCTTCATGTGTAAATGTTGTAACCTTTTCTCACCAAGTCAGTCGGAGCTGCTCTCCCATGTGTCTGAGAAGCACACGGAAGAAGGGGTTAACGTTGATGAGATCATCATTCCCCTTCGGCCTCTGAGTACACCCGAACCCACCCACCCAAGCAAAGCCGGAGACGGTAAGGGGGCCGGGGTGCTGGGTGGGGGCGCCGCACCCACGGATGTGTGTGTCTGTGACGATAGTGCTGAGTTGCTCTCAAATCCTTTGATTCTGGGTTTCTGTCTGGTGTTTGGTTTTTGTCTGATGGGCACAGAAACGTGGAAAATCTAAATATCTAACCCAGAAGCCACAATAACTGTCTAGTTGTAGATCTGCTCAAATAAGATGGTGTTTGAATTCCCTGTGCCTGAGGTGCCTGGTCAGTAGATGGGTGAACGATTGAATGAATGAATGAATGAATGATTGAATGAATGAACGATTGAATGAACGAATGAGTGAGCGAATGAATTAATGACTGGATGGAGGTGGCACCATCCAGCAGATTAAAAAGCACGCGCTGTTGTCAGATAAGCTCTGGCACCCACGAGCTGCAGTCCCTGACGCTCCCCTCGGCCTCCCTTTGCTCACCTGGAAGGTGAGGGCAGGTTGGCCTGGCCCAGGCGGCTGCGAGGGTGACGCAGAGAACATAGCGCAGCTCCCGGATGGCGCCTGGCACCGAGAGGACATAAAGGGAAGCTGTTCTTGGAACATACATGATCCATAACATGCACGCTACATATTAAAAACAGATTCAAATTGCCAAAAGCTTTGATGCGCACAGACTCCTTCGTGGGCAGGGTCAGTATGGAGGTAAGGTACACCCGTGTGCCTGCCTGGACGTCCCCCCTGCGTGGCATCAGATGCAGCCGGTGGGTGAGTTAGAGAAAGCGTGCAGGCAGGCCGTGTAACCAGGTCCCCACAGACAAAGAGCCGACGCGGTACAGGAGGAGCAGCTGCAAACAGGAGTTGGCAAAAGGCCCCCACAAAACTATTTTTATGTGGGGGGACAGCGAACGGCCAGTCTCCCCTGCAGGAGCCCGGCGGGGCCGGGGCTCCCCTCCCAGGGTTCATGGCCACACTAATGAGCCGGTCGCCCTTTCCTGGGAATTATTCAGCCGCGTCTCCAATAAGCAGGCTGGCTTATTGATCATCTGTCTGTCTGACTCCGAGGCCGAGGAGAGACTCGGGCAGGAAGTGCTGTGGTTAACGAGTCCTCCGGACGTTCCGGGCTCAGAGCCGCGCACCCGATAGGGCGTTAAGTCGCCGAGACAATAGGAGCTGTTCTGGCCGCTGTCAGCGCGTCAGGTGAGCGCCGGGAGCCCAGCACTGACCAGTCACGGCACACGCGGAGGACAAGCAGCATTTCTCTCGCAGGCGCCGTTCCTCAGCCCCCTGGCCTGTGAGACCCGTCCTCGCCCCACCGAGAACGCAGCCGGGCGGTCACAATGCCGCCTCTCACCTGGTGTCCCCAGGTGATGCTCTCTGCTTTGGGGGGAGGGAAGGGGGGAGGTGACAGGGGTCTATGTTGGCCACCAAAAATCTACCAAATAATCCAATTACAAATACAGGCCAAGACCTGAACAGACGTTTTCCCAAAGATGATGTCCACATGGTGACAGGTACATGAAAGGCGCCCATTACTAATCATTAGGGCAGTGAGAACCAACGCTACCATGAGATAGCGCCTGGACCTGCTAGAACGGCCGTCGGCAGCAAGGCGAGCGATAAGGAGCTGGCGAGGGCGTGGAGAGGGGTCCCTGGTGCGCCGTGGAGGGAATGGACCTGGGGCAGCCGCTGTGGAGAAAACAGCGTGGAGGTTCCTGGAGAAGTGGTGTGGCAGTCCCCCTGCGGGGCATGTGTCCACAGGAAATGGAATCGGCCTCCCAAAGAGAGAACAGCCCTCCCGTGTCCACTGCGTGTGAGGCACAGTAGACGAGCTATGGAAACCGCCTAAGTGTCGATGGAGAGAGGAGTGGGTCTGGAAGATGTCACACACACACACACACACACACACACACACACACACGCACGCACACACACACACGCACACACACGTTATTCAGCCAAAAAACATAAGGAGATTCTTCCTTTTGCAACATGGACGAGCCTGGAGGACATTATGCCAAGCAGAATAAGCCCGACGCCGAGAGACAGACCCTGTGTGGTCTCACTTACACGTGGAACGTAAACTCGCAGAGTTCACGGAACCACAGAGCAGAACGTTGGTGGCCAGGGGCCGGGGGATGGGAGGTGCTGATCCAAGTGTACAGATTCCCAGCCCAGCTGGTGTGGCTCTGGCTGAGCATTGACCTGTGAACCAGGCGGTCACAGCTCAATCCCAGTCGGGGCACAGGCCGGGACTGTGGGCTTGGCCCCCAGTAGGGGGCGTGCAGGAGGCAGCCGATCAATGATTCTTTCTCATCATTGATGCTTCTATCTTTCTGTCCCTCTCCATTCCTCTCTGAAAAAAAAAAAAATATATATATATATATATGTGTGTGTGTGTGTGTGTGTGTGTGTGTGTGTGTATTAAAAAAAAAAAAAAGAACTTCAGTGTGTGCATACCTGCCTTGGGTTGAACATCTGTCAGCTCAGGAACACGCATCATCTCTTCTGTAAAATTCATATGGCAGATAGCAGTCTTCAAGATCCCCGTGGAAAGAACTTTGCGAAACCTGTTACAAAGCTGCTCATTCTCCTGGTATCCAGCTTTGCTGATTAAGATTTTCTTCCTGCTGAAATGTAATGTGAGTCAGAGGGAAAGTAATTTGAATTTTTCATTCCGTTTATAAATGAATAAGTGATAATAGGGCAGACGCATTTCACCTGGGATGCTGTGCGCACGTGTCCTGACTCCCCCCTTCCCTCCTCACTGATGTTGGTCAGAGATAGCCCCGTCCCCCGGCCTTGGTCCTGGACCCCACCTCCTCCTGGGGGCCCACCTCCCGCTTCTCTCCCACTGTGAGCCCTCAAGCCCAGGGCCTCCCTCTCGCCATCCTGCAGGCTCTGGCCCCTCGCTCTGCCTGGGGGCCTGGCAGGGTCTTTGCCCGGTTCCCCTGCCTGTTCCTAAGGCTCAGGCAGCTCGAGGCCGCCTCTGGGAACTCGTCCCTCGGCCTGGGGCAGGGGTAGGAGGTCTCTCTGGGCTCCTGCAGCCCCACCAACGCCCCAGCTCTGTCCTCCCGGATGCATTCCGTCCCTGTCCCGTTCTCCTGCTCCTCAGGGACGCCGGGGGAAGGCTGTTTCCGCTCTCTGGTCCCAGGTGTAATCCAATTCTCACCATTGAGCTGCTTCCATAAGTTATTTTCCTTATTACCGAATTTGCTTCTGACTTAATTCTCCTGGAATACATTTCCTGTGTGAACGAAGATGGGTGCTGTGTCACTTACTTTGAAAAAGTGTTTCTTGTGACTTTAATGGCTCAGACTCTTCAATGTGAGGAAACTTCTTCCACAGCCTTTTAGTCAGAACTCCCGTCCTCCTCCTCTTCCCTGTGCGGTCCATGAAATCGGAGGCTTGCGGAGGCTTAGTTCCCCTCCAGTGATTTCCATTCAGGTTTAACCTTCACAATGCATTTTAGCTTGAGAGACACTTAATTAAACCTCTAACTGAGCAGTAATTGATTTATCATTTTGGTCTCCCTTTACAACGCAAAGGTCCCTAAGTCCTCTGGTTTACTTTATAGCCTTTTCATCTGTTCAGGCTGCCGGAGAGCCTTCCTTCTCTCTCCCGCTTCCTAATCAAATCTGGCTTCGGTCCCAGAAAAAACGGCCTATCGGCCAAGCTCGTTCTCCCTCCTGTGCATAGGTGTGTGTGAGTGTAAGAGAGTGTGCGAGTGTGAGTGTGTGTACGGGTGGGTGTGAGTGTGTGTACGGGTGGGTGTGTGTGAGTGTGTATGTGTGAATGTGTGTGATTGTGTATATGGGTGAGTGTGTGTGATTGTGTATATGGGTGAGTGTGTGTGTGTGATTGTGTATATGGGTGGATGAGTGTGTATGATTGTGTATATGGGTGAGTGTGTGTGATTGTGTATATGGGTGAGTGTGTGTGATTGTGTATATGGGTGAGTGTGTGTGTGTGTATATGGGTGTGTGTGAGTGTGTATATGGGTGAGTGTGTGTGTGAGTGTGTATAGGGGTGAGTGTGTGAGTGTGTATAGGGGTGAGTGTGTATAGGGGTGAGTGTGTGTGATCGTGTATATGGGTGTGTGTGAGTGTATATGGGTGAGTGTGTGTGTGAGTGTGTATAGGGGTGAGTGCATGTGTGAATGTGTATATGAGTGTGTGTGAGTGTGTATAGGGGTGAGTGTGTGTGTGAGTGTGTATATGGGTGAGTGTGTGTGTGAGTGTGTATAGGGGTGAGTGTGTGTGAGTGTGTATAGGGGTGAGTGTGTGTGTGAGTGTGTATAGGGGTGAGTGTGTGTGTATATGGTTGAGTGTGTGTGATTGTGTATATGGGTGTGTGTGAGTGTGTATATGGGTGAGTGTGTGAGTGTGTATATGGGTGAGTGTGTGTGTGAGTGTGTATATGAGTGTGTGTGAGTGTGTATGTGGGTGAGTGTGTGTGATTGTGTATATGGGTGAGTGTGTGTGAGTGTGTATAGGGGTGAGTGTGTGTGTGATTGTGTATATGGGTGAGTGTGATTGTGTATATGGGTGAATATGTGTGTGTGATTGTGTATATGGGTGAGTGTGTGATTGTGTATATGGGTGAGTGTGTGTGAGTGTGTATATGGGTGAGTGTGTGTGTGAGTGTGTATATGGGTGAGTGTGTATATGGGTGAGTGTGTGTGTGAGTGTATATGAGTGTGTGTGTGAATGTGTATATGAGTGTGTGTGTGTGTATATGAGTGTGTGTGTGAGGGTGTATATGGGTGAGTGTGTGTGTGAATGTGTATATGAATGTGTGTGTGTATATGAGTGTGTGTGAGTGTGTATATGGGTGAGTGTGTGAGTGTGTATATGAGTGTGTGTGTGAGTGTGTATATGGGTGAGTGTGTGAGTGTGTATATGGGTGAGTGTGTGAGTGTGTATATGAGTGTGTGTGAGTGTGTATAGGGGTGAGTGTGTGTGTGAGTGTGTATATGAGTGCATGTGTGAGTGTGTATATGAGTGTGTGTGTGAGTGTGTATATGGGTGAGTGTGTGAGTGTGTATATGGGTGAGTGTGTGAGTGTGTATATGAGTGTGTGTGAGTGTGTATAGGGGTGAGTTGTGAGTGTGTATATGAGTGTGTGTGTGAGTGTGTATATGGGTGAGTGTGTGAGTGTGTATATGGGTGAGTGTGTGAGTGTGTATATGAGTGTGTGTGAGTGTGTATAGGGGTGAGTGTGTGTGTGTGTGTATATGAGTGCATGTGTGAGTGTGTATATGAGTGTGTGTGTGAGTGTGTATATGGGTGAGTGTGTGAGTGTGTATATGAGTGTGTGTGAGTGTGTATAGGGGTGAGTGTGTGAGTGTGTATATGAGTGCATGTGTGAGTGTGTATATGAGTGTGTGTGTGAGTGTGTATAGGGGTGAGTGTGTGTGTGAGTGTGTATAGGGGTGAGTGTGTGTGAGGGTGTATATGGGTGAGTGTGTGAGTGTGTATATGAGTGTGTGTGTGAGTGTGTATAGGGGTGAGTGTGTGTGAGTGTGTATATGGGTGAGTGTGTGAGTGAGTGTGTATAGGGGTGAGTGTGAGTGTGTATATGAGTGTGTGTGTGAGTGTGTATAGGGGTGAGTGTGTGTGTGAGTGTGTATAGGGGTGAGTGTGTGTGTGCACACATTTGTTTGTCCCGATGGAGGCTGGGCAGCTGGCTTGCTCCAGGAGGAATTCCTGTGGGTCTCCGGAGAGCCCTGTTTGCTCCTATCCATCTGTCCCTCTAACCATCTGAGCTTCAGTTCAGGGGCGGACACGCGGCGGCAGGGAGCCGGGTGGCCCCATCACCACTTCTGTGCAGAGCTCAGAGGTCAGGCGCTGCCGCCGTGCTCTGATAGTAGCTGACACAGACAGACCTGGCTTCCCGTCCTCGCTCTGCCAGTTACTAGCTCTGTGTCTCCGGCCAAATGCATTCATCTTCTGAAGCCTCAATGTCTTCCTGTGCAGAATGGGCACAGTGCTAATGCTTCCCTCGGGGGTTTGATGGACATTCAGGGCCAGCGACTCGTGTGGTGCCCGCGATGCACACGCCTCCTAACAACGACGTGCTGTGGCTTACACGCACGCCCGGGTCAGTGTGCCGAAACCCCGTGGAGCAGGCTGAGGGCAGCCTCGCCTCCCGGCCCCAGGAAGGGTGTCTGCGCAGCCCATAAACCTGCAAGGCTCACGGACCCTCGCTTCTGGGACATAGGCACCGTCTCCTGCTGCTTCGGCCGCCTGGAAGTCTCTGCCAGGGAGATGGGCTGTCAGGCCCGGCCCTGTTCATGGTCAGGGTTCTTCTAGATCCGCCAGTTGGTTTGAGCAGAGATGGAGCCGCAGGGGGACGGGCAGGCTGGCCCATCCATGGCCTGAGGCACCGCGGAGCCCTAGCTCTTGGTGTGTGACATGCTGTAAAAGGAGGAAATCGAGGCAAAGGGCCCCGATGTACGAGAACACCGAGGCACCCCGAGAGCCACCAGCGGCCTGGCTGGGTGGGGCCAGTTTCTCAGAGAGAAATACGAATGGCTGCGTCCGCCTGTGAACAGCGGCTCCTGAGGTGTCGCCTCCTGAGGGCTGGCCCAGCGTTTTGGTGGATTTCTCGTATTAACGGACTCTGTAACATGGAGTCGGTTGTGTCTGTTTTTCACGGTAGAAACCGAGGCTCGGGGGGACCTGAACCCAGGTCGGCGCCCCGCAGCCGTGTGCTCCGCACCCCGCATGCCAACCACATGGCCCTGCCCGGGGCCCTCAGCGGGAAATCAGCGGGAGTGAGGAAACCCAGATCCAGCGGCTGCTTCGGGGGTCGCTCAGCCTTGGGGACGCGGTTTCCGTTCGTGGGGTGAAAGTGACCTGGGCCGCGCCACCTCTTCAGGCTTCTCCGAGGACTTGAGCGACGTACACATGAAGGGCTCCTGCCGTGAGGTTTCTGAGGCTGTGGGGCTCTTGCCTTCCTCGCGCTCACCTCATCTTTGATTAAATAAAACCCGGTGGCGGGTCCCCTCGGGCTGGGGGTGTGGTCTCCACCCTGTGGCTGTGGGACGGGGTGGAGACGCACTCTGCTCGCCCCTTTCTTCCTGTTAGAAGCTCGGGCCATGGGAACGAATTATTGTCCAAATGTTAAAAAAACGATTAGAAGGTAATTCATTCTGGCGATACGGGCCATAGATGCCTCCTTCAGATGGGATGCCAGCCAGGCGGTGCCCAGGCGCTGCTTGGCCAAGTCACGTGACCCGGGACCACGCCACTCCACCGTCAGCACAGCACGATGCTCAGCCCTCTTTTTTTAAAATAAAGGTTTTTACTGATTTTAGCGAGAGAGAGGAAGAGGAAGAGAGAGAAATATCAATGAGAGAGAAACAAGGATGGGTTGCCTCCTGCACGCCCCCGAGTGGGGATCGAGTCCAAAAACCTGGCCTGTGCCCTGACCTGGAATCCGAGCCGGGGAGCCTCGGAGCCTGGGACACCACGCATCCACCTGAGCCCCACCAGCCAGGGCTCGCTCCCCTCCATCCCCACCTCCGTTCTGGAGGCGAAAGCCTTAGAAGCAAATGCCATTTCAGAAGAAATACAAGTTGTGAAATGACTTGAAACTTGCTCTGAAGCAGCTCTGACCCTGACATTTAAATCGCTAGGTTGCTGGGAACCTCGAGAAATATTAGGTCTTTAGTCCCCTGATTGGTGGTTTCAGATTATAATTATTTTTTCTCTTTTTGGATCAGAACAGTTTGGCTGTGATAATTACGAGGCCTCGAAATAATCGGACTAGCTGTGTAATGCGTTCAAGCATGAAAGGCTACGCCGCCTCCGAGAACCCTTGACTTAGTACAGAGGAATCCTCGGGGTTTCTGAGCCCGGATCTCAATGGGGATGGGGACCGGGGGCTGGGGGGTCCCCTCGTTACAGAAGCAGCCTGTGCAGAGGTCCTGCTAAAATGACTTCCAGGTCACAGCATGACACATTGACTATACAGGGTGGGTTTCCAGTTGTGAGTACGTGAAACAGTTTATTCTTCTTTTTACAAAGTGTTTTCGTTGATTTTTAGAGACAGAGGAAAGGAGAAGGATAGAGAGAGAGAAACATCCATGACGAGAGAGAGTCATCGATCGGCTGCCTCCTGCACGCCCCACACTGGGGATCAAGCTTGCAACCCAGGCGTGTGCCCTTGACTGGGAATGGAACCACTCAGGGCACATCTCTTGGTTCATAGATTGTCGCTCAACCACTGAGCCACACCGGCCGGGCAACACAGTTTATTCTTGTATTATTATTTATTATGTACTGTATTCTTTTCCATCCCAACAACTGTAACCTATTGGCCTACAGATGCAAAGACATTAGCACTAACGGTATTGTTTGCAGCCTCACGCTTTTCATTTCTAACAAGATGTGCCCCTGGACGGATTCCCACCTAGGATGTGCGTGTGTGCCCTGCTCAGTGCCCGTGTGACCGCATCGTGCCCTCTGCTTTCCCTGTAGAGCTGTCTGTCACGAAGAGGAAGAGGGGCAGGCCCAAGGGGTCCACGAAGAAGCCCAGCGCCGAGGAGGAGCTGGTGGGGAGCGTCGTGGGTCCGAGCGAGGCCCTTCCGCGGGCCCTGGAGGAGGGCAGCAGCCTGGCGCCCAGCTGCCTGGAGTGCCCCAAGTGCTCGCGCAAGTTCTCCAACCTGCGCCAGCTGAGGAAGCACATCTGCATCATCGTGCTGAGCCTGGGCGAGGCCGAGGGCGACGCAGGTAACTGCGGGGGGCGGGTCCTCTAAGAGCTCTGACCGCCCTTGTCAGCTTTCCCTGGTCCGTCGTTACTTGGAAAGAGCACCTATTTATACAACTCTCACCTCTGGGAAGGAGCTGATTTTTGTCACGATCGTGGGCGATGACGGAGCGAAAGCTTTGATTGAACGTGTTCTCGGGTGGTTGGTGCCCAGGGGTGACTCGGTAGGTGATCTGGGGGTGCAGAGGGTAAGACGGTCTCCACCCTTGGTGAGGTGAGGGAGATGCATATCTGGTCGGTAGATACAGGCAAAGGAGTGATCTTCATGCCTGCAGTTTGGTCGATAAATATTTCAAATCGTGGGGTCCGCAGAGAAAAGAGAGCAGCCTGGGTCAGAGTCTGAGAAACCCTTTCAAAGGAGAACTTCGTGCTTTGGAAAGAGCTCACAGGAAGCTGGGAGGACCGGAGAGAGGTCTCATGCACACGCCCCTCCCCCCCGGTGGCTGCATCTCACATCACCCAGGCGCAAAATCAGGGCGTGGCCAGGGAGGCGTGCAGCCGCCCCTGCAGGCAGGAGCCAGCAGGGTCCCGTCACCCCCAAAATCTCCCGGGGCTCCCGCTCATGGTCACCCCATCCCCACCCCCACGCCCAGCGGCCATCGATGGTCTCCAGTTCGGTAATTTTGCCATTTCAAGATCAGCTGAATCCCACAGCATGTGACCTTCTAAGATTGGCAGAGAAAACCCCCTTTTTCAGACCCAGTTTCAGGATTTTATAATGGAGGAAGTTGGGGTCCCCACAGACGATCGTCCAGAGCCACACTCATTTGAGGTGGGGTCAGGCATCCTCCCACGTCTCCCTCTCCTGCCCTGCGGCCAGCTGTGCCCTACCCACTGGTGTCTTAAAAGCAGGGCCCTTTCTGCTTCACGGATACAGATTGCATTCATCGTAGCGGCCCCCCCCTCCCCCCGTAAGAGGTAGAAAGTGCGCTCCGGTGGCTCTGATGTTTCCTGCGCCGTCATCAGTTAGGCCGTGCCTGGGGACCTGGCAGGCACGCCCTTCCTACTACGATGATCAGCTTCCTCTGGTAACCACCTGTCTAGAAACCGGCCTCCCTCGAGTGCCATTGATTTGAGTGACTAAATAGATGAGAACAAATACCGACTGGAAATGCAGAAGAAGCTCTGGGTGTTTCTCCCTCGCTGGCCGCTGCGACACCTCTAACATATGCAGGGATGACCTTATGCCCAGCTGCCCCGTGGCTGATGTCCACAGCGATTGCTCCTCGTTTGCCAAGCACAATATCACACTTAGGGAAATTCTCGCGTCATTGTTTTCATTGTGCTCTGTAGAGAGCAGCTTAGGGACATTTCACACATTCGGCCTTGACTCTTTAGCTTGTTAAAACAGTTAGAGGAATACCTTAATCAATAAGAAAAGAAAGAAAGAAAGAAAAACTGTTAGAGGAAAACAAAATAAACTTCTCCCCTGCTCTGAGCCAGGCAAGTTAAAATAACGCCTTTGATATGTGCTCAGCTTTTCCTTTATTCCTTCTTGGGGTAGGCACAGGAACCGGGAAAGCAGGTTTCTTTTGAGGCCATTCTGAGCAGCAGCTGGTGTGTTTGAAAAGCATTCTGTAGCCGCAGAAGCCGGTATGTGGGGCTTGGACAGGGACTCCTGACCCTTGCCAGCTTGTTGTGCCTGGGGTCACGCTGTGCAGAGTGGCAGAGGTGCGTCCTCTCGTTGAGTCCTCTTAAAGAAGAAGGCACTCAGGTGAAGACTTTACATGAGATGCACTTGCAGCCTTCATGATGATTCTCTTTTTAAAAATATGTTTTTGTTGATGTCAGAGAGGAAGGGAGAGGGAGAGAGAGATAGAAACATCTATATATGTAAAAGCCTAATCTGCAAAGTGTCCCCTCTGGAGTTTGACCAACGGGAGTTCGATCGCTCGCTATGACGTGCACTGACCACCAGGGGGCAATGTGTAACAAAGGAAGGGAGGCCCCGGCCTGCCGCTGGCAGCTGCTAGGGACCCTACCCCTGCATGAATTTCGTGCACTGGGCCTCTAGTCAATGACGAGAGAGAATCATTGACCAGCTGCCTCCTGCAAGCTCCTCACTGGGGATGGAGCCACAACCCAGGCATGTGCCCTGACCCAGAATCGAACTGGGACCTCCTGGTTCATAGGTCGACGCTCAAGCACTGAGCCACGCTGGCTGGGTGAGGGGACACCTTCTTGTCCAGGGTCTTGGAGGCCAGCCTGGGGCTGCATTGCTCAGTGACCACGGGCGGGAAGCTGCCCCGTGGGGCTGGGAGGCAGAGGGAGCGACCCCTTGCATTGGCTGTCCGAGGCTCAGTGGGCTGCCTGCCGTGTCCTGCATGGCGGGACCTGGTGGCAGGTGATGGAGCCTGAGACACAGCGGGCTTTTAAGGGACGGTTCTTCCCAAGACACGTGGCTGCTGTGGGCTCTAACCCCTGGTTTGGGAAGGAACGCTCTCTCCCGTGACAGCAGAGTGCTGAGAGTGCCGGGTGATGGCCCTGGCCCGCAGCCTTTAAAGCCGGGCTGGCGTGCCACTCCGCCTGGTGCTCCCGGGAGCCAGGAGCTGGCTCAGCAGATGCGAGGGAGGTCTCCGCAGCCGCAGGTCTTCGCTGCGTCCTCTCCCTCCTGCTCCTGGGCTTGCGCTGAGCGTCTGCCCTGCGAGGAGGACAGAGAGGGGAGCAGATGACAGATGTGAGAGGGCAGGGCTGGTCGGGGCCCATGTCTGCGGGGGAATCCAGGAGGGCTCCCGGCCTGGCATTGTGGAGGTGGTGAGGGGTGGGAGGCATTTTCCCCTCCTGTCAGTTCACCAGAAGCCTGCAGCTTGGGGCATGGGTGCCTGTGGGGAATGCCGGGGTTCTCTGCAGTCAGGATGCAGGGAGACAGGGTCACGTGGAAGACAGAGGCCGCGTGCCCGCCTCTGCTGGTTTCCTGGCCTCTCCGTGGGGACCGCAAGCAGGGGTGCACCTGCCTGTCCTCAGAGCGAGGGAGCGCAGGATGTGAGCAGGCCGCCGGAGCGGCGCGGTGCACGCCCCCAGGTCGGATGGAATGACTGTGGGCCAAGGTGTCTCTGAAACTGTCCCGTGAGCAGCGAGGGAGCGTTGGTGGGGAGCCCGGGTAGAGCCCTTGTCACTGCGCTCTGGCCGCTGTCCTGGGCCTCGCAGCGAGGAGGCTGATGGCACTCGGCTCCTGGCGCCCCGAGATTTAATTAGCTCTCGGCAGTTAGGACAGGCACTTTGGGACACGTGTAACCGCAGTGCTGGTGATACATAAACCTGTGGGCATCTCCACGTGATGGCCGCACAGTTAACTCTTCCTCTGCCCGCGGCCGCATCGGCCGCCTGTGTGCGTGTTCTGATGTTCATGTTCTGATGTGCGTGTTCTGATGTGCAAGGACTCTGGCGGGTAAAAACCTACACACCATCCCCCGCTGAGAGCGTGGGGTGGGAAACGGCGGCAGCCCTCCCTGCGGACTCCTCCGGGACCGGAGGGTGGTGAGCCGGGAGCAGGGAACTGAGGTCTGACTTGAGGTGTTAGTATCCGACAGGCCTTTTTCTTTGCAGGTTTTAGAAGGTCATCGGAGTTAAGGGTTTGTGCGTGTGCGTGTGTGTGTGTGTGTGTGTGTGTGTATGCGCCATGTGTGGTTAGGGCTGAGAAGATGGAGTGTTTTGAACCCTTGCGGTAGGTCACTCATTCATTGGTCAGAGGCAGGGGCTGAGCGTTGCTGTGTGTGTCCCCGGGGGCTGCTGGCTGTGAGGTCGGGGAGCAGAGGTGTGCCGTGAGGCTGCTCCGAGGTCAGAAGGTGACATGTGGAGGGGACCTGGCGAGCCCTGCTTTACGGGCTAATGATACGTAAACGTCCAGTCAGCTCACAAACATCCGGAAGACCGTTCTCACCAGGTCTGAATCGCCCCAGGCACCCGCTGGTGGGCAGGCGCCCAGAGCTGCCATTGTAGAGCCTGGGACTTAGTGTTTGTTTCGATCGATCTGCGCTAGGCAGGCCAGCGGCTGATTGCTTCCTGGCTGTCAATCGGGGTGATCTTCTCTTCTGCCCAGTGCTGTTCATCAGTGACTCAGAGTCCGGGGGGCTCACGGAAACCAGAGAGGGCCGTGCCAGCTTTGTCAGCGAGGCGTCCGGGGCCTGGGGTGGCCTGGGGTGGCCTGGGCAGCGGGACTTGAATGGGAGTGAAGAACCAGAGACGATGCCCGAGGTGACGCATGCTGTTTGCTCGTTAGGTAACGAGTCTGACCTTGAACTGGAAAAGAAGTTTAAGGAAGAAGATCGAGAAAAGGCCCCAAGGCGACCGCGGACGCAGAGGACCGAGAAGGTCCAGAAGGTCTCTTCGGGAAAGGAGGCTGCGCAGGGGCCCGGAGCAAAGAAGCCCATCGTCAGCGTGGTGTTAACCGCCCACGAAGCTATCCCAGGTGACCCACCCCATCCCAGGTGACCCACCCCATCCCAGGTGACCCGTCCCATCCCAGGTGACCCACCCCATCCCAGGTGACCCGTCCCATCCCAGGTGACCCGTCCCATCCCAGGTGACCCGTCCCATCCCAGGTGACCCGTCCCATCCCAGGTGACCCACCCCATCCCAGGTGACCCGCCCCATCCCAGGTGACCCACCCCATCCCAGGTGACCCGTCCCATCCCAGGTGACCCGTCCCATCCCAGGTGACCCACCCCATCCCAGGTGACCCACCCCATCCCAGGTGACCCACCCCGTCCCAGGTGACCCGTCCCATCCCAGGTGACCCATCCCATCCCAGGTGACCCATCCCATCCCAGGTGACCCGTCCCAGGTGACCCGTCCCATCCCAGGTGACCCGTCCCAGGTGACCCGTCCCATCCCAGGTGACCCGTCCCAGGTGACCCGTCCCATCCCAGGTGACCCGTCCCAGGTGACCCGTCCCATCCCAGGTGACCCATCCCATCCCAGGTGACCCGTCCCATCCCAGGTGACCCATCCCATCCCAGGTGACCCGTCCCATCCCAGGTGACCCGTCCCAGGTGACCCATCCCAGGGGACCTACCCCAAGTGACCACGATGGTTGGGGAGTGACAACACAAGAGTCTCTGGGCGAGGCTGTGCCTGGGATCCTGGGCAGCTTGCTCCTGTCCGGCTCGCATTTAATCACCCATGAATCAGGGACGCGGCAGAGTGTCACTGCCAGGGCTGCTGTGGGGCAGGTAGAGAGGAAAGGTGCCAGGGCTGCTGCTGTGGCCACTGGCTGCAGCCACCCCTCCCTCTCCTTCCCTCTTCTTCCTTCCCTCTTCTTCCTCCCCTCCCCTCCCATTCCTTCCCTTCCCCTCCCTTCCCTTCCTTTCTCTCCCCTCCCCTCCCCTCCCATTCCTTCCCTTCCCTCCCTTCCCCTTCCATTCCTTCCCTTCCCCTCCCTTCCCTTCTCTCCCCTCCCCTCTCCTCCCATTCCTTCCCTACCCCTCCCTTCCCTTCCCTCCACTCTCCTCCCCTCCCCTCCCTCCCTTCCCTTCCCCAACAGGAGCAGGCTTCTCTTCTTTGCTGTGACCCACCCTCTCCTGGACGCCCTCCCCTCACCCCTGAGTGCTCGGTTCCCTCCGCCTGAGTCCCTTGTGCGTTTTAGCGGGCTCATCAAGTGCTTACAGTACTGGGCACTTCTGTCTCCTCTCCGTTCACAGAAAGTAGCAAGTGGACATACTTTACTACTTTCTCAGAAAAGGTCTCTTCCAGGAAGGGTTAGACTAAAAGCAGCTTGTGATCATAGATTCCAAAGTAAAATAATGGTGTATTTTTTCCATTTGGAGTGATTGGTGTCAAATAAAAATTAAGTTTAGGATTTTAAGAACAGCTGCAGCCTTTTACGCATCTATTTTCAGGGCTGACAGTGACTCATTATTTAACGTCAAAGTGCTGAATAAATGCCTCTTAATACCTCAGTGCCGAGTACAGGGGACAAGTAGAGGATGATCCTGATAAAGTTGGCGACTGGAACTTTCTGGAAAGCCACTTAACCTGCCCCCCTGCCCCCCCGACAAAGCAGTGTGGGTCTGGGAACAAAGTCCCAGCACAGAGGCGCGTGCCCCCGCTGCCTCTGGAGGAAGTCTCCACAATAACATCTGAGAAGCTGACGGTAGTGCTCTGAGATTTCTGTGAGTGAGTGAAAGGGATGATTAATCTCCTTCGCTATCGCAGAAACGGGGCAGACCGGAGCTTTCCTTTACTGCACTTGATACATGCATGTGGCATGTATGCACATGCATGTACATGCGTACAAAGTGTCTGCTGCTCTCAAAGGCCTTTGGCCATTTCCTATGTAGAATTGCAGGGCAGCGACCTTTGCGTGATTCCTGGGCGGAAGCAGAGGCCCCGAGTTGGGGGAAGGTCCTATGGGGATGGACCCCAGGCTGACCAGCTGATCCCCCTGCTGACACTGTCCCGATGCCAGTTTACTTTCACGCAGCGTCCCACACGTGATTTCATGTAACACGCTGCGGGTAAACATACGCATGTATCTATCGATGTGTTTGTGTTTTTAGTTAATAGATCAAGTGAAAATGGACCTCAGGACGCTTTGATAGGCTATTAGAAAATGTGCCACCCCCCAACACACGTGCACGTTACATGTATGAACTGAAGGGAAACGGATGCAGGGTACAGGGCAGTAAGGAGCCCTACTCCCCAGGCTCTGCTCCTGCACGGGGCCCGGGCGGGGCCACTCGCTGCACCTCTTTACCACGCGGTGCCTTTGCCTCCACCTCAGGTGCCACCAAGATTATTCCCGTGGAGGCGGGGCCCCCAGAGACAGGAGCCTCGAACCCCGAGGCCACCTCCACGGACCTGGCACCGCGGAGAGGGTACCAGGAGTACGCCATCCAGCAGACGCCGTACGAGCAGCCCATGAAGTCGAGCAGGTACCGCGCCAGTTGTGTGACTCCGTGAGGCGGGGCGCCCGTGTCCCCACGGAGGGCGGGAGCCGGCACGTTTGGTTGGCCGGGCCCTGCTTTGTCCCTCCGGCCGCGAGTTTGACCTGCTTGGAGTGGAACACTGAACAGCTGCCCCCTGCACGCGCCCTGCCGGGGATCGATCCCACAACCCGAGCACATGCCCCAACCAGCAACCTCCTGGGCATGGAATGACGCCTAACCAACTGAGCCACACCAGCCAGGCAAAGACATTGGTTTCTTTTTAAAAAAATATATTTTTATTGGTATCAGAGAGGAAGAGAGAGGGAAAAACATCAACGATGAGAGAGAATCATTGATTGGCTGCCTCCTACACGTCCCCCACTGGGGATCAAGCCTGCAACCCAGGCTTGTGCCCTTGACCGGAATGGAACCTGGAACCCTTCAGTTTGCAGGCCGACGCTCCATCCACGGAGCCAGACCGGCAGGGCAAGGCCATTGGCTTCTTGACTTAACTGAAGAATCAAGCCCGCTGCGTGGCCACTCTGCAGCCCAGGGAGGGAGTGTGTGGTCTGCACAGGCCCCCGGCCCGTCGGCCGTGCGTGGACCTGAGGGGCAGCTGAGCTCTGCCGAGGTTTCCCCCGGGGGCCCCTCTGTGTCTGGGAGAGGGAAGGAGGCCTTCTTGCAGGGAGGACAAGCGTTAGTGCCACTTCGACCTGGACGGCTCTGGACTCTTCTACTCGAGGCCAGAGCAGCAGAGTGAACACCTGTGGCTGTCAGGGTCAGGGGGGTGAAGGTCTGCGGCTGCCGATGCAGCTCTCGCTCTCCTGTGACTCGAGGCAGGGGTCTCGCCCCCGAGCCCGCGGCACTAGCCGTCAGCGTGTCCAGGGGAGCCTGGCTCAGTGCAGCGGGGGGGGGGGGGGGGGGGAGTGGGTGATGAAATACGCGGCGTGTCTGGCGCATGCGGTGCCCTGGCTGCACCGGAACATGCTGCCGTGGCCGCCGCGCTCCTCTCCAGCCCCCGCCCACCCTCCTGCGGAGTGGACAACGCCCATTCCTTTGGCAAAACTGTAATGGAATTAAATGTGAAGACCATTCAGGTCTCAACACGGGGTGATTTGTAGGCCCGAGCTAATTACCTTCATTGTATTTCAAGGTCTGTCGTGAGGGGTTCAACTGAATGCTGGTTCAATTACAGGGAGATACATTCAGTACCTCACTAACAGACTGAGGCTGTGTTTCTATTGTCACGCGTGATTATAGTTGGGAAAGGCTTTTGTATGACGATTTTGCTTTATAAAATACAGAAACTTTTAGGGAACAGCAATATGTCCTAATATTAGGTTGTATCAGTTAGGTTCTCATACAAATAGGGCACAGATTTATTATACAGAAAGTTTTGGAAGTCCAGAAAAGTGTTTAAAAGAATCATTTGTGATCTCACTGCCTAAGATAAGCACTGGTAACGTTTTTAATGTATTTCCTTCCAGCCCTCCGTATGTTTCATTATTACTTTTAAAATAACAACATTTATTGGTGTCACTTACAGGCCATATGTTTCCTAACACTGAGGTTCTATTTTATGAGGAACTTTGTATCTTGCCTTTTAATTTTTTATTTACTTTTTGCTTTTGAGAAAGAGAGAGAGGAAGGGAGCGGGAGAGAGAGAGAACCATGGATGTGAGAGTGACACGTTGATGGTCTGCCTCCTGCACGCCCCCCATGGGGGATTGAGCCCACAGCCCAGGCATATGCCCTGATCAGGCATCGGTCCAGTGACCAGTTAGCTCTTGCGTTACAGAAGGAAACTCGGTGGCGCGTTCACTCAGTTAACGCCACGATTCCAGGATCCCTGCCTTCGGAGCTCTCTGCACCAATTCAAACGTCGCCTCCTGGATGCCTCTGTCATTTGAGAAAGGGCCAAATGAGGTCGCTTACGTTAGCCCCGGGGGCAGGCGGGCCAGCGGCGTTCCCATTTGAGTGTTTTCATTACACCCGTGAGTTGTGTCCTCCGGCGGCTGTGGGCTGCATCCATTTATATGTGTTTAATTTAAGGACGAGGCAACCTGTGTGGGTCACACTCAGCTGGCCACGGTGCATGCAGTGAGCGGCACGTTCCTCTTCCTCCTCCCGCCTTCCGCCTCCTTGTTCTGGGCCTGGACGCAGACCTCTCCGCTCCAGCACCTTCCCACCCACCCTCACCTGGGTTAGCTGTATCTCTCTCTCTCCACCTGCTCACATCGCCATCAGCACACGCACTGAGGCCCAACAGAGTGCTGACTGTCCTTCCCTCCCGCCCCCCCAACCCCCAACAGTGAGCCCCTAGGAGCAGCGCCCCCCTTCCCGCTCCTCCGGTCCTGCTGGCTGATGAGTGTGTGCGTGCGTGCATCACACATCCACGCTCAATCCCACGTGGTTCCCCTCTGAGCCCTCGCTGTCAGGTTCAGGAGAGTCAGAGGCCCCGGCGGTAACGGTGCTGTGTCTGTCCGCAGGCTCGGGCCCACGCAGCTCAAGATCTTCACCTGCGAGTACTGCAACAAGGTGTTCAAGTTCAAGCACTCGCTGCAGGCCCACCTGCGCATCCACACCAACGAGAAGCCCTACACCTGCGCGCACTGCAGCTACGCCAGCGCCATCAAGGCCAACCTCAACGTGCACCTGCGCAAGCACACGGGCGAGAAGTTCTCCTGCGACTGCTGCGCCTTCACCTGCCTGAGCAAGGGCCACCTCAAGGTGCACGTGGAGCGGGTGCACAAGAAGGTCAAGCAGCACTGCCGCTTCTGCAAGAAGAAGTACTCGGACGTCAAGAACCTCATCAAGCACGTGCGCGACGCCCACGACCCGCAGGACCCGCAGGTGCGCGAGGCCCTGGACGGGCTCCGCCTGCTGACCCGGGAGGGCAAGCGGCAGCTGCTCTACGACTGCCACGTCTGCGAGCGCAAGTTCAAGAACGAGCTGGACCGCGACCGCCACATGCTGGTGCACGGGGACCAGTGGCCCTTCGCCTGCGAGCTCTGCGGCCACGGGGCCACCAAGTACCAGGCGCTGGAGCTGCACGTGCGGAAGCACCCCTTCGTCTACGTGTGCGCCCTCTGCCTCAAGAAGTTCGTCAGCTCCATCCGCCTGCGCGCCCACATCCGGGAGGCGCACGGGGCCGCCCCCGAGGCCGCGGTCTTCACCAGCTCCATCAACCAGAGCTTCTGCCTGCTGGAGCCCGGCGGGGACATCCAGCCGGAGGCGCTGGGCGGCCGGCCGCCACTCGCCGAGGAGGGCTTTGCCTTCCAGGGGGCCAGTGCCCCCAAGGAGGATGCGGAGCCCCAGCCGGGGCGGAGGGAGCCAGAGGCCCCGCTGCAGGTGCCTGCGCCGCCCGGGGAATTAGTGCCCGCCCCCCAGGCCGGAAGCACTGCCCTGCCCCACTGTGAGCTGGGGGCCGCGGGGGTCTCCTCCGGCCTCCCCTCGCAAGGGGCGGTGTCGGATGAGTTGTTGAAAAGCGGTACCTCCTCTGCCGAGGCTCACCCTGCTCCTGGAAGGACCCTGCACCCCCAGCCCGGAGGCTCCGCCCAGTCTCAGGGCGCAGAAGTCACCCCCCTGCTGCCCAAGGCCAGAAGCCCTGCCGCCAACCAGGACACCCAGGGCGCCGAGACCCCCCGGCCCCACGGGCCAGACCCCAACAGGTGTCTCGGGTCAGACCCAGCGGAGGCCGCGGACCTTCCTCTGGTCACCGGTGAGGAGGCCGAGGCCCTGCGCCCGCCTGACTTGTGCGGCCCCGGCCCCGAGCGCCGGGCGAACATGAACGCGTTCCTGCGGATCCTGGACGGCCTGGCCAAGAGGCGGATGGACCCCGGCCTGTGCGAGAGGATCCGGAAGGTGTACGGGGACCTGGAGTGTGAATACTGCGGTAAGAGAGGCGGCGGGGCGCTGGGGGCCTCCCGCCACCCTCCCACCTCGCTCGGGTCACCTCGTGCGCGCTGTGAGCCCACGTCTCTCCCGAGAGCTGACCCTCCTTTCCAGAGCGATGGTGGCCCCGGTGGTGAGGTCCTTGCGGAGGCGGCAGGAGGCGGCCAGGTGGACGGGACAGCGAAGTGTGGGCTCAGGCGCACGCAGAAGCCCTGCCCGCCTCTGCCAGGGTGTTACCCAAGGAGAGCTTTGTGCTGGCACGGGCCGCGGGTCACGTAGGGCTTTACGTGTGGCCGAGGTCCAGAGGAGCAGAGAGGGCACAGACGTGGCTGCAGCACTGTGCAGGGAGGCCCCGGATAGAACCTTCCAGGCACAGAGCAGGCTCGGCCTCGGCCCGAGAGCTGGCAGGGCAGGAGCGGGAGGTCCAGCTCTGGACTGGGGACCCCGGAGTCCCTGGCGTTCAGAGACTCTTCGAGATATGCGTGTGCATGGTAGTGGTTGGCACCTAATGGTCCTCCCCCCTGGCTCTGACCTCAGGCAAGAAACGTAGCACCTTGAATGTCTGCAGGCGCCCACGTTTGAAAGTAAATTCCAGACAGAAAGGTGGCGGAAAGTGTGAAGGGTCACCCGGACTGGCGGAGACGCAGATAAATATAGTAGTTACTAAATGGTAGTAATTTGAAAAAAAAAAATCAAGTTCAGTATAAAAGAAACTTCCTTGTTCTCACGTGAACATGTTTTTTTAGGCAAACTTTTTTGGTACCAAGTGCACTTTGACATGCATGTCCGCACCCACACCCGGGAACATCTGTATTATTGCTCCCAGTGTCATTATTCCTCCATCACCAAAAACTGCCTTAAACGCCATGTCATTCAGAAACACAGTAACATCCTGCTGAAGTGCCCCACTGATGGCTGTGACTACTCGACTCCAGATAAATATAAGCTGCAGGCCCACCTTAAAGTGCACACAGAGCTGGTAAGTAGAAGCGGGGGGCAGCCCGTCTCCCCTGGGTGCTCATGGCTTGCTCACCTTCATGCCTATGGAGATGTCCCCGCTTCGTGTCCATGCAGTGTGTCAGCGTCCACCCTGAACCCAGAGAGCCTTCTCACCGCGCAGGCTCTCCGCCTCCCCAGAGCCTTCATAGGAGAGCCTCCAGTTGGATGAAAGGAAAAAAAAAAAAAGATTAGAGGGAGTAAACTTGCTTTCTGTGCAAAATGGTCAGCACGGGAGAGAGTCTGCAGAAGGGAGCTCTGCAGAACAGAAGTAGACAGGTCCCTCAGCGATGTGTTAGGAACACTAATAACGGGTAACTAGTCCCCAGAGCTGCCACCAGGAGTTGGGGAGGGATCCAATTCGATGACGCCTGCCCAGTGATGATAAGGCGTTGGTTCACAGCAAGAGCACAGTAAACCGCCAAAACCGGTTTGGCTCAGTGGATAGAGCGTCGGCCTGCGGACTGGGAGGTCCCGGGTTCGATTCCGGTCAAGGGCATGTAACTTGGTTGCGGGCACATCCCCAGTAGGAGGTGTGCAGGAGGCTGCTGATCGATGTTTCTCTCTCATCGATGTTTCTGACTATCTATCCCTCTTCCTCTCTGTAAAAAATCAATAAAATATATTTAAAAAGAAAAAAAAAAAAAAGAGCACAGTAAACCGTGACAACCACATATTGTCTAACGATTGTGTAATTTGTAAGAAATCGAGAATATCAGTGAAGCAACTTTATTTTATTTTTTAACATTTTCTTCTTGATTTCAGAGAGAAAGGAAGAGGGAGAGAGAGAAACATCAATGATGAGAGAGAATCATTGTTTGGCTGCCTCCTGCACGCCCCACACTGGGGATGGAGCCATCACCCGGGCATGTGCCTGACCAGGAATCGGACCGTGACCTCCTGGTTCATAGGCCAACGCTCGACCACTGAGCCACGCCGGCCGGGCAAGCGATTTTATTTTAGAAAAGTGATGTGTTTACTCAAGGTGCGGGTCATGTTCACGGTGGTAAACGGTTTACTTGTGTGGTGGGGGTGGTGTAACAGCGCACGGCTGTTGATTTTTGCGACTGCTCATCCAGCCGGAGAGGCTGACGGTGGGAGTGATGTGAGACGGGTGTCGGGCACCGCGGGCCCGGGTGGGGCCCGTTCCCATGGCAGCTTTCTATGCCGCAAGCGGCACAAAGCGGGGCTTCGGAGACTGGATGTCGTGCCACCATTTCCTGGCACCAAGATCGGTAACACTGCGTGTTGTCACTAAGGGCGAAGTCAGGGTTTCCCAGGTTTTGTGGGGAGGGGAGAGTATGCCCTTTGGGGTTAGAAACCTGGGTTCGAATCCTGTCTCCAGCACCGCACCGGCTGTGTGACCTTGGGTGAGTCACTTATCCTTTCTGAGTGGCCTTCTGTATGACATATGTATTAATAAAGTACATATCTGTCTTATGCACGCACATACACAGCTATATACGCACACATATACATGTGTATACACACACGTATTTTTTAAATGATTTTTTTCACTTCCAGTTGACATTTAATATTATATTAAAATATACAGCATAGTGGTTAGACATTTATATAATTTATGAAGTGATCCCTCAGTAAGTCTAATATACACATGTACACATCCATTAAACACAACTGCAAGCAGCACACACATGTACACACATGCACACGTGTGTTTGTGTGTGTATATGGATGCCTAGAGTCAGTGGGAGGTGAGAATGGAATGCTCGAGATGAGGAACTCGGCTCAGTGCTGGTGTGGCTGGCTGTGTGGCAGCGCTGGCCTGACGCCTGGTTCTCCCTGCTCACGGTCCTGGGTCTCCCTGCTCACGGTCCTGGTTCTCCCTCCTCACGGTCCTGGGTCTCCCTGCTCACGGTCCTGGGTCTCCCTGCTCACGGTCCTGGGTCTCCCTGCTCACAGTCCTGGGTCTCCCTGCTCACGGTCCTGCTTCCTTGCAGAATGGCTGACAGGTTGGCGTTGCTTCCAGGTTCTCTAAGGGCCGGGAAACCGGGTGTCAGGAGTCATTATTGTGACTTCGCCAGAAATGCCTGTGAAGTCAGGAGGGAGGGAGGCCGACACTGAGCAGGATTCTCAGGGAGCCGTGGGGTGTCGCCGTTCATCCCAGGAACCAGACTGCTGCCCCACTCAGCCCCAGGACGACTTACAGGACCGTGCCTCAGTTTACCCATCCTCGGGGGGACGGAGTGAGGAAGGGTAGGCAGATGCCCGCACAGCCCCGGCGTGGAGCGGCATCACAGGCCGGCGCCGGCCCCACTCCCCTTCCTGTTCCTTTGTTCATTTCGGAACGTGGTGCTCCGGGTGCAGGGGTCTTCAGACACGGACTTGGGCCTGATGAGATGAAGCTGGAGGAGAGGCTTACAGCCTGGGCCTGTTTTACATGCCCAGTGCATGTGTCGGAGGGACTCGGGGTCCCCCCAGCTATGCTCTAGCCCCTGGATGGGGTAATTGCCTCCCAGGCACATCCAAGGGGTCACAGGCAACAGGGGGTGTCAGGGACCTGCTCTCAGCCCTCCAGCCCCGACGCATGTGCTTTCGATTTTCTTGATAACTGGCATTTAAGAAGCGCCTCTTGTCCCCTTCCTGTGGTTGTGAATCTCCTCCCAAGGGGCCCCTCTCGGTATGGGCACTCGGAGGCGTGGGGTGACTGCGCTGCCCCCTTCCTCCGAGGTGCACGGGTGAGCTTCGTGATGGAATGTGGAGGTGCAGATAGATGCCAGGGTGGGGCTGGCTGGGTGGGGAGGGGGTGCTGTCCTAAGCGGGGTGAGTCCTCGCGTCAGCCTGGGGCGTGGTTCTCACTGTGACCCTCGGAGCTGAGGCCAGGCGTGTGGAAAGCCCGCTGGACCCTCCCCTTCGATGCAGGACTGGCCTGTTTTCAACACCGATGCCCATGCAGTGCCAAGTCAGGACATCGAAAAGGAGCCCTGCCCCCACACGGACCTGTACCCCGGTCTGTTCCCGTTGTGCTAGGGCTCCGGGTGCTTGGTTTCGTTCCCGGGGGACTCAGCTGTTTCTCAGCTCAGGGTCCACCGAAGGATGGAAGGCGTGGCACCCCGCCCTCCCATTAGCAACTAGCCGGTGTGACGTACCGTCAGGGCTGCCTTGGAATCAGGAGATGTGGAGGCCTGGTCAGGGTCATGGTCGGGGACACGTCTGGACCCCTGTGCAAACATGAGGAAGGGGAGTCTTGAGGGAAGATGCTATTTGTACGGCGAGAGGGGCTTGGGGTTCTGGCAGGCTGGAGTCAGACCCCGCGTCCACGTCTGGGATCTAGGGTGACTGTTTAGCCTCCTGGAGCCTCACTTTTCTCATCTGTGAAATGGACATGACGCCTCTGTCCTATTTGCGGGGCGGGGAGGGTTAAGTTAGGAAACGTGTAGAATAACCAGGTCAGCGTGTTCTGGCCTGGGCCCCGATCCATTATGGGGCCGCTCACTGAATTCGGTGGACCTCGGCTACTCTACCTTAAAAAGGAAAGGGAATAGAACAAACCAGAAATTGTCAGCATTACCCACCCTCACCAAGGTAAGTGTTATTTTTGAGACCTTTGTTTCCGTATGTTTACGTGTCCGTATATGTACATGTATGTGCGGGGTGGCGAAGTGACATGTTTGTGAGTCCCTCACCTGTAAGTGCATTGGTTACTTGGCTATGAAGGTGAACTAGTGTAAAAAACCTTACCAGTGGTGTGTGCCCACAGGGCACCGGAGAGGGAAAGGGGGCTGCCCAGTGCCCTCTGGGAGCGGTGGCCTCCTTTCTTTAAGTGGAGGAGAAGGTTCCGGAACCTAAACGACGGGACACACGGTTCCTCTCCCGGGGCTGCGGGCCTGTGGGCCTTCCTTACCTGGTCGCAGGCCAGTTTGTTCCTGTGTCGCCCGTGGGCGTGTGCCCACAGAACCGGGGACCTTGGGCCACCAGAGTGTCCCCTGCACAGAGCAGCTTCCTGGCAGCGGCCCGGGCCCGAACCACAAGGGCGCGGCCTGGCAAAGCAGAGCCGCTTCCAGAGAGGGGAGACCCTGGAGCTGAAACCCCGAAGGGAGCCCCATTCTGGCTCCTTCCTAAGTGTCCAGCCCGAGCGGCAGCTGCCCGTCTCCTCCATCCCTGCGCGTGTCCCGCCGTGATGACCGGCCCGGGTGTTGCTGTTCCTTGCCGGTGGCTCAGCGTCTCCCGCCTTTGTCCTCGGGGCGAAGCCGGGCACAGAGCCACCGGGAGGGCTGAGCCCACCCTAGGTTTTTAAGTGAATCGCACATAGTTTATAGGTGTACTTAGGCCAGTTAACACATCCTGTGGCCCAGGGGTGTAGACAAGGCGAGGTTTGCCCAGGGAGAGCGGGGCTCCGAGCATCGGCCCGGGGGCTGCACCGCATGCCGTGGCCGTGGCTGTGGCCTCCAGCTGCCGCCTCCCTCCTCTCAGAGTCTGTGCTGCTCTGAAGGTCATTTCCCTGGGAACACACAGCTCCAGGGCTGGGCTCCGTTCCCGCCACCACGGCGTGTGGCTCGCACACGCTGCCTCTGCCAGGAACGCTTTGAACCACCGCGCTTTTTAAGTTTGCTTTGTCAGTCCGGGTTTTCATCTCCGGTGCGGAGCGGAGGTTTTGAAAAAGACATAAATGAGTTCTAAGAGGCACCCTTCCCCACCGCCCCATGTCCTTCCGCCAGTCTTCAAAGGCATCGAGAAATGAGGGGCCCTGATAAGCTCTAAGATAAATTGCTTTCAGACGATCGGAGATTAAAAGGAAAAAAAAAATCAAATACCAAGGACTCTGGGGGGATCACCGCCGACTCCTTCAAAGCTTCTGAGAGCCTCCGTCAGCTCAGGACGTGGGCGTGACAGGTCTCCTCCGGTTGGGCGCATCCTTCAGATGTCACGGTGACATTGTGTGCGCTCCTGTGTGCAGTGCGGGAGGCCGAGGTGACCTGGGCGGGTGGGGAGGAGGAGGACAGTGACAGGAGCACGCTGAGAAGCCGTGAGCCGTGATGCAGTCGGGGCGAAGTCCTGGGCGCTGGCTGGGCCTGGCGCTGGCTGCCTGCACCCCGGACATCTGGCCTGGCGGGCAGTGCTTGGAACCCGGAGGTGTGAAATGCATCCACACCAGTTGGCTGTTCAGAGGGACTTTGTTTTTTGTTTTATTTTTTTCATGTTTTATTTTTATTTTTGTTAATCCTCACCCGAGGATATTTTTCCATTGATTTTTTTAGAGAGAGCGGAAGGGAGAGGGAGAAACAGAGACGTCAGTGTGACAGAGACACATCAGTTGGTTGCCTCCTGCACGCACCCCAGCCAGGGCCGCTGGGGAACCTGCAACCAAGGCACGGGCCCTTGACCGGAATCGAACCCGGGACTCTTCAGTTTGCGGGCCGATGCTGTGGCCACTGAGCCAAACTGGCCAAAGCTGTTGTTGTTTTTAAATACAAAGTACCCTTTCCTTAAGTGTGCTCTGAGGAGCACCAGCCTCCTGGGACGTCCTGCGAGTCCACCAGGCAGTCTGGAGGTGCGCTCAGCTCGTTCAGACCCCCCCAGGGGGTCCCCAGGGCCCCGAGGGTCTGTGCTCTGAGGCTGAGCTGCGGGAATACAGCCACGCCCCCCGCAGCAGCGTTGGCCACGTTCATCCAGCACTCGCTGTGCTGAGCACCGTGTGTGCCTTCTGGACACGCTTTATTTTCTAGAGCAGCTTTCGGTTCAAAATGAGCAGAACGTACACATTCCCCGTGTGCCCCGCCCCCACACGCCCTGCCCACCCGGGACGAGCCCCACTTGGTCCGCAGTGTGGGTTCCTTCATGCACCGTTGGGTTTGGGGTGCGCACCTCCTGTTGAGGTTTGCATCCGTGTTCATGGGCGACACCGGCCTGTGGTTTTCTCTTCCTGTAACGTCTTTGGTTCGGCGTGAGGGTTGGCCGGTGAGGCGGCGGCCGTGCCCGGGACGGGCCTCACCGCAGCCCGGGCGGGAGGCGGCTCTGGGCAGGCGGAGCCCAGCTGGGCATCCGCACACTCAGTTCCGCCACCGGCTCCTCCCGGGAGCCCTTGGCCTCAGTCCCTTCATCTGTAACAGGAGCACAATAAGGGCCGTCCATGGAGAGCCTCCTAAACTCTCCTCTGACCCCCGTGCGCGCCGTGCCCGGAGCGCTGGGGACGCGCTGAGCGCTGGGGACGCGCTGTGCGCTGGCCTGTGTGGAGACTCGAGGCCGAGCCCTGCCCTGCCGCCTGGCCGCCTCGGCAGGACGGCCACCTCTCCCTGAGCCCATCCCTCCCTCTGCCACGGGGTGGCCGCGTTCCCCTGCCCCTGCGGAGCTGGCCAGCTGTGCGGGCAGATGTGGGGCAGGCGCAGGCCGTGCGGGGCAGGGGCGGGCCGCACGCGCGTTCCTAGACAGGTGTACCGCGCATCCAGCTGCCATGGTGGTGGCGGCGGTGGTGGGGCGGTGACCTTCCCTCAGAGCCCGGGTGAAACCAGACAGTCATTGATTGCGCTCTCTTTCTGTTAAGGACAAACGGAGTTACTCATGTCCTGTGTGTGAGAAGTCTTTTTCAGAAGATCGGTTGATAAAGTCGCACATCAAGACGAACCACCCTGGTAAGGCGATGCAGCTTGGAGTGGGAGATGGATTTGAAAACGCTCACACTCGTTTCAGAACAGCGATACCCATCAGCTAGCAAGGAGGGAGGACGGAGGAGTGAGCGAGGGAAACGGTCCTCCTTACTTAGAGCGGGAGCGTCTAGCATTATTGGCCTCATGTATCCTCTTCTCTCCCCGCGGTCACACGAGTCCCCTCCGCCTCCCTAACATGAACTTCGAATGGCTTGACGTGGGTCACCTCGGGCGCATCTGAGAAGCGGCCACCCCGGAGCCCAGGCCTGCCCAGCGTGGTGGTCTGTGAGGGTGCGGGCTTCCTCCCAGGCCAGGCGCCTCCGTGAGTTGGAGTGACCGTCACTTTTGGTCAGTTCCACGCCACTCAGATGCGGGAAGGTGAGGCCTGGGCCTTCGTATCTTGTCGCTTCCATCCTCACCGCCTGGGATCCATCTCCATTCTGTCCGATTCATTCCTGTTTATTTTTTAAATTTTTTAAAAAATATGTTTTTATTTATAATAGAGAGAGAGGAAGGGAGAGGGATAGAGAGAGAGACATCATCGGTTGGCTGCCTCCTGCACGCCCCCTACTGGGGACTGAGCCCTGACGGGGAATTGGACAGCAACCTCCTGGTTCACCCGTTGATGCTCAGTTGCCACTGACGCGCACCAGCCAGGCAACTCCTGTTTCCTTTTTAGGTTCCTCTCAGAGCCCCTCGGGGAGGCTTGGTGGCCCAGGTGTGGGGCAGGGCCCCCCCACCCCACTGCATGCCCCCATCACATGCGCACACCCCCGTGCTCTAGTCATTGGTACTGTCCCCGAGGTCCCTGGACCTCTTCCGGGAGGGCTCCCAGATACCCACAGCTGAGTCCTCAGCTACCAACATATTGTCACCCTTGTCTCCTGTGTCAGCCCCCCAAGCTTGTTTTCCCTGGAATATTAAAGTACACCCCAGACATCATGTCATTTCCCACAAACAAAGCTTTCGAATGCGCCTCTAATGAGGATTTTGTCAACATCGCCGCTGGGCCACCGTTGAAACAGGCGGAATCACACTCATCCCTCTCCCACCTCCTATCAGGCCACTTCCCGTCCCCCAAACGACACAGGTGGTGTCTTGCACAGTTGGCGTGTTTGAAGCAAGACCCACACCGTGCTCTCGGGGTGTGTCACCGAAGTGTCGTGTCTCACAGGACACCCTGCCCCCGCTGCGTGTTTCCCCATGACGTGGTTTTGTCGGAGGAACCGGTGGCCTTTCCTGTGACAGTGTCACATTCCGCATGTATCCGATGTCGTTTCTCGTCCCTCCCATGTCATGCAAGCAGATATTTGGATTGGAGACCTGACTAGATTCTGGGGCGACGGTTTAGGCACAGCTCCCCTCGTGACCCCGTGAGGCACCCCCCGGTCGGCCTCTCTGTGCTGCTGGGCCCGACCCGTGGGCTCAGGTGCCGGCGCGAGGGTCCCGGCTGCCGTGGTGACCGCCTGCCTTCCTTGCAGAGGTCTCCATGAGCACCATCTCCGAGGTGCTGGGCAGGAGGGTTCAGCTGAAGGGGCTGATCGGAAAGAGGGCCATGAAGTGCCCGTACTGCGACTTCTACTTCATGAAGAACGGCTCCGACCTGCAGCGGCACATTTGGGCTCACGAAGGTGAGTGTCCGCCGTGCGGCGTGGCGGGTGCACGCTCCCATCGGGAGCGGGTCTGGAGGCGGCCACGCCTTCGGGTCTCCTGCCGGTAGAACTCCTCTCGCACACGGAGAAGCGTGTCCGTCCATCCGTTCGACCAGGGATTCAGCTACGTAGCTGCAATTGCGGTGGTGAGCGGTGTGCAGCTCTCTGTAGCTCTCCTTAAAGACGTCGCCAGGAGGCCCTGCACCAGGCAGCAAGGCCCCCTCAGTCACAGCAGTACCTCCGGTGCCCACAAGGGTGCGCCGTGCTGGTATGGCTGAGCAGTGTTGGTGGTCTGACCTCAGAGCCCTCTATTCCCACCCTGGGGGTGGGGGGGTGGGGGGGTGGGATGGGTGGGTGGAAGAGTTGGGTGCAGATGAAGCTCTAGGAGGAGGGATGGAGGCTGTGCGGTTGGGGTGCTGGCCCGTGGAGGGGAGCGTGGGGAGTGGTCTGTGAGACTCCGGGAAGCTGGGGGGCCGTTAGAGACAGCAGGCGCCAGCTGTGCGCTCTCCCCTGAGCAGGGGCACGGCTCCCTGGGGATGAGGCCCCGTCCCTCCTGTGAGTTAGGGACGGGAACACCGCAGGGGACCAGGCGGCTCTGAGGGATGGAGGACTCAGTCTTTCCCACAAATGGGGGAAAGTGACCTGATTTTGGTGGAGAGACGAACAGGGCAGTGGGAGGACGGGAGGGATGGGGTAGGAGCCGGACGGGGCAGGAGGAGGAGCTGAGCGCGAAGCCCCGCGGGGGACATTTATCGCGCACTCGGCTCTGTCACGGGGTGGGCGGAGAAGGTGAGGATGCTGTGCACAACCGTGTGTGTGTTACACCCTGTGCTCAGTCCCCCTCCCCCATGTCACACTAGGTTCTGGTGGCCTTTTTGCTTGTCTGCATTTCCCCCGGACCCTGCACCCTGGGTCTCCCAACTTCAAACCACGCCGCAGTGCCAAACGAGGCAGGTTCTGTCCATGTTTGTGGACTGGAGGGCAGCTGAAGGCCAAGATGCCCACCACCCCAGTCATCACCCACCTACAACCTGCTGGGGAGCTCTGCTGGGTTTCGGAAGTAAAACATGCTTTCGCTTCTGACCCTGAGTGTCTGACCCCACTGGGTTTTTTTGGTGTGTGTTTTTTTTAAGTATATTTTTATTGATTTCAGAGAGGAAAGGAGAGGGAGGGAGAGAGAGAGAAACATCAGTGATGAGAGAGAATCATGATCCGCTGCCTCCTGCACACTCGCACAGGGGATGGAGCCCACAACCCAGACATGTACCTTGACCGTGAATCGAACAGTGACCTCCTGGTTATAGTCGATGCTCAACCTCTGCGCCACGCTGGCCGGGCCCCATTGGTTTTTACGAAGGCCCTTGGTGGTTTAGTTTTGTCCAGTTTACGGCATTTGAGTGGATTTGATGGGTATCTGGTGGATGAGCTGCTCAGGGCCGAGCCCTCCAGGGCTGTGGGGACAGGCGTGTGGACAGCGCCCTGCCGTGGCCTGAGCCACACAGCGGGCTGAGAGCTGCAGGGCTTGGGCACAGAGACAGGGAAGCGGGGATGTGCTTGAGGAGGAGGGAGGAGGTGCCGAGGGGAGGCTGGGAGGCTGAGGAGGAGAGGGCAGCCCAGTCGGGGGCGCAGCCGGGAGGAGCGGGGCGTGGAACGTGTGCGGCGTGTTTAGGGCAAGCACTGTGCTGCTTTGTCCAGGATGGGGGTGGGCGCACACACACACAGAAGTACACGTGTGGGCATAGACGTCCTGCCTCTCCTCGGCAGGCGTGAAACCCTTCAAGTGCTCTCTGTGTGAGTACGCGACGCGCAGCAAGAGCAACCTCAAGGCGCATATGAATCGTCACAGCACGGAGAAGACCCACCTCTGTGACATGTGCGGCAAGAAATTCAAATCCAAGGGGACGCTGAAAAGCCACAAGCTCCTGCACACTGCGGACGGTGAGTACGTGCCTCCCTCCCGTGTGGCGTGAGGCTGCACCCCGAGTCCAGCAGGAACTGTGGGTGTCGGGGCAGGTGAGGGCACGGCTTGTGGAATTTTCGTTCTGAGAGGCAGCAGCCACGGCCCCAGGTTCAGTCAGTGCTAGAGCCGCGCCTGACACCACCAGGGATTGTGTGTGTGCGTGTGTGTGTGCATGCATGCGTGCGTGTGCACAGTGTGGGAGAGCGTGGAGGGGTTCAGGGAATGAATGGGTCATCCTCGGAGGCCTCGGCCTTTGGCTCTGCAGCTGCAATCCTCTTCAACCTCCATCCCCCTGAGCCTGCGATGCTCGGGGGTGTCCCTGATCACCCCTCCTGGTGTTCCCACTGGGGGCGCTTTTCATCCAAGCCCCGTCGGGTTTTCACGTTCCGTCCGCAGCAGGGCTGAGTCTAAAATACAAACGCTGTCGGGCAGCCTTGACCTTGATAAAGTGTGAAGTGGATTTCTAGTTTCATTCATTCGTTAAGAACCATTGACCGGGTTCTTACTGCGCGGCGGCCGTGAAGGTAGGTTCTGGGGCACAGGCTGATAAGGAGCGGTTCCTGCCTCAGGGGGGTGATTGCCAGGGGAGGAGAGCCTGCGCCTTGGACGAGGCAGGCGCTGTGGTGGGAGGAGAGGGAGCGCTGGGAGGCCGCGTGAGTCCTGGTGGGCAGGAGGGCGGTGGGCCTCGGTCACAGTGTCCGGAGGTCATCCCGAGGGGCTGGATAGAGCAAGGAAGGCGAACTGTAGGAAGACGGGCAGCTGAGCCTGAAAGGCCTTCAACGTTGTTTATTTCCCTTCACGTTCTGTGAGGGACTTGTGAACGCTCCACGTAACGAGACTAATAAGCTGTGTTTGTAAGTGTGCTGTTCCTCAGCATAATCACATGGAAGAGTTGGAGTTTAGGATAAGTATCCAGTGATTTCAATAAAGATTTTTTATTTCAGAACTTAGAGGCGAGGTAGCCATTGGATCCTACCGTTAAGGACGTTCTGGGGACCCCTTCACATCGTGGGAGCCTGGGCAGGACCTGGGTTGGGCTCTGGGGACTCGGTGGAAAAGACGGAATGCTTAGCTGGGATTGGTCAAATTAAGGACCAGGGCTTAGCTGGGATTGGTCAGATTAAGGACCAGGGCTTAGCTGGGATTGGTCAAATTAAGGACCAGGGCTTAGCTGGGATTGGTCAGATTAAGGACCAGGGCTTAGCTGGGATTGGTCAGATTAAGGACCAGGGCTTAGCTGGGATTGGTCAGATTAAGGACCAGGGCTTAGCTGGGATTGGTCAGATTAAGGACCAGGGCTTAGCTGGGATTGGTCAGATTAAGGACCAGGGCTTAGCTGGGATTGGTCAGATTAAGGACCAGGGCTTAGCTGGGATTGGTCAGATTAAGGACCAGGGCTTAGCTGGGATTGGTCAGATTAAGGCCAGGGCTTGCCTGAGGCGGAGGAAAGGCCGAGCCACAGCTGTTCCCACGTGAGCAGAGTGCTGGGGGAAAAACCCACAATCAAAACATTGAAAAATACAGTGACAGCGAAGCAGCCGTATCCCGAGTAATGGAAGCAGCATGTCACGTGACAGCTTATGAATTCCAAATCTGTGCAAAGAGGAAGCCTTATGAATACACCTAATTCTTCGCGGTGTGCCGCAAAAGGGGCGTGAGCTTGACATCTCGCGGTCTCTGAGCCTCGTGCTGGAGTCTGGGAGGTGGTGTAGGGGACAGAGGTGCGATGCGCTCTCCCCGGCCAGGCTCCGAGCCGATCCCTTCCCCCCAGGCTGCCTGCACCTTCTCCCCCAGGTGCTCACTGGAGACCTCGCTCCCAGCCTTCCAGCCTCTGCTCCAGGGTCCCTTTCTCGGGACCCCTTCCCTAGCGACTGTGTGTTACCGAGTCGCACCCCCTCCCCCAGGTCAGCTCGGCTCCCTGTGTTCTTAGCGTCCCTTCTTGGCTTACCTGCCCCTCGTGGGCTGCACGTTCCTTCATCATTTCAGTCTCGGCCACTGGACCCTCCCCGCTCCCTGCTGTTCCTCCCGAGGCCTTCCTCTGGGGTGCAGCTGCGTCTCTTCCTGGCGGTTTTCTGCGCCTTCCGCTGCACTGTGAGCCCCTCCGCAAGCAGGGGCTGTTGACTTTGTTTTGTAACCCCCAGCACCTCACGCTGTGTCTTATGTGTAGGGGCTTTTGTTGGTGGAGTTTTTGTTGATGAAATGAGTGGGAAGAAGCAGCAGCAACGGAAGGTGCTGCACAGGGGGGCGGGGACACCGCAGCACTGGACACCTGGCCGTGGCCCCATCACGTCTCCCAGTTCTGTTCAGTCAAATGCTTGCGGATTCGATGTTCAGTACGGGAGAGGAGCTCGCTGTTAAGTGGGTCTTCGCGGGCATCTTTTGATGCAGCGGAAAGGAATTCGGCAATTACCCGTCCTTTACCTGCTTGTGAGTCTAATTCAGGGGTCCTCAAACTTTTTAAACAGGGGGCCAGTTCACTGTCCCTCAAACCGTTGGAGGGCCGGACTATAGTTTAAAAAAAAAAAACTATGAACAAATTCCTATGCGCACTGCGGACCCGGGACGAGTCGGCTGCTAAGCAGGACAGGCAGCGGCACCCGGCGGGCCGGATCAATGTCCTTGGCGGGCCGCATGTGGCCCGCGGGCCGTAGTTTGAGGACCCCTGGCATTGCTCACATTTACCGGCGTCCTTAGAGTGACCTATCCCTGCTTATTCATTCCTGCTTTCCCGAGGAGCTCAGCACCGGGCCTTGTGAGGGCTGGGTCATCTGGGGGAAGGCTTCACTTAAACAGGTTCGCCGTCCACATGCACAGAGAGACACCGATCGGTGAAGGGCCCGAGGAGACCCTTTGAACGGACGCCGACAGCATGCAAGAATTCACCGCAAAAAACCGTGCTGTGCCACGTCCCCCCTCTGACTTTAAAGAGAGCGTAGACGTGGTGTGCGCACGTTTGTCCGTGATTCTGCTCACCTGTAGCAGGTGCGGGCGGGGGAATGCTACGCACAGGGCCTTTGTGGCGTGTACTCAGGCAAGAGTCTCTAGTCGTGAAATGAAAAGAGCTTTGCAGCTCAGCAGTGCCTTTGCCTCCCCCCTCCAGTCCAGCCGCCCGCCCCCCCATGCCGGAGTTTAGAGGAGTTCTGGTAGAATTTGCCAAGAGGCATTATCAGGCGTCAAGCACCCTCACCTGTGGGGGACCAGCGGGCTGCCTTGTGTCTGCGCCCCTCCCTGCTGGTTCCCCCGAACCCTGAACTCCCGATGAGGGGCGTCCTCGAGTGCCTGGGGCTCCGGGCCTGGCACTGCCCGCACACGCAGGCCGGGAGTCTGGCGCCTCTCACCTGTCCTCCCTTCTCCCCAGGGAAGCAGTTCAAGTGCACGGTGTGTGACTACACGGCGGCCCAGAAGCCCCAGCTGCTGCGGCACATGGAGCAGCACGCCTCCTTCAAGGTAAGGCGCCCGGGCGCGCAGGCCATGCAGCTGCAAATGCACGGCCTTCCCGCAGGGGGGGCAGCCCCTCGCTTCCGGCCCCCAGGGCTCACGGAGGAAGGAGCTGGGCCTTGGGCTCGGTTCAGGAGGGTGGCATCTTCCGTCCTTCGCCAACGGAGGCCAGGAGGCGTGTGCAGGAGGAGGCCCACCGGGAGGAGGCACGCTCTTGCCCTCAGACACTGCAGGGATTGAGAGGAAGGAATGGGGCGTTGCGGACAAGTATGTGCGCCCTCAGGTCCTGGATTCCCTAGTGAATCCGATCCGACAGGAGTGCGGATGCCCATCCGCCTGTTGCGGAGCTGGAGATGGTGCCCAGGAGTGCCCACCCCAGTGCCCAGCACGCGCAGGGGCCAGGAGATGGCGGCCTCCCTGTCCTCCCGTCCCTGTCCTCCCCTCCCCCTAATGGACGCTCCTTCAATGTAGGTGCTAGCAGTTCTGGTTCGCTTGTTGACAGCCACTTGACTCCAGCGAATTTGCCTCGTAAAAAATTGGGCCCAGCGCGTGGCAACTTGACCCTTAGTATGGATGCTGCTGCGGCTGTTGGTGTATAGACGTGGGCATGGGAAAGTGATGTCTGAGGTGCCTGCTGGAACTGTGCCCGCTGTGAGTGAGACCGGCCTGACGGAGAGCCCCGAGTCCCCCCTTGGCCCCTCTCCTCCTCCAGGACAGGGCCCTCTAGTTACGTTAGCCCAGGTCGTGGCTCAGATGGCGGGACTGACAAGCGGGATGAGTGGGTTCCTGCCCTCGGCCCTCGCTCTGTCTGGTAACACTCTCTCCCACGCCTCGGCCGCCCCCTGTCTCAGTTCCCATCACCGCTGTGAAAAAATCACCCCAACTTACCCCCCACTGTGGGATCTCTGACAATGCCTGCCACGTGCCTGCACAGAGCAGGTGCCCAGGAAATGGTCACGTGACCCCCTCCCGCCCGCCCGCTCTGAAGGAAGGGAGCAAGGAGGGTCACCGAGGCAGCTAAGCGGATCCCGCCACCAGGAGTGCGGCCTGCCCTCTGGGAGGTCTCCACGCAGCCGGCTCACGGGCAGGGCAGGGAGGCGGGTGATGGGGGCCCTCGGGCTGTGTCCTTGGGAGAAGGGACAGGGGGCAGCCTGTGTGAGCCCTTCCTTCTCTGACTTCACACATCCGGGCCCTGTGGTCACTCTGACTTGCCTCCAGCCCTGCCCCCTGCTACCTGCGTGGCCTCTAACCTTCCTGCAGTGTGGGACCCGGCGGTGTCTCCTGTCACTCTATGGAAGGCGCGTAGTCCGTGCTTACAAAGGGCTGGCACGTCATTGCGGATGACAGCTCCGTCCACACTCCACCTGCTGTCTTCCTTTCTCCGTTCGTGAGAAGGTGGTCCTGCCTGCAGTGCCGTCCTCTGTAGGGGCCTTAGCGAGACTCGGTGCCTGGGACATGCCTGTGTGCTCGAGGGTGGGACACAGCTCCCCTCACCTGCCTGGCACATCCCGGGAGACATGCCTGGCCTCACGGATGTCACTCACCACAGGGCCTCTCCCAAGGCCCGTTCCCGCAGGAGCTCTTCGTGACTCCACCTTCGCTCCCGGAGTGAGTGTCTCCGGCCTGGTGCTGCCCGGCGCTTCGGGCCTGCCCTGCTCTCAGAGCCGCTTCCCTGGAGGAGGGCCTGGCCATCTTTCCCTCCACGTCCTGCTTCCCACCGTTTCCTGCCTCGTGCTGAGACATGTCCCAGGGGCCCAGGGCCAGGCAGTGGGCACTTGGCCTGTGGTCTGTGAGGCTCCAAGAGCACCGGGAGGTTCTGGAAAGCAAGTTAAATATTTGATGTGTGGCTGTGCAAGTCTGACACACACACAATCAGTCTGAAGTCAGCAGTTTTCTAAATCTGTCCATTCTGGAAACTGCTCAGCGAGACGTACTGCTGACCTTGCTTCTTACCGCGGACTTGGCGCTGAAGCAGGCCTGGCTTGTGAGACCACTGTTCTGACCCTCCACCTGCCCACGGGCCCGGGCCCGGCCTGGCCTCTCTCCTGGGCCCGGAACCTGTGGGGAGGCGAGCTCGTTCTCTCAAAAGGGGAACCAGGCAGACCGTCGTCTGGAAGACACTGTGACGTGGCATTTCGGTTCGATGTGTGTTTACCACCAGCCGATCCTCAGTGAGCAAGGCATTGCCGTTGTCAAATTAAAATGTGCTCAACTCGAGTATTCTCACAAACGCCTGAGAAGGACGTGCTCGGGAGTGAGTGGCGTTGCTGGGGTTCTGTCCTGGTCTCTGTCAGACGGAGCTGGTCTCCCTCCAGAACGGCCTCTCCCGGCCCGCAGAGGGGCACAGGGCCCGTCCCCACTTCCCTCGCTGCTTTGAGCACGAGCCTGCAGTCGCGGTCTAGTTAGCAAACGCAGGCGGAACCCTGAGCAAATGCCCACCGAGGTTGAGTTCAGCAGCCGGAACATGTCCCAGGGTCAGCAGCGTCCCTGAGCCCCGGGGGCGGGGGGGGGGGGGGCCATGGGCAGGAGAGGGCCGGCGTTGGGTCTGCTTTCAGCTCTCACCTGGGGAGGAGGTGAGGGGTTGGAGGTCACAGTTTCCCTTTGTCCCCGAAGCTGTGCAGTTCGAGGAGAAAGAATAGCCCGGCAGGGCCGGCGGTTTATTAAATCGTTAGAACTGCGATGTCTCTGCTGGAAACCTGATGCCACCTTCTGCTTCCTTGTGTGTGAGATCTTTTTAAAGCACTTCTGGGAAAAAAAAAAAAAGAAAATTGGATCGACTTATGTTAAATTAAAATCCTGTCTGTCTAATAACGCGCGCTGTCGTCTCTGGAAACACTGCATTTTTGACCGCACAAGCGATTCCAAAAAATCAATGACGGGAGGACGCGGCGGAGTCCTCTAAGCTCCAGCGCGAGAAGCAGCGCGGGCTGACTTCCTGCTGCGGACGGTGATGACAACGGCCTCCGCGCTCCCACTCTCCAGCCGGTGGTACCGGGGTTTTACAGCATTGACCCTCCTAGTTGTTGCATTCGTCTCTGCCTGATGTCCCAACAGAGGCGGCTCTGTGCTGTTGGAGGACGGGAAGGCCTGGCCTAGGCCGGCTGGGGTGGCCCAGTGGTCGAGCTCCCCATCCGGAGGGCTCCCCTCCCCCTAAGCGTCCTCCTTGTCCCCACAGCCTTTCCGCTGCGCCCACTGCCATTACTCCTGCAACATCTCGGGCTCCCTGAAGAGGCACTACAACAGGAAGCACCCCAACGAGGAGTACGCCAACGTGGGCGCCGGGGAGCTGGCCGCCGACGCGCTCGTCCGGCAAGGTAGGCACAGGCTGGCCCGGGGCCCGCGCAGCCCCCGCCGGGCCGCGTTTCTGCGGAGCCGTGACGTGGTCATTTAATCCTGGTCCCTGAATGTGCTGTTCATTCTTCATCATCGCCATGTCCCCCGCCTCCTCCGCGTTACTATTCACCAGCGTTCCTTTTTTTTTTTTTTAAATTTTATTTATTTTTATTAAGGTATTATATGTGTACATATCTTACCATCCCCCCACCCCACTCCCATACCTGCCCTCACCCCTCAATGTTTTGCATCCGTTGGTTATGCTTATATGCATGCACATAAGTCCTTCGGTTGATCTCTTATTTCCCCCACCTCTCCCTAACCTTCCCGCTGTAATTTGACAGTCTGTTGGATGCTTTACTGCCTCTGTGTCTATCATTTTGTTCATCAGTTTATAATGTTTTTTATTATCCACAACTGAGTGAGATCATGTGGTATTTTTCTTTCATTGACTGGCTTATTTCACTTAGCATAATGTTCTCCAGTTCCATCCAGGTGTCTACAAATGGTAGGAATTCCTTCTTTTTTATGGCAGCATAGTATTCCATTGTGTAGATGTACCATAGTTTTCTGATCCAGTCATCTACCAGCATTCCTTCTTGGCCGTATTAGAGCAACCTCACTGGAAATGGGAAATGAAACCGTCATAATCTACCCACAGATCCCCTCTGCCCCCAACTCATTCGTCTGCACTGCCTTCTGCTCTGTGTCCCAGCATGCACTTTGCACACACGGAAGGTCACGGCTTCCTCTCTACTTCACACTGACTGGCACGGATGTGCCACTTCCTCTTGGTCTTTCTCGTTGTCATTTCGCAGGCTCTCTGTGACACAGCACCCGAGCCCGGGCCTCCCTTGTCCATGCTCCTGCGGCAGGACGTTGTGGGGTTCCCAGGCTTTTGTATTGCAATTGCAGAGACTGCTGTGGCAAGCACGTTTATAGGGGGCTTCTTTCAAGGGGGGCTCAAATTATTTACCGAGTCCTCCGATTACTTACCCTGAAAAGGAAAAACCATCCAGAATATTCACACTAAAGAGACTGGGTGGAGCCGCTCCCGTGATTGAGAAGGTTGGAGATTTTTGGCTGCTTTTTTCAGTGATCAGTCACGTATTCCCGCCCCGGAGGGTTGAGCGCGTGCGCTGTTGCTGTACAGAGAAATGCCGACGTGCTTACGGCCGCGCTGTTAGCCCAGTGGACAACGGGTGCAGCCTGCAGCTTCCAGCTGCTGTTCGTTCCCGAAGGTCAGGGGTCCCAGACGGGTCTCCTGGGGAAATTCAGGTTTGCTAGCGAGTCTGTCGCAGTGGCTCTGGTGGGAGTCCATTTCCTGGCCTCTGCCAGCTCTTAGGGGCCCCCACACTGCTTGGCTCCAGCCCCTCCCTTCACCTTCGGAGCCCACGATGGCCAGCAGCCTCATGGCCCAGTGCTGCCCCCCCCCCCGCCCCGTCCTTCTTTCTTGGAGGCGCCCTGGGGGTTACACTGGCATCCTCACCCCTCTCCAGATCCTTCACCGCATCATGCCCAGAGGGCAGCATTCCCCTGCAGTGATAAGGGTGCCAGTGCCTTGGGGCCGTCCTGCTGCCTGCTTGTGGGACCCTAGTGTCAGCGCTTTCACCTTAGAGAGAACTCCCCTCCCTGGAGGTCCAGGAGCTGGCTCTGGGTCCAGTGAGCCAACGTGCATTCCGGCCTCGACTCCCCAGCCCGGCGTTGACTCCCCAGCCCGGCCATCCCGGGAGATAGATTATTGAAAATGAAATTGAATTTTCATTCATATCAGCCACCACAAAGGAGCACGCGTACTCAATGCCTGAAACTCCTCCAGAATATATTACGTTCCCTAAAGAGCAAAGGATGCCACCATCGATTTTGAAAATTGCTCCTGAAATTCTGTTCTTGTGCCTGGTCATCGGGCCTGATGGGAACGGTGGGGCGGGGCGTGCAGTTCCCGGTGGGCGCTTCCCATCAGCCCTGCCAGCGGGTTCACCCAGGTGCCCCGGCCTGGCTGTGCCTGCCCTGGGAATGCCGTGAACTGAGGTTGGATTAATGTCTCTCGGCTCTGATGGCAGCTCCTGGCAGCGTTACTCCCTCGGTCTAGATTACAGACTTCCACTGGTTCTTTCATTAACATCGCTGTGGCTGAGGTGAAGTTTTAATTAATGTGGGGGCATTATCATGTTAATTTTAATTTAAATGTAAGGATGTTTTCCTCCCTCAGCTAGTTTTCTGTAAGGAATCTTTTTTTGTTGCTGTCAATCCTCACCCAAGGATATTTTTTCCATTGGTTTTTAAAGACAATGGAAGTGGGGTGGGGGGAGGGAGGGGGAGAGAGACAGACAGACAGACACATGGATGTGAGGGAGACACATGGATTGGTTGCCTCCCACAGGTGCCCCCACCAAGGGCCAGGGATCGAACTTGCAGCCCTGGTACGTGCCCTTGATCAGGAGCGGAACTGCGACCCTTCAGTCCGAGGGCTTCTGACCGGCCTTTAATTTAGTGTGAACGCCTGAGTGTAGCCTTAGGTGGTTTGCTTTTTTTTTTTTTTTTGGTTGCCTCATTGTTAGTCTTTATAGAACCAGCATCAGATTTACCAAGAAGAAAAAAGTGACGAGTCTCACACCCCGGGGAGTTTTAAAAAGCGATCAGGGGAAAATGTGATTTTAATCGATGATGAATAAATGATGACAAAGCTTTATTATCCTCTGGCCACGAAAATCACGCGCGTTAGGTTTCGCCTAAGAAGAGGAGAGCGCGGACCGTCAGGAAACAGCGTCTCTCGGAGCCGCCTCTCCTGGGACACGCGGGGTGGAGGGGTTGGCGCCTGTGGCTCTCGCCCTGCCGACTCCGCCCGCGGGGCCTGGGTGTAGAACCACCTGTGGGTCACTCAGTGTCTCGGGCCATGGAAACGCCGTGTTGTTTGGGCAATAGCCACATGAAAAAGAATCTGTGCAGACACAGCCGTCACAGGTCTGACTGCCTAGCGCACATCAGCTACAGCGTATCTTTAAAGAAATACATATTTTCCACCCGTGGTGGGTTGAGTCCCGGCTGTGGAACCCGTGGCTATGGGGGCGGACAGACTCGTGCTCCTTCAGTGAGTGGGAAAGACACACCACGTTTAAAAGCCTCTGCCCTGAAAAGCATGCCCGCGGCTCTCCCGTGGCAGCGCCAGGCGAGCCCGGATGGAAGTGAGGCACTGGGGGGGGGGGGGGGGGGGGGCCCTGCGCTGACCGCCTGTCTCCCTCTGCGCAGGCGGCCTGAAGTGCCCCGTGTGCAGCTTCGTCTACGGCACCCGGTGGGAGTTCAACCGGCACCTGAAGAACAAGCACGGCCTGAAGCTGGTGGAGACGGGCGGGGAGCCCAAGTGGGAGGTGAGGCTCCGAGGGCGGGCCGGCCCGACCCTGCTCAGCCAGAAGCGAGCCAGGCCCCGGTTCCTGGCTGGGCGGCCTGGGCGCCTTCGCCCATCCCGTCTCCGGGCCCAGGGCGCCCCCCGGGAGGCCGAGCTGTGCCTGTGGGCGCTTCCTCCCTCCCGGCTGGGACGCCTGAGTGAACGTGGCCGTGACCGCGTGCTCTTTCGAGCCGGCCCGTTAGTGACACGGCTCACCGAGCATGCCTGGCTCCCGTGCATTTTGTGCCAAGTGCTCCCTTTTGTTCTCCGTTACTGTGGACAGTTACGCTTCCCCTTGGCGTTTTCCTAGGCCTCGCATCCCTTCCAGGAGGAGGTCTTTATTCCTGTCCCTGCGTGTGAGAATTTTGCTCGCTGTCAGTCACAGTAGCTCCTGCTTCGCTCCTGAGCCCTCACTTTGCACAGATGTTTGCTGTGCTCACTGTGGTTTGTCCTATAGAAGGGAAAAGGCGCGAAGAGCTGAGGCGCGCTGAGCTCTGACCCGGCGCCGGGACCTGTGCCGCAGGCTTTATCCATGTTACCTGACCGCCACCCCTCCCCCGCCTGCCGCCACCCCTCCCCCGCATTCCACCACCCCTCCCCCGCCTGCCGCCACCTCCTCCCCCGCCTGCCGCCACCCCTCCCCCGCCTTCTGCCACCCCCTCCCTCGCCTTCAGCCACCCCCTCCCCCGCCTGCCGCCACCCCTCCCCCGCCTTCCGCCACCCCCTCCCCCGCCTGCCGCCACCCCTCCCCCGCCTTCTGCCACCCCCTCCCTCGCCTTCAGCCACCCCCTCCTCCGCCTGCCGCCACCCCCACTGGTGCACCCTTCCTCTGCCAGCCCAGTGGCAGAGGCGCTGGGTGTGGGCGATAAGAGGCGGTGCTGGCGCCATGGGCAGAGACAGGAGCCATCAGAGGAGCATGCACAGGAGCCCCGGGCATCTCTAGTCTCTGGTCTGCACGGCTGTTCCCGGGCAAGGGCGTGCGGCAAGGGGCTGCCCACCAGAGCGGGGTGAAGCCTCCCTGTTCTAAGGGAAGCTTCTCCCTGGGAAATCGGGTTGTTATTGGAGCAGCTGGTGCCGCGGGAAAAGGGGGCGGGTGCAGAGTGCTCTGGTTTTGTCTTCTGACCTCATCCCGGGGGCGGGGGGGGGGGGGTTGGGGGGGGCGGGGGAGGGTGGGCACGTGGCCGTCCAGAAGGTCACCCGGTGTCATGTGTTTGCTCAGCCAGCAACAGAGACTCCCGAGGAGCCGGCCGCCCAGTACCTGCACATCGCGGAGGCCGAGGAGGACGTCCAGGGCACGCAGGCCGCTGTGGCCGCGCTGCAGGACCTGAGATACACCTCCGAGAGCGGTAGCGTGTGCTATACGTGGGGGGTCCTGGGGGGTGCGTGTGAAGGTGGTCAGGTCACGAACGTCGTCGTAGCCGTGGTCATGTGCCCCATCCTGCCCTTTACCCAGTACCCAGCGCCCCCGCCTCTCACTGACCCCCGTGGGGCAGACACCGCCCTGAGCAGGAGGCGGCACGATGTGCTGCCAACATCGACCAGGCCCTCATCTTCCTCCTGGTGAGCGGCTGGCCGGGCTCAGGGCTCCGTGTCCCGGAGAGCCACGGGTCCCCGATGGCGAGGGCAGGCGGTATCTCAGCAGCCACCCGTTCACACGGGTTCTAATCCTTTAATTTTTTAAAGTATGTTTTTAAATGGATTTCAGAGGGAGAGGGAGATAGAAACATCAAGGATGAGAGAGAATCATTGATCGGCTGCCTCCTGCACGCCCCCTACTGGGGACCAAGCCTGCACCCCAGCATGTGCCCCAACAGGGAATCGATCCGTGACCTCCTGGTTCACAGGTTGACGCTCAACCACTGAGCCGGCCGGCTGGGCTGGATTCCAGTTTTCTGAGATGATTCAAGTAGAACCCAAGCTTAAAGGTTTGGGACTCTAAGCCCGTCGCTTTGACAGTGAGACCTCCTGGCTGTTTCGCCCAGAGCCTGTGCAATGTCTTTGGCGCGCTGTTGCCGACCGCCTGCCCGGGGCCCCCCCTCTGCCTCTGACGCCGTGGCTGCCGCTGCCCAGGCCTCCGCCTTGAGAGGCGGTCGTGTCACCACACTGGGGTTCCGAGCATCTGGGCTGGAGCTCTGGCTGTTGGCATTCAGGGACCTTCGGGACCAGCGGCCTAAGGGGCCCCCTTTGTTTCTTCCCCGTAAGGTGACCGGCTGGACCCCACAGCAGTGAACATCCTCCAGCAGATCATCGAGCTGGGCAGCGAGGCCCACGACGCCACGGCCGTGGCCTCCGTGGTTGCCATGGCTCCGGGGACGGTGACTGTGGTGAAACAGGTAAGGGCCCGTAGGCTCTGACCCACTTCCCTAGCAGAACCCGGCACGCGTGGGTCTAGTCTCACGCGTGTTCGTTTCTACCTGTGATTATCACGGACTTGTATTTCCAGTCGCCCCGTGTATGGAGGTGTGTTTCGGGGGAAAGGTGTAATATGTTTCTGAATATTCTCGGAACTTTTCATTCATTTCCTCGCAAGAATGCCAGGGGGACAGCAGGATGCGGACACATCTGGGCACATGTGTCATGAGATGCCCCCTCGGGGCCGGAGGCACAGTGAGCCCACGCGTGGGGCAGCCAGAGAGCCGGAGGGGCCACGTGGGCTGGCCTCCTAAATACCAAGCCCCCCCAACCAGATCCCCACCGCGTTCCTGTGCCGGTGGGAGGTGCTCCGTTTCTGAACGAAGGTTACACTGACCGGCTCGCCTGCTCCTCGTCCAGCCTCGGGGCTGCTCTGTCACAGTGCAGAGCCCCGATCGGCTTTGTCTGCCCGCACTCCGCTCTCCCCTGTCCCCTGCTTCGCTGTACGGAAGACTGAGTCTCGGCTGCAAATACTTAAAAACACAAGAACACAGGGAGCCCCTCAGAGCCACGATGGACGAAGGGCGTCTGGCTTAGAGTCGAGCTCAGGCTCTGGAGGAGGGGACGTGCTGGCCGCAGTCTTTTCCGTGGTTACCCGTACTTGCACGCCCTCGGTCGGAGGTATTCAGTAGGTGCCCACTGCTGCGGCAGGGTCCGCGGGTCCAGGCGGTGACTCCAGTGAGAAGGAGACCGCGCACAGAGCAGACAGGAAGGATGTCACGGGGTGCCAGGAGCCTGGAGAAACGCGGAGGGGGCGGGAGTTGCTGGGCTGTTCGTGAGGGTCGTCGGGCAGGTCTGTGACGTGGGAGCAGAAACCCGGAAGAGGGGTGTGTTCTCAGAGTTACCCCAGCTCCTCTGTGCATTGAGCGCAGAGTTGTATAACGGAAGCCAAGAAGGAAACGTGAAACGGCTAATTTAGGGAAGGGGAAGTGTCTTGGGCACTCACAAAGGTACTTTTTTTAATCTTTATTGTTGACAGTATGACATATGTCCCCTTTCCCCCATTGACCCCTGCCAGCCCGCCCCGCCCCCCACCCCAGGCCCTCACCACCCTATTGTCTGTGTCCATGGGTTATGCACATATGCATACACGTTCTTTGGTTGATGCCTTCCCACCCCCCACCCCCAGCCCTGCCTTCCCTCTGAGGGGTGACAGTCTGTTCTGTGCTTCTGTGTCTTTGGATTTATTTTTGTTCATCAGTTTATGTTGTTCATTAGGTTCTACATACGAAAGACAGAGGTATTTCTTGAAGTGCCTTTCATGTCGGGACCCCCGAGTGATGTGGTGAGGGGTGCTAGCAGGGCAGGCAGGAGAGGAAGAAGAAAGCAAGACCAGTGAGGGGAGGGGGTGGGGAGGAGAGAGAGAGGGAGAAGGAGAGAGAGAGAGGGAGAAGGAGGAGAGAGAGAGGGAGAGGAAAGAGAGAGAGAGAGAGAGGGAGAAGGAGAGAGAGAGAGGGAGAAGGAGGAGAGAGTGCTTGCAGCCATCCTGGAGCTGGGGGCCTGGGGCCTCGAGTGGAGCCAGCAGAGCGCTGGTCCCACAGCGATGCGGTCCAGGCTCCGTGGACCTGGAGGCGGTAGCGGTGCAGGCCTCGGCGGTTTATGGATAATCTGTGCGTCCCATGGGTTACGTTTTCTATTAAGCTTTCTGTGCTGCTCATAATTCATCTGCAAGATGTGTTAGCTCAGCACTTGGGGAGAACGGAGCGCCGTCCCGGGGGGAGTGACACTGGGAGCCGTATGATTTCTGGCGTGGAGAACAGTGTCAGCCTGTGCTAATGGGTTAGGCCCCTGGAGTGATGGATTTGAACAGAGAATGGTGAGAGCTGGACAGCCAGCCGTAAAGGGATTGGGACAGGTCAGAGCACGAATTCAACCCTCTTCACTGTGGCACGTGGTCCCTTCAGCTGCCGCCACACTGCACCCTCCGCGAAGGTCTGAGGACACGGGGTCACCCAGGCTCAGGCCCAGCTCTTGCTACTTCCCACTGTTTGCCCGCCGATGAGTCCCCGGACCCCTAGAAGCTCCCGTGCCCCCACTTGTAAACCGGGCCAGAAACGCTCGCGCCACGGGATGTTGTGTGGACGTGTGTGCTCACTAAGCTGCGAGGGGCCGGGTGGACGTGGGGTTCCGTGGGGACGGAGGGAGTCGGGATGGAGGCCCGGGAGTGCCTCGTGGGCAGGCGGACGGGCAGGGGGAGGGCAGATAGAGGCCAAGAGAGGCCGTGGGAGCAGCTAGCAGGGCGGCACGCTGTGCCAGGCGGCAGAAACTTCTGGAAAGGTGAACAGGGAACTGTGTCCAGCGGGTTGGCCATAGAGTGGCGGCCGGCGGCCTACGGCTATGGGCATGCCCGCTCTGGGCTCACCCTCTCATCCGGTCACTGAACAGCAGGAGGCTTGTGTGGCACCTGCGAGGTCAGGGCCCCTCCTAAGCCACCAGTGCCCCCGACCACCCCTCCCCCGTGGGGAAATGACGGGCCATTCAGAGAAAAGCGTTGTGTTCCCTCCCCCAGTCCCCGCCCTCCGTCAGGCGCTCCCCCTCCGAGTGAAATGAATCGGTATTTACTTCTGAAGTCCTAGTTCACAGTACGTTTTCCCATTTAAATGAAATTGAAACAAGCAGGAAAAGAAGGAATAAAACAAATTCACTCCGGAAAAACACATCAGCCGAGATGCATTCGTAATGCCGCTCCCAGCAGCTCGCTGGCTCCCGGTGACTTCTGTCAGCGACACGACTCAGTGCTCCTCCTAGTCCTCCCTCTGTGGAGCCACCCCAGTGGCCTTTCCAGCTCCTCTGAGTGAGCGTGGCCCCTGCCAGCGGCCAGCCCCTCCTGCCCACAGGGAATGGTCTCGCCACGGGGCCCAGAGATAGCGTGGAGTCATGGCGTGTCACTCGGGGTGGGCAGGGAGGGGAGGCCCCCATGCTGGCTGGGAAGGAGGCACCATGAACAGGAGCTCGTGGGAGCAAGCCCAGCTCTCCCCTCTCCCCTCTCCCCTGGAGTCACTGCCACCAGCTCACCTGCCCTCTGCCTTGGCCGCCCCGCCCACCCCGCACTGCACCCCGTGGTGGGAGCCACCCAGCCCTGCACCCATGGCTTCCACCGGCCCTGAGGCCTCGGGCAGCTGTGGACCATTGTTCACGCTGCGTCTGTGCCCGGGAGCGAGTGCCGCCCGTGGAGAGGTCTGCGTGCGGTGGGCAGGCGCTCTGGAGCGTCCCAGATGCTCCGTAAGCAGGGCGTGGCCGTTGTCACGGCCGGACCAGAAGCAGGCCCTGCGTGACGTGACGTCTCCCTCGCCCCCCACAGGTCACCGACGAGGAGCCCAGCGCCAACCACACGGTCATGATCCAGGAGACGCTGCAGCAGGCGTCCGTGGGGCTGGCGGAGCAGCACCACCTGGTTGTGTCCTCGGACGACGTGGAGGGCATCGAGACGGTGACCGTGTACACGCAGGGCGGGGAGCCCTCCGAGTTCATCGTCTACGTGCAGGAGGCCGTGCAGCCCGCGGAGGAGCCGGCCGGGGCGCAGCCGGCCCCGGAGCTCTGAGGACGCCGCTGGAGCCAGGGCCGGCTGCCAGGCTGTGCAGGGCGCCGGGGGCCGGGCGGGGAGGCTGCCGCCCGGTGCTGTCCTGACTGCTCTGCTCTGTGCTCCTCCCCCCCGCCGGCCGCCACGGGGGCTCTCCTGGCCCTGCTTTGGGTGGGCAAGGTGATGGGCATCTGTAGCGATACGGGATCCCCATCCCCAGCACAGCCCCCCCTTACCCTGAATGACCTGCTTCTGGAAAGATTTCTGCATCAGTTCTTCAGACATGGCTCACACCGCATTGCCCCCTTCCTTTCAGAGACCCCCCCTGTCCCCCAGTTCCCATCAGCATCTTCCCGAATCCCAGCCCCAACTCCTGACCCCACTGAGGTGCTGAATCTGCACTTGGGACTGCGTGCAGCCTGGTGAGAGAGGCGGCCACCACAGAGCAAGGGGCCCACGGGAAGGAGGAGGGGCAGGCTTATCACAATGCACCCTCCCCCAGTATCACAGTCCACCCTCCCCCCGTATCAAGGCGCTTATCATGGAGTAACCACAATTCCGTGACTCTTCCTCCGCCATCCCAGGTGGGGTCTCAGCTTATAGTCTTGGCATTCTTTGGCTTTTTTAAAAAAATGCACTTTTACTATTCACCTCCTATTCTAAGGAGGCAGGGTGGATAGAATAAAACCAGTCTCTGCCTGAGTATTTAGGTTGGATGGTTTGCGTCCCCCCTCCTGAATCAAGATCTTGGATTTGGCCCCCACCTCGACCCCCTCGGTCCGCAACCCAGGGCCCTTAGAGGCAGCCCTGGAGCTCTTTCTCGGAAGCATTTAGATTTGCTTTGGGGCCCAGTGTTGGGGGCTGGCGACCTCACTGTCATCTGTGCCAGCATTTGACTTGCCGCCGGCCCAGATGTGGCAGCACCTGTCCCTTCCGCTTTGCACACTTCGTGCCCACGATCAGGCCTTGGCGACACACTGTGTGACTAAGGTTCCAGTCCAGGTGCTCGAGGGTAAGTCCTACACCTTTCTGAGTCCCTGCTCTGTGCACAGCACTGGTGACATCTGGGCGAGTCCTATTGCACCCTGCCCAGCCCTGGGTCGCCTGACAGCACCCACCGTCCAGCTCACCAAGGTCAAGATTCGTTCCCTCCAGGGACCCTTTCTTGAAAGGCAATCTCATGCAGGTGTGTCAGCAGGTGGACAGACCGATGCAGTGGTCGTTGGTGTGGTTGAAGAGGGCCGAGTCCACAGCCCCGTGCACTTGGCCTTCACTGTTGCCATCCTGCCCACCCCAGCGGAGCCTGAAGGCTGCTCTAATACAAGGAGGGAAGGCGGCTTGCCCTAAGCCAGGAAGGGAAGAAGTGCATGAGGCCTTCCAGGGAAGGAGGGACACTTCCCGTGTGGGATGAGTTGAGAGCTTCCTGGAGGAGGTGGCCTGTGATCAGGGTTTGTAGACTAGATGGGCGTTGCACTTGCAAGAATTGGGGTTAGGGGAGGGGGAGGGAATTCCAAAGAAAAGAATAGTGGGGCTGACCCCTGGGGGCGGGCTAGTACGGGCACAGGCAGTGAGCCATAGCATCCCGGTGGCTGGTGGGTAGCTCTAAGGGGAAAGAGTCAAAGATCAGCCAGAAGCCAGAACAAGCTGAGGTGATGGATATTGGTTTACTCAGTAAGCCCTGGGGAGTTGGCATTTGCTAGACCCAGGGTGTGAAGGCAGACAATACTCCAGAACAGTGGTGGTGTCCATGCATCAGGTGGGCTGTGCGCATAGTAGGAACACAATATTTCCCTCCCTCTTGTCCGTGGTGAGTTCCTAGGAGAGTCCCAGACAAATGGCAGCCCAGACGGGGGTATTATTTGCTCGCCTGTGAGCAGAGCGAGGTTCACACCCAGTGCTGCCTCACCGAGCAACTGCATTGTGCTCCGCTGTCCTCCCTCTCCCAGTCCTGTCACAGCACCTACTGTGTGTTCACGCACTCAGCGCTGCAGCAGACTGACTGACCACCTCCAGCAGCCAGGAACTGGGCACCCAACTTATCGAGGACACAGGTCTGGGTCTCAAGAAATCCACCACAGTGAGCGCAGAGGATGGGACAGGTGGTGGGAAGGCTGTGAAAGTGTCTGCAGGGGCGGGGCGGGCTCACTAGCGGGTCTCGGGGCGGGTACCACACCCTCGGGTCCAGGCAGAGAAGGGCCAGCATCAGAGCGGCTTGGACTAACATGACCTGCCCAGGAAATGGCAAGTGTGGACTGCAAGAAGGAATACACCTGTCCAAAGTGCTCTAGGTAACAGAGCCCAAGGTCATAATCAGAGGGGGACAGCCCTCGTTCACAGAGGCCCGTTGTCTGCATGGCACCCAGGTTCGATTCCGGCCAAGGGCACATGCCTGGGTTGCGGGCTCGATCCCCCGTGGGGGACGTGCAGGAGGCAGCCAATCAATAATTCTCTCTCATCATGGATGTTTCTATCTCTCTCTCTTTCTCCCTTCCTCTCTGAAATCAATAAAGAAATATATTTTAAAAGGGGGAGAAGCTGCCCACTGAGCCTGAACCTTATAAAGGAGGCCCTGGCATCATGTTTGACCAATAGGCTGACACTTGCCCCTCCCCCCAGCCCCATCGGAGGGGCACAGCTACATCATTTGCGTCTTTACCGACCAATCAGAGCGGCTCCATCGTGACCAATCAGGGTGCATGATTCTGACCAATCAGGACAGTGCTAGTTGGACCAAACCCAAGCAGGCACTTCCGGTTCTCAGAGGCAGGCACCCCAAGTTCCCTCAGAGGCTGCGTTTCCTGTTTGCAAAGTGTTTACCTGAGTGAAGTTTCTCCTTTCACCCCCCTTTCCACCCCCAGAGTGGGGCTCCTGGTGGCTTTAGGTTGTGGTTGGCCGTTTAGCTGACACGAGCAGTAAAGTCAGGAAGGAATGAATGTGGGCCCGCCCAGCCCAGTGCCAAGCTCTCCAGGATGGCATCCGTCCCATCACTGACTCTGCACGCAGCCCGCGGGTAAGTTCCAGTTCGTCCTCGGCCAACCGAGCGGGGCACCGGCGAGGCAGGAGGTTAGGAAACTAGAGCTGCAGCTAGAAAGGCAAAGCCAGCGGAGAAGCGGGCTGTCTGGCCTGGAACCCGCATCCCTACCCCTGACCCTGGGTTGCAGCCGGAAACTCAGGGGCCTGGGCGTCTGGTCCCGGGAGAAGGCCCAGAGGAGGGAGGCAGGGCTCCTGAAGGCGAGGCCCAAGACGTGCTGGGCATGGGAGGGAGGGAGGGAGGGAGGGAGGGGAGGGAAGGATTTTGCCACTGAATGCCATTCACAGCGCTCTTAGGCGCTGCTGACTGTCTCCCTGGGAGCCACTGAGTCACCTGGCGGCTAGGCCCTAGTCCTTACCCGGCGGGGCTGTCCAGGGCGTTGGCTCACAGGGGTGCTGGCCAGTAGGCCGTTGATCCTTGTTTTCCACCCCAGCCTACCCCTGAGTCACTGGACACCTAGAAAGTTCACTGGCCAGTGACACAGGACTCCTGTGTTGTTGGGGGGTGAGGGGGGGCACAGGGGCGGACAGGGCAGGGGTCTGGTTCTCCAAGGTTCTTTCCTGGGGAAGGGGTTGGCTTTTCTGATTCATGTGGTACAATTAAAGCAATTATTAGCCCCCCCCCCCCGCTCCGGGCCTTTTACTCCATACGTTTCCATCCACCTGTTTGCTCAGGATTTTGTGCCCGGAGAGGGAAGGTTGGGGCTGAAAGCCCGAATGGACGCCCCCTTTCTGTTTCATAATGTGTCCTAAGTGCCTGCTGTGTGCCGGGGCCCGTACCAGGGTCTTTAATCTCCCCGCCCACCGGCGTCTTACGATCGAACCGGGGGCACCAAGACAGCGCTTACTCCATGCAGGACAGGCATTCTCATTTCATCCTCACAGCAACCCTGCACGTTAGACGCCGTCCTCGGAGTTTTATCGATGGGGCTGTCGGCACAGAGAGGTTAAGAAACCTGCTTAAGGTCACCCAGGAAGTGGCAGAGCTAGAATTTGAGCCCAGGCAAGATCTGCACTCAGAATCAAAGCGCTGTCTGCCAACTCTTCTCCCCCTTTTAAAATATATTTCTTTATTGATTTCAGAGAGGAAGGGAGAAGGAGAGAGAGAAACATCCATGATGAGAGAGAGTCATTGATTGGCTGCCTCCTGCATGTCCCCCATGGGGGATCGAGCCCGCAACCCAGGCATGTGCCCTTGGCCGGAATCGAACCCGGGACCCTTCAGTCCACAGGCCGACGCTCTATCCACTGAGCCAAGCCGGCTAGGGCTCTTCTCCCCCTTTTACACCCGAGAAAACAGAGGCTCCACAGGTAACCTGCCCCGGGTGACATTGGAGGCCAGCAAGTGCTGTGTCTGGGACATGGATCCAGTACGAGGTTCCCTGTGCCACGCCGCCTCCCCTGTGACCTTCCAGCCCTGACACCAGCAAGGCAAAGCCTGGGAATCGTGTGGCCCTGAGGCAAGAGCGGGTGTGAGCAGGAGCCGCGGGACAGGGGGCCCAGGGCCAGTCCGCAGACAGTCCAGGTCCAGGCGGGAGGTGGGCGCCAGCCTTGTGGGGCTGGGGAGGAAGCCCGGGGCAGCGCTCTCTGGCCGTGTCTTGGAGGGACCCAGGCTCTGTCCCCGGGTGCCCGACCTGCTGTGTGTGGATCCCCCTGCCAGGCTCCCACCTCCTGGCACTTGTGTGATTCGGAAAGCCGGTCACCTCACCATTGCACAGCGGGGCGCTGGGGGATATCCCTGCCAGGTAGTGGCACCTCACTGGGAGGGGTCTCTGCACCAGTTGGGGCGGCACGGGACGGGGTGAGGATGCTGAGGGGGTTCATGCCCCCGGGGCCGTGAGGCTCCCGGGCGATGCCGGTGCTGTGCTCAGCCCACGTTGGTGGTGGAGGGCGGGCTCTGGGCCTGGAGACAGTGCTGGGGAGCAGGGGGTGGCCCTCCACGTGGCCACGCAGAGCGAGTCCCTGCTGCCTCCCTTGCTCCTGAGTTTTGCACTTTGGAGGAGACGGTGACGCATTTTTATCATCTGTATCTACAGGGCCAATTTAGCAAATTAATTTTTCCTGTAATAAGTATTCAGAATTTATTAGCTGTTGTCACTGACGACTTTTTCCCTGTTCTTTGGTTCCACCTTGCAAGGCGAGAGAAAAAGGACTGATTGCAAGCCCATCGCCCCACCCCTCCCCTTTTGAAAGCTCTGCCAAGGCCATTTGGGTATTTCCCGGCTTTGGATGAAATGCAGGCTCATCGGTCCCCTCCCAGGCTGCATGGTTTTCGGTTGTAGCAGGAAGAATTTGGGAAGGAGAAAATCAAGTGTGTTCCTTTCAAGTCAGCTCGGCATGGCGGGGACACACCTGGATACGATTTTAAAGATTCTGATCTCTCACTGCAATGTAAGGCTTCCGGGGTTTGTGGGAGATAACAGTTGCTACACTTTCTGTGGGCCGAGAAGTCACTGAGAGTTGGTTATGTTAACTATCACAAAACAGACGAAAGGAAAAGGCAGGTCTGTGTCCCGTGGTCGGCAAACTGCGGCTCGCGAGCCTCATGCGGCTCTTTGGCCCCTTGAGTGTGGCTCTTCCACAAAATACCACGGCCTGGGCGAGTCTATTTTGAAGAAGTGGCCTTAGAAGAAGTTTAAGTTTAAAAAATTTGGCTCTCAAAGGAAATGTCAGTCGTCGTACTGTTGCTGTTTGGCTCTGTGGACGAATGAGTTTGCCGACCACTGGCCTAGTAGACCAAAGGAGGCCGAGTCAGGCCCAGTGCCCCGGGCGCCCGCTGTCGCCCCCAGGGCTCAGCTTTGGTCCTTTCATTCTCCGCAGTTTTCTGACTTTCCCAGAGCCAGACAGGTGGAGAGTGAGGGAGAGATGCCCCAGGCAGCAGCCCACCCCTCAGGGTCCGGTGATGAGCAGGGGAAACTACTAAGGGAAGGCTTCCTGTGACGGGTACTTCGGGTCATCCGCGTCTCACCCAGCCCCCTGGGCGGAAATGAGCAGGCCCTGGAGGAGGGGTGCTCGGCTGGTTTCTGTCCCCGTGGGTCACGGCGTGTGGACAGTGGTACTCAGTGGAGTCTGCCCAGTCTGGGTTGGAGTCCTGGGCCCACCCCTCGCTGGCTGGTCCATCGCAGTGTCTCCCTGAGCCTCAGTTTTTTCATCTCTCAAATGGAGCTCATAATAGCACCGTCCTCGCTGAGGCCAGGCTAATGTATGCCCATTTCTTTTTTTTTTTTTTTAAATACATATATTTTATTGATTTTCTTACACAGAGGAAGGGAGAGGGATAGAGAGTTAGAAACATCGATGAGAGAGAATCATCGATCAGCTACCTCCTGCACACCCCCCACTGGAGATGTGCCCGCAACCAAGGTACATGCCCTTGACCGGAATCGAACCTGGGACCCTTCAGTCCGCAGGCCGATGCTCTATCCACTGAGCCACACCGGTGAGGGCTGTATGCCCATTTCTTGGCAGAGTTCAATTAGTGTTGTTATCCTCACTGTCGTCATTTTTATTCTGAAGTCCCTGCGTTGCACACGTGGAGGGCAGAGGCGCCCCAGAGGCTGGGGTGACTCCCCAGGGCAGCGATCAGGAGGGGTGGCTCCCCAGGGGTCCTCAGGGCATCTCCTTCTCAGGACCGGTCGCCCCTCCAAAGTGCGTGTCTCCTTTCTCCTTCGGGAGCAGTGCTTTCGGCATCTCTGCAGTGTTACCGCTGCTGGGCTGTTCTCACACTACGGCAATGGACTGGCGCGGGCACTGAGCTAGGACTCCACACCCTCTGCCGAATCCCCGGCACGGCCTGTGGCCGCCCTTTCCGGGGTGGAATCGTGGTTCCAGAGGTCAGGCTGCTCTGAGAGGAGCACATTGATTTGCTGGGTGGAGGTCAGAGCCCGCAGGCGGCGGGCAGGGCCTGGAACTCATGCAGAGCCGTCTCCTTCCGGCTCTCCTCCCCACCGCGTGCTCGCTGCGTCTCAGTTATGCTGAGGCCTGTGGAACCTCTTTGCAATCTGCAAGTATGTGCAAGGCCGCTGTGGGAGTGACTGCGGGTCCTAGGAGGTGAGAACTGGCGCTGTGGCGACCCTACACCAGCAGGGGGAGCTAGGAGCCTCCTGGTGACCCAAGCCGCTGACCTGGGCTTGGTGCCAGCTGGCAGTGGTGCAGAGGCCAGGCTGACTGCCCTGCGGAGCAGAGGGGTGGCCCTTCGCTGCTTCTCTGACAGGCGCAGTGCATCAGGCAGCCGGGGATGGTGGCAGAAAGCAGGCTTCGAACTTGGGAGAACCTGTGTCGCTGGCCTGGGATATGCCCCTTTCTATTTCTGTGCCTCAGTTACCTCTCTCTGATAAATGGGGTGATGAGACGCAAACCCATGGTTATTGTGTCGATCAGGGGTGGGGACCCCTTTTCTGCCAAGGGCCATTTGGATGTTTATAACATCACTCACAGGCCATCCAGAATTATCAACTTAAAAATTCACCTGCTGTATTTGGTCCAACATTTAATTTACTCACCCCTCATGCCTCGGCAGGGCCTGACCACATGGTTTCGCGGGCTTCATACGGCCCGTGGGCTGGACGTTCCGCACCCCTGGAGTGGAGGGAGAGGTCTGTTACCTGGCCAGCGCCTCGCCTGACTGGGCAGGTACTCACCCTGCTAGGATGCAGGGAGCGTTACTGGGGGGCCAGGAGCCTTGGGCCCTTTCCCCATCGCTGTCACGACTGAGTGACCTCGGAGGTCTTTCCTGCTGTCTGGACCTCAGTTTTCTTGTGCCATGGTGAGAAGGTCGGGCCTGGGGGACCTCTGGGGCCCACCCCTGGGGAAGGAAGGCATCAGCGTGGTGCAGAGGAGCCTGGCATTCCCTGGCATCAGATGGTGGGTGGAGAGAGGCCCTGTGCACAGCTCATGGCTCTGTGGTCTCGGGCAGTCGCTCACCCTCTGAGCTTCACTTAGCTCCTCCGTAAGTGGGGGTGTCCTCACCCTCCTGCAGGGTGTGGCTGTCCTCTGGCGTCCTCGGCACACAGTGTGTCCTCAGGCTCTTGGCTGCAGGGTAGTATTTTGGTTCCCGGGCTCCTGGAGGGTTCCTGAGGGAGCCGCGGCCTCTGCCGTGCTGTGGGGGTTGGCGAGTGTTTCTTGGCGAGAGCAGATCGGTCTTGTGGGCTCTCCCCAGCTCTTCAGCTCCGCCATTGCCGCCTGAGAGCAGCCCTAGATTGTCCATGACGAGCGAGTGCACGTGTGCCCCGACACCCGCCCTCACAGAGCCGGGTGGCGGCCCAGGGGGCTCCCACATCGGGTTCCCAAGCCCCGTGGCAGGGGCTGGTCCGCAGGGCCAGGGGCGTGCCTCTGCCCAGGTCTTTGTGTTTTAGTTTGACTTCCAGAAACCAAGCACGTTTACACTCATAAGCAAGTTAAACCTTTACAGAGACCATGCCACTTTAGAGAGGGATCGACTGGGGTCTCTGCCTGAAGATGACAGCCAGATGGAGGGGATGGAGGGACCCTGCCACTGGTTCCCGCTGTGCCTGGATCTCCTGCTCTGGGTCGGGGGTCGGGGTGGGGAGAATCTGTGTCACCTGTTGGCCCCTTTCTGTCCTGATAGGGAAACACCCCCGTCAGACCAGCTCTGTGGCTCCTAATGCCTGTGCTGCTCTAAGGAAAATGAGACATTGCTGTGGGGGGAGAGAGCCTTTAATTAAATCACTGGGAGATTAGAGGATGGAGTGATTGGAAGCAGAGGTGATGCGGGGGCCAGGCGCTCTCTGTGCGTTAATTACGATGCCGCTGGGCTCCCTGCTCCCCACGACGGCACCTTGGACACCAGAGGCCTGACCCCCGGGAACATTTAGCCGACCCATGGGGCCTTGCTGTGCCGTGGCCACTCCCCCGGCCTCCCCTCCCCTCCCCTCCCACCCGCCTCCTGTTAAGGCCCTGTCAGCAGCTGACAGTGCTCACAGGGAGGGCCGTCTTAATTAAGTGGATGATCTTTCTGGAGCTGCAAAAGCAATTAATGTTTTCTGCCTGGATCAGGGGTGGGGGAAGGGCTGCCTGGGGGTGTGCCCAACACACCCCACCAGGAACTGGGGGCGGGGGGGACACAGGAAAGTCGCCCCCCTGAGTCCTGCCCAGGGCCACTTACAAGCCTGGGACATCTCCAAAGGCCAGTCACAGAGCTGGACGCCTGATAGGCTGCTGCAGGTGCAGGGGCCTGTGGGGACTGAGCTCATGTTCCGGAGGACAGGGGCAGGGGTGAGGCTAGCGGCAGTGAGAGGGAGGATAGGTCACCACACTGTAGCAGCCTGATTTGGGGTGGGTGGGAGGAGAGGCCTGAGGGAGAATGTCAGCATTGGTCCCAGGCGGAGAGAGGAACGGGCGATCCTGCAAAGGGCCCGTGACAGGGGGCGGGTGCTGGGGGTTGGGGGGTGCTGAGGCTGGCTCCGGCTCTGCCCTAGAGCTGCAGCACGAATTACTAATGGTGGTGCACGCACACTTACACACACACGTGCACGCACACTTACACACACACACACACACACACACACACGCAAGCGTGCATGGCTGAGAGTGTCGGCATCATCCGTGCCTGCCCCTGTAGTGTGATGACAGTGCCACTTGACCAGGAAGAGGGCGCCACTGCGATGACTGTCCTTCCACCTGCATGTTTGTGAAGATGACCCGGAACAGTCCTGGGCTGGCCCTGTCCCCGCCCCTCACCTCGTTCCCCGCTTTCCTCTCTTCCCCAGCCATTCTTCAGCTGAGGGAAAGGTCCTTCCACTCACTGTCTGGGTGCCTATCCCCGCGTCCCCAGCTGCTCATGGCTGGGGCTCCCCAACCCTGGGACCAGCACCCGCATTGCCCGCTCTGCCAGGAACTGGTGGGCAATGTGCGTCTCCGGGTGCGTCGTCAGGGAAAAGAGGGACAGACAGGGGGGTCTTTTCAGGCACAGCCAGGAACTAAGCAAGTGAATAACAAGGGGTGGGGTGCACACTGTCCTGGGGGCAGGTGTTCCAGAAAGTTCTCAAGCATTTACGGCTGTCTCCTTTCTGTGTCTGGAACGTTCTACACTCTTCCATGCCTCTGGAATTCCCTCTGCCTGCAGCGCCTCCCTCCTCCTCTTTGCAAGACGACTTCCTCCTCATCCTCGGGGTGTCTGCTCAGATGCCACCCTGAGGGGCCAGCCCTGACCACCGTCTGAGCAGCCCCCCCGCCCCCGCCCAGGCTGGCCGATGCCATCACAGCAGTCAGTTTACTCTCCTCACAGCAGGGAGCCCACCTCTGTCCTGCGCTGTTGACACTGCGCGTGTCCTCCATGGCACGTGAGCTCTGGGGTCGGGACATGGCGTAGGTCCCCTCTGCATCACCCACAGTCCCTGGTTCTGCCCGGCACGCGGGTCCTTCGGGTGACGTGTGAGTGTGTGAGTGAGGGAGCCCTCGAGAGCCAAGCGAGGTACGGGAGGCCGGCGGCCCCCTTTCCTTGGGTGGGGTTAGGTGAGGCGGATGACACTGTGGGCACCTGGCAGGCGTCCTGGCCATTCCACGTACCTGCCCACAACTGATCTAGGATCTCACAGGAGTGCCCTAAAGCCTGTCCCCCTGAAATTCCTCAGCACATTAGCATGCTTCGTTTTGTAAAAAGGAAAGGTATTTATGTGCAAAGCCACTTCTCTCTGAGGCACCTGGAAATAAATCTCCTAATTTACGGTGAGCTGACGCCCTCCAGGAGCCGGAATCAATGCGCGTCACCGTAAATCCAAGCCGGGCCTCGGGGTGGATACCGATGGATGGCCTTCGCCTTTGCACGGGGCCCGGCTGGTAGAAGGGCTCCTGGCAGCCCCCGTGGGCCCAGGCCCGGCTCCCTGTCAGTGCTCACACCTCTCAGGGCCGGAGGGACCCTGCAGCAAAGCCCCTCCTGTGTCCGGACAGGCGTCACCTCATCCTCCAGAGCCCAGTCAGGCGCTACCTCCCGTGCCAGCCTTCCTGGAGTGCATGCTTGGAATTGACTGCTCCTATGTGTTGTCCTGGGAATGTGTCAATTTTTAAAAAATATATCTTTATTGATTCCAGAGAGGAAGGGCGAGGGAGAGAGAGAGAGAGAGAGAGAGAGAGAGAGAGAGAGAGAGAGAGAGAAACATCAATGATCGGCTGCCTCCTGCACTCCCCCAACTGGGGATCGAACCCGCAACCCAAGCATGCACCCTCGACTGGAATCAAACCTGGGACCCTTCAGTCCACAGGCCGATGCTCTATCCACTGAGCCACACCAGCTAGGGCTAGAATGTGTTGATTTTAGATCATTTTCAACATCTCAGAAAGAAACTGCACTCTCTTTAGCTAGCATCCCCCACAGCCCTGGGGGGAGTCTTAGCCACCCCATGAATTTACTTGTCCCCATTTGTCTCTCTAGCTCTCCCTGTTCGGGTTCAGCTCTTTGGAATATTAACTAGTTCAGCCGTTGCAGTTCCTTCCCGTTCTTCTCTCTCCCTGTCGCCCAGTCTGCATATGCAGGGGAGGCCTTTTCTTGCCCTGGAAGATGAAGTGTGGTGGGGTGAGAGGGACCCCAGAGAGTTCCTTTGGCCCTTCCACCATGCGAGGACACAGCTAGAAGACAGCCGCCTGTGACCCAGAGGCTTGGGAGTGTGCAGGGTCAAGGTCCGAGAACACATCAGCCCAGATGCCTCCCAGCCAGGCCCTGGCCTCTTGGACGTCCAGCTGCCAGAGTGGGAGGAATACATTTCTGTTGGTTATGAGCCGCCCAGTCTGTGATATTTTGTTATCGCAGCTGAACTCAGACAGATACCGAGGGTGAGGCGTACCCGGCCCAAGGAACGAGTTCAATGCATTTCCTCCGTGTCATTATCAGAGAGGGTGTGATGTGCCCCCGTGGGTGTTGTCACTCACCAGCGAGGGGACTTTGGGCGTTTATCTGGTCTGTGCCTCGGGTTCCTCTGCACAGTGTGTGATAATTCCTTTTTTCTCTCCTTCGACAGGTGAGTGCGAGGGGATCCACTCGGGAGGTGGCTGGGAAACTGTTGTGAAGCGTGCACCCCCGAAGCGCCTGCCTCTTTGCAGCAGCTGTTTCTGTAGATATCTAATCATTCCGGCTTATCACAGAAAAGCATTTTCCAGAGCCCTTCAAATGACATCCCTGAGGCCGTAAAATTATACATCCTGTTGTAATTCGGCTCAGGGAACCTTGACTGATGGCCCGGAGTGCCCCAGGCACATTTGTGTGCTTCGTGGTCATTAAAACAAAAATCAATAAATGGCCCGTGGCGCATTAAGTAAGGATTCAATGCGGAGACATCATGATTCCACTTCCTAGAGGACTTCATAGTGTCCCCAAGGTCCCCTAACACGCTGCAGTCGGGCCATCTCTGATGGCGTGGACTCTGGACGCCCATGGGGTGGCCCTGCCGTGGTGAGGCCATTTGCTGATGGAACACTGGCTGCTCCCGCCTCACTTTGCAGAGTTCACGTCGAGGTCAGCCCCTCCCCTCCAGCTGTCTGTCACTCCCTCCCCCCAGCAGAGCAGCACTAGGTAACTCCTAAGTTTCCGGGGGCTCCCAGGCCCTCAGAGATAGTTCTCAGGGTTCCTCTCCTTTGGTCCGCGCAGCTGTGTGCCGCTGGTTTGCGTTGCAGAGCTTGTGTCATCACCAAAGCTTCATGTTTCTTATCTGTAACTAGAGGCCCGGTGCACGAAATTCATGCACAGGTAGGGTCCCTAGGCCTGGCTGGTGACCAGGGCCGATCTGCAGGGTGATTGGTGGGGCAATTGGGAGGCCCCCACTGGCACCTACCTTGGCTGGCCTGGTACCGCCTGCTCACCAGCCCAGCCCCCCTCTGCCACCGCCAGTCACCTCCCTCTGCGGGATAACTGGTGGGGCAATTGGGGGGCCCCCCTTGGCACCCACCTTGACTGGCCTGGTGCTGCCCGCTTGCCGACCCTGCCCCCTGTCACCACCGCTGGGGGCAGCTCCTGCGTTGAGTGTCTGCCCCCTAGTGGTCACTATGCATCATAGGTCCGGTCATTCTGCCCATCATTCTGCTGGTTAGTCGATTTGCATATTAGGCTTTTATTATATAGGATGGGACCAATGAAGCCACGGTGCGTAGCTTCCCAGGCTTGTGTTAAATGAGATAATTCACGTGAGATTTTCTTCGTCAAACGTCAGGCACCAGGCAAACACTTTCACCTTCTCTGAAAGCGATCACCCCAAATCACTTCTGTCCTCGGCAGGGTGGCGGGTGCCTTCCCCATGCCTCCCTGGCACCACGGGTCGCCCAGAGCCGGGCGGTGTCGGGGTGAATTTCCCCTGGGCTGGCGCTTTCGTGCACCAGCCATTAGCTGGTGGGACGCCGGTGGGGCGCCTGCTTTACATGTGTCCAATTTAATTGTCACACTTTCCCAACAACCCTAGCAAGTGGGTATTTTATAAACGATTCCTGTTGGCAAATAAGGAAGTGAAGGCCTGGAGAGGCCCAGCACCATGTCATCCTCCCTCCCTCTGGATTCCAGCCCAGCTCCCTCCAGCCCCAGGCACCTGGCACTGCTTTAACCAAATAAGTTCACTCTCCTCCAGAGAGGCCTAGGTGCCAAGTGCACGTGTCTGCATGGCACATTCTGGAGCGATGGCCAGACCTCCTGTGACCAGGTCTGCGTTATCACCCCCACCCAGCAGGGGCCCGTCCGGGAAGGGTCGGGGCGAAGGCTGTCCTGGGTGATAGTGTCAGACGATGCGGGGCCTAGCACGCTGTCTGGCACAGAGGAGGGGTCAGCAAACGGGATTGGCTGTTGTTATTGTGTCAAAATTCTCTGCTTATGCTTTTGTCCTCCCCGAGAGCCTGTTAGCTTCTTGGCCACTGAGATGGTTTGAGGCAAGCTGTATTTCAGCACCGTGGACAGCTCTCCACCCCACCTTGCAGCCAATGCTACCAACCACCAGCCAGGGTCTTCTACCCAAAGGAACTGCCTCTTGTCTCCCACCTGCTGCCCCCACAGGCTTGGACTTTCTTGAGCTTGGGCCCCCGAGTCCACTCTGCCTGCAAATACTACATATTGGACCGCTGGGCACTGTCTTTATCCTTCTTCCCACCGACTCCTGTCAGCGAGGTCCCAGCGTACCTTGCAGCCAGCAGTGCCTGAGTTATCTCATTGAGGAGACACAGTTGCTAGCTAGCACATTTGCTGCTTTAATTAGGCTGGTTTTAACAAGCTCCGAAACTTTGTGTTTGATTTTTATCTCTGGGATGATTTAAAGCACCATAAAGCTGTGAATCGTCATGGGCAGGGTCACATATCCGCCAACATCCATCTGCTTCCTCGGAAAACGAACTATCCCAACCTTGGACTAGAGTGTGCAAGGCAGACAATAAAAAGAGATTGCCCTAGGTTCATTCTTTTTTCCATGGCAAACAGGTTTTTTTCAAGGAGCTCTTGAGTTCTTGGCAGTATACTTAAGTCACTGTTTTGACCTTCATTTCATTTCCACCAATAAAAAAATTAGCATGCTGTAATTTTGGGTGATTGCTTTCAGAGAAGGTGGAAGTGTTTGCCTGGTGCCTGAGATTTTACAAAGAAAATCTCATGTGAATTATCTCATTTAACACAAGCCTGTGAAGCAATGCACAGTGGCTTTTATTGGTCCCATTTTACAGATAAGAAACCTGAAGCTTAACAAAGTAAATGCAGATGGGAGGACAAATTAACGAAATAAGCATTTATTAAACATCCACTTTACTGCCATGGGTCGTGAGAAGATACCAAGTATAATAAAAAGATCACTTGGAATTCCTCTAGGGTGTCTTTTTTTCTTGCAAACATGTTGCTCTCGTGTATTGAGTTTTGATCCAGGTAGTTTACTGGGTAGTTAGAGCGTCTTGTTATACTTATTAAGGTCACACAGAGGGGCCCACCATGGGACCAGCCACGTGCAAGGTGAAGTTATCAAAGCTTTTAAAGGTGTTTGTTGTTGTTTTTTTCTCGAATTCCTCTGCTAGTCTTGAGTCAGAACAGGCTTGTTCCTGGGCTGGTCTCTGATGAGCCTGATGATTGAGTCTGTGGTTGCAGCGTGGGGAGAGGTGCCCTTTGGGGGCAGGGTGCTTGGTAGATACATCGGGTGGCTCATCACACCCTCCTAAGGGAAAAAAAGAGAAGTCACTTGGCAACACGAGGGTGGATGTAACTTCAGCTGGGACAGGACCAGGGGACTGTGGCTCCGCTCAGTCCCTGCGGGCCCATCACTGCACTGCCTCCCTGTTACCTTTGTTCTCTCTCACACAGCTTCTCCGTCCCTGCACCGGCTTCAAGACACTCCCGGTGACCTCCCATCAGCTTAGCAACCCCACAGGCGAGGCACGGCCCTCCCTCGCTCAGTGTTTCCAGCAGAAGTCCCAGGAGGGACTTGACTGAGCAAATTTTGGATGACCTTGAAGGAGGTCATCAAGAGGTGACTCGAAGGCTGGACTCGTGCCGGCAGTCTCCCTACCCTGCCCCGTCCTCGGAACTTACGCTCTGCTGGTCATTCCCACAGCGGGAGCCGTGTTCGTTCAAGGACGCAGCCTTGAGAGGAAGGTGGCCGTGACCAAACCCCGTTAAGGCCTCTACATGAACTTTGAAGATTCTGGCTGAGATCGGGGAGGTCTCCTTCTCTTCTGGCCCAAGACAAGCCTCACATGTAAGTAAGTGTTCTGCTTGTGAAACTGTCCCCCGCCCATCTGGACGGGCTGCTCTTCCTTCAGTCTCTCCTACCCTCTGCGTATGGGGCCAGTTTGGGGACCAACAGGTTTGAACCATGGGATCAAACTGAAGCCATCACTGTTGTTAGCGGGTGGAGTTTCCCCAGGGGTCAGGCCAGGAGATGGGCCACCCTCCATGGACCCTCTGTGGTCAGCCCCGAGTGAGCCCCAAGGGCTGAGTGGGGGGGAGCAGAATGAAACTGCCATGCGTGCGGCTCTCTCTCTACAGCTGGGCGTCCACCTTTCTGCCCTGGAGCGTATCGGGCACACGCGTGGCAAACTGCAGGGCCGCGAGCTCGTTGCCACTGGCCAGCTCAGGGCAGCACTGACCTGGCAGTGTTTACTGCTGGGCTCACGAGGAAGGTCCCCGTTTTCATCTGACGGCTCTTAGGATGAAGTGATGCTCCCAGGCGTATAACGGGCAGGTTGTCTGTTCACGTTGGAGGAGTGCGTGCGTCCAGAGGCCTGCAGTTGGCCGTCTATACCGCCGTTTCCGTTAGCCTCGCAAAGCTTGGGAGCTTGGCTTTGGCATTTTGTCACCGGTCTTGTCAATTTCTAGGCAGGTGACTTCACCCCAATCTCTTTGGGCTCTTTCTCTCCTTAAATTCAAGTTATTTCCTTGGACAAGGCCAGTGCTAGGAATATGAATATTGTTGTTTGTCGGCTTGTGTAACTGCGGGGAAATCATTTTCTTGCTGTGATGTGAAATTGACTTTTCATCTCCGGTGACCAGCCAGCGCGGCCCCCCCGGCCGCCTCCTGTGTTGGAGGCGTGGAGGGGTGGACGTGGCGCTGAGGATCACGTGGCTAACTTAGCAAGGACGGGTCTCTGAGAGGGCTTTGTAAGAATGATTCTAGAAGTTATCCATAACACTTTCTCGTTTAAACCGTGAGTTGTAAAGGCTCTTGGCTTTTTATTCCCTGTGTTGGTGGGGGCAGGGGAGGGAGAAAATCCTCTCTTCCTGACTGTCTCGGTGTTTCTCAGTGACACACTCTGCACACCACTGCTTTCCCACGGGTCTGGATTATAAACTCGAGAGCACTCACCGCTCAGCGGTGGGCATTGTAACGTGAGCCTGGGTTAGGGTCACGTGCAGAAGACACGGTGTAGTGGGGCAGTTAATGTTGCGAGTTCCTTTCGGCTGCTGGGGCAGGAGGAACGGCAGGACAAGGAGGCCAGTTAGAAGGCTCCATGGGAATCGGGAAAGGTGGTGGCCCTTGGTGCGGGGCGACGGCAGTGGAGGCAGTGGCGGGGGGGGGAGGGCGGTTCAGGTTAGGGTTACATTTTGTAGGCGGAGCCTGCATGGTTTGCTGATGGATGGTGCATGAAGTGTGGGGAGGGGTTAGAGATGACGCTGAGATGTTTGTCTTCGTGGATGGGGGTGCCACATGCTTGGAGGGGAGACTGGGAGGGGGACAGTTGTTTTGGACCTGCTACGTTTATATATATTAGACATTAGTTGGATATACGATGAAGGATTTGGGGAGACGAGTTGGCGACAGACAAACGATTCGGGAATTGTCCCCCTATGATGGCGTTTAAAACTCTGGGCCTGGGGGGAATTGCCCAGGGAGAGAGTGGGGAGAGCAGAGAAGAGGTGTGAGGCCTGGGACCCAGGTTCCCCAGCATTTCAAGGTCGGGGAGATGGGGAGGAACCCGCTGAGGAGGCTGGGCAGGCCGGGCCTGTGACTAGGAGAGGGATCGGAGTGGCGGAGGCCGCTGAAGGAAGCTGCTGGGGGTGGGGAGTGGCCACGTGTTCCAGGAGCTGCTGACTAAGCCGGTGGGACCCTGGCCGGGGCTCAGGATGGCGAGGACAGGGCGGTGGGCAGACTCCGTCCTGCCCGGTGCCTCTGGAGCTTCTGAAGGGGAGGCTGCGCCATGGAGCCGGGCCGCGGCGTCACGCTGTGAGCACATCCTCCGGGCCAGTTTGAGGGAAGCCGGCAAATCAGAGTCAGGAAACGTGCTTTGCCGTCCCCTTGGTTAAACTTACTTCCTGTCTAAACGGGAATCTTCCATTTTTACGCCTTTTAGCCGCGTGGTAATGAATTCGGCTTCGGCGAGAACGTGCACTTGCAAGGGCGCCTCTGGTTTGCTGACTTTGCAGAACAGCAGGAACGGGACATGGTTCCCGTTCCCGTCTGCCAAGCTGCTGCTCTTCATGTTCAGCGCCCCCTGCCTGTCACCACTTGTCCCCCCGTTTTCCTGCCGTTCCCACGCCTTCTCCTCCGGTGTTAACCGGGCTCCCCGGCCACACATCAGATGCATGTCACATCCTCTCCATCTGCTGAGGCGTTTCCCGGGAGCATGCACAGCGGGCCCGGACAGTCAGTGGGCTGCCGGAACTTCCCCGGCCTGCGGTCGGCGACGTGGCTGATGGCTGGGCCTCTGCGGAGCAGCTCGGCGTGTGCAGCTACACGGCCCCCGCCACGCCTGATGGCTCGGAAGGAGGGCGCCTCATCCGCTTCCTTCCGCCGGCACCCAGTGGTGGCCACGGTGCCGGGGCCTGGCGGCTGGCTCAGCCTGGCACCTCCACAAGGCTCTCCCCGAAGAACTCGGGCCCCAGTAACTCGGGGGACCTCGGGGTTGAGGGCATGGCCACTGGGGAACACTGATGGGGCACCCCCTGCTCAGTCACGTGGTAGAGTCAGTGTCCCCGTCTGAAGGGACGGCGACGGCCTGTTCCGTGGGGCTCTGAGACGCTGCCCATCTCCCCGAGTCCACCCGGGGGAGGAACGTGGAGGGACAAGGCCTGGGACTGCGGGTCGGAGCGGAACAAGCCCTTCTCTTCCTTTGGCTCCGGCCGATCAGGTCCCGGGCACGTTGTGGAGGTGGGGACTCACACAGCCCTGGGGAGAGCTCATCAGGAATTAGTCTACATTTTGAGGGATTTTTTGGGGGGGTTTATCTTAGATAATTGACACATCAGATCTGGACTCTTCTGTTGCCAGCAAAACAAATATGAACCCCAGCGGATGAAGAACAGAGGGGATTTCCTGCTGTTCACGCGGCGGGAAGCCCGGGGCTCCATTCAGGTGCAGGCCGGTTCAGGGCCCCGGGCCATGACGACAGTTTCCTCCGTCGTAGTCGCGGCTCCTTCCCTGTTCTTGGGCAGCTTCTTCCTCCCGCTCACAGCTCAGCCGCCACAGCCCCAGCTCCACGTTCCTGGACCTCCAAACCCCGTGGACCCGTTTCTTTCCCAGACGCGTGCCTTGTCCCAGCACGGGAGGGCGTGGCAGGGTGGGCGGGGCTCGGTCGGCTGGGCTGGTCAGGCGCTCCTCCCACAGGCAGGTGTGTGAAGGGCCTGGCGCCCCGCCAGAGGGAAATGGGGTGCTGTTAGCACAAACAGGACAGGGGAATTCCGGGTGGTGAAGACTTACCCACTGTTCACTGTACCTTGAGAGAAAACTCACTGAAATGAGGGAGCGAACCCCTCCCCCACGATGCTGTTCTTCCCCTTGGAGGCAGAGATGCAGCAGTGATGGGAAGGCTCCCCGGATGCTCTGGGAATCGCAGCTGGTGAATGCATGAAGGATGAATGCATGAACGAATGCTTTGGCCTTCCCCCTATGCTGAAGGCCGTGCAGCTTACATGACAGTGGATGGATGTAAGCATCTCCGAGGGACGGGCAGTGTAGCACGCTCCGTCAGGGGGAGGGGTGGGTTAGAGGAGTGCGTCCGGCGGAGGGGGGAGGGGAGGGCCTGGGGTGGGAGAGGGACATCGTAAGGAGGCGGAGGGGCCCTCTCCACAGTGTTGCCGGGGCCCGGCCTGGTTGTGCCTTCCCGGGCTGTGGTTACTCGGGAACGAGCTGCTCTTCGGTCTTGATCCTCCTGTCCGGCCTGGGAAACTCGTGGTCCCTCCGGAGTCTCAGTTTCTCCGTCTGTCAAATGGAGACGCTGCCTCATGCCTGGCAGGTTGCCATGGCGATCAGGCGTTGTAATGAACCCTCAGGTGCTCTGTGAGCGGAAGGTCATGGCAGCGTTTCCTGTGCAGCCTGTCCTGTCGCTGCGGGAGCCCGTGTTTGTGGTTTGTGTGGGTTACGGTCCCCGGGGTCTCTCCGTTCCTCACCGGGGGAGGGGTGGGGCCCCGCCAAGGTCAGAGCTGTGATCTGTGGCTCTGTGCTGCTGTTCCCTTTGCACCGGGCGGCCTTCCTTCCCGTGCCGTCGCTTCGGAAAATGAACGCGAACACAAAGCGATCCTCCCCACCCGGGGTCCGGCGCGCCTCCGGGTTCCCGAGGCCCCTGGGGGAGATGAGTTTTCTGACCCTGGACTCCGGTGTCCGGCGCTGAGTGGTGCTTGTGGAGCTGAGGACAGTAAGGGGGGCTCCCTCGGGCCTGACTCAGAGCAGGCCCCCCACTTCCCTTTCTGTGCCCTCCCTGACCTCCTGAGTGACCTCCTAACCCTCACCCACCCCGGAAGGTCATCCCCTCCGGGAGCCTGGGTCACGCACACCCCAGGCGGCTCCTGGGAGCACTGAGCTGTGTCCTGTCTGCAGGACGCTTCCTGGAGCGAATCCTAGAGAGCAGAGCTCGGGGGGCTGGGGGTACTCCTGGGCACACAGGCCAGGTCAGCACCTCGGCGAGCCTGCCTATGACCGTCTCTTCCGCATAGTTGGTAAATTCTTCATCTTATTAAGGGTCTGAGGATCCTGGATTTTATCCAAGGGCCCATTATTTTTTCAAAAACATTTTTTTTTCTTGTCCTGTTTACCTCTTCTTCCCCTTCTGGGATCCTTATGACACCCATGGTGCTGTCCCCCAAGTCTCTGAGGTGGTCTCTGCTGTGGGCCCACCCCAGCTGGGGCAGGCCTGCTCTCAGGAGTTTCGGTGTGTGCCTCTGTCACCGTGGGGACAGCCTTGGGCAGAGGCTGACGTGGCTCACCCCCATTCAGGCTCTTTCGATTCGAGTGCTCAGTGCGTGGCTAGAGCCCAAGGAATGATACCAGCAGGAGCAGAGTTCGTCTCCCCGAGACCATGCGAACTGTCAAGCACTATCGTTGAATTCCCGCAGCAGCCCCTGCCGTGACAGGCAGGTGACCTTCAGAGCCCCCCCTTACCTGTCTCCATCCTCTGCCTCCCCCTCCGCCTCCTCAGGAACGAATGCCCCCCCTCAGGGTTTCTCATCCTCGGGTAGAGAAAACACTGTGCACCGTCCCCGTACCGCAGTTACGTCCGCAGGCCTGGCAGCGGAAGCTTCTGCTTACGGCTTTGGCCAAATCTCAGGAAAACAGAGCCACCTGCTACAGAGCAAGGCTGTGCCAGGTGCGCCTCGCTGCGGAACGCAGCTCCGCCCCAGCATGTTAGCCCCGCGGAGGAGGAGGGGCAGGAAGGGCTGATTCACAGCGGCAGGGGGAGGGCCAGGAGGCTGTGCACGGGACCACAGAAAAGGCTTTAGGAGACGTGCAATGTAGGAAACGTTTTTCTGTTCCTGCAGAGCTGTTTGAACAAAGATTCAAAACGGCAAGAACCTACAAATGAATCTAGGGAAACTTTAAAATAGACCCTGACATTTTAAAACAATATTCCAGGTGGATCCAGCCGCATCGGAAAAGGCAGCCTCTTGTCTCTCTGTAAACAGCCTCAGACGCGACTCGGGGGGAAAGCGGGTTCAGTTAACTCCAGACTGGCCGCTCCTCTCAGCTCCAAGCACGGGGCGGCCTGCTGCCTCACCCGCCTGCTCTCCGGAGGGCTCAGCGGGTGTGGCCTCACGGTGAGATGCAGTAGGCTTCAGGGTCTGGAAGGGCGTGGGGTGGCAGGGAACCAGAGGGACAGACGCTGGAGGAGCGAGGCTGGAGGGCCGTGGTGCGGGCTGACTGGACCACGTTCCATCATCCACTCACCCGCTCCCGTGCCTGTGCTGAGCTCCTGTGCTGAGCTCCTGTGCAGGAGAGCAGAGTCCCCATCACCTCGGACCTGGTCCAGAGGGCCAGGGTCCACATCACCCCGGATCTGGTCCAGAGGGCCAGGGTCCCCATCACCCCGGATCTGGTCCAGAGGGCCAGGGTCCCCATCACCCCGGATCTGGTCCAGAGGGCCAGGGTCCCCATCACCCCGGATCTGGTCCAGAGGGCTAGGGTCCCCATCACCCTGGACCTGGACCAGGACCAGAGGGCCAGGTCCCCATCACCCCAGATCTGGTGCAGAGGGCCAGGGTCCCCATCACCCCGGATCTGGTGCAGAGGGCCAGGGTCCCCATCACCCCGGATCTGGTCCAGAGGGCCAGGGTCCCCATCACCCCGGATCTGGTCCAGAGGGCCAGGGTCCCCATCACCCCGGACCTGGTCCAGAGGGTAAGCTCTAGGTGTCAAGGGAGGGAGGAGGGGGTAGAGAGAGTAGAGGAGGGGGAGGAGGAGGAGGAGAGAAGGAAGGAGGGAAGGGAGGATGCATCAGCTGAACCACACCAGGCTTGGTCCAAATAGACCGAACACTTGAACCTACATGTGAAAGGTTGAGATGCCAGTTTGAGAACAAGATGACCTAGACCCATGGTCGGCAAACTGTGGCTCGTGAGCCACAGGAGGCTCTTGGGCCCCTTGAGTGTGGCTCTTCCACAAAATACCACGGCCTGGGCGAGTCTGTTTTGAAGAAGTGGCGTTAGAAGAATTTTAAGTTTAAAAAATTGGGCTCTCCAAAGAAATGTCAATCGTTGTCCTGTTGGTATTTGGCTCTGTGGACTAGTGAGTTTGCCGACCACTGGCCGAGCTTAACGCCTGCGAGGAAGACGGAGGGTGAGACGGGTTGGGCTGCACCTCTCCAGGATGACGTGTCTGAGGGAGAAAGGCCGGGGCGCCTGGACACTCGCTGGAACCTGAACTGGGTGCGTCTTCTTTCCGTGGAGAACTGTCCCCTCTTCGTGTGGCAGGAGGTGTCCCCTGGTCACAGGAGCCCCAGCCACTGGGCAGGGTTCTTCCATACGGACCGCTGCTCTGGACGCTGTCCCAGCCGTCTCCCCACTCCCCCCGCCCTCGGGTCCTGTCTGTGCCCTCAGACGTGGCCTGGCTGTGCTCTGCGCTTGACCACGTCCACCTGGCTTTCCTGGAGAGCGGGCCCTCTGCTTGCAACAGAAGGGACTTAGCACGTGCAGGGGGGGGATAGGGGGTGTCCACCTCCATCAGAGGCTGCGTCCAGCCCACTGCGCTGGGCAGTCTGCAGGGCCAGACCTGCCTCTCGGTCGTGTTTGCGGGTGATCTGTGGGCCCCGCTGCTGCGGGGTGGGCCGACCCTGGGATGAGGGGTGGGGTCAGCAGGTGACATTTCGGGGTCTGTCCTCAGGGGCGTGGGCAGAAGGCAACAAGATCTTGAAAAGTGGCTGTTGCCCTCAAACGTTGGGCAGACAGTACATCCGAGTGGGTACAGCATAAGCTGTGACGTCAGACACTGGGCTCAGCCTCTGGTCTCACCTGCCAGCAGAGAGACGGGGGAAGGTGACCCTCTCTGACCCTCGCCCCCTCTTGTGAAATGGGAAGGACAGGGGTGCCTGCCGACAGGGCTGTGAGGGGGAGGAGCTGTCCTCGGCACGGGGCCTGGCACCTCAGCACGTGCCAGTGGGTGCCTGTCGCTCCTCTCGCTGGCGCCCCGCACGCTCTGCCCTAGGACGGGCATGGCACAGCTGCGGGGTGCCTCCCGCCACCGCCGCGCTGAACCTGCTGCCATCATCGCTCGCTCTGGGGCATCCTGGGACTGCTGCCGAGCTGTCCATGCGGCCTCCGGAGTGGGGGGCCGAAGCCACAGGGAAGCAGCCAGCCCTGAGGGCCCGTGGGCAGAGGCAAAGGCTCCCCGAATCCTCCAGCAGAGAGCGCATGTGTGTGACTCACCCAGCCCACAAAGCCTTCCCGTTGGAGACCGTACCTTTCAGTCTCCACACGGAGACCCGGAGTCCGGTCTCAGAACATGTTTCTTTCTTTTTTAAAGAATACATTTTATTGATTTTTTACAGAGAGGAAAGGAGAGGGATAGAGAGTCAGAAACATCGATGAGAGAGAAACATCGATCAGCTGCCTCCTGCACACCCCCTACTGGGGATGTGCCCACAACCAAGGTACATGCCCTTGACCGGAATCGAACCTGGGACCCTTCAGTCCGCAGGCCGACGCTCCATCCACTGAGCCAAACCGGTCAGGGCAGAACGTGGTTTCTTACACAGACCTGGACCAGCCAAAGGCGGGAGGGACAGTGAGGCTGCCCAATGGACGGGAGCCGATGTGCCAGGAGGACAGTGTTGCTAAGGAGCCAGGGGGCCCTCTGCTCCCCAGGTAGCCAGCAGTCCCCCTTGATCCTGGCAGACCAGCAGTCACGGGCGTTTGGGGTCACAGGGTTCCAGATTCCCTGCAGAACCCGCTTTTGCTGGGCTGTGCTTTGGTTTGATGCCATCAGTGGGTGGGGGTGGGGAAGGAGGACCAGCTCGGGTTGCTTCCTGGGCCACTGGGAGCCCATGATGGGGAGGCAGGTCACCCCCACGCTGGCTCATCTTTCTGAGGATCTGGGGGACAGGCCTCTTTCAGTGCCAAGAATGACTGGATCTCAGGCTTGATCTGCTTTTACCTTACGTTGTACTGACCGGGGACCTGCTATGGTCCAGGGCAGGTGTCCTCAAACTACGGCCCGCGGGCCACATGCGGCCCGCCGAGGACATTGATCTGGCCCGCCGGGTGCCGCTGCCTGTCCTGCTTAGCAGCCGACGCGTCCCGGGCCCACAGTGCGCATAGGAATTTGTTCATAGTTTTTTTTTTTTTTTAAACTATAGTCCGGCCCTCCAACGGTCTGAGGGACAGTGACCTGGCCCCCTGTTTAAAAAGTTTGAGGACCCCTGGTCCAGGGCCGTGGCTAGGTCATGCAGGTGCAATGTGAGTGAAAGGCAGTCCGTCTTCCATGAAGCTGCAGTGCGTGGTGGTACAGGCACCAGCTACTTGATTACAGGCATCCTCCCAGCTACAGAACAGCGCGTTTCGACACAGTTTCCAGAAAACTCAGAGCTACGATCTTGGCAAATGTGTCCGTCATTAGCGATGCATGTGTAACGATGTTCATGGCTCCCTTTCCTCCCCCCACCCGGTTTCTGCTTCCTCCTCTCACGCTCCTTATAAACTAAACTATCTGGGACACTGCCTTCGGTCTCGCCTGGAACAAAGCAAGCCGGTGTTTGAAAGGGAATCCATAGAAATTCCGTGAAAGCTGTTCGATGAGAGAGGCTCTAATCTTGCCTGCCTTTGTCCCATCGGAGGGATAAACGTGGATGGGATGCAATGTGTTCTCTGCTGGAAGACAGATGGTGCGATGCTTCTGCTCCAGCCGGCACTGCTGGGTCATGGCTGAGCGCTCATATGGGAGGCGGGCACGTGTCGATCCTGCTCATTGCTGGCCACGCAGAGCCAAGCTCAGGCCTGGTGCCCAGTGCCGCCCGTCCGTCCTTGTTGACTATTTCACGCAGCCTGAGTGCTGCTCAGGATGCTGTGATGTACAAAGCGCTCTCTGACCTGTGGCCCCAGCAGTCATTCTTGTATCAGGGTCATGCTAGCTGCTGTAACATACAGATCCCAAGACAGAGGGGCTCAGGTTCAGTAGCAGCTTATCTCTTGTGTGTGGACGTGGCAGTGCTGTGAGGTCATCCCCGGTTGGTGCTTGCCTTTACCCCGTGAGGTAACGCAGGGCCCGGATCTCACTGTGGTCGGAGCTGTGGCCAGGCACGAGCACGCTGCCCTGCTCTCGCTCTGCTGGTGAGAATTGGCCTCCCGGTTACACGTAAGAGCACGGGAGGGCGGGAAAGGGAAGGGCTCGAATGAGCGGCTGGTTCCCTGTGACAGCTCTGTCACCATCTCTACCACAGGGTAAGGGCCGGAGGTTCCCATTTTATATCTGGTAGGAAAGGAATCGACGAGGCTGGAGTCCCAGAAGAGAGGGGTGGGGTCCCTGCACCTGGAGGTGCGGCCCAGCAGGGCTCGGACGCCGCACAGGACACAGCAGGCCGGGTGACAGAGTTGTCTCGATTCTGGGCGCAGGGAGGTTGCACCTACTGCTGATGCAAAAGCTAAAGGAAGCAGTTACCCTTTGTGGCCCCAAAAGACATATTCAAATCATCTCCCGTTTAAGGCAAAATCCCTAATGGTCCGATTCTCTGCCTTGGTGTCCAGCGGGACCCCCGATTCAGCCGTCAAGACTGTAGATGCCCCAGCCCCCAAACATCATTCATGCTTTCTCTCTCGTGGTCGCTGTGGTCATTGGTGCCTCTGAACGCACCGCCCACTTCTCCGCCGTTCCCCTCAGGGGTCCCTCTGCTCAGATCGCACCGTCCTCCTCTCTCTGCTGCGGATCCTGCTCCTCGCGCTGCGTGGACACGGCTGCGTCCTCCGAGAAGGCTGCTCACCTAGCCACGTGACCAGCATTCCATCCTCCGGGGCCCCGCCTTGGGGCGAGGGGCGGGCTCCTTTGGAATGTGTTTGGGTGGCCCTTCACAGCACCCTCTGCTTCCCATCGAGGCTGACGGCACTGGGCGTGGCTCCATGCGAGCTGGTCAGCTGTGCTGTGTCTTCGTTGGGCGTCAGTGGACCGGGTGTGACAACGGGTCAGCTGCTTGGCTGACTGGACACTGCTTTCCCTTCACCAGAGGATCTGCTGTGATTGGGGATAAATGCAGGCCTGGTGTCCAGACCACGTTGGGCCCCGGCTGAGATGCAGACTCCGATTTAGTGGAGCCAGGGCAGGACCTGCAACGGCGCCTTTCCAAGGACCACAGGTGGCCCACGCCACACTGTGCACTGCGGGGACCTCACGCGGGGTGAAGAATTTGCTCCAAAATAATTGGAAAGTTGTTCTTTGAATGTGACCCGACCTCTGCCTGTCCTGATGGCTTTGAATCCCAGCTGCTTTGGTTGGAGATGTCCGGATGAATTAAAAGGAAGCAATCCATCTGTTTTCATGTTCTTCTTCTGCAGCCTCCCACAGGGACAGGCCGCGATGACAATGGCTGTCGTAATGGCCGAGAAGACAGGTTGTATTTTGTATCTGGCATGTTCCTTAGCTTACCTTAACTCCCACAGTCCTGAAACGCGGAAGCCAGGGCTCAGGACGCTGAAGGAAACGTCTGAGAGCCACGGTCACGGTCAGGGCCGAGGCTGAATGCACGGTGTCTGACTCCAAAGAACCGAGGGCGTGCACTCTCTCCTGCCTCGGCCACCCCACTCTTCTCCGATGTCTAATGTATTCCCTTTCTCATGCCCTCTCTTACACCCCACCCTGCGACACAGCCTCCGACAGGTGCTGGGACACTGCCTCCAGATGCTTGGTGCCGAGGTAGAATAAATACGCGGGTAAGTAACTCTCTCCTGCCAGATGCCAGGGCCTCGCCCGCCCTCGCCGGGGTGCTGATGACGGGCTGTGACCCTTTGGAGAGCTCCCCGCAGACTCCATGGGCCTTTCTCAGCTTCCCTCTCCGGGGTCAGAAGCCCCCTGGTCATGTGATCCAGAGTTAATGGCCTCATGCCGTGGTTGTCTCCACGCGGAACGTCCCAAGCATTCAATCACGCTTGGAGTTCCTGTGTCGTCAGGGCCGCTTCCTACCCGGGCTGGTGTCACCCAGCATGAACCCTCGCGCCTGGGCTCAAGGTTAGTTTTCTCATCCATTGGGTTCCCAGCCCCGGGTAGGAAGGAAGCGCCCCGGGAGGGGTTTCCTTACTTGTCAGGCTCATTACCCTTCAGCCTGTCGTGGTTTTCAGTTGAGGCGATGATGATGATGACAACAATAAAAGGCGCTCACAGACATCAGCAGAGCCCTTACGTCCTGTTGTGTTTCTGTTATTTTTTGTTTGTTTTTTTAAAATTTATTTTTTAAGATATATTTTGTTGACTTTTTACAGAGAGGAAGGGAGAGGGGTAGAGAGTTAGAAACATCGATGAGAGAGAAACATCGATCAGCTGCCTCCTGCACACCCCCTACTGGGGATGTGCCCACAACCAAGGTACATGCCCTTGACCGGAATCGAACCCGGGACCTTTCAGTCCGCAGGCCGATGCTCCATCCACTGAGCCAAACCGGTTAGGGCATGTTTTTGTTGTTTTAGGGTTTTATTTTATTTCCGTCTCTCGGTAACCCAGAGACGTTACTTGGGCGGAGGACAGACGGCCGCACAGACATGGGTCCTGGAGCGCTGGCCTGTGGTCACCTGTGCCGTCTCCGGGCAGCCCTGCCGGAGCTCCGCGTTTGGAGGCAGAGGAGCAGCCTGGTCTGACTGTGGCTCCGCCGCTCGCTCGCGGGAGAGTGCGGGCACCCCATGGGAGAGGCTGGCAAGCCTTTTGTGAGCGTGCAGGATGGAGGGCTGTGTGTGTCTTTTTTTTTTAATTTAAAAAACCTTTATTGTTCAGATTATTACAATTGTTCCTCTTTTTTCCCCCCATAGCTCCCCTCCACCCGGTTCCCACCCCCCCTCTGCCTTTACCCCCCCCCCCCACTGTCCTCATCCATTGGTGTACGATTTTTGTCCAGTCTCTTCCCGCACACCCCACACCCCTTTCCCCCTGAGAATTGCCAGTCCACTCCTTTTCTATGCCCCTGATTCTATTATATTCACCAGTTTATTCTGTTCATCAGATTTTTTATCACTTGATTTTTAGATTCACTTTCTGATAGATATGTATTTGTTGTTCATAATTTTTATCTTTACCTTTTTCTTCTTCTTCCTCTTCTTAAAGAATACCTTCCAGCATTTCATATAATACTGGTTTGGCGGTGATGAACTCCTTTAGCTTTTTCTTTTCTGTGAAGCTCTTTATCTGCCCTTCCATTCTGAATGATAGCTTTGTTGGGTAGAGTAATCTTGGTTGTAGGTTCTTGCTATTCATCACTTCGAATATTTCTTGCCACTCCTATCTGGCCTGCATAGTTTCTATTGAGAAATCAGCTGACAGTCGTATGGGTAATCCCTTGTAGGTAACTAACTGTTTTTCTCTTGCTGCTTTTAATATTCTCTCTTTGTCTTTCGCTCTTGGCATTTTAATTATGATGTGTCTTGGTGTGGTCCTCTTTGGATTCCTTTTGTTTGGGGTTCTGTGTGCTTCTTGGACTTGTAAGTCTATTTCTTTCACCAGGTGGGGGAAGTTTTCGGTCATTATTTCTTCAAATAGGTTTTTAGTATCTTGCTCTTTCTCTTCTTCTGGCACCCCCATAATTCTGATGTTGGTACGCTTGAAGTTGTCCCAGAGGCTCCTTATACTATCTACAACTTTTTGGATTCTTTTTTCTTTTTGCTTTTTCGGTTGAGTGTTTTTTGCTTCTTTGTATTTCAAATCTTTGACTTGATTCTTGCAATCCTCTAGTCCAGTGGTCAGCAAACTGCGGCTCGCAAGCCACATGTGGCTCTTTGGCCCCTTGAGTGTGGCTCTTCCACAAAATACCACATGCAGGCGCGCACGTACAGTGAGACTGAAACTTCGTGGCCCATGCGCAGAAGTCAGTTTTTGGCTCAAAAGAAATTTCAGTCATTGTACTGTTGATATTTGGCTCTGTTGACTAATGAGTTTGCCGACCACTGCTCTAGTCTGCTGCTAGATCTCTGTATAATATTTTTTATTTCAGTCAGTGTATGCTTAATTTCTAGTTGGTCCTTTTTCATATCCTCGAGGGTCTTGCTAAATTTATCAGTCTTTTCTAGAAAATTCTTGAAAAACCTTATAACCATGGTTTTGAACTCTATATCCAGTCATTTGCTTTTCTCCATTTCTTTCATTTGTGACCTGTTTCTTTGTCTCCGCATTTTGGCTGCTTCCCTGAGTTGATAGAGTGGCTTTGTGTGCTAGGTGTCCTATAGGGCCCAGTGGCTCAGCCTCCCCAGTTACCTGAGGTGGACACTCTTGGTGCACCTCTTTGTGGGCTGTGTGCACAGTCTTGTTGTAGTTAAGCCTTGATTGTTGTTGGTATCACTGGGAGGAATTGACCTCCAGGCCAATTGGCTGTGAGGATCAGCTGTGTCTATGCTGGGAGAACTTCTGTGCTGGAGACACCCTTATGAGGTAAGACTTGCAAAAGCCTCTGTGCTCAGCTTGGCTGGGGCGGAGTCTTAGGGTGGAGCAGACAGCATTGGTTTCCCATCAGCCCTGCTCTAATTGGCCCCTGTGTCTCAGTGTCCCATGGTAATCTCTGCAAGCACCTCTGAGAGAAAGCCGCCCTCGAGTTCCACCTGCTGCTGGACAGTCCCGTTTCTCCCCGAATGAGTCTGGGTCCCCAGAGTCTCGCCTGGAACTGCAGTTCAGTGCAGTCGGGAGCTTTTGTCTCCCTCCCGCTTGAGAAAGCCAGCCGTGTACTCAGTTGCCCGCCCTCTCCATGCGCGCGCCTCAGTACCTCTGCCTTCCGCAGTTCCTCTGAGTCTCAGTAGGCAAAATTCAGTGTGCTTTTCTCTTTCCTGACAGTCCAGTTTCTCCCCGTATGAGTCTGGGTCCCCAGAGTCTCGCCCAGAACTGGAGTTCAGCGCAGTCAGGAGCTTTTGTCTCCCTGCTTTTCTCTTTCCTTCTAGTTGTAGAATTTCCACTCAGCCCGCCTTCCTGTGGTTCCAATTTTGTCTTTTAGTTGTAGTTTGAAATTGTTGTGCGAGGCAGCAGTCTAGGTGTTTACCTATGCCGCCATCTTGATTTCTCGTCTGTGTGTGTCTTTAATGCCCGCCTGAGGGCACCCACACGGAGAAGGAGCCGCACAACCCGGGACCCAGCAGGACACCAGGAGGCCAGTCCCCGCTCCAGTGTACACCTCAGCCTCTGACATGACATCTGTCTGCTGTCCGTCCCGGATGAAGACTGCATAATGGCAGAGTTTCTGTCTGCTCAGTTCCCCACGGTCACCGTCACCCAGGACAGACCTGGCACCCAGTACGTGTTCAGTAGGTGCCGTCCAGGGCATAAACCTGATACGCACGCATCACCTCCTTGACACATCTTACTTGCTTCCTTGGGATAGCGTCCTAGAAGTAGGCTTACCAGGTAATGAGTTATTTTAACATTTAATTTAATAAATCTGTTTCAAATACTGATACGTGCTTGCCTGGCTGTTAACGTTTTTAAGCGCTTCCGTGTTGCACCACAACTTCCGTACCGATTCATGCTTCCATCTCTTTGCTCATCAGCCCACCTTTGTAGATATTTTCCCGTTGGGTAAGTGCGAAAATGCTCCTATATTTTGTTGTTACTTATAAAAACGAATATGCATTAGCTACTTGCTTTTCTTCTGTTAGTATGATTTATTCATTTCCAGTTAAGGGTGCATCCAATTTGAACGAAGCCTTTAAATAAGAACAGGAAACGCTAGTTTGTTGGGCTCATTTTGTGCCGTGTCGTTGCTGCCCTTTGCATTTCTGTTCATAGGTGCATGCCCCTCGGAGTTCTAATTTGTGGTTTCCTCTGCTGCTTTTATGCTGAGGAAGTCTGGCCTATCCGTGGAGCAATAAATGCTCTTCCGTCTGTGCCCCGTCTCCTTGTACATGCGCATCGTTAAACAGGATCTATTTTGCAGGGTGGCGGTGCGGATGTAAATTTGATGTATTTTTTACTGTGTCCTGAATAATCTCTTCCTCCCTTTGTGTTTGCTGTTCTGCCTTCCTCACACTGTGATGCTTGTTTGTGTGGGCTTCTGCTTCTGATCTAGGTGTGGTCTCACTGAGAGCGTTAGTAGCCCAGAGTCAGTGACATGCTAGTTGATTTTTTCAAAAAGATGGCTTTATTGAGGCACAATTCATATACCATAAACTTTATCTTGTAAAAATGTGCGACGTGGTGGTTTTTGCTGTGCAACCATCACCGCTATCTAATCTTAGAGGGTTTTCATTGTCCCCAAAAGAAACCCTGTGGTAACTCCTTTGTCCCTCCCACCAGCCCGTGGAGCCACTGGTCTACTTTTCTGTCTCTGTGGAGTTGCCTATTCTGGACACTTTCTATAAATGAAGTCATCTGACACTTGGCTTTTGTGTCCGGCTTTCTTCACTTAACATAATGTTTCAAGGTGTACTACTATATGTAATACTTTAAAAAATAAAATAAAATAAAATAAAATAAAATAAAATAAAATAAAATAAAATAAAATAAAATAAAATAAAATAAATAAAATAAAATAAAATAAAATAAAATAAAATAAAATAATAAAATAAAATATAAAATAAAATAAAATAAAATAAAATAAAAAAATAAAATAAAAAAATAAATAAAATAATAAAATAAAATAAAATAAATAAAATGTTTCAAGGTGCATCCACCTTGTCATCTGTATCAGTACTTTGATTCTTTTTCTGACAAATAATAACCTTCGCATGCAGATACCATAGCTCGTTTCTGCATTCACCAGAGAGGGACATTGGGCTGTCTCCAGCTTTGCCTGTTTTGAGTAATGGAGCCCTGACATTGGTGTAGTTTTTGTGTGCACATGTTTCATTTCTCTTTAGTAATACCCAGGAGTGGGATCGCTGGAGACTAAAGAAATACCTTTTTAAGGAACTGCCAAACTCCACCCTCCCAGCCGGCTGACCCCGTTTACATCCCATCAGCCATGTATTCATATTTAAAAACCTCTGTCCATCTAATAGTACTTCTAAAATTTTAATATTTTCTTAAATTAATGCCTAAACTTTTAAAATTTTCTAGTTCATTAATATCTATTTTAATATGCTATTGTGCTCTTGCTATTTTTTAGGTAAAGGTATTTTCTTAGCTTACTGAAAGTAAAGGATTCAAACTATGATTTTATATTTATAATTTGGACACATTATGTTTTCTCATTTTTTATATTTAAAACATTTGTGATTATTTTTCATTTCCTGTTTGACTCAAATACTTTAGGGGAGTGTTCTTATCTTCAATTGTCGGTGGTGGTGTGGTGTATGAAATTGTTTAAGAATTGAAAAAAGAAGATATTGAGTGTAAAAAATGTTTATGAAGCCCTAGCTGGTTTGGCTCAGCGGATAGAGCGTTGGCCTGCGAACTGGAAGGTCCCAGGTTCGATTCCGGTCAAGGGCACATCCCCGGGTTGTGGGCTCGATCCCCAGTGGGGGACTTGCAGGAGGCAGCCGATCCATGATTCTCTCTTATCATGGGTGTTTCTCTCTCTCTCCCTCTTCCTTCCTCTCTGAAATCAATAAAAATATTTAAAAATGTTAAAAAACACACAAACATTTATGAAGCTAAACTGTAGTGTCAGGCACCCAGTCGGGCACCATTATGTAATCAGTCTCTGGCATCTCATATGTGCTCAAGAAGTATTGTTGAGCCAGTGAGCTTCTGTTTCCTTATCTATAATAATAAAATCGTAATATGATAATTAGACCAGACGTCCTTCTGGATGTCCTTCCATCCTTCTGGACGAAGCCAGGGCTACAAGGAAAGCCCAAGTCCTGGGTGCTTGCCAGTGGCTGGAGGGATGCCCAGGTCCTCGGTGCCAGAGGGAAGCCGGTGCTGGCAACCAGGGGAAGGAAGGCCTACTCTTGCACGAATTTCATGCACTGGGCCTCTAGTTTATATGTATAAAAGCCTAAGTGACCGTTATGACTGGAACGACCAGTCGACCAGTCTCTATGATGCGCCACCAGGAGCTGCCCCCTGGTGGTCAATATGCTCCCACAGGGGGAGTGCCACTCAGCCAGAAACTGGGCTCATGGCTGGTGAGCACAGCTGCCATGGTGTCGGGAGCCTCTCCCAACACCATGGCAGTGCTACCGAGCAGCAGCAGCAGGCACAGTGGGCTGGGATGAGCGTGAGCGGCGCAGCCCCTGGCCCCAGCTCGGGCTCCTCCCTGGCTGCCTCCCGCTTGGTGCACTGCTACATCCCTCAGGGGATGTCCGACTGCTGGTTTAGGCCTCAAACCCCCCAGGGGTCCCGGATTGCGAGAGGGCGCAGGTCAGGCTGAGGGACCCCTCCCCCCATGCACGAATCCGTGCACCGGGCCTCTAGTCTTTAATATCACCATTAAAAAGAACCACCGCCCTGGCCGGTGTGGCTCAGTGGTTGGGCGTCATCCTGTGCACCAGGAGGTTACTGGCTTGATTCCCGGTCAGAGCACATGCCTGGGTTTCGGTTCCATCCCTAGGGGGGGCGCGGGTGCAGGAGGCAGCCGATCAATGTTGTGCTCTCACATCTCACATCGATGTTTCTCTCCCTTTCCCTCTCCCTTCCTTTCTCTCTATAAACAAAAACTATTCTTTAAAGCAATGTTTTAAAAGAATCACCTGCCATGAATGTAATGTGTGTTAAATGCCGCAGCGGGAAAATACACCTGGACCTGTATTTGTGCTCACAAAGGGTAGTTCCTGCTTGCTGCAAGTGCCCTCACAGGTGTGTGATTGTTTGGGGGAATAAATAGAGGGGATTTGGGGCATTAGTCAGAGTCGAAGAAACTGAGCTAAACCTTTGCCTGTTGAGATGGTCAGAGATGACCTTTGTTACAGACACGTCAATGATGTTTTTCCCCGCCTTGTCCCGTGAGACTCTACAGCGAGGCCACAGAGCACACGGCGTCCGGTGTGACGTTGCTCTGGGTGGAGGTGGTGTAGGAATGACGTCATCGTCCCCTCTGTGGGTTGGTTCATTGCGTTTAGGCCAAGGTTTTATGTCCCCGTAAAAATGTCATCTATCCAACAAATTAGGATGTGTAGAGTAACTGATGAGGCAATAAAAGGACTTCCACTCTTAACAGTAACACACCAACTGGAAATCCGAGCGAAGGCTGGTTGGCTCCTGTTTAAGATGAAGATAAAATGTTTACATCTGGCAATTGGAAAATAGCCAAAAGCGTCAGCAGACTGTATTACCTTGAGCTTCTCAGAGTGAGGCTCGTCTGAAAACGCGAGGCATAAATATTTGAAAACGTGGTTATGACACAAAAACTGCCTGGCAGACGCTCTCCGGCGTTGTGGAGAGAGATTAATATGTACGCAGACGGCGCTACTCATGACTTCCCCTTCCTCCTTTATTCACGATCCTGGCATTTCTGTTTAGACTTTACCACCTGACATGTGATTTGGAAGGAAATGTGTAAATTGTCTAACCTCAGGACCTACAGCTGTGAGGCCTGCATGCTCTTTCCATCTTTGTTGTTCAGAAGCTGTTCTTTGAGCCCCAGTCCTCTCTCAGGAGTAATTGGTGTCAGTATACTAGCACGTGTATGCTTCAGTTTTCTCACAGCAAGGGGCAAGTTCAGCGTCCCCCTGGCCACTGCCATCTTGGACCTCTTCCCCCGTCTCAGCTCCTGGAAGACAATTAAAAAAATAAACTTTTATTGATTTTTAGAGAGAGAGGAAGGTAGAAGATAGACAGATGGAAACATCAATGAGAGAGAAACATCATCAATCGGCTGCCTCCTGCACGTGCCCGCCCCTCCCCCCCCCCCCCACCCCCCCCCCCCCCCTTACTGGGGTTAGAGCCTGCATCCCAGGCATGTGCCCTGACTGGGAACAGAACCAGCGACCTCTTGGTTCATGGTTCAGTGTTCAACCACTGAGCCACACCAGCGGGGATGAAAGACAATTCTAATACAACACCTGTCTTGTTCCAGTCAAGTCTGTCTGACCGTGGAATCCTTCAGCCTCCGACTTCTGGCAGCATCTGGAGGAATTAGACTTGGCAGGCAAATGAGAATGACTGGCTGTCCATAGATGACAACAGGTCACATGGCATTTGTGGCAAAACGGGGGCTCGATGTTCCCACCATGGCGGCTTTCTCAGCAGGTGGCTTTTGGGAGGGCGTGGCCCAGTGACGAGAACCTGCGGGAGGAGTGCCCGATCCACTGTGCAGTGTGACCCCCCAAATCTCATCTAAAGTCTCCTGCCTGTGGAGTTAGGGATAATGATCCATCTCATAGGCCATTATGGGCATCAGAGGAGCTAAGGGATGTGACTGTCTTTCATGTTTGAGTGTTGGTGCGTTTACGCTGTTACAATGAAATGCAGCTTCCTAGAATCTCGAGGCAGCCCCCTTTTCCCAGGTACCTGAGGAATTGTCCTTTTAAGTGCAAACACTTTATGTGAAGCATTTTAGATGGGGTTTTTCTATAATGGGTTTCATACTTTGTTGATCATTTAAGCAGAATACAACAAACATAACTTGATCATCTAGATGACTTACCGACACTAAGAAAGTTAGCTTTTGTAAGACAACTAGTGGCTCGGTGCTCGAATTTGTGACCATTGAAAGGAAATTAATTAGAAGAAATATTTTAATATCGCTATTCGCCCTTTCTCTATAATAGAAGTGTCAACCAAATTCACGGTCAACAATGACAGATTGAGACACACATGTGTGATTGGCGCCAGCGAGAGCTTTATATGTATTGTGCATGTGCTAGTCAACTTAGCCTTTTATAGATATAGAATAAACTTGCTTAATTAGACCTGCTCTCTGATGTAGCTAAACTTTTTCCAGCCCAGTGAAGGAACCTAACTTCTCTTTCAGGTAATTGTCAACAACACAACAGTAAATATCAACATGAAGCAGATTATTATTGTAGATCACACAGGGAGAACCAAGGGTAAAATATTTAACCTCAGCAGTGTTTGATTATATTCTGCGCAGTGAGAAAACCTGAAGTCATTTTCACGGTCCACCACTTCTTACTTATTTTCAGTCAGGCCAAGTTTCTAAATCTCCGTTTTTCTGGCTAATGCAAAGAAAATAGGATTCCACCAAGTCTCCTATCCGCCTACTCCAGGACTTCTATGAGGATCGCAGACATTTGGTTAAAGTGTGAAATGTTTGCACCTGGCTATAAAGCAAGTCATGTTCCTGGGCTAAAGAAACTGCAAGGAGGCTAGTTGTTAGGGAGAGGAAGCCAGGCATTGCTACATGATGTCATTACTCGGCGCCCACAGTGACTGTTTCTGGGCTGGGCTGGGGTGTGGGCCACATTTTGTGCCATGGGGTCTCAGCAGTGTCAGCTGTGATTTGGTGGGCTGTCACTCCAGGGTGGTGGCAGGGCCTATGTCCCACTTGGGGGAAGACAAGTGTTGCTTTGTGGGCACCAGGTCCATGGTGCCATTTCTCTGTGCGCATCAGGACAGCTCCTGCATTGAATGTCTGCCCCGTGGTGGTTAGTGTGCATCAAAACGACAGGTTGGACACTTAGCATATTAGCCTTTTATATATATAGACTAGAGGCCTGGTGCACAAAATTTGTGCACGGGGGGGGGGGGCGGGTTGTCCCTCAGCCCAGCCTGCACCCTCTCCAATCTGGGATACCTCAAGGGATGTTCAACTGCTTGTTTACAGGGAATGGGCCATGGGGGTGTGGCCAGCCTGGGTGAAGGGGCGAGGGCTGTTTTCAGGCTGGCCACATCCCCTTCAGGGTGGGGATCCCCGCTGGGGTATCTGGCCAGCCTGGGTGAAGGGCTGATGGCTGTTTGCAGGCTGGCCACAGTCCCTTCAGGGTGGGGGTCCCCACTGAGGTGCCTGGCCAGCCTGGGTGAGGCGCTAATGGCTGTTTGCCAGCTGGCCAAGACCCCAGCAGGGACCCTCACCCCATGGGGGTGTGGCCAGCCTGGGTGAGGGGGCGAGGGCTGTTTTCAGGCTGGCCACACCCCCTTCAGGATGGGGGTCCCTGCTAGGGTGCTTGGCCAGCCTGGGTGAGGGGCTGATGGCTGTTTGCAGGCTGGCCACACCCCCTTCAGGGTGGGGGTCCCTACTGGGGTGCATGGCCAGCCTGGGTGAGGGGCTAATGGCTGTTTGCAGGCTGGCCATGGCCCCCGGTGACCCAAGCTCCCAGCCCCTCCTTTTTTTCCTTTTTCAGCACCTCCTTGAGCAGAGGCCAAGGCCGGCTGGAAACAGGTATCTGGGATTTATTTATCTTCTATAATTGAAACTTTGTAGCTTTGAGTGGAGGCCAGGGCCGGCCAGTGCGGGCGGGAAGCTTGGCTTCCTCCATCACCGGGGGCAACCCAAGCCTCCTGCTCGCTCCAGCTCTGTGGCCACCGCCATCTTTGTTGGGTTAATTTGCATACCTGCTCCTGATTGGCTGGTGGGTGTAGCGGAGTGATGGTCAATTTGCATGTTTCTCTTTTATTAGTGTAGATTCCCAGGGACTCACGGAGGCACGCTGACTGGCCTCCCCACTGACTGGCTCTGGTGCCAGTGGCCTTGTGACTTCCCTGTCCCCTCTGAGTGACTACTCAGCCTTCTCTCGTATTCTAACTGGCCAGTCTCTTCCTTCCAGTCTGACGTCTCCTAGGAGTGTCTCCCTTTTCTTAAATGCGTTTTCTACTTTGCTGTGGATCAATTACAGAGATGATGAGACTGTTGTGGCATATCAAATCATGGCCACGTGGCCATTGCTGACAATACTGGGGGGCACACCACCTGCCGGGTTTCTTTTCCTTATCACATCCCACTGAGCAGGTCAGAATCCTGACGTCACCCTGACTCCCCTTTGTCTTACACCACATGAGCCATCTGTGGGTGCTGCTCTCAAAACACATCTGGAACCTGACCACTTCTCCCACTGCCTGTACAGGGTCTGCTTCTGGGATGCTCCAAGGAGACTTCACCTACTGAGCCAGGGAACTCGGGGCACAGCAGCCACAGGGGAAAGGTCGCAAGTTTTGCTGTGTCTACAGCTTCAAATAGCTCTGCAGTACCCCTGCCGTATACAAGGAGGGTGAGGTGAGCACATGCCCGGAGTGAGGAGGAAAGGTCTCTGTTGGGAGCAGGGTTTGGGGACCCCCTGGCATTTAGGGAGCATGAGCTCACTGCCAAATGGGAGGAGACAGTTTCGGGCAGTTCAAGGCACTGGCAGTGCGGCTTTCGAGGCAAGGGCCAAGGACAGCGGAGGCACGGGGTGGGTGGGGCCAGAGGATGGGGTGAGGGGAGGCTTCCAACAAGTGGGGACCAGCCAGGAGAAGGGGATTGGAAGAAGGTTCCAGGCCATGGGGGCTGGGAGCAGGTGTGAAATGTGGAGTTGTGTGTGAAGAGAGAGACGTGGATATTTTCATCTGTAAAAGTGCTTCAAAGAGCAAGAGGAGAAATGCACAGGAAAGCTAGAGAGATCCATGGCCATCGACCACACGAGTCCCGGAGGGACCAAAGTCCTGGCAGCGCTAAGGTAGACCGTTGCAGCCATGGCAACACACACAGCCGGTGCTCCTGCTGCTGAAGGTGCGGTGCGAGGGGCTGAGGACGGTAACAGTGGGCACGCGTGCCTAATGCAGGCCCGTGCCAGGCTCCCTCCCGGGGCTGGATGTGCAATCGGACGAGTCGCCATAATCAAACCCACTTTACAGCTGGGGGACGGAGACCTGACAGACGAGAGGAACGCGACCCAGGTCGCTGAACCCCACTGCCCCACCCCAGACTCTGGCTTCTTAACCACGGTTGCCGGGTTCTCTGAGGCTGCTTGGTGCAGTGGGAGGAGCACAGACCTTTCTTAGAAGTCAGACCCCTGGGCTGTCATGACTGCTGTTTCCTGACACTGCCATTTGCAAAGGAACTTAACCTTGGGGACCCATTTCCCCCCTCTAAGGGGTCCTGATGCCAGCCGGGCAGGGTTGCTGGGCGGCTGCACGGGCCAGTGCCAGAGCAGCGAGCCCACCACGTGCCGAGTCCATGTTAGCGAAGGGAAACGAGGGGTCAGGGCAGACGCTTTACCTGCGAGTTCCCCTCAAACAGGAACTGTGGGAATTCTGAGTATTTTTAAACAAGACTGTTAAGCCCATTCACGGCCCATGGAATGATATTTTCCTGTAACAACCACATGTAAACGGCACGAAGTGGAGGCCTCTGGGTGCTCATCGGAAGGCCCTCAGGATGCAGAGCGACGAGAAGGAAGTGGGGCCGGGTCCCGGCGGGTCCGAGCGGGAGGAGCGCACCACGCGGTGCGTCCTGGCAGCCACCCCCCTCCCGGGGAGCAGCGCAGCGGGCGGTGCCTGATTCAGTGATCAGTTGAAAGCTGTCCTGAACGTGTTGCTTTCACTGCGGGAAGGAGATCTTCGAACACAAGGGAAACACAGAAGGAGGTTTTCGGGGGAGAGCAGCCCCCTCGCTCTGAGGGGTCCTTGTGTTGCCTAACGGCTCCGGGGCAGGTCTGCTCACGCGGCTGGTGAGGGCCGCGGCGCTCCGCGGGGCTGAGTGGGGGTGTCACGCAGTCCCACCAGGACTGGAAGGTCATGTCCACGGGCAGGGAGGCAGCCTTTCTGGAGCGGCTGAGACCCAGGCTCCGCACGGGCTCGGCCCCCCACAGCTGGGCTTCCAACACCCAGAGAACGTGGTGCCTCCGGCCAAGCCGGAGCTGCATTCCAGTCCAAGGAGAGGGCTGGGTCTGACGGGCGAGCAAGGGAGACAGCGAAGGTCAGTGGGCAGTGGCGGAGGCCAGCAGGGGAGTGCTTGGGGGTCAGAGAGAGGGGACCCTCAGTGAGGTCCCGGGCTTGAAGAGGACGGGACCAGCTGGCTGTGTGATACACAAGCGTAGATGTTGGTCATTGTCCCCATTCCTGGCACAGAGCTCCTACAACTCTTAGAATTTAAAAAATACATATATTTTTATTGATTTTAGAGACGAAGGGGGAGAGAAAGAGAAACATCAGTGAGGAGAGAGAGTCATTGATCGGCTGCTTCCTGCACACCCCCTATTGGGGACTGAGCCTCCAACCTGGGCATGTGCCTTGAAAGGGAATCAACCCAGCGGCCTCCCGGTTCATAGGTTGATGCTCAACCACTGAGCCACGCCTGCCAGGCTCTTAGAAATTTCTGAATCTCAGGAGTGTGTTTCGTGATCCCATAGTGAACCCTTCTGCCCACACCTGAGTTTATGCTCATGGGCCTCCTGGCTGGCTTCCAGGTGGGGACTGGCTCCTGGAAATGCTAACCCCGTGGTCAGAGGGTGAGAACGTCCAGCCCCACCCCCGACCTCTGGGGAGGAGACGGGCTGGGGATTGAGCTCCATCACAGTCGCCAGAGACTTAATCCATCCTGCCTCCCGACGAAGCCTTGATGAAAGGTGCCGGGTTAGGAGCTCCGGGTGAGGGAGACATGGCTGTGCCCGCGGGGGTGTGGGGGGGGGCGGGCCAGGAGAGGGCAGAGACGCCCAGTGCCCCGGCCCCCTGCCTGCTTCTCTGCTCCTCTGTCCCGTGGCTGCGGCTCAGTACTAGTAAACCCGCACACGTACGCACAGCACTTTCCTGGGTCTGTACGTCCCGGTGAGTTAGGCCCCAGGAGAGGGTGGTGGGAGCTCCGGGCTTGTAGCCAGCCAGGCAGAGGTGTGGGTAGCCTGGGTGCCATTTGTAACTGGCATCTGAGGGGACACCTATGGGCCTGAGCCTTAACCCGTGGGGTCTGGGTCTCCATTGGGCGCTGAGCGTCAGAACTGAGCGGGCTTGTTGGACACACAGCTGATGCCAGAGACTTGGAGGATCGGCTGTGGGTGTGGCAAAACCACATGTTATTGGTGTCGGGAGGAAAACCGCAGCCCGCACCAAGCGACTGAATTCTAGTCCCAGCTGGGACCTGAGTCGGCAGGCAACGCGAATGAGGAGCTGGGTGCAGAGCGGGGCGGCCCGACTGGCCCGAGGCTCAATAAACCAGGAACCGCCCTCTTTGGAACCGAGACGTTCAGCCCCACCGGTGAGGCGGTGACGGGGTCCAGGCCCAGGGTCACAGAGAGGTGCTCTGGGCGGGGCCCCGAGGTCTGAGTCCATGCTGGCCGCACGGTTCCCCGTCGGCCCACAGCGAGGGGCTGTGGCGTGAACTGACATTTCCATCAGCCCAGGCAGCTTGGGCAGCGGCCGTGTGCGCGGCTGAGCACGCGACGCAGGCTCAGCAGAAGGTGTGCAGAGCAACACTCTGACTGAACTCTGACCCCGCTCACCAGGCCAAACAGTGACTTCTCACAGGCACTGCTGAGAAATGAGCGACACGTGGAAGCCACGTGGGACTCGGTGTCCATCTCACGCATCTGTCTTATTTGGACTCATTGATTCTCGCTTCATTTTTCAAAATTTGCACATCTCCTAGTTTTCAGAACTTGCCAAGCACTTTCCTATTTCCTGGCCTTTTGTGTTTGTGTGTGTGTGCATGAGTGTACGTCCATGCATGCACTTGTATGTGTGTGCATGTCAGTGTATATGTGTGTGCATGTCCGTATTTGTGCATGTGTATACATGTCTGTGCACGAGTGTGTGTCCATGTATGCACGTGTGCATGCATGTCGGTGTGTTTTTCCATGTGCACGTGTGTGCACGTGTGTAGTTCAGGGCAGGGGGATGGGGACATGCTTATACCTCTGGTCTGCCTTCTGTGGCCCTTGTCCTCCTAAGTGGCTTACTCTTTGATTATTTAATTATCCGGGTATAACAGGAGGGAGAAGGGCCTCTTCTGGTCTCCATTTTGCCTGCAGGAAAGCAAAGCCCTGCTCTCCTGAATTAGTTAGTCTTTAATTATTTAATCACACAAGTGTAACGGGCATTACCGAGAGGCCTGGGTCTCAGTTTTGGCTGAGACATCAGAAGCTAGTGCAATCAGTGCCAAGCACAGCCCCGGCCCCACACGTAGGGTCATGCAGGGCCCGGGGGAGGCTGGCATCTGCTCCGTCACCCCTGGCAACCGCACTGCAGCGCTGCGGAGGCGGGGAGAGGGGTTGAGGGAGGGTTTCTGTGGAGGGCGGCTGGAGTGCTGTTCACCCCGCAAGCACGCAGCCCCTCTGCCTCCGGGCTTGCTCCTGCCCTCGGGCTGAGTGTGCGGGCCCCGCAGGGGCCATCCTGAGCGCTGCCCGGGGTCCCCGCACACCGTGGAGGGCTGTGAGGACGAAATGAGGCCGCAGAGAGCTGTGCCTGAGATGCCGTGAGGGTATCAGTTTCCAGAGCTGCTCTAATGAGTTAGCACAAAGTGGGTGGTTTAAAGCCACAGGAATTCATCATCTCCCAGTTGTGGAGACGGGAAGTCCAAAACCGAGCCAGCAGGAGCCCCCGGGAGGATGCGGAGAAGAATCCGCCGTGGCCTCGTAGCTTCTTGGGGCTCCCGGCCGACCTGGGTGCTTCTTGGCTCAGAGCCGCATCCGTCCACCCTCCGCTCTCAGCGTCTGGCCCTGTTCCCTGGTGTCTCCCAGTTCCTCCCTCCGTGTATGGACACCGTCCTCGTCGAGTGCGCCTCGGGGGACGTGATTATCTGGGCACAACCCCGTTTGCAAAGAGGTCCCGTCACAGGAGCCCGTCCGGATGCCGCCCTGTCCTCTCGGGAGGCACCCCTGAGCCGCGGGGCCTGTCTCAGGGAAGGCGGTTCTCCTGCTGGGAGGGCGCTCCTTCCGGTGGGAGCCGCAGGAAGGGCTGGCTTTCATGGCAGAAAGAGCGATGCCCCATGTTAAAACCACAGGGGAACATGGTCCTTTTCCATGCCAGTTACACAGTCGGCTGAGTTCATCTGAAAGGTCCCCGCCAGTCACACGGGGCGCACAGCGTGGGGAAGTGTCGGGACGTCCCGTGTGCTCGGGGCCAGGTGGGTGGGCAGTGTCCCCTCAACAGCCCTCTTGCCTGTGCGAGCATTGGTCACTTGCCAACTCCGAGCCCCGTTCTCCATTCGGAGTCACCTGGGGTGACGACCTTTCCGTCCACATTCGCAGCCACAGCACGTCTCCTCGAGCGGGTGTCTCGGCCTCAGCGCGGTTACACCTCACGGGCTCATTCCGCGTGGGGTTCCCGTGTGTGACAGCGGCTTGAACCGTTGTGGAGACGAGAAGGCACCAGGTGCCACTCGGCCTCCCCGGTCGTGTCACCCAGCATGTCCTCAGACACGGCACGTGCCAGGACTGCAGGCTCCCCCTCCGCAGAGAGCCGCACGCAAGTGAAGAGACAGCGACAAGTAGACGGGACATGGTTGAGACGGGGAAACGGTAGGGATTAAGGGTGTTGGTTTGCTGTTCCCCAAATTTCACATCACACTTGTGAGCTAGACACCTCAGATCCACTGACTAGGCCAGCCGTGGGCAAACTACGGCCCGCGGGCCGGATCCGGCTGTTCTACCCGGTTCTCTTGCTCTCCCCTCCGCTCCTTTACTTTGAATTTATATTAGTTCACACAAACACTCCATCCATGCTTTTGTTCCGGCCCTCCGGTCCAGTTTAAGTACCCATTGTGGCCCTCGAGTCAAAAAGTTTGCCCACCCCTGGACTAGGCTGTTCAGCACTCGCTGTGAAGAACTTGAATCCATGGCCTGGTTAAGAAACCATTTCACCCATCCACCCATTCCCTCTCCCCTCCCGTTACCCACTGCACATCCCCTGGGCACCACCCACGCGCCAGGTTCTGACTGATAGCTCGCGGTACCACGTCTTCAGGTTAGAGAGCTACATGGATGTGCTGCGTGAAACAGGACGGGGTCCTGATGTCCAGGACTGTCTGCTAGAAGCAGAAATGTCCCTCCCCAAGCGACATTAACGATAATCTACTGAATGCGGCTGATGCTGTGAGCGCGACCCAGGAAATACTGCTGGGGAGGTCTTACGGACGCTGCTGGGTGGAGTGAGGTGAGCAGGGCGTTAGCACTGATGCTGCGCTATTACGGGAGCTTTAGGGAGAGTCAGCCAGCCTGACGGGGAGAGGAGGGGCTCTGGGCTGAGGGAATGAACCATCGGGGAAGGAAAGGGGCCTGAAGCATCCTGGCTGGTTAGGACAGTGGTCGGCAAACTCATTCTTCCACAAAGCCAAATACCAACAGGACAACGATGGACATTTCTTTGGAGAGCCACATTTTTTAAACTTAAACTTCTTCTAACGCCACTTCTTCAAAATAGACTCGCCCAGGCCGTGGTATTTTGTGGAAGAGCCACACTCAAGGGGCCAAAGAGCCGCATGTGGCTCGCGAGCCGCAGTTTGCCGACCACTGGGTTAGGAGAACCAGGGCCGTGAAAAATAGCTAATTGTCAGCGCTATAAACTGACTGATGCGACCTCATTCAGACTGCACGTGTGTGCTTTTGGGCCCGAAGAGTGATTGATTATCTCTGCTGTCATCATTTAAAAAATTGGAGAGTTTATATAAAAATTAAATTGATTTCTTTTAAAGAAGTGAAATATATCTGGCTAAGGAGTAGTGTGGATCAGAGAGGAAATTCTTTGTGGGAATTTATTATGTAGGAGGAGGAAAAGACATGAAAGGTTCTTAACGTAGTTAATGAAGGACGTTCTTTTTTAAAAATATATTTTTTATGGGATTTCAGAGAGGAAGAGAGAGGGAGCAAGAGCTAGAAATATCAGTGATGAGAGAGAATTATTGATCGGCTGCCTCCTCCACGCCCCACACTGGGGATGGAGCCCACAACCCGGGCACGTGCCCTGACCGGGAATCGAACCGTGACCTCCTGGTTCCTAGGTCGATGCTCAACCACTGAGCCACGCCGGAAGGGCCATGAGGGACATTCTTTTAAAGGAAGAGCAGGCCCCCAAGGAGGGAGTTGTGACCTAGACTGTGTGTGTGCCCACAGGTGTCTATGTGCTTGTATGTAAGTAACTTTGTACATTTCATTTCAATATACAAACGGTGCCCACTCCACTTGGCGGGGGGGCATAACCCAGTTCTGGCGGGTGCTTGGCCAAAGCTTTCTGAAACGAACGAGCCAGCTCCCACCCCTTCCTGCCATTTTTCCTCTCGGCACCCGATGCTGCGCGTGCACCAAGCCAGTGGGGCTGGAGGGGGTCCAGCAGCCATGGATTCAATTCCCTTCACCCTCTGCACACTAGTTGGCTCAGATGTCCATGAACTTGACCCTGTGGCCTTGGATTCACGATCCCTGCGTGCCAGCGCTCTGAGCCAGGCAGTTCTAGACAGAGGGCTCTTCAAAGCCAGTGACCGTGGGATCTGGAGCAGCCATCGCCCAGACTGTAACCTCCTTCCCGCCGCTGCTCATGTCTCCATGCGGCCTGTCGGGAGAGCGGGAGTCCTGGCGCCCCCTAACGGTGCCTCCTCCCGTGGCCAGGCTGCCCCAAACGGAGACGATGGCCCACGCGAACCCCCCACGTGGGGTGAGTGACACGTGCAGTCCCTGCTGATGGGTGAAGCGCTGATGCATTAGCATAACGCTGTGCCGTCTTTCTGCCTGGGGATTACATGGGGTTTCTGACTTGAGGAGCCAAGTCGCAAATTGTAATAAACTGCAGGAGAAATCAGTGCTAATTCAGCAGTCACTGAGGCCCCTCGAGGAAATGATAACAGCAGCAGTCACAAACACAGCCCCCATTAAGTTTCTCACGAGGCCCCGGGATGCAGGGTGGGTGATGCTGTGATTAGATGCTGGGCCGGCAGGTCACTCCCTGCCTCGCTGTGGGCAAGCATCCGTCACGTTGGCGTACCGGGTGGAGCCCAGCAACGTGCTGTTGGTTTGATGATGGCCCGTGAAGTGGACCATCCCTGCGGGTGCGGTGTCACATTCTGAACACTGCCACCCGCAGCACCGGTGCCTGGGGTGTGGGTGGGCCACACCCAGAGCCCGCCCCTTGTTGAGCAGGCGCCCACAGACGGGGTGGTTTGGAACTAAGTTTAGAATTGCTTGAATGCCTGAATCGGTGCCAAAGCGTGGGCAGCTTCAGACTTATTTTGCTGATTGGGCCAACGGGAAGGGACAGAAAACTGGTTCCCACTGCAGGCGCTTTAGGTCCAGGCTCCAGGCCTGGAGCGTGAGCAGGAGAGAAGAGGAATGTGTGGGGAGTGGGGCCAGGGGGCTAGAGACAACACACACACACATTATATACACACACACACACAGACCAATACACATTATATACACACACACAGACCAATACACATTATATACACACATAGACCAATACACATTATATACACACACAGAGACCAATACACATTATACACACACATAGACCAATACACATTATACACACACACACAGACCAATACACATACACACAGACCAATACACATTATATACACACATAGACCAATACACATTATATACACACACACAGACCAATACACATTATATACACACACACAGACCAATACACATTATATACACACACACAGACCAATACACATTATACACACACACACACAGACCAATACACATTATATACACACACACAGACCAATACACATTATATACACACACACAGACCAATACACATTATATACACACACACAGACCAATACACATTATATACACACACACAGACCAATACACATTATACACACACACAGACCAATACACATTATATAGACACACAGACCAATACACATTATATACACACACACAGACCAATACACATTATACACACACACAGACCAATACACATTATACACACACACACACAGACCAATACACATTATACACACACATAGACCAATACACATTATACACACACACACAGACCAATACACATTATACACACACACACAGACCAATACACATTATATACACACACATAGACCAATACACATTATATACACACACACAGACCAATACACATTATATACACACACACAGACCAATACACATTTTACACACACACAGACCAATACACATTATACACACACACACAGACCAATACACATTATACACACACACACAGACCAATACACATTATACACACACACACAGACCAATACACATTATATACACACACACAGACCAATACACATTATACACACACACAGACCAATACACATTATACACACACACAGACCAATACACATTATATACACACACACAGACCAATACACATTATACACACACACACACAGACCAATACACATTATATACACACACATAGACCAATACACATTATACACACACACAGACCAATACACATTATATACATACACACAGACCAATACACATTTTACACACACATAAAGATCAATGCACATTATACACACACACGTGTTTTTATACTAGTAATTAAGCCAATTGCATTTTTGGTGGAGGGTAGCATTTTAAAAACTAGACAGATCCAATTCTGCCGTGAGTTGTGGGAGACACACTCCTCCCCCTCCCCCTTTGCACATGCACATCTGGGCGTGCTTTTCCCGGAGGTTCTCAGTCCTGCCCCGGCTCCCAGAGCCCCTGCCCGGCTCCGCAGCCCGAGACCCTGTTATCACTGAGGCATCCTTGTGAAAAAAGCATGTCTTCATCCGGGACCCTCGGTGTTTGTGGGAAGAGTGGCACGTTAAATCTTTAAAACATTGTGGGACGTGGAGGCGTGCCTGGAGCCTGGGCCCAGGGTCGGGGCACAGGAGCGAGGCCGGGAAGCAGGGCGGGGCGGCTGGGTTGCTGTGCACGCGTTCCCCCCCCCCCCCCCCCCCCCGCCTCTGCTTCGCCAGGACGTCTGCACACCCACCCCTTCCGCACTTCGGAGCCGCAGCGCGTCCTCCAGATGGCTGCACAGTGCCTTCCAAGGCAGCCTGCCGATTATTCTAGAGAGGAACATTCTCAGGAAAAGTGAACGAAAGCGTGAATTCCCAACATTCCATTTAAAACTCTTAAGAAATGGGAGGCGCCTCGCACTTATGTGAATGAGGCACCTTCAGAGCCCCTAAAGCTCTGGCGTCGGTCTCAGTCGCAGACTCCACACGGGCACCGTCTTCCCTCGCTGCGCGGGCACTGCCAGGGGTGCCAGGGAGGCGGGCGGGAAGGAGACCGGGTCCCTGTGCCCAGGAAATCGCGGTGGCACCCACACACGATCAGCACGCCTGTGGCAGTGGTTAGGACCCAGCTGCAGTTTTCCGTGGAGAAGTGCCTGTGGTGGAGGAGATCCGGCAGGAAGGATGGCTTTGACGGTGATGCTACCTTGGAGCTGCCCCGGGGGCGTAGCCATGGGTGGTCCAGGCCTGACAGACCTCCACCCGAGCAAAGGGATGCTCACTCACTGGCACGGCCCTCAAGCTTGTGCAAGTTTGTCTAAAAGAGCCCCAGTATCTCCACTTGCACCTCCCATCTGGACCACACGGGGGCACTCTGCAGGCAGGTGGCACATTCTCCTGACCCCGGAGCTGTCTGTTGTGCCAAGCCCCTGTCCCCTCCCCTCCTCACAGGACATGACAGTTAAGACCGGGAGTGCCCAGGGTTCCAGGGTCAGCTCTCTCTCAGGAATCGCGTGGTGTAAACTAGGGGTCTCCCTCCCTCCTCCTTGGGCACCGGCTTCCCACAGAGGACACGCCACCCCCCTCCGGCCGCTCTGGCCTAGCGTTGGTCACAAGCGCAGCGAGGCTTTCATCCACTTAGACCCCTTCCCTCCGGCCCAGGGCTTCTCAAAATGTAGACTTTCTAAGATTCAGCGACAGAGAGTGTTGTCACGTAACATCCTGGGCCCCAGGCCAAAGCCTCCGATTCTGGCGTGGGCCCTGAATATGCGTGTCTGACAAGCTCCAAGGGAGGCTGGGACCACACTCCAGCCCGGCCGCCCCGTTTCCTGTCCCGACCTGGACTGTCAGTCATGTTCAACGCCCTGTGGTCCTGAGGGTGGAATTCATTGCTCAGAGCCATTCAGGGGCCTGGGACACCTCCCTGCGCTCCCCGGCTGGGCCGGGCCCAACCCAGTGCTGGCATCGGACCCCAGCAGAAGGACCGAGGGGGTTCTGATGGGCGGAGATTTGCTTTGATTGGCATTAGAGCCTGGTTGTGGGGAATTGCATCAGTTGGCTAAGGCTGCCATCACACAGTGCCGCAGGCTGTTGTCAGCTTTTGACTTTTCTGAGGTTAGGTCTGTTGTAATAGCTAGCTTTCCTTTTCAAGGTGATAGGACCTGCCTGGGGGGGGGGGGTGGTTGCGGCAGTGATAAGGGGAATGGAGATAGTCCAAGAAGACTCATCAAGAACTGGAGCCCGGTGCTGTGGAGCCGTGTTTCTTACGCCACGTGTGTTTCAGGGAAGAAGGAAAGGATGGTAAAGATCGCTTTGTGTACCCGGGACGGGGGGCGGTCGGCGGGGCAGCTGGCATCCTTGGAACTCTGAGAAATTAAGTGATTTACCCAAAGTCACGCGGCGAAAAGAGGGCCGAGCTAGAGGTCAACCCGGCTCCGCTGACCGCCCTGACCGAGGGCTGCTGTGGGAACAGGAAGTGCTGGGGGCGAGGGGATGACATGACACTTGTCTAAAGCTCTTCTGTGAGAAGGAGACCTTTTGTAAAACCAGAGGACTCTCGGGAAACGCACGGCCTGCTGCTGAACGGGTCAAGGCTTAGTTGTCTGGCCATGTGGAGTGAACAGTGGGTGACCTTGCGCCCCGAGACCCTGGCATCTGTCTGTGCTGGGAGGCCTGTGGCGGCCGTCGGGCGGACAGACATCCCCCATGAACACGATCATCGGTGTTTCCTTTGAATACATAGCCCAGCTGTCTCCCTGCCTCTGCTGCGTGGGAAGGGAAGGGCCCGCTGTGTGGCCCGCAAGCAGAACAGCCAAAGTTCCCCGGACGATTTTTAAAAACGTCGTTAGTAAAACTCCTTAATCAAGTTAACAGAACAGCAATCTCAAGAGTGCTCCACTCGATAAGAGAGTGTTTTCATGCTTTTTAGAGCGTGGTGAGCATTTTTACTTCCTGCTAAATATCACTGACTTTTAAATGGCAATTCATTGACATCTTTCTTTGTCCCGTTTCTCGCATTTCCTAAGGAACGCTGTGGCCACCTCAGATGGGATTCTGTAAAGACACGCACACAAGAAAGACACACCTCCTCGCCCCCAGTAAACCGAATGGCTTACTTCTCTGTGCTCCGGCTTGGTCTCCACCCTGGCACCCAGCCACCCTTCTTACACCCCGAGAGTCCCGATGCCGGCATACATCTCATGGAAACATTCTTTTAGGGTTTAGGTGATAGATGCAACTGTGGTCACCCCAACACGCCCAGGGACTGGAAATAGGGCTTCGCACTTTCCCTGCAGGTGAGAGGCCTGGCAGGAGCGCCCAGGTGGGCAGACGGGGCCAGAGCAGCCTTCACCGAGTGAAGGGGAGGCGACATCCCCCAGAAACCTGCAAAGAGACCCTCACCAGAGGAGGGGTGTGTGTGCGTGTGTGCGTGTGTGTGTGTTGAGTGTGAACATATAAAATACCCAGTTATCTTCAAGATTTGGAAATCGAGATACAGTTTCAGTTTAAAAAAATCATTTCCCCATTCCGAAACGCTCATTTGCCCAATGTACACAAGGCCATGTTACACAGTATATTGCGAAACATACATCAATTGCAAAGGTTCATGTTGGGAAGGATTAATTTCTCCTTCCCTGGCAACCGGACCTAATTAAATCCTTCCAGAAGCAGACGGACAATCCCGCCTCCAGATCGAGATGTTTATGTAAATATCACTGAGCTGATTGGTACTCAGCTGAATCAGAGGAAGGTAAACAGCACGCCCTCCACCCCCCAGCCCAGGGCCCACCGTTGAGAGTTTGATTTCCTGCTTTAATGACCTCCTGGGACCAGCTGCTGCCCAGGGTGGGAGGGTTCTGGGATCTCATTATTTCCCGGATTATTAGTCACATTGAGAGGGAGCCCTGTTGGCAGGAATGGAGGGAGGGGTGGGCAGTTGGTGCAGGCCCCCTTGGTCCAGGGGATCGGGGGTTCTGCACGTTCAGGGACTGCTTACGTGGACTGAACGAGGGGCCCCCTGCCCTTGGGTAGCGACTCCGGGGAGTCGAGGCAGCCTGGGCAGGGCAGAGCGCTTGGAGTTCAAGTCCAGCGCTTGAACTCCTTTCTGCAGAGCCAGCCTCGCTCTGCTCCTGCCCCTTCCCCAGCTGCCTTGTGCGTCCTTCAGAGCGCCCTGGACCCAGAGGGGCCTGTGCCCCCGTTTGGGACCAGTGGTCCCCAATCTAAGGTGACACTGACAGCCTCCTTCGGCAGCGGAGCATTTGTTACACAGACGTGTTCCTGTGACGTGTTCCTCATCGGCTACAGCTGTTCTTGGCCCAGGAATTCCCATCCCTCAGTTTTTCTGTCTCTGTGTGTGTGTTTCTACCGTAGATCGAGTCGCAGGATACCTGCCCTCCCAATGGCCTTCCCTGCCTCTGGCCCACCTGGGGATGCTGCGGAGACAGGTAAGCTCCTGTTCCATGGCCCGCGTGCAGAGGGAGCGGGAGAGTTCGGGAGGTACTGTTCTCGCCGCCGGCTGTGCTGCGCCCTCGCTGGCATGGGGGAGGCCCACCCAAGGCCACGAGGCTGCTGTCCAGAGAGAGGTGATGCGTCTCATGCAACTGTGGTCACGGTCGTCCCGGGTTGCAGATGGGGAGACCGAGTCTCAGCGAGGCTAGGTCCTTCCTGAGGTGAAGCTGCTTGTGAGGGCAAAGCTAAGAGGGCCAGGATAACAGGTGGGGACGAATACAGTGTAAGGGGAAAAGGGGAGGGGTCGTTGGCCCTGTCCAGTGGCTCGGTTGGTTGGAGTGTCGTCCCATGCACAGAAAAAAAAAAAAAAAAAAAGAAAGAAAGAAAGAAAGAAAAGAAAAAAGGTTTGGAGTTTAATTCCCGGTCATGGCACATGCCTAGGTTGCAGGTTCTGTCCTTGGTTAGGACACGTACAGGAGACAACGGATTGATGTTTCCCTTGCACATTGATGTTTCTCTCTCTCTCCCCCTCTAAAAATCAATGAAAACGCGTTCATGGGCGAAGATTGAAAAAAATAAGAGGAGTGGTTGGACAACGAATGCCCTGGGTTCCTGTCTGAAGGCACTGGCCCTGTGGCCTGGGCAGGTGGCTCTCCCCCTCAAGCTAAGCGGCCCCTAAGCTCTGGGTTCTCACCTGTCAGGTACACGTGCACTGATGTCCTCCTCAGAGTGCTGGTGAGGACTCCGTGCGTGTCTGTGGGAAGTGTCTTGCACGATGGCAGGAGCTTACCTAAAAGGACCCCCCCTTACTTGGCTCAGCATTAATACCCTCCAGGTCCCTCCACGCTGTTGCAAGTGCCAAGAGTTCGTTCTTTTTTATTGCCGTGTAGTATTCCATGGTTGAATGTGCCACAGTGTTGTTTTCTAATCCACTCATCTGCTGATGGGCATTTAGGCTGTTTCCAGATCTGAGCTATGGTAAATTGCGCTGCTATGAACATAGGGGTGCGTATGTCCTTTCTGATGACTGTTCTGGGTTTCTTAGGCTATATTCCTAGGAAGTGGGAAGGTAAGTACCACGTGATCTCACTCTTATGTGGAATCTAACGAACCAAATAAACGGATGATCAGAAATAGACCCAGAGACATAAAAATATGAACAGACTGTTGAACCTCAGAGGGAAGACAGGGGAGGGTGGGTGGGAAGAGATCAACCAATGAACTTGTATGCGTACATGCATAACCTGTGAGCATAGACAGTGGGGTGCTGAGGGCCTTGGGGGGATGGGAGTGGGCTGGAGAAGTTAATGTGGGAAAAGCAGGACCTATGTAATACTTTCAACTATAAAGATTTAAAAAATGCAATAAAAAGGACCCACCCTGCCCGATTCGGGGAGCAGTGCTCCATCCCGGCTTCCCGGGTGCTGCCCGTGCACACCCCCATCCTGCCCTCCCTTCACCTGCCCCGTCAAGCCCCTCCCCCAGCCCCGCCAGGAAGGCGGGCTCTCAGTCTGCCAGGTGACCTTTGCCAGCAAGGCGGTGTCAGCGGCTAACCCACTTTGCTCAGCTCTCTGTCTGTCTCCCCCCGGACTGTGGGCCCACCCGGAGGTCACTGCCTAGCTTAGTACCAAGCTGACTCCTAGTCCCGGGCGAGACACCTTCCAGGGCTGAATGCAGGAAACGGACCTCGGATAGGAGCGCAGGGCGCCGATGCTCTGCCCTTTAGAAAGCAGCGTCACCTCTTTGGAACTTGGATTTCCTCATTGTGTAAGACAGACCTGTATTCGTTTCTCCCCTAAGGCTGCATCACAAACTGCCACGAAGTGGGTGGCTTAAAACAACAGACATCTCCTCTCCCAGTCCCGAGGCCAGAAACCCAGGTGTGGGTGAGGTTGGTCGAGTGACATCTGGCAAACGGTCTGCAAAGAGCTGCATTCCAATCCGGGCAGCACACTGAGGCCGCGCTGCACGTCCTGTCTCAGCTCCCTCCCCTGCTGCCTCCTCTCCATCTTCCTAAGCGCTAAGCGCACACTCGCCCTCTCCCCGGGGGTGTCCGATGGGCGTCTGGGACTAATGCATCCACGGCAGACCCATGGCTCTTCCTCTCCGAGGCGGCTCCCTCTGCAGGGCCTTCCTGACCTCGACAAGGGCCCTGCCTTGCAGTGCTGCCTTCGGTTAGACCTGGTCCTTTGCCTGGAACCCATTCTCTCACACTGGGGATCCCATTTGTGTCACCGCCAGGCACACTCACTTCGCTCCTCTCACCTCCACAAACTAGTTCTCTCTGGTCTACCTGCCTGCAGCCGGGTCCCTCCGCAGCGTTCTCCACAAGGAGGCGCTGCATGTTCTTTTTATAGGCAGTTCAGCCCTGGCCGGTATGGCTCAGTGGGTAGAGCATTGGCCTGCAGACTGAAGGGTCTCAGGTTCGATTCCGGTCAGGGCACATGCCTGGGTTGTGAGCTCGATCCCTAGTAGGGGGTGTGCAGGAGGCAGCCAATCAATGATTCCCTCTCATCATTGATGTTTCTATTTCTCCCTCTCCCTCTCTGAAATCAATAAAAACATATTAAAAAAATTAAAGGTATATCAGACAATGTCAGCCTTTCTCTGAAAACCCTTCAGTGTCTTCCCATCGCACTTAGAACAAGACCCAGAGCTACCCATGGCCTGGGCCTCCCCTTAGCCACACCCCCGCTCACTCCCCGCACCGCCTTATGGGTCACCCTTCAGCCTACAACCCAAACGTCTCTTCAGACTCCGAGGGTGCAGACTCCTAGGTCTTAAGGCTCACCCCAGGACTCAGGGCAGCGTTGGCTGACAGGAGGTTCTGGGGCGCTGCCGGTTGACCTGGCGGGATGGGAGACGTGGGAAGCAGGGTGTCTGACACACCGTAGGCCCAGGGGGCTGCGTTTAGTGAATGGAAACGATTGTGTAGATGTGGCTGCGGGGGAGGACCTGGTGAGGAAGCCAAGCTTGTGGTGGTGTCTGCGCAGCTTCCACGGGTGCCTCTTTAGGAGAAGACAGATGCCCCTAATGCTCTCCCGCTCCCCTCGAGGGCGATCCTTCCCGTTCCCCGCTCGGGTGGCATCTGCCAGCTGAGTTTCAGGGGACGCAGAGGCAGGGAAGCTGGCGACGGGCTGCCTTTCCCTCGGGGAGACTCGCCGTTCGGTCTGGCTCCCGTCTCCACTCCTGGCCACAGTCCGGCAGTTCAGCCCTGGGCCAAACAGATGGACAGCGGTCCAAGGAAATGAAGACACTCATGTAAATATCGCCGAGCACACCGAGGCTCAGCTGGACGGAAAGGAGGAAACAAGGCGGGGACACAGGATTACCCGCTGGGAAGGTAATTTACCGCACTAACCACTCTTCCGGGAGGCTGCTCCCGGGAGGACGGGAGCCAGGAACCAGTTCGCCGCCTTGGTCAGCGTGACGCCTGGCACACAGCGTATGCGGGTCCAGCTTGTAAGTCACCGGCCCGATAGGGAAGCCGGTGCTCACATCAGGGGCTCTTCCCCGGAGGACGGGCATTCAGCGGGATTTCAATACTCTTGTTCTCATGCCAGGCATCTTTTGCGAGCCTACTGAGTGCCACTATGCCTACTGTGTGCCACTCTGCCCAGTGTGGGGACTGACAAGATAAAAAGATGCAGCCAGTCTCGTGTGACTAGGCAGCCGTGGGCAAACTACGGCCCGCAGGCCGGATCCGGCCCGTTCGGCTGTTCTATCCGGCCCGCGGAGCCGAAAGAGCGGAGGGTTCTTTAGCTCTCCCCTCCGCTCCTTTACTTTGAATTTATATTAGTTCACACAAACACTCCATCCATGCTTTTGTTCCGGCCCTCCGGTCCAGTTTAAGAACCCATTGTGGCCCTCGAATCAAAAAGTTTGCCCACCCCTGGGCTAGCGTCTCTCTACAGAGTGCGAGTCGTGACCCGTACAGCACAGGATTGTGGAGACACCGGAGCAGTGTCCACGGTGGGGGACAAAGGAGAAGGTGGTCGTCTTGGGACTGGGCTGGGAATCACGTAGGCTTCATGGAGGAGGTGACACTTGTTAATATTCATAAGAGCTCCACAGTGCTCAGCCTGGGCCGAGGGAACAGCAAAGCAGTGGAGTAGAGTTTGGAGAAGTGTGAGCAGTAGGATAATCACAGGGTTTAGGGAAGCAAGGGGGCTCTGGGAGCTGAGCCTGGAGAAATGCCCTCGCCTGGCTGTGGGTGGGGGGGTTGACAGGCAAAGCAAGTGGGACTTTGTTCTCCAGGTCTGGACAGCCCCACGACATGCGGCGGTTATATAAGACAGCACCGCTGGGCTGCCTGTGGAGGTGGATTTGGGCTTTAAAAAACCATTTTGACAGACTAAACAGGAGAAACAGAGGGGCGAGACATAAAGAAGCGGGTGCCAGCAGAGTTGTAAGCACTTGGTCTTTTCTGGAGTCTGGGATGTGAGAAATACATCTAGAGAGGGGGATGTTGGACAGACCCAGGGGGATGGGTCCTGAGAGGTGAGGCAGACTGTCCTTCTTAGATCCCAGGGAATCTTCTTCCTCCTCAGAGCCCTGGGGGCTGGGCTGTCTGGGGAGAGGAGGACGAGACAAGCTTCTGGTGGCTGCTTTGGGCTCTGGGCTGAAGGCAGAGGGTTAGGGTGAGGGGTAGGGTTGGGCTTAGGTAGGTTCAGGATTAGAGCACAAAGTTGGGGTTAGGGCTACGGTTAGGGTGAGGGCTAGGCCTAAGTCTTGGGTTAGGGTTAGGGCTTGGGTTCGTGTTAGGTTTAGCGTTAGGGCTAGGGCTAGGGTCGGGTTAGGATTAGGGCTATGGTTAAGGGAAAGGAGCTCAGCCTCTTGGCAAAGGAGCTCAGAGATCATCTGGCATGGGGGTGCTGGTGAAGAGGGTGAAGGCTGTAACTGTTTTGGGGGGAGGGGAGGACGGGGGTCAGCTTAGCCTGGCCTGGGGAATCTGGCCCCCATGTGGTGGGTGGGCTCCATTCTGCCCTCCGGAGTATCAGGGGTGGTGCCCTAGAAACACCTACCCAGGTGATTTGAGGTAGGTGAGGAGGAAGTCACAGAGAATCACTGAAAACATATGGGAGTCATTGAAAACACCGGGGCTGGGAATGGCTGCATCTGGATGGGGAGGGTTGGGGCTAGGACCAGGGTTAGGGTTAGGGCTAGGGTTAAGGTTAGGGTTAGGGCTAGGGCTAGGGCTAGGGTTAGGGCTAGGGCTAGGGCTAGGGTTAGGGCTAGGGCTAGGATTAGGGTTAGGGCTAGGGTTAGGGTTAGGGCTAGGGCTAGGGCTAGGGTTAGGGTTAGGGTTAGGGTTAGGGTTAGGGCTAGGGCTAGGACCAGGCTTAGGGTTAGGGCTAGGGCTAGGGCTAGGGTTAGGGTTAGGGCTAGGGTTAGGGTTAGGGCTAGGGTTAGGGCTAGGACCAGGCTTAGGGTTAGGGCTAGGGCTAGGGCTAGGGTTCGGGCCAGGGCTAGGGTTAGGGTTAGGGCTAGGTCTAGGGCTAGGGTTAGGGTTAGGGTTAGGGTTAGGGCCAGGGTTAGGGCTAGGACCAGGCTTAGGGTTAGGGCTAGGGCTAGGGCTAGGGTTAGGGCTAGGGCTAGGGCTAGGGCTAGGGCTAGGGCTAGGGTTAGGTCTAGGGCTAGGGTTAGGGTTAGGGCCAGGGTTAGGGTTAGTGCCAGGGTTAGGGTTAGGGTTAGGGTTAGGGTTAGGGTTAGGGTTAGGGTTAGGTTTAAGTTTAGGGCTATGGTCTTCTTTCAGTTCCTTTCCTCACGTTTCTCATGTGCCCTTGCCAC